>NC_137648.1:8546156-9193656 GCF_963383615.2 Lipophrys pholis
CACACACACACACACACACTTGTTTTTTGTAGAAAAGCTGATCTCTCTCTCAAAGTGAAGATTAATGACTCAGTAAATGAAGGATCTATATGAAAGAGTGTTCACATGGGACAGACAAAATTCGAAAGTCTATTTGTAAAACAAAACCATTGTGAACACTGGAATGCTGTTGTCAGAGTGTAGGGCCCTTACAGACAGATAATATACTACTTAAGGAGATAAGACAATGACGGAGAGATAAGTACAGCACGATATCTATGGAAATCTTTTTTTAGTGGTTAGATTGTCCCATTTTTAACCTTAATTCTAATCTATCTCATCTGACAGGATGATTTTTTTATGCATACTTCTTCTAACTATAATTCTGAAACAGTATATAATATCTAAAATACAGTCAAAAAACGACCAAAAAGTTGAGAAATAAACCCTACAGAGTCATACAGTAATTACATGGATTTCTCAGTACAGTCAAAAACACATTGAAGAACAGTCAGATATTTAAAGGTATCTTGGAAAAATGGGGGGGGGGATCACTCATTTATTGTAGATTGCTTTTCTCGACAATTCTGCAGCTATAAAACTCTAAATAAATCAAGCCAATCCAGCTGTAACAGGGGAGAGTTTTATTTGATAAAATAATTAGTTTGACAGCTAACTATCTGACAATGTTGAATAGGGGCGAAATGGAAAGGCTGAGGCCTGCATGTCTGGTTCAAACACCATCTTCTTTAGGCTGAGATACAAGGCACATAAAATGATTTAAAAATATATATATATATATATTTTATTTTTTTTTTTACATATGTCCATGTTCAGACAAGCATTTCTTTCACATGTGCCTTTGTCATTTTGATAGGAATACATTTGACTGAGCCAAGTACAGCCACATTTACATAATGTGAGTTGTTCAGAGCAGTAGTGATTTGGGCACTTCAGCGCCAAAACCCAAAATGCTTGAAAATGAATGTTTGTTTCAGAGACCAAAAGGCAGCATGTTAGATTTTTACTCTTGGAAGTTTACAAAGCCGTGAGAGTGAAGTTTGAGAATTACTGTTTTTTTCTACATTATTATGTAGAACAGCTTTGCCATCAAAAATCCCATCAAGTGCTTTAATGTGACTCAGCAACCAAGTGTTTTCTGATGAATTCTCTAAAAGTATGTTTGGTTAGTCTAAATCATGAATCATTTCTTATATTTTCAAACGAGGTAAAACTATGCAACAATCAATCACTGATTGAGAAGTTTGAACCATGTAATAAATCTTGAAATTATGTATGTTGGGTTATTTCCGCTCCCAGTTTGAACCTGTTTTGTGTTTTCTTTATTTACATTTTCCTGTTTATTTTGCATATGTTTAATTGTGTAGTGATATAAATCACTTACAAATGCCTTGTCAGTGAAATGTGTTAGATTTAATTAACATTACCTGGTTTTGATATATAATCAATTCTGTTTAATCTAATTATTTCAGGAAGGTGAATCTCTAAATACCACAAGTAGCAAAACCATCCTAAATGTGTTTTAACAGGAGCGGTCGCTGTGGTGCTTACGGGGACAGAGAGGAAAGTGGGGACACACACACACACACACACACACACACACACACACACACACACACACACACACACACACACACACACACACACACACACACACACACACACACACACACACACACACACACACACACACACACACACACACACACACACACACGGCTCCAACAGCACACCATCGCACACACACGTAGACACTTGCCTCACCCACAAACACAGTGACACAGTCCACACGGACAGCTCCCAGGAGAGTGCCACTACAACTTCCACCACTTTATTATTGGTCAATTTGGAGGCTTCTTTCACAGGGGTGACATGGCTTAGGAGATGTCACAGCCCAACCAATCAATACCACTCTGAAGGCTCAGGATCCGCGGTCAATGTGTATGCCTGTGTGCACATGCGTGCGTGTGCTTGTGTGTATGTGTGTGTGAGTTGCTGAAAGCTTCAGCAGCTGTGGCTGGACTCTACCCTTCTGACCTGTTTACCGGACAGTAATTACATGGGAAGAGACGTCCATCCAGCTCCTGCTGACCAGCCCGACTAATGAAGTAAAGCACAGACAGATAGGCAAAGATAAGGGCAGATGGGCAGACAGGAAAGACAGACAATACAGAGAGCTATATACCTCATGTCCTTGTGGTGCTGCTACAGTAGATTTATTTGTTTGCATATGTGCATGCCGGCCTGTATATTTGCATATGCCTCTGTGAACGCAGGCACATCTTGGATGTATTGTTGTTGTGTGCATTGTTTTGTTTTTTTCTTGTTGCCTTTGGCAGGATAGGCCTGACTAGAGGATGAACAAGCTTCACAGCATGTAAGCAATCCCAGGCGTGAGTTTCCCTGACAAACCTATTGATTCTATGGATTTCCACCCAAAGTTGCGATAATGATACATCATGGGCGGATTTGGCAGGACAGACTGCTGGTGGAAGAGGTGGCAAAGCAATTTGCAGCTGTAAAGACCGAGGGGGGGCTCTGATTACTAATACCCCCAACGAAACAAAAAGAGAAGGAGAAATATATCCCTCCATCTCTCTGTCCATCACTCTATCCCTTTCTCCTTGGGTGTCTTGTTTCCTGGTGTGTCGATATGGATGTATGAATTTGTTACAGAAGGATCCAGCACAATGGATTGGCTTTGCTGCTTTGTTAAGGATAAGGGGTGTGCAGGCATCATAGACTTTGCTGTGTTTAACGTGTGAGCAGCAAGAATGGAGCTCATAGATAAACCGATCGTAAGAATTTGTGCCGTTTCTCTGTTCAAGGCTCAGAGCATCTTATCTTCGGAGAAGGATCCTGAGGTGTTTTGTAGTATTAAAACTGTCTTTCACTTTTTGGCTGAAAGGTATTTTAAATAAATGTATGAGTTCTTCTTTTGGCGCTCCTCCGCTGTACAGTACCGTACATCAGCTGTAAGATTTAACAGCACGTACTTTTATGAGTTGTAGATTCCACCGTGATGCAATACGCTCGGTGTAGCAGAGCACGCTCCTTTAGGATATTAAGATGAAGGTTTCCAGGTATTACACAATGTGAGCTGCAAGTTAAAGGTCCATGTCGTGTTTTTGCTGTTTGTATCTCAGTTTCCTGGCATGTCTGAAACACAGGCAGTTGTGCCGAAGCACGGGGCCAGGTTATTTCAAGTTTATAATGTAATTCTGGGAAAAACCTTACAGTATGGAACATAATCCCCAAGAGTGAAAGTATACCCGAACGATTTTTAATTCAGAGTTGCTGAACAAAAATAACTATCTTTTAAGCCTCTTAAAAAATGCTGAAAAATTAGATTTGTGATGCGCCGGTGCATAAACACAAGTTTGCATGAAAGGCAATAATTTATGGCCCATATTTCACTCTGATTAAAAACCTAAGCAGCGATTATAGTGACTAGTCAGCAATCTTCTCTGACATCAAGGCATGTTTTTTTCCTCATTCTAATCCACTACATTATAATTATTCAGTCATTTCAACTTTCATAGAGGAAAAATAATAATCTTTTGGTTATGCAAATGATTGGGCCGGTGAAAAGGCCCTCCTTGGCAGATGGCTGGTATTTAAAATGGGGAACGTGGTCATTTGGGTATTTCTGTCGAGAGATGGATCTTTGATTTAATGAAATAGGGGCTTAGGCTCATTCTGAAGAATATACAATACAATTACGTTATAACCACCATCTCTGATTAAGTATGTTGCTGGTGCGTGCATGTGTGTGTGTGTGTTGTGTTAGTATATCAGCACATACAATAATGGGGGTTTGTATACAGGAACACTGCATCTTATTCCACAACTGGTGACCCACATGCATGTGTTTAATCATAATCTGCTCAGTATCAGGTGGCAATTATTGATGCATCGTGTTATTCATTAATTCTAACTAACTTTTGCAGTGTCAACTATGATTTATTGTAAAACAGACTATACCGCAAAGTGCAATCCACAAACCAGGAGTCATATCTTTCAGCAGTTTTATTTTTTAATTGATATCATTTTAAATTACAAAATAAATTTATTATGACCATTAAAAAATGTAAGTGTGTGAGATTTCTTTTTTTCGTGAGGTGATAAAATTTGACCAGGTTTTCAGTGTCTTTCCAGCTGATAGTCCTCGATCGAGCTGGTTTTGAACCCTTTCATTTATTACTCAGTCATAAAAGAACACACAGTCTCCAGCCCCTTCGTCTTTAAAAGAGTGTCTTGCTGCCAGTCGGGTATCCAATCCCCAGCCGTTACGGCCAAATCAGGATAATAACACCTCCCTTTAAACTAAATGACCGCAGCGTGGGACTGCCAGCTAAAATTAATTCCACCTCTGACCAGAGGCGAGAATACCCCACTGCTTAACCCCCTCTACAAACTCACACACCCATAAACACACACTTAAGCTCCTACATGCTCAAGCACATGCACGCACACACACAAGTACTCACATGCACACGCAGGCAGATACATGCATGCACACGAGCACACATACTGAATATTGAGTAGTCCTTATTTGCTCTCGCTGCTCACTGTTCAGTCTTGAGCACAAGCCTCACAAGTCAGCAAACACGCTGCAGCACTTGGCTAAACTGTAGTGCATTTCCACAAAAACATGTTTATGGCTGATGGACTTAACAAAAACAAAATTGTCTTGATTACAATACTGCATTGCTCAAAAGTTACAAGTTAAGTTGTAAGTCATACTTTTGCCTGACAAGGTATTATGTATCTGCTCAGTACATAGCCTGTTAAAATGTGTAAGTTTGAACAGAACACTTGATACCACAGCATTAGCTCCCCTCTCCAGCAATATTGATTTACAACATCAATATAGGCTGGCTACCTCTTAATACATTTAAACTCTGAAAACAGCAATATGTCACAGCTACTTGACTGAGATTCTTAAAAATAAACACAAAGTTCCCAAAAAAAACAACCTGCTGCATGATGCATGTTTATTAGGATGCCAGAGTTTTGCCTTATTCTGGCTTGTTGTTAAGTGACCTTTTGTTAACTTATATTTAAGTGACATTCATACTCCTGTCTCGGGCCACACTTTGTCTTTGTTAGCAAGGCCCGCGGCTATTCAACTTCCCATGTTCGTCACGCTTTGTGGAACCATCCCGCCATTGGACGCTCTGCATTTTGCGGCCTTTAAAATGTTTATGTGCAGACAGGTGTAGCAAGTGATCAAGATTCATTGCTGTTCATTTGTCTTAGCAAAAGCTGAGGAAGGAGGTCCAGCTGCTGCCAAATTTGCTGCAGGGTTCAGTGATTTTCTGATGAAGATTTAGATGGTGTGCTCTATAAACATAGATCTATGCTTAGTTATATATATAGCAGGGGGGAAAAAAACTAAGTCATTATAATGTACAGTATATTGTTTGGAACCATGACTCTAGAATATGTATGACCATTATTCTGTGTGACTGTTGTCACAGGGAGGGTGTGAGCGAGTGTGCATGTGTGTGTATGTGTGTCCGTATGTGTTGTTTCTAGGGCAAGTCTAAACTCTGTCATGTTGATTAGCTGTAGGTGTTAACACACTAGATACTGCCTCATCTCATTCTCCTCCTGACTGATCAATGTCACTCTCTGTCTGGCTCCGTTTTCCTCTTCATCACTCCCTCCGATCTCTCTTTGTGCCCAAATTTTGCATGTATTGCATGAGGCAAATCTTTATCAGGTTTATTTTTTTTTTTGTCAGATGTTTTGGTTGATTTGAGTCAGACTGTGCATGTGTACGCACATTTCTGGGCACAGTCCTCCACTGTGTTTTTTCAGCTTGTTGCTAATTGTTCCTGTTCAGCTGCCAGTGGGTTGCAACCATGCAGGCATCAACAGATTGGAGGCTCTCAGCTGCCAGCCTCCCACCAACTGCCTTTGTGCCTCTGCCACTTGACATCTCCATTCGCTGTGTGTGATGATGTAAATAATTACACTCAATTAGCACTTAATTAACGATGCTGAAACAAAGGGACAAGTCCCTGGGTGCTGCTCATCTCCTCTCTCTCTCTCTCTCTCTCTCTCTCTCTCTCTCTCTCCACACACACACGCACACATCAGGGAAAACAAAACATGTCAGCTTTTGACAATGTGCCATCTGTCCTCGAGCCAACAGATAGGCTTAGACACACGCGCACACAGAAGATACAGCCCCTCAGCGCCCATAAGACATGCAGAAACACTAATCGGGTCCTTAGGCGAACATAATTACAGCTTGCCATGTTAATTACCTAACAATTAGCAGCCGTCTCTTCCAAGGGGCAATCAATGAATTAGCTTGCGATTCCCTTGTTTAGATGCCAGGCGAGCCCACCCTTTCACACGCTCTTCACTTCACCCACTTCAACTCAGATATTATTTCTGCAAAGCAGATACTGTACCTGTCTAATACATATATGGGCCGAGAGCCTACATGGCACAGAAAAAAAAAAGGAATTAAGTCACACTTTGCCCAATTAGCTTATTTTATATCCCAAGGCGAGCTGTAAAACCATTTTGCACCTTCAGTTAGCAAAGTGGTCAAAAATTTCATTTCGCCTTCCCTATACACACACCAACCGCCTGAGGGCAACAGTTTAAAATTCAATGTAAAATAGGCGGAGGGGGAGAAAAGAAAAAAAAAAAACGTTAAAAAATAATCACAATAGAGGAAATTGAACAAATTGGGCATCTTGTATCGTTCTTTGTCTTTGTAATTCCTGCTCGTTATCGGATGAATAATGAGAACATTTTGTGGCTGTGATGCCAAATATGAATCTTAATGCCAATTGTGATTGGAAACAAATTGGTGAAGCAGGTGCGGTCCTGAGACTAATGATCAATAAAAAAAACCTCATATTTCATCATTTTTAGAGGACCCCAAAACCTATCAGTATGAAAAATGTGCACCCTTTACCAGAGAAATCATCCATCACTGCTCCTATTGAATTTCCCATATTAAAACTCCAATATGGAAGTCATATAGGCTGATAACACAATCAGATTGAAAATTGAGAAAAATTCACCTCCTGCCAATAAATGTATATCACGCATTAGTGCACTTGGATGGTTGCTTCCTTCAGGAAAAAAAAAATAAATGAATCTGTTGACCTCTTGGAAGGTGAACAAACCGGTTGCTTTTTTTCTTGTTGCATTCAAGCGCAATCAACCAGTACCAGTAGACTACAACTAAAGCACTCACAAGACATCACCATACTTGTATGTGCGAGTCAGCAGCACATTTTATAAGGTAGTATTTGATGTATATAAGTGAAATGTAACCCCTTTCTTTCGCCCTTATAGAATTTTTTATTCCTGCCATTATTCTTCATATTGCGGTGGATATTACTGTGGATATTAGAGCACTGCAGATTGGCCTTTAGCTCCTTTTATTACTGAAATCCTCAGGCTGGCCACATGCGTGGGTAATTCATTCATCCTGATTGCCTTGTGTTATATTTACACATCAGTGCTATACGAGTGAGCCAGCCTGCAGTGGCAGCTGCTGATGGCATATTGTATAGCATGAAATCAAGAGATGAGTGGCATATGCTTATTTATATACGTTCTGTTAGGAAGGGTTAAAAACATAATTGGACTGAAGTCCAAGATGGATACACATTCTTCCTTCCTCTCTCTCTTTCAACGTCACCCTCACAGACCACAACGGCCATGCTAGGCCTAGCCACAGACAGATCTCTAATAGGCCTGGCTGTCTCCTTCTTAATTTGCTGAAATTGCAAAATCAATAGGTGTAGTCGTAGCCGCCCGCTCCCTGTTTTAGTGGGAAAAGATAAAGTCTATGGGAAGGCAATCTTCACTTTCAATTTGCTCCCTGTTCAGTATTGAGGTCCAAGTGCTTATCACTCTACTTAAAGTGGGTAGCGGTGGTGGACAGGCAAGGGTTTCATTCCAGAAAGCAGGAAAGACACACAGACATACACATTGGTAAAATTCAGATAAATACAATATTATAAATTATTGTCTGCTTTCTAAGTGTGCCTCTTAAAAACAACATACACAAACTGGAGGGTAAATAAACCAACTCCTCTTGTGGTGTTTGCCTTGTTTGTAAATTCCAGATTTATGGAACAAACTTCTTCTCCTCTTGATAGTACCGCCCCACCTACAACTACTGCTCTCCAGATGTGGAAACTTTAATGCAAGTTAGTACCTCAACACTTTTATGAACTACTGGAGGGGGGGGGGGGGGGGGTCCTATAATTCCAAGCTCACAAGGATTATATGAAAACATCTTGGTTAAATCCTTCACTGTTGGATCTGCATGCAGCAATTTGTTCACTGGAATTGTAGTTTTCCATTAAACACCAATGCTCCAAGTCAGGGACACGCTCAACAGTTGACTGTTGTTGTGCATGTCTAAACATCAGAGCACGCTTTGATGCATGTGCTCGGAGATATGGCTCTCTGGATGCACATTTGCCAAAGTGTGTCGATGGTGTGTATTTGTGCATGTGTTCTGAGATATGTGCTCTCTAAGCAGCTCTTGTCAGTAGGATCTTTTGTCTCAGCGAGCCTGTTCGTCCTTTCCTAATCTCCCCTTGATGCTGCCTTTACCCATAATCCTTTCTTTCATTAACTGCCCTCCAATACAGCGCCACCTTTATTGCAGTCTTTCACTTTCTAATTGCAAAGAGACAAGAGCAGGGGGAGGGAGGTGTGTGTGTGTGTGTGTGTGTGTGTGTGTGTGTGTGTGTGTGTGTGTGTGTGTGTGTGTGTGTGTGTGTGTGTGTGTGTGTGTGTGTGTGTGTGTGTGTGTGTGTGTGTGTGTGTGTGTGTGTGTACTGTGGCAGGAGGCTTGGGTGGGTGGGTGGCGGATGCATTGAGAGCATCTGCATAAGAAGTTGTGTTTGTGGAGGCCAGGCCACAATCGAGAGGAAAAAAAAGGGTGTGGGCGGGGTTGGCTTTGTGGTTGATTGCAGAAATAATTTCACATGTTGTAGAAAAGAGCTTAAAGAAAAATTTTAATCTGGATATTAAGAACATTATATGTTCAAGTTAAGGGGGTCAGCGCCATGGCTGCTCTTGGCAGGAAATCCATAGAAATTAGAAACAGGATTTTGATGATGAAGATGAGGCAGGGAGAGAGAGAGGGAGAGAGAGGGGGAGAGAGAGAGAGAGGGAGAGAGAGAGAGAGAGGTAAACGTGTGTGCTTGTAGTATTGTAGTACTGCTATTATAAGTACAATCGTACCAATTCGTGGAATTTTCTAATTACTTTGTGACTTCAAAACATTTTTAAATCATCCCACATTATAATACAATAAGCAGATTTACTGGAGGAGAGGGGGAAAGAGCAGCGATGGAGAGCAGCAATGGAGAGCAGCGGAGAGGGGAGGGAGGAAGAAATGTTTCCAAAACATCCACTGCTGGGTTGCATTTAAAAGCTGTTGTTTTTGTGTTGTTAGCATGAAAAGAAGAAGATGGTGGCAAAGAAGAAGAACAAGAAGAAGAAGAACAAGAAGAAGAGAGGAAGGAGGCGGGAGGGAGGAAAAGAAAAAGAGAGGGGTGAGGTTCAATTTTGAAAACACTTGTACTGATGCATATTTATGACTGCACGTCATAAATGCACTTTATGATAAGGCAAATAATTCACACGGCGCATCACAGACATCACTTTAACATATTCTATAAGCAGAGTTAAAGACCGCCTTGTTTGCCGTTTCCTATTTCACAATAACCCCCTCCAACAATAGCCCCCCCTCCTTCTGTTCTCCCCACCTGCTCCCCCCCCAGCCTCTCTCTCTCTCCCTCTCTCTCTCCCTCTCTCTCTCCCTGTACAAATGAATACCGGCCTCAGCTCGGCCTTATACTTGGTTACACACTGGCCCCTATTGGCAGTCTTCTTACCACTTGGATAAATTTAAAGTGATACATGCAAATGGGGATTGTTATAAATGGTCAGGCTATTTCTATTTGTTTTTGGGGGGTGGATGTGTTTTAATATTGTTACCTTGAAATGTAATATGCTGTATTTTTTCCATCATCTTTTTTTTAATTTTTTCTACAAAGGAGAAAAAGAAAAATGAATACCAAACCAATAGTATGAAGATATTACAGTGAATGCGGTGTATGTGTGGAAAACCGCACATTTATTTCATTACACAAAGTATTTTATAAATCTGTCTGAAATGATGGAATAGTTTCATATTGATTATCTTTTTCTCATTCTGTCATTTTCTCATTTTTTTGCACCCAGACATAAATATTTGCTCAGGTCTGAGGGAATGAATATCACTGTCAGAAACATGGAAATTGATCTCAACAGTAATATCCCTCAATTAATGTGGGGAGTTCTCTTTTTCCAGGGAGGAACAGTGTGTCAGTACATTTCTGCAGCTAAATACATGATTATACTTAAGCCCCTGTAGTTAGGTGTGCCCAATTTCCACACACTAACACAGAAGGAACACAAGGTCACACACTGAGAGAGTCGGAGAGAAACGAGCAGAAATGGAGGACAGAATGAGGGCCGAAGAAATGAAGATAGGAAGAAAAAGGTATATCGTGACCACATTTTTGATACACCTTCTGGGTTAAAGCCATTTCACAAAATGGATAACTGAGCATGAGCACGCAGCCTGTCAGTTCTAATGTGTCCAACCTGAAGCGTGATCACAGCATCTTGTCTTCCTGATGTTCAATCTGTGTTTAGCATACAAACTAAACTTCTTCATTTATAAAGTGAAACAAAAATCTGATTAGGAAGAAACATATGTAAGACAATGGGAGAGATTTATAAGACAGACGAAACAAGTAGTCAACCAATGAAATGAAGGAACAAATAATCCCCCCAAAAAATTATGGATATCTGTTAATTTTCTAGAGCTAAAAATTAACTTCTAATATGAAAGGTTTGATTTTTTGTAAATTATTGAGAGATATATGTCTGTTTTGGCATTAACCTATGTTGTAAAAATTTCTGCATTTCAATTTTCCTACACTTTGTCATCTAAACGGTTCATCCTAAACGTATATAACTGTGAGCTCAAGTCTTACTATTTTGAGAAATTATGGAATAATAATTCACATTAATTTTCAACAATTCTAATTCACTGGATTACAAAATAATCAAGCATTCCTATCTAGATGTTTTAAACATGAACAAATTCCCAGTGTAATTAAAAAACCCACTAAAAAGACCTATTAAAATGACTATTATAATAATATCTTACATTCCATCTGGCTTCTTAAATCTAAATGATGAGTGAAAAATACCAACGTTTATTTACATAAATTGTATGTTGAATAGCAGCATTCTTATTTACCCGCGTACTGTCCGAAAGACAGTCAGTTGAGTTAAAGCATATTTTTAAAAGAATGTTTTATTACAATACAAAACACTACATTTAATCAGAGAAGTTTTTTTAATACCTTCATCTTAAACATTGTCTCATGAACGTGTTCTTAAGTTACAGTGACGATTTCTGATTGTAGCGAGCCTAAGATGACCAAAAAAATAAATAAAACGCAACCAAAGCAAACAGAAGTTGTCAAAAAAGTATTTTTTGTCCATGCACGGTGCTGATATTTGTCACCATGTGCGGAAGTGTAGCACACATTTATTCCCACATTCTCGTACAGAACAAAAAACACCAAATGTGTACATCAATACAGCTATATATTTTGTTTGCTCTGACAGCTTTTCAACTGTTACTCTTCCTTATGCAAATGAGCTGACTCTCTTCCACTCTCAATCGTGGTAAAGTGATATGAACTGCTGAATATAAATGATTGGGAATGATTGATGGACCCTCCCACTCGCCGCCCTCCACAGACAGATAGAAATCCAGACAGACATATGCATCTCTTTTCACTCCTTCTTTGCATTTCTCTCAATCGTTATCGTGAACTCTTTCTCTGTCTCCCTCATCCAGTTTAAATAAAGTCAGTCTTGCTGCTAAACGTCAAAAATTCTAAACACCAACAACTTAAAGCAATTAGTTTTGTAGTTAAACTTTGAGTTCTGTATTCGCCCGTCTGCATAAGAGCTACAGCAACTCCACCTTTCGTTTCTTGCACAGAAGGCCTCAAGTGATCCCAAAACTGTCTATACATGTACAATTTCTCTCATAATTAGTATGTTATGACTGTTGTAATTAGTGACAGAATCTTCCAGAGCCATGAAAGATATTTTGAAGACGAGCTTCCAAGAAGTTAAACGTCAACTGTATAGACTGGAGGACACCACCGGTATACATGAATAAATCAACTCAATGGACCATGAGAGTTTTCAATAAGTCATTGCAGCCATTTTAAATCCCTCAAGGTGTCAACTTTCCTCCACGCCGAGGCTGAACGTGTGACAAGAAACTGCTGAAAAAAATCCATCTAACTGGTTCGGCAACATCCCGATTGACAGCGCAACTCACCTCACTGTTCAGTGCATTAAATTTAACTGCTTCTCCACCGTATCTGTGCATGCACTTCCGCGCTCTGTCCTGACAAAGCAGCAGCTCGCTGTGAAGAAACAACACCCGTGCTCGAGAGGGCCACACTCTGCACAGTGGCCTCTTTAAACATACACAAGAGCGAGAGCGAGTTTACAATCAGGAACTAACAAAAGCACACAGCCCAGGCTGGAAATGTACAACTGCTGTGGACAATGTACTGAAAAAATAATAAACCTGCATGGTATAACAACGGCATGCCGGCGCAGACAAACACCAAATATCTACAAAAGAATGTATTTACCCGACTGTTTCCATCCGTTCCCTCTCCCCAATGCCCGACTGGCCAGGTGTGTGTATGTCAGTGTGTGAGCTACTGTTGGAGGGTCTGTGTGTGATTTCTTTCAGACAGGAGACTGGAAATGGGGTAGAAGCCATTACGCTGGGAGAATCACCCAGAGCACCCCGAAATGAGGGGCAGGGGCCTGTCAACACGCATGGATGTGTGTATGTGTGTGTGTATGTCTGTATGTGCGGGTGGGTGTGTGTGTGTGTGTGTGCGTGTGTGTGTGTGTGTGTGTACAGGCAGGGTCCAGCCGGTGACCTTCTTCCAATGAGCCCCCCATGATTTATTTACTGTGCCCTTATCCAACCTCTGCCTGCGCACAAGCGGACACACGATTTCTAGTATTTCAGTGATAAGGGAGAATCTGCAAATGTGGCTTTTTTTCACTCGGGACAGGACAGGCAGGAGAAAATGGTGTTTGGTGCGAAAAGAACAGATCTGTCACCCTATCTCACACTGCAGTAGCATCTTATTTTCCTCTCCATTTCTCTGCTCTCTGTCCTCTTCTCATTTTAGCTGCTTCTCCAGAGCCAATGTCTGCCTCTCACCCTCATTCTCCCATCCTCACCCTCCCTGCGCCTTCCCCTCTCACATTTTGTACCGCCTAGACTGGCGAGTCTTGATGCCATCTCCCGCTTTCACTCTCTCTGTTTCACTCCTTCCTTCTTCTTCTCTCTTCTTCTCTCTCACTCATTCGTTTCCTGTCTCCCTCACTTTCTCTCTCCCTCGCTCCATGTGAGGGGGGGGGGGGGGGGGGGGGGGGGGGGGGTTTCGCTGTCGTGGAGCGAGATGAATTTCTGATTGCTGTTGGGCAGCACAGAGCGCTCCTATTGGTCGGAATAAGCCAGGGAGGAGAGGCAAAGGCTGGAGAAAAAAAAAAAAACTGAAAAAGGACCGTTTTTTTTCATTGGCTGCATATGACCATAATTGCACCCCTTCCTTTTTCTCCCCCCACCGTTTCCCTCTCTCAGCAGAGCAGCAGCATGCTATAATTTGAACCACCGGAGCCAATTATGCAGATTAGCTTGCCCCAGGTTGACCAATGACCTTCTCCCCCCCAGTTTACATTTGTTTACAATATGCAAATTACCACTGGGTTCAAAAGCACGCTGGAGGGTGTCAAAACACCTTTAGTCGAACATCGTAATGCAACAAAACTGCCTCGCCCCCCTCCAACAAGCAGTTCCCCCCCCCCCCCCCCACTCACACATGTGAGTGAACATGTGCAAATGAAACAGAAACGACTTAGCAGGAGATGCTGTTTGATGAAGTGTTTGATGAAGTGTTTGGGGTATTTTGTGCAATGAAAACTTAATATTGCAGGGTAATGACCTTAACTTCTGAGTTTACACTGTAAAAAGCTAAATTAAAAGCACTTGAAGCCTTCTTTTTTTCTCTTCCCAATATCCTTTATTCCTCTCATCTCTCTACATTATCTCATCCTTCACCGCCAAATTCTTCAGCCGTCTGTTGCTCTTCTGTTCGTTCTCATTTCGAGTCCCTACACCAATGCCTCGCTCACTCCATTCACACTCCTCTTTTCTCGAAACCCCTCCGCCGACCCCCCCACCCTCCCCAGTTGGTACAGAGATGGAAGCTAGTCTGTCTAATTAGCTGTATGGTTTACCTTGGCTCAGTGGGGCCTGGCTGCCTTAGCTGGGTTTAAACAGGGAGATGGACGGGCTGAAACGCTGAAACCCTAGACTGTAATTAGAGACAGGCTCACTGAGGGCACACCACTGCTGACACAGAGCCTCTGTTCCACCGTGCACACACACACACACACACACACACACACACACACACACACACACACACACACACACACACACACACACACACACACACACACACACACACTTGGGAAAGCTCGAGAATCATACACACACACACACACAAACATACACACAAACTCTATAAAAACAAAAGGTGTGGGCCTTAAGTGCATCCGCCCATACATGCACGGTCACTGGCATTAAAACGCACATGCATGCAGAGAGTTGGTATGCACTCCAGCCAGCAGACACACTTGTAAGCCACTGACACTGTGACACACACACACACATACACGTACACACTATGGTCCGAAATACACATGAGTACTCTCAATATGGTTCCATCTGTCTTTTTCCAACTCATATTTTTGCGGTTTATTTTACTGTGTTGCAACAAGATGTCCCCAAACACAGTAACAATTATGTCTTTTCCCCTCACCTCATCTATTCTAGCCTTCTCACCACCACTTGTTCCTTTTTTTAAACACTGTCTCTAGCTTTCCCCCCATCTCACCCTATGATTTATTACTCCTTTCTTCTGATTTTAATCCTCCCTCTCTGTGTTACGATTGTACGCTTTGTGGTGGGGCCCATTTCTATTTTCTCCAGTTGGACAGATTAAAAAGACACACCACCCCGCAAATCGGCCAAAGACAACACACACAGCCAGTGCGGCACATAAGAGCGCGCAGGCACGTCCGCAGTTGGTCTGATTGTGCTGGAAGTGTTGTGTTTATTCCCCTCAAAGTTAACTTCATCAAAACAAAGGAACAAAGAGACAGAGCCAATCAATGAAATTCATTAATGAAAACTGAAATGCATTTATTCTTTTCTAATTACACGCATTGTAGCTCATAATTGAGCGGGGTGTATCAGACTTCAGATTACTTCACACTTATGCATGTGTCGCTCCGTTTGTGTGCAAGTCCTTTTTTGTAATGCGTGTTTGTGTGTGTTTGAGAGAGAAAGACAGACATACAAAGAGTAAGAGATGCAGCTGCATGTGAAAGGAAAAAAAATGATATCAAGTGGGGACGACTGTGGAAGAGGGTGAAATGAGAGATGGAGAAAAATGAAGCAGTAGATGGTGTTAAACAAAACAAGTACTACTGGTGTTATACTGCCCCCTTTTGTCCATGCACTGAATGGCATCTTTTGCAACTGTGAGTGTGATGAGACCTTCTGTCCCACATCTTTTTAAGAAATGCCATTCACACAAACCTAACAAGGACACTGCATCAAGACAACATGTATAACTTTGATTTCAGTTCATAGTTTGACAGTATAAACTGGATTTGGAAGAGTTTATTGACTTCCCAAAGGAAAGATCTTGGCAGAGAGCTCAACAGCGGAGACAGTCATCACTGAGGAAAAATGTGTGAAACCAAAGCAAAATTGATTTGATTTTCCTTTTTTGCTATACTTCTTGCCTTTTTATCTGTCTGAATATGTGGTGTTTTGTCATGAAGTCATGTCAGTACAGCAGCCCCTCTGCTACATGTCATTACAAAATTGTGATTGTTGTTTCCGAGATTAAAGTGGACTTTTATAAAGAGAGCATGTACTTGCAGGTGTCATATCCTTTTAATGTGTTGTGACAACAGCAAGGCACTGTCATCAGCAATGTGCATACAGAAAGTACAGACACGTCATATTCTTTTAGGCATTGTTCACCCCCAATCAAACCAACTATGATTAAAGAAAGGTAGATTGTGGCTGTGTGTTTGTGTGTTTATGTGTGTGTGTGTATGGGCCGTGTGTGTGTATGGTTCGTCATCTGGCCCTAACTGCCCTACAATAACAAATGTTCCAGCCTTCTGATTGGGCAATTAAAGGCAGCAGGGGCACTGTGCTGACGGGTGAAAGTGTGACATCCATCATCTGAAACAATCGGCCCCTACCAAGCAGACACAGCGTATGTGTCGGTGTGTGTATGTTTGTGCGTGTTCATGCTATAGGCTCCTCAAACTACCCAAAGCCCCCTGTGTCTCCATAATAACTCCATGAAATCAAACACACAACTCCATATTCCCAGGTGATGCACAGTAGCCAGTGGCATCAAAAGAGATTCCCCCACCAAATAAAAAAGGAAAAAAATAAAAAAATCAATAACGATCATGTGACAAATCCAGGCAATGCCTTAACAAACTGCAAGTAGGGAAATACATAATTGTGTAGAGACATGGGGTGCAAACGTGACCATATTTATGTAATTACCTGAGTCGCTGATCACCAAAAGAATGGATTCCAAATGTTCATCCTGCCAGAAAGATTTTATTTTATTAATGTCATGGATTCCCCCAAGGTTGCGCCTTGTCCCCTCTTTTGTTTGCAATCTTCATGGACAGGGTGTTGAGGTGCAGCTGAGGCCAGCGTTTACTGGAACACTAAACATTTGCTGCTGAGTGCAAAGTGGTCGGGATGCAGATCAGCACCTGCAAATCTGAGTCAATTGTTCTCACACAGAAAAAGTTGGCATGGTTTCAGTGTAGAGGGGAGAACCTACCGCAGGAGAAAGAGTTTAAGTATTTTGGGGTTTAATTCACAAGTGATGGGAGGAGGGATCGTTAGATTGGCCACAGTTTTGGACAGGTGGCTGCAGTAATGCAGTCACTGTACCTGTGTAAATGGACCTCCTGGAAAATGGACCTGGGGTCCATATTCACATTGAGAGGAGCCAGTTGAGGTGTCACACTTGACAAGGATGCCCCCCTGGTCACCTCCCTTTAGAGGTTTACGAGACACATTCGACTGGGAGGAGGCCTCGAGGTCGGCCCAGGACTCGCTGGAGAGAGAATATCTACGGTTTGGTCTGGGAGCCGCTCTGGGTCCCCCCAGAGGAGCTGTAGGAAGTTGCAGGGGACAGCGACGTCTGGGCTGCTTTGCTCTCTATACTGCCACCGCGATGGATGGATGGATGGATGGATGGATGGATGGATGGATGGATGGATGGATGGATGGATGGATGGATGGATGGATGGATGGATGGATGGATGGATGGATGGATGGGCAGCCAATGGGGAGTGGTTGGCAACAAATATCAAAAAGACATTGATTTACCTCCCAGGTGGGGTCTTTCTCTGTTAAATTTGCATGTTTTGCCTGAGCCTATGCCGGTTCTTCTCTGAAAAGCCTGGGAGATTGTTGCATGTGTTAGTCCAGTGGTTGACTGGCGGTCTGTGATGGGCATACTACGCCCTTCACCCAACGGTAACTTGGGAAATGTGAATTAAAATGGCCACAACTCAAGTGACTCGACCATACAGTGGGTAATGAAAATTTTAAAAATATGTACGTTTCAGGATTTTTACCATATCGTTGACTGTTAAACAAATGTGACTCAAATGAAGTAGGATCAATGTTGTGAAAATACTGGACTAATTATTATTCCAAAAATGCTCATAAAACTGTAAAATTTTAATGTTTTTTAAGGTTGTGTAAATGTAATGACGTACAGAAACGGACTCTGGGACCCTCAGCTGCTGTTAGCCTGCACAGTTAAGATTAATTATGAATAGAATGAGTTAAATGCAGAGCGGTAATTTCCCCAAAGGGAAAATTACATTTTCTAACTTTCTATAAAGGATTGGGAAAATGTAAGCTTGAGAAAGAAAAGATGCTAAAGTTGCTCTTATGGTGCAGCATCTGTCATTTTAAAAATCTTGATCAGATAAAACACTTTTTTGTAAGATAACTGTGAGAATGCTAGTTTTCATACAAATGTGGGGGAAAATGAACTAAGGGCAGGGATACTTGATCATGTTGTTACTCATAAACATTGGTTTAATGCAAATCAAGATATGTTTGAAGACTCATGGTTGCATTGTAAACGGCTGCCTTGAGAAAAAAAATGGCCGTGGCGAGGGGGGATTTTTCTTTGTTTTCTTAAAAAAAAAGAAAAAACATTCTATCGTCAACATATTAGGCTAACTAGCAACCATCCTAGCAGCCCTGCCAATCTATTCAAACCTGTCAACAAGGCTTCTCCAGACCTGGCTTGTGCGGGAAACCTCCACGATGTGTGACAGCTGAATCCATGAGGATGGAGTGACTTTCAATTTGCAGCACTCTGACACAGAGGCTGTGGCGGTAACTGGCTCACTCGTGTTCGCTGAAATCTGCTCACCTATCAAGTTCAAAATTAACACATGTTGTTCAAAAAAGGTAACTCAGCACCTCAGGTGTTTTCTTGTCTTATCTGTGTAAATCTGTTACATCATGCAGATTTGCTGTGGAGAGGAAAAGCTTATTTGATTATAACCGCACTCGGCAGCGATGATAAAGGACAGGCTGTCTGCAACCTTTACGACTAAAGGAGCTGTTTTTACGAACTTTTCAACAAATAAAAATCGTCTGGAGCTGAAAAACATGTTTAACCTTTAAAATGAAGATAACACTGGGGTTGCATTTATAAAGTTTCAAAACTAAATTAGAAGAAAAAAAACAACAACCAAAATAAACTAAACAAATGTCAAATTTCTAGAGGTTTTAACAACTTTAACCCTTTTCAGTAGATCCAGTCTATTTGATCTCGTTTAGCCATTTTCTCTTTATTGTCTTTTTCCATTTTCCATTGTTTTAAGCCATTTTAGCCTTCCTAGCAGTTTAAGCTGTTTAACCTTAGCTTTAGCTGTTTTGAATTTTGATGTTTTAGTTATTTTAATGATTTTTATCTACTTTAACAATTAGAGACATTTTTAAGCTTTTCTTTGTGATTCGAGCTTTTTATGTATTTAGCCATTTCAAGCCCTTTCTCGTCAGGAGATAAAAGTCCCTTTGAAAATCTGTCTGGCATTTAAGAAATAATCTATATAATTCTCCGAAAGAGTCACGGAGCCACTACAGAGGGGATAATAAGTCAGATGTAGCCCCAAAAGCCACAGCCTGCAGACCCCTGGTAGTCCATCAGTGTGGCAACATTGCATGATGGATTTCAGAAGAATCAACTGTGTAAAACCGTGAAAAGAAAAGCAGAAACCAAGAGAGATCCACAGGAAGAAGGCTGCAGCTCTGATGCCTGCCACATCCTCTGATTGCTTGGTTTAATCTTTGGTCTGTGCTGCATTCAAACCTCAATCAACCTGCACCAAAGTTTGTTGGAAAGCGGTCCCAGACAGATTGTTTCTACTTGGTTGGGATTCCGATAGCAAAGTCCATACTTCCACAAATAGGGCACAGCATTCGAAGCAAAGTTTGTGAACACAGGCCTAATATTACAAGTTATGGAATAAAATACATCTCGGTTTTTTCGGGAAAGACTATCTGAATATGTTGTATAAACCCTGTCTTTTAACTTACGTGAGGCAATATTTGTTTGACTGTGGCTTCTCGTGTTCAAAATGTAGTTCTTTCTGTTATCAAGTGTTATGTACTGGTGCAAAAAAGTGCATACTTAAAGTACAAACATTGATAGCTCAGTCAAGCAAATAATAAATAAATAAATGAACACTAACTTGAAGAGAGAGATTTTTAATTACAGATGCTTTCTAGTCATTGAACGATTTATATATATACTGTACACGTAAAAAAAAAAAACTCCACTTGATTACTTCCCCAAGTAAGTGTGACCTATAAACAAATTATGTCTGAGAGTAGACATGTATTTAAAGTGTGTGTGAGGGGAAGAGCTTTCAGAAAGAGAAAAAAAAATCTAAGTAAATAAGTCACATAAGCCAATATCATTAATTTGACAAGCTTCATCGGGGTCTTTGGTATGCAAAAGATGTACTATATTTAAAACAGTCACATTTCTGGTTCAGCGCATTTCCAAGTCGGACTTACACTTTCTGCAATGTAGAAATGAAACTGGGTATCAAAGCAGAGCCTTAGTCTTAGCTGCTGATTGTCTAACAGCATAATTAATACAGCAACTAATCCAACATGCCATCTAGTCAACCCAGAAATGTCCAATCACATTTACTGTTTCAGCTGAGGTTTTGAAGCAGCTCAAAGCCCCGAGTCCACAGCAGCGGAGCTTTGAGACCACTGAGTGAGGCACTAATCATGACACCATTAACTAAGAAAACATTGGGAATTAGTCAGATGAGGAAAAGTTGCGCTTCTCCACAGAGGTTTTGTTTAGTTAATTCCCTGTTGACAGCCAAGTGCTCCACTTGCCTGGAGAAAACTTCCTTGAGAGGGAAAGATTACTTTCTATCCCTAATTAATGCAGCTTATTTGCATAGCACACCAAGTCATAATATATGCTAATGTGCATTTACATTGGAGAGTGCTGCATAGGCAGTTAATGTGCCCTCAATATGTCAATACAATTTCTTATTTTAACATTATTATTTTAAGCACTTATTATGCATAAGCATGCTATATATAAATACATATAGACAAACACATTACTTAAGTAATGTCATCAGGACATAGCAAATACAGTAGTAATTTTTATATTTCAGGTTGCTGTGCTTGCTAGATATTTAAATCACATTTATTGTCAAATATATTTGTTACGAAACAACAGAGATAGGAGATTGTGTTTCTTGAAACTTTAATAAACTGCCCAGTACTGTAAATTGTAAATTGTATTTTGTTAGTAGTTGTGTACTTTAGAAAAGTACAAGATAGTTGTGTATGGAAGCGTCAATGTGCGTGGTTACTTAGCCATGAGACCATCCTGCAGACAAAAGATTAAAATTTTTTTTAAAAATGTATTAAATTAAATTAAGGCCATGTCTGACCATTACAAATCTTTCCTTTACTTTTGACCCCAGGGAGAACATGCAAACAATTAACCAGCAGGTTAAAACCAGGAACATTCTTGCCATGATCCAACAGTGCCATCCAGGAAACAGGCTCAAGCCTTCAAAATAATGTTTGTGTTTCCAATTTTTACAAGAAGCTTGACCGTCTCAAAGCTCTTCGTTTTCTATTTCTCAGTAATAAAACAATAATAATGATCATATTTAAGTACAGTGTAATGGAAATTGCAGATTACAAAGTACTTTGCAATTTAATTCTAATCCATCTTTCATACCGCTTTCTCCGACTTAAACAGAGACAATCACACACACTCCCATTCAAAGCACTGTGCAAATTTAGAGATATGAGATGGCTTTGAGTTATTTTCAGATGTTGGATGGAAAACAGAGTACCCGAAGAAGTAAAATGCAAACTCCATACAGAAAGACCGATCCTCTCACTGTGAGGCGAGAGCGCTAACCACCACTCCAATATTTCAGAGTATGGATGGTGTCCTATTAGTTTTGAAAACAATACATTTCACCCACTTTGGCCTGACACTGAATTCTTGTCCAGCAAGCACAAGTGTCACAAGGATGAATCTCCACTGAGTCTCTACCGCCAAACAGGTTGCCTTCCCAGTATCAGTGTCAAAGGAAACATCACAAAGTTCACACGTGCTCGTCTAAAAGCATCCAAATCCAAGTTGATAAGAATTGCAGTGACATGCATAGAAAATTGGCCGACAAAAGCGTAATCTATACAAATAGAGAAATAAAAAGGGGAGAACAGAAATGTGGGTTGTTGATGCATAATGGCTCATCCTATTCATTCTAGTGTCTCGATTCCAGCTCAAATTAAGTGGATGCAAGGTCTATGATCTTTCTGTTTTCTCTGGTCATTTGCAAGCTTCACTTATCTTTCCCTGAGTAATTTCATTTGGCTTTGAGTGGCTGAGAGAGGAGAATAACACCAGATGAGGCCACCTTAAAAACCGGGTTTCTCAGAATTTCCTGTCCCTCTCATGGATATTAAGAGCAGTGATCTCAAACAAGTGAGGCTCTTATAGGCCATTCCAAATGGCAAAAAGCTAGAGCTTATATTTCTATTTTACACAAAGAAAGAAAAGAAATAAAGGCGGGGATGGGGAGAGCAGCAAATCCAGTACATGAAAACAATAAGTACTTTTCTTTCAATCTGTGGTTGCGCTTCCCAGGTAATTGAGTTTGCCTAAAAGATAGGGAGATTGAGAAAAGGAGCAAAGATGATGGAGAGAAA
Organism: Lipophrys pholis; assembly: GCF_963383615.2. NCBI lineage: Eukaryota > Metazoa > Chordata > Actinopteri > Blenniiformes > Blenniidae > Lipophrys > Lipophrys pholis. The sequence continues at coordinate 8,568,682 of NC_137648.1, forward strand.
AGAACGGGCCTTTATTTTACCTAAGATGAGGACAGAAGCACAAGAACAACAGCCTACCGTTTTCTCCTCAAGTGCACTCCTGTTTGATTACCACTCCTGCCCTCCTCCGCTTCTCTTCCTGCCTACAAGCAGTGATTTGTGTGTACTCCGTAGCTTTTTGGTTTTAACACCAGGGGGTCTGAGCCACAGAGGGCAATGTGCATGCAACCGTGCATGCACGACCGAGAGCGTATGGACGCACTCTCCCTGTGCATGCTTACACAGAAGCATGACCGTGTGTCCATAAAGTTTTTCCGTTCTCACCCATGTGCCCAAGTTAGAGACCATATTCCATCTTCAAAACATATGGTAGCACCATCAAATGAGTCACCCCTTTCATCTGCTTCCACTGCTCTCAGTTACTCCAGCTCCCGCGCCTTGCCTAATGGATTTTCAAATGCAGGTACACGATTTCTTTCAAGACTTGACAGGCATTTTCCTTTGTGTTTAGAGATGAGGATCAGGCCCTGAGTGGTTCGCCGGTGATGGTGTTGTTGAAAGATTCTGCATACAGAGCAAAAGCATTTTTCCTGAACTTGTTTGAAAGGCCAAATGTGAGGCTTGTACATGTATATATCCACATGTGGCCAAACAAAGGCGATAAAAGAAAATGAAATGCTTTCTGTCGTGTTCAGTTGTTATTTTTCCTTCATTTTGAGGTGTTTGTGTGTAGGACAGAAAAGTGCGTTCAGATTATGTTCCACCTAGAACTCCAGGAATCATTTTTTGTTTCCTTGCTTTAATGTTTCATCTCAAAATATATTTTGTCAAAATGTAAATTTAAGACATATACTCATCATTGCTGGGGTCAAATTCAACTTGTGTTTTTTTTTTTTTATTATTATTTTTGATTCATTGAGGCTCATTTGGAGATTTTAAATGAGCCTAAAGATGGAAGAAACTGATTGATTGGGTAGTGTCTCGTGTTTCCTCACCCACCATGGGCCCATGGTGGGCGGGCGCAATTGATGCATTGAGCTGGGGACCAGATCAGAACCCCAGTGATGGTTTTCTCTGGAAATGACCACATGCACGCTTCACCTGATTGTACAACTGCTTTTCAGACACATTACAACAGAATGGTCTAGTTCAGAGGGAGCTCTATCAGTTATTTCACCCAATATATTGCTGATGCTCAAAGTTTGGGCAGACCCTGTTTCCATTTTTTCAGCCAGACCACCATTGGTAGAGCCCCCACATTTTGGGGGCCTACAAATTTCATAGATTTTTAGACCTTCGCTTCACCATTACACTGCTTTTGCATTACCTTCTTGTTTTGCTGTGTCCTGACGGTCTCTTGTCCTTCTCCACTCAGACCAAAACAGTGTCGTGTTATGCTTGTATAACATATGTGGTTATTGTTCATCCGAATCAAACTGTTTCGTCTTGTGTCTTCGCGTCTCTGTCCATACGTTTACCTTTCAGTAGCTCACCTTTGCATTAAATGCATTGATCATGACAAAAGACTGGACTCTCTAGTAGTGAATTATAGCGTAACAGAATTTAATCTGCCTTTTTTGTTTGTTGTTTGAAATGTTGATGGAGAGCTGGGGATTATCATTTAGTTTGCATTGAAAGAAAAGAAGACAAGGATTTGTTTGTAATTTGCTTACACTGCAGAAAGACCTGGACTGACTATTTACCAAACAAAGGGATTTCTAGCACTATTGCTAGTAGTATGTGCCCTGCAGTGCAGTTCCTGTAAATTACTGTGCACATGTATGTTTTAATAATTATTGCAAAGGCAGTTTAACAATCCATTGTGAAATGGCTGTTGTTGACATTTTTAATTGCACTTTCAGTTTTGTCTTCCCACACGCTGACGGACATGCAACCAAATAACCAGCAAACAGCATCCGAATGATATGACTCAATTCTTTTTTACTCACTTCAAACAGGGCTGCACAATTAATCAATTTTTTATCAAAATTTTGTTTGGTATAATCAAATTAACATGCAATATTATCATTTGAAATGTGGGCTTTGCCGCATATTAAATCAAGCACTTTAATAACCAAACCATCAGTCAACCACTGGGATTGAGCGAGCAAACTACAATATGCCAGAAGCAGGAGACGTCACAACAAACAGTTAGAGATGACCGGTTCAATCACTTTGAAAAAAAACAAAAAACATCACAAAGCCACAATAAGACACATGAAACACATTGATGTTTTAGCAACTGTTTCATTGTATCTGGTGAGTTTCCATAAGCAAACAATATGCGAAGGCGATGCGTTCCCACGAACCACTTCCACGCAGCCTCTGCGTCAATGCTACGCCCACTATCAACAGCCTTGAAGACTTCAGTATACGACTGCAGCTACAATAGGCATAGGGCAGTGAATAAGGATGGTTGCTCACATCCAGAGAATTACAAAAATTGAAATAAGCACACACATTTCAGCACATGAAGAAACTACTTTATCGGGCCCGATAAAGTCCTACTAACAAAGTTGCTACCCTGAATCTGTGTGTTATAGTGCTCTGTGAACATCTAAAGAGCTGGTTGTAAAGTGCTGCGAGTGATCACTCGGGTAACGAACTGTCTGCTCATTACAGATTCAGAAAGAATGATTCTAAATGCTTCTGGACTGGTCCCATTGATGAATATTAAAGGGACCCAGACATTTTAGCCCGTTACAAAAGTCTGATTTGACATGAGAATAGGCATAACTACAGGTTATTTGGAGCATAGACTTTGCCCACTTCTCATAGGTGGGATTAAACTTAGCGGCATAGCATGTAGAGCGGTTGTCTCCCAATCGGAAGGGTGCAGGTTTAATTCCCATCTCTGCCTGCCTACATCCCAAAGTGTCCTTGGGCAAGACATTGAACCCCAAACTGCTCCCATTGGAGTGCCAGCACCTTGCATGGCTGGAGCCTCCAATGGTGTCTGAATGTGTGTGTGAATGAGTGAACGTGATGAACCATGAAAAGCACTTTGGGGGTGGCTCACACAGCGGAAAAGCGCTATATAAGTGAAGTCCATTTACATTTAAAATTTCTGAATATTAATTTTAAAAATGTAAAAAGTGGCAAACACTTGCTTTGCAATGGCTTTGCTTAGATCTTAACAGCATAAATTAATGGAGGATAATAAGGAGCAGCTGTTTTTGTTTTTTTAACTGTTGTCAACCGGTTCACTTCATAACCAAAGTGGTTACATTAATGGGACATTAATGTTTCCAAACTGAATTAGTCATTTATGCAGTTTGCTGTAAAACATTGATAACAGAGTGAAAGTGTTTAATGGAGAGCAAAACAGCAGTTGATGCTGCAGAGTTCAGATTATTTACCTGTAGCTGTGTTGTGGTTTTTTTTCTCATTTGCAGCTGATGGATCTGCACAGTGCAGCTGTGGGTGGGTGTGTGCACACACTGAGGGTGACGGAGCGGTACGGACAGCAAGGAGCGCTGCAATACACAATAATGTTTATTTGTATTATGAGAACCGTAAAGTTAATTTCACTTCATCTTGAAACAAAGGCACTGCACCATAGGTTATGCAAGGAAATCCTAGGTGTTTTATTTAAAGGTATAGATATAGAGATGTGGCTTTGGTTGAGTTGTATGTGACCTTTTCATGTTCAGGATGAAACCGCAACACTAAAACAGCTCACTTTATTAACCTGTATAGCTTGGAGCTGAATATAGCTACTTTGCAATTACAATCCAATTTGGCATATTTACTTTTAGTGGGCAATTATTTGGGGTAAATTTTAATTGCACTTTGCTTCCAGGAATTACACCAATACAGGTGAGTTAACTGAAAGGTAGCAATTTTAGGTGCAACAAAAAATGAATTAATTGTGATTAATAATTGTGATCTCAATACTCATCCAAAATCATTTTGGCCATGATCATTCAGCCTTAAATTCAAACTTGGTAGAGATTTGCTTCAATAATTCGGGCACAGACCCCAAGAAAGCCATATATGTGGTCATCGTTCTTGTCTTTCTTTCATAATGACAAGTGAGAAGTATATTTGACATCACAGTGGAGTCGTCTGCAGAACATGTGCAGATAAGCCATCATGGCCTGTGAATGGATAGTATGAAGTCATTATGGTCAGCATCAGATCAGCTGTGACAAGCTGGCTTGACGTGCCAAACTCATGTTCTAACCTGGATATAATGGAGTGTGATTTCCAACTGCCCTCTCCGAGCCGCAACGACAATATCTTCTAATTAACAAGAGAGCACTGACAGCCTGGTGCCACCTCCATTTGGTCCCCACTTGAAACAAGTGCCATGTCCTGAGGGTTCCTGTCAGACCTAGTGCTCTGTGAATGGTATGACATGTCCCTTCATGTCTCCATTCATCTCTTACTCCATTGCCCTCTCTTTCTCTCCCCTCTCTCTCTCCCCCTGACAACTATTTTCTTCTAATCATGCTCAGGAAGAGAACGGGAGTGTGTTTGGCTGAAGGGAGAAACAGACTATGTCGACAGTGCGTGTATGTGTGATGAGAGACAAGGAATGAGCAAGAAACGGAGAGAAAGAGAGAGTGACCAAGTGAGCAAATGAGAGACAGGGAGAAGGAGAGAAGGAGATGTTCACAAGTCATCCTCTCTGTGTCTCTGTACACTGGGCTTCATTATCTGTCTGGCCTGGAGAGTGATGTCTTCCTAAACCAGCAGCAGAACCAGAGCCAGCAGTCTGCACCACCGCCTTCACATTGCAACATAAACCTCAGCTACAGCTTTCAATTTAAACAGAGGCTGAGACAATTAAAACCTCCAGAGCTTCTGAATGAACACTAGGAAAAAAAAAAGGGAGAAAAAAAGTCCTTCATACGTGCAATCTCACAATGTACATTTTGTGAACACAGACACACTAAAACAGGGATTACTCGAACTAAAATGGACAAAAGGCAAGAAGCTGTCACCCTAATGAAAGCCTGGTAAGGGGGCCAGAAAAACGAAAGGAGCTGCCATCCTAATGAAAGCCTCATAAAGGAGCCAGAAAACCGAAATAAGAAAATGTACAGCATGCATAGCAGAGCAGCCATCTAACAGATGTGAGCACATCACTAATGAAATAACTGGACTGGTAAAATCCAATTAATTATACAGAGAGCAATGTGGTTTAATACAGAACAAGGTCTGGGCTGCTTAAAGAAAGGGTGTTCAACATTTTTATGAAGCTGGTGGGAAGAAAAGATTACCGTGAGATGGACAGTGGTGTTTTGGATCATTTAAGAGGGATGTCCACCCTCAAGTAATAGCATTTACTTCAGTCGATGAATAAATGTCTTTAAACCTTTCAGAGCCTTTTGAATGTCCAAATTGTGCCCGTTTACTAAATTCCATAAAAGAGCTGTTGTGATTTGCTTGATGCTGGATGCAGGTATGTCACATATACGTTATCAACCCCTCAAACTGAATGATGAAAATCACTTAATATAAAATCAATCTTAAAATAATGTGAGAGAGACTGGTGTGAGCCAATATGTGATCATTGATGAGAGCTTAAATATAAGTACATGCATTAAATAAAATAGGGCAGGGGTGTCAATGGCATTTTAGTTGAGGGGCCGACACATCCCAATTTAATTTTCAATGGGCCGGACCATTGAAATAATGCCATTATAAAATTTTTTATTCAAATTTCAAAGTGTTCCTCTGTAGTGACACAAAGTATACATGAAAATATCTATACCTCCAAAAAACCAAACAATTACTACATAAAATTACCACAATCTCAAAAAAAAAAAAAAGTCACGTCATTTCCCAAAAACCCATTACTGAGATCTACCGCAACTTTACATGACATTACATCGAAAGAATACCCCAATTTTCAGAATATTCTTATACCGAAAGTGTTACAGAAAAGTGTGTGATAGACTATTTATTTTATATTTGTACCAGGTGGTTAAAAAAGAGCGAAACTACAATTTACTGGAGATACAAAATATTGGGCTTGCTTAGGATGTCACAATCTGACATTTGAATAATCCAATTGAGTGATCATCTGTTACTGTGTAAACGCCGTCTATGGTGTCGGTTTTTTAACTTGACACCTTGTCTTTAACTACTTTTGCAGAAAAAAAATAAAAAATACAATCATATGTCAGCTCGTGTCCCACTTTCAAGTTTAGATGAGTTTGAATTTTACTCTTCCATAAACCTTGGACAGCCTATAATTTTTTTTTTTCCACGTTTGTGACACCGAGCAAACTGACACCGCAACTTAAATTTAACGAAAAGACTTTTGTCCTTTTGTGACAACTCACTCTCAAAGTCCCCTCAATTACCCTTCACTAAACCTGGATTTACAGAAAGACATTTGTCACAAAACTGCAAAAACATCCCTCGAGAGCTGAGGTATTTAGTGTGTTTTGCTAAATCTGTGTGCCACACCACGGGAACCGTCGAGTAGTTTGAGGTGCATCACAATCAGCCTAATTGGACAGGTGTTTGCGAGCCATAATGATACTAAACCGTTGTGTCAGTAGTAGAGCCCCAAAACAGCACGATACCCCCAAAAACCTGCTGAAGGATTAGCGCCATGGTTAGGATGCGAGGGAAGGCTTTTGCATGTCAGGGTTGAGAGAAATTACGATGGGTTAGAGAGAAACACAGGGAGAAAGAGAGGGAGGGAGATTAAAGAAGAGCAGCAATCACAGTGTGAGGTAAGCCACAGTCAGCTCTTGTCAGCCAGCCCTGGTGGGAGTGTGTACCCCACACAGAGAAACAGAGACAGACATTAACACTCCACTCAACCTTAAATGACTCTCATTTATGCAAACAAGTAAAAAAAAAGACATGGCAAACAGCAGTAAACTAACACTTGCTTCTTTTGAACAGTGCACCCCATGAATAATGTAACAGAACGAGACTTTGAATGTAATTGCATTGTCCAAACTAAAAATCTTTTTATTCAAGGTGGTATAACACCGATTAAAGGAGCAAATTCTTAGGCTGGAGACACTGTAGGTGAATGTTTTGATTGTTTTGAAATCACTGACTTTCAAACTATTTTGCTGATCATCTCACTGACTGCTGTAGTAGGATTTGCTTGCACATTGATGTAGTGGTTAGTACTGTCACCTCACCTTGGCTTGGGTGCATTTCTGTCTAGAATGTGTCTTTTCTCCATTCGCATGTGTGGGATCTCTCCAGGTGCAAAGTCAAAAAACATGCGTTTGAGGTTAATTGGTAACTTTCAAACGCCCAGAGGCGTGAGAGGGTTGACAGTCGGTGTTTGCTGTGATGGACTGGCGATCTGTCCGGAGATTACCCTGCCTTTACCAAAAGTCAATTGGGATTGGCTCCAGTGGGTGGATGGATGGATGGATGGATGGATGTTGTAGGAATTTGCATGCCCCTTATTTTATTAGAGCCTTTAAGTGAAGCTTAAAGTAATACATTATTCCTACTGAAAGGGTGAAAGGTTAAACTCGGAGATCAAAGTTGTCTCTCAAATGATTTTAAGCTTTTCACTTACGCACACAACAGTCTGTCTTTCTTCACCAGTTATTGGATGAGGCGCACGAGCCTGAGGTGAGGCACTCAATGAATAGATCCTTATTGATTTCACCTAAACGGCATGTAGTGTAGAGCCAATTCAGCCTCTCAACAACTCACTCGTGCAACATCTCCGCTACGAACAACTAACCCCGACTATGAACCAACACACACGCACACACTTTCAATCTTCAATGCGCCATGAGCACATACACACAGTGCAAACCCTCTCCCACAGCACTCCAAGCTCTGCTAAATGACCTCATGAAGTAGGGTGAGGCTCTTCACACGTCTACCAACAGTGGTGGGAACAGCAACATATCCCCTCATTGATCGGTTGACAGCCCCCAAAGGTCAACAAGGTAGTGTTCTCAGCAGGCTGAATGATCCACATCAGGTCGTGGTGGCAGCCGGTAAGACAGTCAGAAACTGATACTTAAATGAGATGAGCTAAAACCTGGTGCACAATTTCAGGGATAAGACAGAGTATTTTCCTTTTATGTAATTTTATTTTCTGACTCATGCGTCTGGTTTGTTTGCTTAACATCTCCCAGCTTGAGGGTTTCCTTTGATTTTTCTTTAAACTGGCAGATCTTTTGTAATGTGACACGTTTGACTATTGTTTTTTTATTCGGTTACTGATCACATAATAAAAAAAAAAAACTATTAGCCTTGACTTATGTGGCCTTTTCCTGACAAAGCCTGTCACAATTTTCAAATCTCCTGATCATGATTATTTGAGCTGACCCCAGTTGTCATAATTGTTTCCATCCATTTGTATAAAGCCAGCAGGATGAAACTAACTTTTTTCATGATGTGTCCCACTGTTTCAGATTTGATGAGTGCTCTAATAATGACACCCAGTTTATTGCAAAACCCTCTTCGATAACATCACAGTGGTGAATTAACATCATTAACTGTTTTGCAACTTCAGGGAAGTTTTTTTTTTTTTTTTTAATCAGTCTCTTTTTACTTCTAAAGTGGCGTCACATTATTGGAAACAGATTACTCAATGGAGAATTTGTGGTGACATCTTTGATCACCGGCTTCATGTGGCTTCAGTTGCCTCGTCGTGATGACTTGCAAAGAGCAGCATTCAAAACGTCTGACAGCATCTAGCTGAGCATGCAGCAGCACAGCTCCTGGTGCAGGCTCTTATCATATCACACGTTGACTGCCTCCCCATGAGCACATTCAACCTCTGCAGATGACGCAGAACACATCTGGTCTTTAACCAACAAAAAGCAGCACCCGTCACCTAACACCACATTTCCTCGCAATGGCTTTCAAATTCAAAGGCTTGACGCTGCCTTGACTCACACTGCAGCAACTGAAACAGCTCCCATCTTCCTGAAGCTCTTCGTTCTGATGCACGCACCTTCACGTGAAATGCATCTTGCCACTTCCACCCAAAAGGCCCAACTCTTATCCAAAAACCTTTGAACTGGTGACCTGAACCCGCTTTGTGTAAAGTCACATCTTGTTTTGGGTGAAAGCATCTCTTACACGAATTACAGAATTTGTGGGTCAAAAGTGGACGAGTGGGTGAACTGTGTCGGCATCTCCAGGCTCAACTGCTATTCAGAGTTGTGGAGGTGCACCAATGCAACTTCATTAACTGTTGGTGAACATAAACTGAAACACGTAGCGGATGATAAATTCACTTTTAGACCAAATGCACCGATGCCAACACAACAAAAATAAATTCTAGGGTACAAACAGTGTAGATCAGGCATAGACATGGTGCCCTCTGGCATCTGGTCACCCTAGTGTACTTGGTACCAGAAAGGTAGCTCTCAGGTAACATAGTGTCTAGTTTTAATGTTTTAAAGAATGGTAGAAAGAAAGACTTCTAAGTAATGTTGCTTATGATCGACATCTATATCAGCATACACAACAGGAAGCCAAGTTGCAGCTGAGAGACCCATCAGGCGTTTTTAGTATGACTGCTGTTACCTTTTTCACAGCCCGGCGTCATTTGCACATGATTCAATAAAAGAAGATTCCCGGTCATGTGTAAAGACACTGCACTCTAGTCTAGCACTTCTCAAATGAGAGGCTGCAGATCTATCCTGCTGCTTTCAGATGGCTGCAGAGATTTAATGATCTGAAAGAGAAGCTTCTCACACCGTGTAAAGCAAGTACGGACAACAGATACTGTAACAATCACTTATACCACTTTATAGATCCATGCAGACTGCTTTACCAATACCAACATTCCTGCTCCGAGTATAAGCAATTTTTGAATGCCAATTTGAAAACAGACACTGACTGCGGGATGATTCATTAAAGTGGTTTATTTACACTTTAGGCATCAGTCCATCATGTGCTCCAAGCTGTGGCAGCAGATTGACACTGCACCAGCGTCAGATGTGTTTGTGAGGCGTTTCTCCTCAACGCACACTCTTTTTCTTACCAGAGTGCCATCCACTCACTCTGTTCTACCTCATTTGAATGAACTTCTAACTTCAGTGCACCTCTTATGTCCTATTGAACCCACTGCGAACCCAATATGAAAGCTTGTGGCGGGCGAAACAACTAATGATAGGTAGTCTGCACATCAATCATGCAATCAGCATCAGGCTACCTCATAATGTTCTTGCATATGAATGCAGACATATGTGGAAGATACGACGTCTTACAGCCCTATCAGATGGATTTCTGAATAATTTTCTCATAATTCCAGAAAGAGTACTATATAATCACATGACCTGCAAGCCGCTTTTGTTCAGGCTTTGCAGATGAACATTTGACATCTAATTCACCATTTTTTTTCAAGGAATTAGATTTCATGGTTTCCCAGGATGTCTTCATTTCTTTGTGTGTGTGTGTGTGTTTGCATGTATGTGTGTCACTAGGGTAATTAGGAATAGGAGGGAGGGAGAGATCAAAGGAGGCACTTTACACCCTCCTTTTCAGTTCTGATATGAGCGTGTGTGTCTGCAGGCGTGTGTGTCTGTCCGCATGTGTGTCTATGTGTGTGTGTGCAAGCCTGTGTGATGATCTCCTCCAAGCTTTGATGCTGTAAGCTCCGCCGGTTAATGTACTACGGATAAAAATACTACACCATGTAATCTGGCATTTATCCCTTGAGAGCAGAAGCCCAAAATGTGACACATGTCAAGAGGAAGGAGGAAGGGAAGGAGAGAGCTGAAGAACGAGTAAAAGCAAGGAGGGGGAGAAGGGGAATAATGGAGGTAAGAGACCATAAGTCTGTGTTTCTTCTTCTGAGATGATTCAAAAGGGTTGTCAGCGATTCGAATTGTGCAGTGCAGCTCTCTCTAATTATTGGAAATTAATTCAGCACAGTAAAATACAAAAGGTAGTCGGATACCCAGCTCCTGAGAGATGGATAATGGAAGGCGAATGTGCTTGTGGAGTCGGCAGAGTTACTGCAACACACAACACCGGAGTTCCAAAATGAATTGAGTTTCATTTCACTTCTCCGCTGCTATTTGTGATGGGATATGCATGGATAATTATGGCACAAGTGAGGTATGGCAATTTCACACAGACTTCCAATCAATTCAAAGCACAGAAAACAGCCCCCCCAAAAATTCTTATTCAGTCACAAAAAAAAGTTAAACTGTGAATGAGTAAGCTGCCAAATAGAACCACAATCTTAATAATCCATGCACTTAAAATGGAGGAGGCAGGGGCTATTTAAATATATAGATATATTCTGCTTTGAAAACACAATGTTTTCCTTCTAAAAAATTAGCCCACACCGACCCCAGCAGCCTCCATGGATGACACATTGTTTATCAGATGCAATATGCACACTTTGGGGTTTTGAGGCCTTATAAACCTGCACTCATAACTTGATATAAACCATAAAAAAAATAAACATACTTCTTCACACTTGCAGGGGGAAAAAAAACCATGATGGTGTAAATCAGCCTCAATATATCATCAACATAGGCATCAACAAACTTCTTTTGGGATTTCCCATGCTGTTCAAACTGGTGACAGTCTCTCGGTGTCTTCTTTAATGAGCGTCCAGCTAATTGTGGTGATGAGATTCAGGTGTGTTAGAGCAAGGAGCCCTCCAAACTTCTGATTAAGATCATGCGCGAGACTTTTTTTTTTTTTTTTGATCAATGTAATAAAAACAGCTGGTTCTTCAAACATAAATAATACAGTCAATAAAAAAGTTTTTTTATTACTGAATGTTGGACACAGACAGACGCCCAGAGTTGGTAAAACAGTAAAGCAGTTAGAAGAAAATGTTCAGCAGCAAGAAAAGCCAACAGACGTAACAAATCTGCATGTATTGCCATATATCGGCAAAAGAGTGCGAATTAAGCCCGTGTATTTATAAATATCGGAAGTTCCTACCTTTTCAACGTGATGCGTCTGTAGCAGGACGTCATTTCCGGGTAGTTTCAGGAACTTCGACGAGCGGTTTTTCTTGTTTTCCTACTTTTTGTTTGGCGTTTTTTTTTTCACTTTTCTTATAATTCTTCACAGTGGTGCCAAGCTCCCAAAGTCCTTCGACCAAATAAACCCACAATAAACATGAAATACAACGAAATGAACGATGTCTGCCGTCTTCTGACTGTCCACGGAAATAGACCAGGCCAGGGGGCCAGGGGCGGATCCAGAAGGTTCCTGTGTTGAGGCAAAGAGGGGACCAAGAGTTGAACTGAGGGTGCACCAAACGTGATAAATAAATAAAAAATTTCTCTTTAGAATTTAGACTAATAAATGGAAATTAACCTTTTAGCACTTTAGTTTGTTTATGACTGCAATGGCTTGCAACTTAGGCCCCGTTTAAGCAACATTTCAAGTTAAAACGCATCATATTTGCGTTCAGTTTGCATGGGTGCTGTGGGGATTGTTTTATTTTTATTTCTTGATGAAAACACACACATGCACAGAGAAAGCTACACTATACCCATTAACAATGGTAAGTACACAGAAATTTGTATGGACAGACAACAAGTTGAATTGCTATTAAGGCCGACTGTCAATTATAAAACTACCAAGTCCTTGGGAGCCTTTTTTCAATAAGTTGTGTTTTTTGTGGCTCCGAACACCATTGCCATGTCATTGTAACCTCAAAACACAACAAACATTTCCTGTTTTCACTTAAAAAACCGTTGTAGTATAAACAGGGCCTTAAAATTTCTACTGTGAACAAAAAGATCGACTTGCTTTGGATATGACATTCACATTTTATACATTTTGTTGTGCATTTTGTTAAATTCTGATATTAGATAATTCAAAATAACTTTAACTTCCAAGTATAGTTGTGACTCTATTCTACATGTGACAAGAGCAGAAGTTTAAAAAAAAAGCAACCTTTGTTTTACATGGCTTTTGAACATTAATAGGGAATTCAACTCATCTTGACTACACCCACAAGCAATGAAGTTAAAGAAAATGCATTTGTATTCATAGTTTTAACATCAAGTTATTTGTTTGAACCCACAACATTTCTGTGTTTAAGCAAGTGCTAAAACCAAGTTGGAGTTTCATTTTTATAATACAATGATGGCCACATTTCACAATTTTTGATTGCCAAGAACAAAAGACAAATATGGAAAGCCAATTTGATTATGCTTCATGCCATCTTGGAAGCTCTACACTTGGAGTAAACCCTGAAGACCCCGATTAATTCATTTCTAATTTCCACTTAGAGCTGCATTCTTCTTCTGTTAATTTAATATATTTGCTTTCAAATTGCCTTGAGCATCTTAAGATATACAGTGGCTTGCAAAAGTATTCATACAGCTTGAAATATTCCACACTTTGTCACACTACAACCACAAATACAAATGTATTTTATTGGGATTTTATGTGATGGACCAACACAATGTGCTACATGATTGTGAGGAATAGTTTAGATTAAAGCATCTTCATGTGTTTGACTGGACAAGCCAAATCTTAATCAATTGAGAATCTGACTGGAAAATTGTTGTTTGGTCCCGACACTTAGCAGTTTTGTTACTTGTAAAAAAAATGTAATAAAAAAGATTCAAATGATGTATCTCCCCCTCTACTTCACAATTATGCGGCATGTTGTGTTGGTTTATCACATAAAATCCCAATGAAACACATTTATATTCGTGTTTGTAATGTGACAAAAATGTGAAAAAGTTTAAGTGGTATGGCTACTAACAAAGCTAATAGTATATGCAAAACTGGTAAAACCTTAAAAATACAGTATATTCACAATGGAATACTCAAATTAGGAAGCAAAAAGACACGGTACCAGCTATCTTTATTATTTGCGTAAAAGAATTCTAGTCAAGAAAATGTATACAGTAAGAAAATAGAAAATAAAATGAATTATCTGTAAAGTTTCTTATCTTTATGGTTCTTATGTAAATACAAGTGGCAGTTATGATACAGATGTGCAATGAAATTTAAATAGCTTTTTAGATTATTTGGGAAATAGTGCTCCTAAAACATATAATGATCTAAAAAAAACGTTGGCACTGCTATTTCCACATGGTTTATTTAAATGAAAACCGGCTACAACGACTACATTAAATTCCCAGCACATTCAAATTCATTGATATTCTCATTCAGCGGAGCACCGGCACGACCGTGTTTTAAAATGCTGGCAGGTAAATAAATGAGCACGGAAGTCCATCTACCCAAGATGGAAAGGCCGAGTGTTAATGAAGGGGGAAATGAGCGAACGGGTGTGTGAGTGAGCGAGACAGCTGTTGGAGATAGCGAGGGCGAGACTGTGCAAACAAGTGGGGGAGAGTGAGCTCCTACGCTGCTACCAATCGAGGAAGGGAGAAGAAGATAGTTAGGGATGAGGACCATACGTCAATGGGCCCTAATTGAGCGCTTCTCCTTCGTTCTCCACTTGCTACTGACACATCGCCCCGGGGCCTATTGGGAGAACACCAGCTGCACGTCACGTAGAAAACGAGAGCGATGGATGATGAGGGGAGCAGAGGATGGAAGTTGTCATTTTTTAACTTGCCCGGGTTCTCGCCCCCCCAGCCCTCGTGACTCACTGCAGGGCTGATGTTTCTCCAACTTTTGAAGGGCTGGAAGTTGCCACCTCAGCTTTCTCTTAAACGTTGTAGCCTGGAGGCTTGTGTGGCTGTCATGTGACCACAAAACTGCCGGATCAAAATCTCAATAATGAGGGACAAACACAGGACAGTGATGCTCTTGGGCACTTCACCTGCAGCGATAGGAATAAGTCAAAGGGGCTCAAATACACTGCAACATAAAACAAACAAGGCTTTTATTACGGTGTATTGATTTAAAGTGTGTGTAGTTCCACTCCTCGCTCTTCCTGGAAATTCCCCTTTGCAACAGGTTTGAACCAAAATAGTTTTGCTATGAAACAACTATGCAAACCATGTGTCAGAGTAATGTTTATCATGGTGCTCGATCACTCATTTGAGTGAAAATAAAAATAAAAAAAACAAACATTGCATTGTTAGGCTAATTTCAGTGGTTGCACATGTCTTCCTAAATAAACATTTTTTTGAAATAAATAAACTGCAAGCCACTCTTAAGAAGTTTAGTTCAGCCACTGCTGGTTTCCTGCATTTCAAGTGGGTGCTTTTGTAAGAATGAAGTTCAATATTCACATGCAGATATTTATTTGTCAAGCCTTTGCTGCTACTAAGAATAAACACAGAGTTTCAACCCAAAAATGCAGTAGGATATTTTTAAGGTGACCAAAATAGAGTTTATTTTGATTTTCCCTCTTAGGTCCTTGAAATACTGACAGGACATGCAGCACAGGATACCACGTCTACAAATGTTGCCAATAAATAAGTTAACTCTAACTTTCTATGTGTTTTTATTATGTCTTATCAGAGGATCCGCAAGACAGCACAAGGCATACTTAACTTAAAGCTGCTTTCTACCTGTGCATTCTTGATGTATTAAGCTGAATTGCTATTCAATTTAACTTAAAAAAGACGGAGACAATTTGTCTTCTTTGTTTCATTCTCTAAAAAATTACTTTTTTCATCAAGCTGACTAAAGAGCGGATTCTCACCTATATGAATTCTAATAAGAAATGTCATAATCAAGTTACAGCCTTCTGAATTAAAAGCTATGGAATGTGAATGTTCAGTGTGTGTGTGTGTGTGTGTGTGTGTGTGTGTGTGTGTGTGTGTGTGTGTAGTGTGTGTGTGTGTGTGTCAGGCCATTTGTGCAATGAGAAGCAGGTGGAGTGTAGAGTAAGGTTGAAGAGGTGCATGAACGAGCAAACTCACACACCCATGTTTGCACACACACACACACACACACACACACACACACACACACACACACACACACACACACACACACACACACACACACACACACACACACACACACACACACACACACAAAGCGCTTTGTTCCCCCGGGTAGACCATAGAGCCGTCAAAACCACTCTGATTTTGAATTAGCTCTGATTGGCTGTCATTGTAGTGTGCCCCACACAGCTGAGACCACTCAAAACCACACACACACACACACACACACACACACACACACACACACACACACACACACACACACACACACACACACACGATGCATTCAAACGCGCACAAACACACAGAGACAGACACACACACATCACTTTTATGGGCTGAGCATCATGTTTCACTAAACTGCTGAGTTCTCTAGGCTGTAACTAGGGCTGTTTTAAGAGCTGTGGTTGAGAATAAGTGTGTGTGTGTGTGTGTGTGTGTGTGTGTGTGTGTGTGTGTGTGTGTGTGTGTGTGTGTGTGTGTGTGTGTGTGTGTGTGTGTTTGACAGCAGAGAATGCTTGTATGCAGTGTATTCAGATTTTTAGATCGTGGGGCTGGATATGAACTAGTTATGCCTCTTTCTTGCATTGGATATTTGACGAGAGTCCACACTGGGACATTTCAAGCTTCAGAAAATCCACAAAAACTTGTCACATACACACATTCATTCTTTATGCCTCTTCCCACTGTTCTTGCCACCAATGTTGACTCACGCTGTCTGGTTGAAAAAAGTTATTTGCAACACTCTTTGTCTTTAATTGGTAGTTTGGCCCCCGCAAATCTTAACACTTCCAAACTACCTGTTGTTTCCATAGACAAACAGTACATCGACCCATACGTTACTGGGCTGACATACTTATGTGCGACCATAAAATTCTAAAGAACTACCGGCTGATGAAACTTTGACTGTAAATTCACAGCATTCAGTTTAATTGAATGATTATACAGATTCTGCATAAATGTCACTCCCACACCACAAGCATGCACGGTAAGTGAAATGAGCAAACGAGGGTCCAACAAAAGCAGATCCACCCTCTTCCACAGGCATGCCACAGAGGCAGTAAAGACTCATGTGGCTAAATCAGCAGGAGGTTACCGGTTTTTGCTACCTCAGTTTGAGTTGGCCGTCCACCCGAAAAGCCTGCTTTTCTGGACACAACATTAAAATGTGTCTCAGTAAGCATCATTCCTGTTCCCAAACTTGACATGGTGGTAGCAGCAAAAACAAGCAGTGAGAAAAAGATGTGTAGAAAAAAACCCCAAAGCTGGATTCCGTCTTCAGAGGCCTCAGGATCAGGTTTCTCTGTGAACAGCAGGCCATTTATCCAAAAATGTGGTTAAAACAGAATGCTGGGCTGTGACAGGGAGTAACACACATGTGCAGTAACATGTGTGTGTACTGTATATTTATAGTATGCATGCAAGTCTGTGTGCACATGTGTATATTTGTACTTCTTTGGTGGGGAGTCACATTGTGGAGGCTCAGTCCTTTTTTTGGGACAAATAGCAAGCCTCTATAACCCAGACCATTAACTTTTAGTATGACGATTATAGTAACTCGATGTAATGCCCTCCACAATGAAAGAAACATGGCCATCACTATGTGTGCTGCACTTTTCACCTATGAGACGTCGTCGTGGTCCGCATTTATTATTAGTGGTACATAACTACCATCTAGTGGTACTATATGTAACAACACCTCTATGGCGATCATTTGTTCACTTTCTCAATCCACTTGGAAGTCACTTTCATAAACTTTTGTGGACACTTTGAGCCAAGAGGTCTCATAAGTGGTGACAGAAAGCTGCCTAGTTGGAAACTAGAGTGATTTTTGCTTCACTGGCCATGAAGGAGAGCTGCCACATTATATCTTTCTGTGTTGTGTTTTCACGTTGGCCTCAACATCTGTGTGCTGAAAACTATCTCATCATCAACCTAAGTACAGTGTATCCATCATCGGACCAGGATTTCTTGACCATCTGGTTCATGGACTGGTGTTGCTGCAGTCCAGTTGTGTCGTAAATCTCTGAACTTGTGTCTGTGTTAGATCTCACTTCAAACACTGTTAAATGATGGACACAGGGTTACATTTCACCTGTTTTGTGGGCTTCTAGAACAAAGGAGTGTCACACTTTCATTTGAATAATGTGACTTTCTTGTTCGGTTGTTTGCCCCTTTGAATTTACAGACATGTTTGCTTTCTTCCTTTTGTGTATGTGTGTTCTTTTGATTGTATTTTTTATTTTTTTTTCAATCTTAGGTAC
This sequence comes from Lipophrys pholis, assembly GCF_963383615.2. Taxonomy (NCBI): domain Eukaryota; kingdom Metazoa; phylum Chordata; class Actinopteri; order Blenniiformes; family Blenniidae; genus Lipophrys; species Lipophrys pholis. Next base: position 8,586,686 of record NC_137648.1, read on the forward strand.
GATTTTTAAAGCACAATTGTTATGTTACACCCATCATGAAACATTTAAGCAGTTTAAGTTGGTCAAAACAATTTGGAGACTTGCCAGAAGCATGATGAAGAAAAATCAGTTCACACTTCAGTGATGGTCAAATTTACAAAAATGTTCAACAACTGAACATCAAGATTATTTCAATGCACATGTTGATGGGAAAGAGAGATGTAAATATACTCTTAATATTTCTTAGATAACTAATCGGTTTAGAGAAAATATGAATCAGGCACAAATGTATATTAATTAAGGAAGCAATCGGCCATCAATAATCAGTGAAGAACTTTTGTTTCTCCTTGCAACTGGAAACAACACTTTAGCTTTCATCAGTCAGATAATATCTAACAAAAATATGTTAGACTTGTAAATACATTCTAGCTTGTTTGGGGCTAAAGGGGTTGACTTTTGTGGCTGCTATATAAGAACATGTTTCGACAAAATTACGATTTCAGCAAACATGTGAAATCTTGTCTGGCACTTTGGCGGTTTTTTTCCCATCATGAGAACTGAAGGTGGGTTGAGTGCCAACAGCAACATATTAACTATGTATAGCACAGTATACGCAGCAATGAAAACAAAGAGGAATCCCTTGGGTCAACATGATGGACCAGAATAAATGGTTTTCAGGGGGGGGGGGAAACACATCTCCATCAAAGTTCTGGGAAAATCATGTGGGAAAATATGCGTATTTTTTTCAAAGCCCTTCCTCAACAGCGATGTCAGTAACACTCCTTAAACATTTTGCTTGGATAAATATAACCAGCTGGCGAATAGTATATGTAACAGATACACCGTAGACACAAATTATTAAACCTTTTTATTGGAACGAATACAGTAAAAAGAGATTATGCATGAGGGTAAATTACTGAAGCAGGAAAATAAAACCCACTGACTTCAGGAATGTATAAAATGCCTTTGATTTCTATAATTTTAGCATAGGTGAAATACTACCTTTAAGGTTGGTGAAAACCTGAAGGCGATTATTAAAAATGTTCAAGGTTTTTTTTTTTAAATATGTTTCCTGCTCCACTAGAGGTCACTGTCTGTACGCTTTAAAGTCAACCTGCTGCATGTGTTCTTTAAAACAAGGTTTACTGCTGTGGGGGGTAAACTCAGTTCATTTTTAGGACTATGGTTATTTAGAGTATAATGACAACACATCTGGTTCACTTGAGTCCATTTAGACATCGTTCTGTGGAAAACTCCTCCTCAATGGATTCACCCAAGGTAAGGTATCAATGCTGACGAACACCGAAACTTGACTCCTTGTCCCGAAACTGTCATTACATCCTATCGCTGACGTACCTGTGCAAATGAATGTAATTGAATAATTTTTGACTTTTTTACAAATCTCAATTGCAATGAGTCACTGTCATCTCAAGGACACCCTGTGATCATCATCACCACCAGCACTCCTGACTCACAGTAAGAAGTTTCTGTTTTGGTGCATTTCGTGTGCATCAAATATATCAGTTACATAACAAACACCTCTTCATTGCCACATTTAATTCAATATTTATATTCAGTGAACTGAATTAGCTGAGTATGCAGTGTTTCTGGTGAATCCTCTGTCTCTCTGTTTCATGTTGCGTGCCAGCCAGGGGACTTATAGGAGCTGGATTAATGGAAACCTCGGACTCCTGAGTTTTAATTAAATACAAACATAAAATTATTATTTCTGGCAATTCAGAAACTGACCCGCTCTAGTGTATTGCAACATCACATCGGCACATATTCATGGTCATTTAATAAACCAGACCCACCACACGGAGCATATAATGTCTATTGAAGTCTCCAGCTGTTAGGCCAAACCTGTCAGGCCCTGAATCTTCAGGACCACCAACCTGGATTTTTTCATTAGGTGCTCATGGGGCAAGAAGTGATGCATTTTGGACTGCTTTTTCAAAGCGTTTCTGGTTAGCTGTAGCCGATCTGGGCTGACTACAGTAAAGGGCAGAGAAAAGAAAACGTGATCACGCAAGTGACGGGTCCAAAGTATGGCAAACAGTTGTAACCTATCCACATACTTAGCACAGTTTTCGTTCATGTGAAGAAACAGGTAAGCAACAAAGCTCTTTGATACCTGGATATTGTTTGGGAAACTGTGACAAGCAAAGTGGTCAATAACAACCTCAGAGCTTTAGAAATCAGCACAGAAACAACAAAACCGGAGCAGCAGAAATGCTACGGTCTGAGATCAATTTGGCAAAAATTCCCAGGCATGAAGATTTACCTGATACCAACTTCACCTGTTTGTATCTGCACAAGGCCACGGATTCATATTTCTGTCTCGAGTATTCAGACTTAAAGTCTGAAAGTTCTTGAAAGAATTGATTCAATTGGTCATAAAACAAGAAAATAATGCAAAGTATGAGTCAGGGTTTTTGTTTCTTGTGTTCTTTTTGAGATTCTGATTTGTCTCTGGCTCCTTGGCTCCTTGCCTCCTCTCCTCCTTGCCTCCTCTCCTCCTGTCTGATTGCTGTTCCCTGCCTTGATGTCTTTCACCTGGGCCTGAGGGTGTGAATTTCCGCACATGGTGGCTGTAGGGTTTATATTTGGCGTTGTTCTGTATGTTGTGGTTGTTGGTTTGTCTGTTTGTCTGTTTCTGGTTTCCTGTGTGGGCAGTGTCAGTGATTGGACTTTCCAGGAGCTCTTAGTGATCTTGTTGACTTTGGGTTTTTGCTTATTGGAACAAAATATGAGCTTTGTTACAGCGTTGTCTGATATATTGAGTCGTCCTCTGAGCCAAACCTAAAACGATGGCAACATTTTACTTCCCGTCCTTTTGATTTGTTAGTGGCAGAGGAATGAGCGGCTACTTAAAAACTGAATTAGACAAACAGTAGGTGAGAGTAAGTCATCAAGATGAAGTCCGCACACTACACCAAGACAAAGGAGGAGGAAATGAACAAAGATGACTCGAGAGAGAAAAATATAAGGTGGAGACCTTTTTGGTTCCATGACAAAGCGTCCTACTCAAGCTGAAAGTCTCAGGGGAAACATGGAAAACCAGAAAAGCACACACACTCATTTCCCCTCCGAGGCCACCAACTGCTCAATCCATGTGGTTGTTTTGGTTGTTTTTTTTTTTAACTCTAGGAGGGAACCTCTATTTCATGAGAAACTCCATTTAAGCACAGGAGAACATGTTAAATCTGCACGGGAAACCCCTAAACCAACCCCTGACTGAAACCTACTCTCTATGACGTGAGTCTAATTGTATGTTATTTATTTATGTAAAGCACCTCTCCACCAATGCAAATTCATTTAATTTGCAAATATGGCAATGAAGATCTTGGTGACTCTCCCATTCTTCCACTCTTCTCGTCGGTTGTCACCTGACAATCAAACAATTTGCTTATGAGGTTGCTTGGAGTATTATTGTGTTTGTGTGACAGTATGTCCATCCAACACTGAACACCAAAGTGAATAAACAACAATGAAAGAAAGATAATCATTTTTTTTGTTTGCTTGAGTTTGACAGAATAATGGTAAACATATTTTACTTACCGGTATATTTATACAAACGACAAAGAGGCACCTGCTCATATAGACATGACACTCCATGTCAAACCAAACCAAACTGGGCGTGTGCAGTGTATGGTAAGTAACACCACCCCTTGTGTCAGTGACGACTCATTTGTGATGATAGCACTGTGAAGTGGGTGTGCAATTGGTAAGTATGCACATGAAAAGGAAGTTGACGGTGTGGGAAACTTATCAGTGACATTCTTGAGAAAAGAAATTCACTAAAGGCGGAACGAAAATCGGCATGTACTTCACATTCCAGGGAACCAGCCAGACCTGCGAACAGTATTTTTTAAAAGCTTTTACTGTTCTGGGACCTGCTGTACGAGAACTGTTACAACAGTTGAACAACTTTCAAGACCTGACCTGGCTGGACTAATTTTTAATATTTTTTTCATTAAGGACCTGGCTGAAGACAATGTTTAGCACTGACTGCTCTCTCTGGCGCTTCTGTGAAGACTTGTTAAATGGACTATAAGTTTACAGCTGGTTTTGACTCCACATACAGCGGCGTCAACCGTACACCAGGAGAGGGCCCAGTTTGACAAGAAATCGGTGTTTGTCTTTGTGTTACAGTCTTTCTATTATTGATTACTTTTCTGGTGTTCATTTCTAGAAGTGTTGTACTTTGAATTGAAGCCGTGTCTCTAAGTTTGACTTTGTTGAAAGTGCTTTCAGAAAGAAAAACAAATTAAGGAAGTGAAAAGTGTTTCAGGAAAACTAAAACTGTACCCTTGTTAGTGAAATTAATTCATATAAACAGGTTTTTACCACAGGTGTGAGATCATCCGTTCACCTGACAAAGCTAAAGCAGGTTGTTCCAAAAGAAAGAAAACCGGTCTGGTTGCTCTTGCATGAGGGACATCTTTTGACTTGCAAAGAGACAGGCAGGAAGCAGAGCTGTAGGAGAGCCGTTCACGTTGGATTATCATAACAATGTTGAAAAGGTTCTTCAAATTTGTGGCATTATTTGGTCTCTGCGGTCTTCTTTGTTTTGCTGTGGCTGTATACTACAGAAACAATGGTACAACGGGCGTATACCCGGTGTTACATGGAGGCAAACAACATTCCACGGAGATACATGAAGCTGTCCAGAACCTGTCAGGAAAAGGCACCAAAGAACAGCCAGCAAATGGTGACAAAACAATCAACATGTCAATGTCAGGGAATATTTCTCTGGGACCCTGCCCTGTGAACCCACCAGGACTTGTGGGTCCTCTCCGGGTGGAGTTTAATGTGATCCGGACTTTGGAATACGTGAAGAATGCAGTCAGTCCTCTTGAAGTAGGAGGAAGATACAGACCAGCAGACTGTGTCTCTAAGCATAAGGTAGGTGAATGAGCAAAGAGGAAAATTAAACACAAAGAATAATTGTGGAAAACTTGGTAAAAGTGTTTATGTGAAGTCAAAACAAAAACTACATCAGACTCCTACAGTACAAGCAAAATTTTTCAGATCTGTATGATAATAAGAAATAAAAAAACAAACAATATTGACTTTTTTAAACGTACACACAAGCACATCACAAACAGGTGAAATTAGCCTGCCGCTAGTTTTTTGTATCTCATATGTAACATCCACACCATTCTTCAGTGAAGTTAAGCTTACTGATGTTGAAAGAGTTTACCATTTTTTACACTTTATCAAAAGGTTATCTTTGTTTATCAAGAGGCATTCATGATGTGGTGATCTATCTTCATTCTTATTTGTTTAGGTGGCAATTATTGTTCCATTTCGAAACCGGCATGAGCACCTGAAGCATTGGCTTTATTATCTCCACCCCATATTGAAGCGGCAGCAGTTGGACTATACTATATATATCATCAACCAGCATGGAGATGGAATATTCAACCGAGCGAAACTGTTGAACGTGGGGTATGTTGAAGCACTGAAGGAATACGACTATAACTGCTTTGTGTTCTCTGACGTGGATCTGGTTCCTCTCAATGACCGGAACATTTACACGTGTTATGACCAGCCAAGACACTTGGCTGTGGCTATGGACAAGTTCAACTTCGAATTACCCTATGCTAGCTTCTTTGGTGGGGTTTCCTCGATGTCCAAGCAACAGTTCGAGAAGGTTAACGGATTCCCAAACACCTTCTGGGGCTGGGGCGGTGAGGATGATGACATGTACAATCGAATCATCTTCCAACACATGTCCATTTCTCGTCCTGACTTGGTGACTGGAAAATACAAGATGGTAGTACATGAGAGAGATTTGCATAATGAGGTCAATCCAAAGAATCCTGACAAACTGGCACATACACGGTCGAACATGAATAAAGATGGGCTCAATACCCTCAAATACAAAGTCATGGAAATCCAAAAGGAGCTGCTGTATACTTTTATCACAGTGGATATTGATGCTCCGCCTGGCTGAATAATGGTATTAACCTCTGCTCATTGTTGGTGGATTCGTCTTTACGTATCGATACCTCTACAGTGGTTACTGCTCATGTTTGTTCTCCCTCCTGGGTTTTTCAATATTTGCTGAGAATGACTGAGAAAGACGTCTGTGTACCTATCTGTCGGGTTCTGTGCTGATGATGTTGTGTAATATATAATATGAACTTCTTCGATATGAAGAACCAACTGCTTTCAATCAATCAACCCTTACATAAAAAGAATTATTGAAAAAAACAAATGTGGAATATGTAGTTTTAGGCAAAGAAATATGTTTATATATAAACGTCTGGAAACATGCTACAGGAATATGAATGCGCTGACTTTAAATAGAAACTATTCATTAAAGGAACTTGGACAATGGGAAACCTGTAAATAGCTTTTTTTTCTTTATTGTTTGAAAGTTACTTGCCTCTGTATTAACTGTTATAGTTTGGATTTTTGATACTGTTGGGAAACATTGAGGGTGACCAACCTGTCTTTTTTATATTTTTTGTTTTGTTTTGTTTTTTGGGGGGGGGGGGGGTGAACACAACTGAGAATATCTAATCTAGTCCCACTCGATTGGATCCCATTATGTGACAAAAATGTCTCATGTTTCATTTTTTATATACAAAGTAAAGTTTTAGGTTGTTCTATTCAGCGGATCTAAGCTTTACAGATAATACCGGAAATAAAGTTTGATCATATCGTCATAATGTGTAGTGGTCTGTGTTCTAATGTTAAACACATCAAGGTTGCCTTCAACAGAAAGATAATCTAGCTCTGTGTGCCGAAATACCTCTTACTTGAGGTTTCTAGGGAGTTGCCATAACCTGAGTAAGATGCTGCATTTCACATCTACAGGTTGTCTTCCAAGTTTTGTTCTTCTCCATATGCAGAGTATTTTCTGGAAACGAGTATATGTGAGCATCTCAGGGGGTCATAGAAACATGACCCGACAGCCTAGTCAAGCAGACGACACTTTAGAAAGCCTATATGACAGCTTACACACCACGCTTCAGTACATCTATACATACAGTATGTACAGGCCTCCAACAGGCTCAACCTCTAAATAAATATTTTAGCATTGTTGCTCTAGTTAATGATTCCCCACAAAGTAATAGTTTGCAGGGTTGCATGCAAGCAAACTATAATAAAGATAATATGATTTTCAACCAAGTTGTATCTTGCATTGATTCTTAGAAATGAGGAAAGTTATTTTATTAAAAGAAGTTAGGAAAATGTTTAGCACGTCGCAAAAAGTCCCCATACTAATTCAGTTGCACATGAATATAAATTAAAAAAGTCCTCATTTCATTTCATTCTATTATTCATCAGACTATGACAACATTCTCTCCCATCTTGTGATTGAATAGTTCTGTTGCACATTATTTCCCATGAGCTCTCAATCACCTGTGTGGTATTGTCTGTGCTGTCACAAAAGTGATTTGGAAGCATTTTGTAATGAGGGTCATTTCATGCATGAACTTTAACCTTAATTTGACCTTTTATAAATTCATTAGATACATTAGACCTCTGGATACAGGACCATGCCCCTTTTACAAGAAGCCCCCATATGTTACAAAATTGATTAGCACCCCCTACAAACCTTCTGATCGACTCTACAATTTAGTTTTCGGGGCTTGAATAATGTTCTTCTCTCACTATCTGGAAGAAAAGCCCTGATCTACCTGAGGGAGAAATCGTTTTGGCTTATCATTTCTAACGTCCTCATTGATATTTAATCTCTGTTTGAAATGTTGTATGTATATAGCTCATTGTGTATGAATATTATCAATAATATGTAATGAATTTAGTTTTAATTCAGCTCATCAATACCTTCTCTGCCGGTCCCCGAGCATAGTCTGTTATATGTGGAGTGGCACTATGTTTTTTGTGTGACTAGAAATGAATAGATTACAGACCAAATGTTTCACTTTTCTCAAACTATAAAAGTAGGCTAAATGTTTAGCGCCAGTTTAGGAGAAAATAGATTTTCATGTTTTACCGAGTTGTGCTTTACTTTGTGTCACATTGCACTGCGTACTGTTGTCCTCACACAGAGTCAAATCCTACTTCTGGTAATGAATTATTTACAAGTGGGGACTTTACGCAGCATCGCCCAGAGAGCTAATGTGACATAATACAAAGAAATGTGAGAAAGTATAGGAATGAGGACAAACACACTTGTGAAAAGAAAATGATGGTCCCGGGCGTGTTCCCATGTGGCTGTGAAGGTGACATACCTTCTGCACACTTTCATGCAGAGGATGTGTGCTGAAGTTGAGAGCAAAGTATTTGTATTTTTATTCTCCATCCTGTTGATGGGGTTGTTACACTATCAAACCAGAAGGAATGATATTGAGGCTGTGAGCATGTATGCATGGGTAAAAAAAAACAACCCCAAATAGAAATCATGTCTCCATATTTGAGTATTTTCAACATGTAGGTTAGTGGGTGCTCATTTGTCTTACTGCACCAGTTCGACTCCAATCACGTCTCTCGCACAGTGTGTCAGAAACCCCCCCACCCCCCAAACACTCTCCCATCCTCTTCCGTGCCCAGCCCCCTTTTTTCATTGGTTGACCTAGTGGAGTTACTATGGGAACGGCTGTGGAGAGGCTGCCATCCAGAATGTGGGGTACAGCTTTTGAATGGTTTTCCATCTGACACACATACACACACACAAACACAAACACACGCGGCACATGGGTACACATTCATATTTCAAGGCCAGCTCATGACATAAGAGGGGAATTAGTGAGAACTTGAAAATTATACATTTGGTGTGTTTACAGGTTTTGATTTATGTCTTGTGCAATTGTCTGATGGTGGTCAGTCACTGGCACTCCCATCACTTCTATTCAAAAGTAAAACAGCATTATTTCACAACCATAAAATGCCTTTAGACCGTTTTATTTACACCACTTAAAATATAACATTCAACAGTAGCATTCATTAACAAACAATAGCAATTGTTTTTAGGGTTTATACTAGCAGCCCTCACTTCCTTCATTACTAACTTTCCTAACTTCGTCATTTTGCTCATGTTTCCTTTTAGCTCCTGTTTTAGCCTTAGATTGTCCCTCACTGATCAAGTTTTAGTCCAAATGGGCACTGGCATGCTAGTCCTTAATTTAAACCATGACTGTCGCAACATTAAGAAAATATTACTCATTTATATCTTGTGCTAATTATTAGGACATCAGATATTGTATATACATAAATGCTGAGTCAGTGTGATATTCTCTGATTCAGCTGTTGTTACACTTATATCACTGCCACTTGTAGCAGCCGTTTTGGAAAACGTACACAAACTAAATAAAAGCTTCATTTATAACTAGTGAAGCCAAATAAACCCTTACGTGAACACTAGAAACTTTATTCTCCCCTATTTTGTTCTGTGTAGTTCCCCATGACTGCCTCCCTTGTCCTTCTCTCCGCTGCTTTGTGTAAGAACTTTGTTGTTCAGCACTAAAAGCTCCCTGTTGTGCAATAACACCAGATTTATGCACCAAAACAAACCCTCTCACACAGAAGCAAACATGACTCGCACTGAGAAGGAGATCCCACATACACAGCACCCAAGCAGCAGATTAATGATGAGATCAGCTGACACGGGCACACGCGCACCAGCACGCACCGCTCTCACTGTCAGCATCCTGGGCTTTGATGTGGTGGGGCTGGTATGGTCTTACGTAAGCTTTTTACATAAACCTCAGTGTGCAGAAACAGAGCGAGGGAGCTGGATGGGGGGGGGGGGGGGGGGGGGGGGGGGGGGGTGGACGACTGCTGCACCATTACAAAGGGGATTCGCACTGCACCAATTCCTCCTCCCACTCCACATGCATCCACACACACCCACGCCACGACATACAGTCAGAGCTTTTTTCTAGCAACATGTGTTCTACTTGAACAAGGACAACATCTGTGTCATTTATATTAAGGATGCCCAGGAACACTCAAGCAGGTTTCTAGTCCCACATGAGCATCTGTCTCCTTTTGTCATCATGCTGAGCTGTGTGTCCCTGTCTCTTTGTGTGTCTCCTCCCTCGAGAGACCCAGAGCAGACGATGACACATCTATCAGGCTTTCAGCTCAGTAGTCAATAAAACATATTGATCATCTATTACACCCTAAGCTAAACCAACCCGATCTCTAGGTGCAGTAATCCAACAGAAACGCCACACAACAACAAAAGCAGCTCTCCTTTTCCGAGATGCTCTTTGGGGATTTAAGTCACCGGGATGTGGGGGTGGAGCGACACATGGAAGGACACGAGGAAAGAGCCATCTCACAATAGTGTAATAAAAAGCTTGTATTGTTGTGTAAATGTGTTCACAAAGAGTCCAGAGTTCCTGTATCAGCGCAAATCGTTTTATTAATTAAAAAATGAAAAGTGGAAAGATTTCACACTGTAAACAAATGGTAACAAAATTAAGGAAAATATAATGTGTCTTCTTTTTGTCACAGCAAATGATCACACAACGGCCTAGATCTTGAATTCAAAAAGAAAAATGGAGAAAACACAGGTGGTGGCTTCAGGGTTATGTGTATTCCAGTGTCCAAGGTCAAAGTACCCCATGTTAAAAATTCAATTTTCACTGTGTCATAATGGGAGGAAGTGGAGGATCAGTCAAACTCTATGAACACACAGACTTTGACAAGTCAAAAAACAACAAAACAAGAAGGATGCACAATTTGAACAAAACTTGCTAAACACAGGATGCTTAATGATGAGTCCTCACCTCATTCATGGATCCCTACCCTCGATTAACTTGAGCATGTATATCATTTGTCTGGTGACACTACAGTCTCTCATTCAAAAAGTAAAGTGATGACTTTTTCATTCTACGACCACAATCACAACAGTTTCTTAACATACCAACAATGTCTTTAAAAGTTATGAGCCATTTCAACAATCTTTTTGCATCAGATCACACGCCTAAGTCAGTCAGTGAAAAGAGTGACTGTGACTAAATGCAGACTAACTCAAAAGCAATGAGCACAACATAAGCAGAAAAAAGAACATGAAGCAACCATTCTCTGACTGCCCTTTTGGTCTGGAAGCATCACCATTAAAGATCTGAAGTCACGTCACACCATTTGTCTGCCAAACGACAATCAAGACATTCAATTCGATTCAAAACAACAGCAATCGGGAAAGCCATCTGAAACTGCAGCAGTGTTGTTGATCAACTATTGCATTTTCAAATGAGCAGGAAAAATGTAATAAACTAAGATGACCTTCCAAATGTCATTGCGAGCCTTGTGGTTTGGATTAGAGAAAACTCACATCATCTTTTTCTATGAAGAGTTGATGACAATCCCTTAGAGGGAACAATCTTCTCCTTGTAACTTGTCTAATTAAATCAATGACAAAGGCCTTATAGGATTTCAATACACCCCCTCATTTTTTTTAAAACAAGTGGTGCTTTGCAAGGCGACACGCACTGTGCAGCAGTCTGCATCAGGGACCTAGAAAACAGTCAAATCCACAATTTTTCTTGCCCCCACAAAAGAGGGACAACAAGGAAATCAGACCCATGAGAACACATATATTGTATATAACAAGCTACATTCAAACTCAAACAGAGCTGTGGTGATTCTTAGAAATTAAGTTGTACAATTTTTATTAGTACAAGATCCAGTAGAAGAACGGCAAAAGGCTCAGTTCTGACTTAGCATTAGTTTAAAAAAAAAAGAAAAAAACAGCTGTGCATTAACCTCTGGCTCTTTGAAACTGCCTGTTATATAAAAAGGACGCCTCCTTGCCATCCTCACACATCAGCCTAAACAGTATGCTTGCAGAGAAGAACAGAAAGCGAAGTTGTAAAGCTGGTGCAATCACAGTTTAAGATCCGTGCAGAATGATTCAGTAGGGGTTAACCTGTATAAACAGGATGATATCCAGTGACGAAGACAGTACTATCTGGAAAAGAATAGGTTTGTGCACGTGTCCTCAGAGAAGAAAGTCGTCCAGTGTCGCTACAAAGACAAAGCCAAAAACTGAACAGTGCCTGTAAAAGATCCTTCAGCATTAGATGATGTTCCCTGACCGTTTGTGCCCTGGATCTGTGGCACTGCATGCAGAGAGCAAGAGAAAGAAGTGCGTGTGTGTGTGTGTGTGTGTGTGTGTGTGTGTGTGTGTGTGTGTGTGTGTGTGTGTGTGTGTGTGTGTGTGTGTGTGTGTGTGTGTGTGTGTGTGTGTGTGTGTGTGTGTGTGTGTGTGTGTGTGTGTTTCAGTGCAAGGGTTCTCCCCAAGTCGAGTATTGCAGTAGTTTTGCAGGTTTCTGTTGGTAATCAAACAGTTGTAAATCCCAGAGATTGACATCCGATTCATGTAGGAGGGTACACGTGACGTCCAAATGCAGCAGGTTGAAGCCAAATTCAGTCATTTCATTAAAAATAAACATGAAAGTCTTTTCTTTTTTTTTTCTTTTTTTTTAAATGGATGTGACCACTTAAAATACCAAAAGAATTCTGTGGTCATTTTGAGCTATTTTGCTGTGTTGTTGTTGCAAAGTAGGTGCTCTTAGTGTTACAGATTCCAGGTTTCTGTGTATATTTGCATGTAGAATCCCGTCATCAGTATTCAAAGGAAAATATGATCCGAAATATAAATTAGCCTAACAAAAAATGTGTGATTCTTTAGGCTGTCGATCCTAATAAGACTCACTCATACTGCCTATGAAATCATGACTGTGTTTTTCTTTAACTTTGGCTCTAAAATCAGGGGATTAGGAGGTCATTTTTCACAGGTTAAAATAATAATAATAATAATAATAATAATAATAATAATAATAATAATAATAATAATAATAATAATAATAATAATAATAATAATATAATAATAATAAAAAAACTTTAATTGGATTAGGTCCTTATGAGCAAATTGAGTTATCCATTGGGAAAAAGGTGCTCAGGTTTCTTTTACAGTCGGAGTAGCTGTCAAAGCTTCAGCAGATCAGACAACTTTCTTGGAACTTGCAGGGTGAATGTGTCTACTGCCAGTAAACAGATTGTCAATAATCAAGCTCCAGTCAGCGATGTGAAATGTTAACCCAGGTTTTGGAGTCTCCTTGTGACTTTCTCAAGTGAACAAACCCGCTTATTCAAGTCTCGCCCCACATAAGCCCTCCAAAAAAAGAAAGAATGGGAGCTTTTCAGATTTTAGAGTTTTAGCGGAATTTGTAGACCATTAACTCTGCAGTTCAACATTTTTCTTAGTCTGGGAAATCTTTTGGCTCCACATAAGGAACAGTGTTGCAATGTGCACTGAAGTCCAAAGGTTAGAAGGTGAGAATCGCCCTTTACTTCTTGTGGGAAGTCCCTCTGGCTGTGCTGCTGGCTTTGTTTCCAGACCGACGAACGGGCACCTTGGATACAGGGATTCTGGTACGAGCTGGGGCGGGTGCTTGGGTCTTTGGTGGAGGGGATTCAGCCTCGAGAACAGAAGACAGGGCTGACTGGCTTGCTGAGTGGGGAGGTGGGGTTTTACTGCTGCTTATCGGGATTTTGGAATCCCGGGGAAGGCTGGCGCTTCCTTTCATTGAGCGAAAGGAGGAGGAGGAGGAGGAGGATGGGGGACTTGTTTGGGAGGTTGGGCTCATTCTGTATTCGGTGGATGGAGAAGGAGTACTGTTTAGCTCTTCATCTTCCTGTTGATCCTCTCCCTCCTCCTCTGGATCATTATAGAGGTCATACAGGTGGTCCCCTGAGCAGCTGTCACGTGACAGAGCCATCTTCTGGTTACGCTGTAGCCCGGTCTCATCGGGTGTTGCTGTAGGTGTAGCTGAGGGTGTGTCCCAGTAACCCTCATCACTGAGTGGCTCTTTGTCACTCGGTGATATAGGGAGACGACCATGTGCATGAGGAAGGGGAGGTTTGGCTGTGCGGCTTGCTGCTCCACCAACTATTGGAATCTTACTGAGCCCCAGTGCCTTCACCTGGGGTACCTTCCTCTCTATGCTCCTGGAGGTTGCAGGGAGGTGGCTGGCAGTAGGGTTGGAGCGAGGGGGGTATGTTGAAGTAGGGGTGGAGGATGAAGGCTGATGTGATCGGGGCAAGGCTGGGGAGTTGTCTCTTGTAGAGGGCAACATGTGCCAGAGCCCCTGCATGTCAGCATCATCCACCCCTTCTGGACTTGCCATTTCCTCCCCTCCACCCATGTAGGCCACCACACCACTACCAGCTGGCTGCTGCTGTGGTGGAGGAGGTGCACGGATGCGGGCTGGGAGAGAGGCAGATGCTGAGTGTGTGGAGACAGAAAACATAGTTTGGGTCAACTGAGGTGGTATGGAAGGTTTCGAAGGGGAACCACGAGATGCTGTGCTGGTCATAACAACAGCTCTCCCAATACCTGCTCCCACACTCCCCCCTCCTCCGCCACTGCTGCTGCTACTGGTGCCACTGCCCCCATTACCCACCGGCACCTCTTCGTCTGCGTCGGCAATAATGTCGCCACAGCCTGTCAGTGAATCAAAGCTCTTGAGGGATGTGACATCAGTGAAGAGTAGAGAGCAGAGGCGATCTACTGAAGGCTCTGAAGGTGGGTCCCCCGTGCTGCACCGATCCAAAGGCGGTGTTGCAAGGGAGGGTGTGAGACTGGAAATTGAAGCTTTGGCTTTTTGCACCGAAGGATGAAGTGGCGAATCAGTGGGTGTGTAAGGGAAGGGCGAGTCTGGCTCGCCAGATGGCCCTGGCATGACTACACAGTGTTGGGGTGTCATGATAACACTAGTGGTGGCTGTCTCTGTTGCTCGAAAGTTAGGTTCCGCTTCTGCATTCCCACAGTCCTCCTGAAGATGATGCAGAGGTGGTTCGAGGGTGAGAGTAATGTCTTTTACCTTTTCAGAGTCTGCAGGATCCCCGTCCTTCTCTTTCTTACCTTCTAACTCCTCTGCCTCTCCTTCGTTTGTTTTGTCTTTACGTCTCCATCGCATGCTGCTAAAAAAGCCCTTCAGGCCCCTCCCTCTTCTTACAAGTCCCGCCCCTCCATTTTCACTTGACCTAAAACTCCCACGTCGCAGAAGAGAGAAGAAACTCAGCGATTTACTGAGGGACCTCACCGGCCCCACCTCCAGGCTTACGTGGCCCTCCCCTCTCTGTCCATCAGCATCGTTAGATCCCGTTAGTCCATCGTGGGTTTTGCTCCTTACAAGCTCCACTGATGCGGCCGAGCTGTTCCCATTCTCAGAATTCCCATTGTTTCCACTGTTTGCAGCTGCTTTGTTCCTGAAGGAGAAAAAGCTGGCCATTCCAGAGCCCGTGCGCCGCTTTCCGAAGAGTTTAAAAGCAGCTTTGTTGATTTTCCCGGTTGGCTGGGGGTCACACTGGGGGACCGCAGGAGGCTCCACACACTCCGACTGCACCTCCATTATCCAGCGCTGTGTTGCTTCCACTCTATCGTCTTCTTCAAGCTCTCAAGCAGCCTTTCTATCCTTCCTCCACATACACTCACCCTCTCTCTCTCTCTCTCTCTCTCTCTCTCTCTCTCTCTCTCCCACACACTCTGGTTATCTGGCTCCCTCTCTCTCCCTCCACCCTGCTGTCTGGTCCTCTTTCACTCCCACTCTGACTTGCTTTAACGCCTGCCTGCTGGTTTTCTCTGTCTGCCTCTCTCCCTCCCTCCCTCCCCTCCCGTTCTTTCCCTCTCCCCTCTCCCCTCTCCCCTCTCCCCTCTCTCTCTCTCTCTCTCTCTCTCTCTCTCTCTCTCTCTCTCTCTCTCACAAACACACACATGCATGCTGGGTGCTGCGCCTCACTGTATCCATGGCAACTGGGTGGGCTAAGCAGCTTTCGTCAACGTTGGCGGGGTGCCAGTGTCTGTCCTCCACTCCCTCCCCCATCCTTTTCCTCCTCTCTTCCTCCACCTTGCCTGTCACAGATGCACTGCTTGCTCTTTTCTTTCTAAATGTTCATCAGTCATGGAGCTCTCCCACCTCAATATGTTTGTCTCTGTGTGTGTAGCGTAGGCCTTCTGAGACAAATCAAACAACGCACACACTCGCACCCCCCCCCCCCCCCCACCCCCCAGTGCATTATAACGGATTAGACATGAGTTTAGTATGTTTATGTGAGCCTTCTCAATGGGTCATGAGACCCAGTGGAAAGTTATAAAAACAGCTTGCATACTTGTTTATATTTGACCGTTATGCATATCTTTAGATCTTGGACCACGATGGCCTGAAAAATGTATCAAGAAAGCAGTAACTTTTGTACATCAGCAATTTCCTGTTACATCCAGGGAGGTAAATCATATCTAAGCTTTGAATAAACAGTAGCTTCACGTGATAAAATTGATTGCCATGGCTTCCCTCGTGAAGTTCTTTTTGCATTTGTGTGACTTTTTCTGTGTGTGCGCGAGTGTGAAAAAGCTCATAGCAAATGAGAATAATCGCATCAGATTCTTCAATTAGGGGGACTCAAGTACAGGCCCTGCTGATCAACAGTATAATCAGGCTTAAGCTGGGATATGGATTTAGAAACAAAACTATTCCAGTATTGTTGTGCTTGCACACACACACACACACACACACACACACACACACACACACACACACACACACACACACACACACACACACACACACACACACACACACACACACACACACACACACACACACACACACACACACACACACACACACACACACACACAATACAGCTTGGGCCAGACATATAGGCCATATGGCCTGGACCCCTCTTCCATATGGATGATCAGGACCAGGCGTCTGGAAGCTGTGTCAACACATCTAAGTGGCCTGTCATCCTAAATCAGTTTGCATTTGTTATTTTGTTTTATGTATTGGAGTGTACAATGTTTTTTTTGTTTAGCTCGACTGTTAGCACACACCTTGGCAACCAGCGGCGTTTCTTTGAGCAACTAGAACAGTTAACTGTTTACCAGCTGGTGGAAAAGACACAGCTCAGCTTCCACTTGTTGCCTTTTATTACTCTCTTTCATAACTTGGAATAAATATGTCATTAAACTATTTTATAAATGTAAAAATTAACTCTCATGAGATTAATGAGGGTTTTTAGCATAAAAGTCGATCAAAGTAAAATGATTTTGAATCTGTAAGTGTGTCTCAAAGCTTTTTTGTTTTTTGTTTAAACAAAAATACATCTTTACTTACATTCACACACATATCCACATGTGCTCATGAACGCACACACATACAGACACACAGTTTAACCATTTTGCAGGCATGAGTTTGATCCACTATGAGCGCTCTTTTTGCAGCTTAATTCATCCACACAACCCTTTATATATCTCCCTAATACCCCGACCCAATTTCAAACCTCCCTCTCCTCCTTCCCTTCCCTCCCCTTCTCCTTTCCGATCTCCTCCTCCTCCTCCTCCTCCTCCTCCCTCCCCTCCTCTGCCGCCTCCTCATCAGTAGCTTTAGGCACAGACTCTCCTCTTCCAGCCCACTGCTATCAAACAATGTCTACATTCATGAGCCCAAGGCGACACACATACACCCACACTTCCACAGACGAGCTCACACCCACACAAACACATCTTAAAGGGCTTCCCCAGAGTGAAGCGATGTAGCATATCTTCCTTACGCTTGTCCCTCGATGAGAAAGACAATCTGTCCAGCTTGCCCCCGCCAGTTGGTCACAAAGCCAGGCTGCTTGCTGGTCCATCGGAGAGTGTGCAGGTTTTCAGGTGCGTCACATATTGAGGCAGAACGCCCAACAGTCAGGCAGGTTGGGTTCAACTGGATTCACCTGAGGCAGACTCAGAGCAGCAGATGGTTGGTGGATTGATGAGTGAAGACTGAGGACGGAGTAGCCTCAGTTATCAAATGATCAGACAAAGGATTTTGTTTTTGCTCCGAGGGTGGAAGTGTCCATTATAATACTACTTGAGGCATTCAAACATCTGTAAATTATTGAAGCAAGTGCCCACAATACGGCAGTAGTAACATATGATACGATGAAGGCCATTTTCATAAATCTTGCTCTGTATATGAAGGATTTTACAGAGCTGCATTCACAAGGATTTAATAGGAAAGTATCAGAGCTAGCTACACTTTGAAAATATGTGTTGCAAATTATAATATAGTTCACCCGACACCTCCCCAGATTCACCAGTTCCGTGCTTGTAAAAAGCAACATGTGCTCCCTTCGCAAGGCTAATTGTTCATTTCACTGTTTTTACACTGCAACAAAGAACAAAGATAGATGCACACATGCAGCAGAAGCAGGCACAGAGTGTGATACCACCCCTCCACAACCCTCTCTGTCTAAATAGGGTTCCCATTTCAGCCCCCTGAGTGAAGCTCAGCACTAAGTGGGACAATTAGAGGACATTTCTTTCTCCGTATCACTTACTCTCACTGTGGTGTCTGCTGATAGAGCTCTGTGTGCATGTGTGCACCGTTTGCTCCGTGAATGCACCCAATAAAATTTTTAAGTCTTTATCCTGAGCTAATAAGAACTTCAAGATGCTTTTTTTAAGTGCATAAAAGTTTTCTTGTGCGTAAATGGCAGATAGCAGATTCGTGAATAATTCACTTGGGTTACTTGGCAAAATGATAAAGCCTTACTGTTACAGAGCTCCAAACATCTCTACTGCCATAATGCTTCCTTATATGCAAACGAAATAGAAGAATTTAGTTCACCCCAGGCAACTTCCCAGGGAAGCAAATACTTTCGAGGCAAAGCATCAGCTGCAGATTAGTTTGGGGTTTGTTTGTTTTTTCACACAGAAGCTTCATTTTTGTCTTTGGATTATTAGCGTTGTACCATACTTTTCCCACTTGTTTCAGGTGTCCTTTGTCTTAATTGTGTTCACTAATATCAGATGTATTTGTCCCTATGTCTTGTCATCAGTTCACACCGATCAATTTGTTTTTCCCCTTTTTAAAAGGTTTGGTTCATGTATTTACCCACTTGTGCACTTCCGCTATCAGAATAGAATAGAATAGAATAGCACTTTATTGTCACTCTGGAGCAATGGTGAAACAGTGTTAGCAGCAGTGAAATTTCGTTACAGCAACCTCAATGGCTCTCACAGCCTGCGGGTAAAAGCTGTGTGAGGCGGTTTGTTTTTGTCTTTAGTGCCCAGTATCTTTTACCGGAGGGGAGGGGGTCAGAACAGGTGGTGTCCAGGGTGGGTGGTGTCATTTGAGATGGATGTGGCCTTCTTCTGAAGTCAGCTGGTGTAGATGTCTTATAAGAGAGGTAGTGTGGACGAACCCAATGATTTCCTCAGCCTTCCTCCAGGTTCCTCTAGTCCTCTGCAGCGCCGCTGGTGAACCACACCATTCAGCAGTATGCCAGGAGGCTCTCGATGGTGCTTCTGTAAAAGTTCACCAGCAGGGGTTGAGGGAAGTGAGCCTGCTTTAACTACCTGAAGAAGAAAAGTCTCTGGTGTGCCTTCCCCACCTGGTAGGAGATGTTGTTTGTCCAGGTGATGTCAGTAGAGATGTGCACCCCAAGGAACTTGAAGCTCTCCACCCTCTCTACCTCCTCTCCGTTGATGCAGAGGGCAGAGGGCAGAGTGCTCCGTGAGTGTGGATCTATGGAAATCCACAACCTGTTCCTCGGTCTTGGTTGTGTTCAGGTCCAGGTTGTTGCTGATGCACCATCCTGCCAAGTGCTGGACCTCCTCCCTGTAGGCTGACTCGTTGTTGTCCGTTATCAGTCCTACATTTGGTGGCGTCGTCAGCAAACTTGAGGATGGTGTTGCTGGTACGGAACGAAGTGCATTCATGGGTTAAGATCGAGTAGAAGAGAGGGCTGAGGACACACCCATGGGGTGTTCCTGTGTTCAGGATGAGAGTGGAGGATGTGTGGTCTCCCATCCTGACGTTCTGGGGTCTGTTACATGTTATCCATGCACACAGGTCCAGGTTGCTCAGTCTGTGTGGACTGATGATGTTAAAGGCCAAGCTGAAATCTACAAACAGCATCCTTACGTATGTGTTCTTTTGGTCCAGATGAGTAAGGGCTGTGTGTAGAGCCGTGATCACAGCATCCTCTATTGACCCGTTTGCTCGATAAGCAAACTGGTGTTGGTCCAGGTCAACAGCGACAGCAGAACCGATGTGAGGGATGATGAGTCTCTTGAATCATTTTGTGACGATTGGGGTTCGAGTGACCGAGCGGAAGTCGTTTAGGCAGCTCACTGTGTTCTTCTTGGGGACTGGAATGATGGTGGATGTCTTTTAATATGTCTATTATTATGCCAAGATCAAGTCAGTATATCACCATTTAAAGGAAAATGCAATGGGAATATTAGTAATCTTTTCCCAACAGCTATTCACTGCCATTTTGACCTCAGTGATTCAACCAGGATTTTAAAAGCTAATATCTAAGCCAAAGTCTAACATATTTCCTTAATTGGGCCGTCAGACATTTATTATTTGGAAACGTTGTCTCGCTACACAAATCAACCCTAACACCCATTATATTGTATATATTGTGATGCCAATTTAAGATTTTTGATTAAAAATAACCCACTCAACTCTTATGAACTACTTGTATTGAGTTACTCCTGAATAGAGTGTAAGGTGTACTAGTGTAGTGTCACAAAGTGTCTAAATGGGAACCTTTTCACAAGTTCTTTATGTGGAAAAACCATGACTGAAGCAGTACAAAAGGCGTCATGTCAATGATTAATAACATGCACAGAAACACACAAACCTGCAGTGTGAGCATTGTGAATCTTTTACTTTGACACTGATTGTATTAGCGCAGACACATACACACACATACACACACAGTTTATCTTAATCCAGAGCTGCAAAGACCCTCTGTCCTCAAACAACCTGACCAGCAGGGCCCCTGGTGGTGATGATGGTGTGTGTGTGTGTGTGTGTGTGTGTGTGTGTGTGTGTGTGTGTGTGTGTGTGTGTGTGTGTGTGTGTGTGTATGTGTGTGTGTGTGTGTGTGTGCGTGTGTGTGTGGGGGTGTGTGTGTGGGTGAGTGTGTGTGTGTGTCCACATTATTAACCCCCCCCAGAGGATTACAGTCTGTACTCCTTTGTTACTGGTAATCAGGGAGTGGTGCACACTGTTCTTAAGCTGTCTAAGCACAGACTAAACAAACACTTTCAAAGACTGCAGTTTCTCTACACCCATTTACACGCGTTTCATAAGAGCACACACAACCACAGAGGGAACACGTTACACAAATGGAAGACTAATAACTAATCCACGATAAAAATATATCTCATTCTATCTTTAAATTAAACGTGTTTTTTTGCACAGATAGCCAACAAATCCACAGTGTTTCCTCTGCTGTCAGTGTTTACATTTATCTTTGTTTGACAGGAATAAGAAGAACACAAAAGAGTGCAATGAACAACATTATTAAAGTTTAAGAAAAGTATTTAAGTTAAGGGAAGCATTGAACATTCACACCACACAACCTTGTGCACATGCATGTGAGCATGCATATCTTATATGTATCGTTGTGCACATATAGACTTTTGCATGTAGGCCGAATGTGTAAAGTGAAGCACGGTATAACTGCTTATGCTAAGAAATCTTGTACCAGCATGCCGTGCAGCACTCGTCTGAATGATTCAGAGCCCACGGAGAGCCCTCGGCAGCTTTTCTCAGGAAGTGGCTCCTCAATGTTTAATGGAAGGTAATATGCACAAGTAGGCTACAGAAAGGCCACTCCGACACGGACAGCAGAGACATGGTGTATAGAAAACATGTGTCACCGAAAAGCCACAATATTGCCCTGAAGAAATCCTGCACATCTGAAGCTGCAGTCATCGATGCTAAATCGTGAAAATAACAGATACTTGAAAGCTGTAGTAACTCTCTGAGATAAAAAGGTAATAGAAAGGTGAAAACTATATTTGTTGTGTGTGGCTACACTACATTTGTAAGCATGTAGAGGGTGTGCCACATCTTTCAGCACAAGTCAGCTGGGACATGCTACTGCTCCCCTGGACCCTGTTCTGGTTAGAGCAGGTATAAAAAATACATGGATGGATGAATGGCGTACTACGCACCAATCATTGTGGCCTTTTTCATTGCAGTTAAACAGCACAGAGCTATGAAAAAAAAAAGCTGTATAGACATCACGTCACCCAGCACCACCAGCCTGTCTTTTACTCCACATAAATAACGACTTGCTTATTTGCAAATAGATGCTGATGTGTCTGAAGCCAGTGGCCACTTTGTCTGATTGCACTCTGAATGCACGTGTGAGCACAACACTGAATTTGTTGCATTTATTGTGACATGAGTGGCGCTCCCGAGGAGGGGAAACTGCACCGTTGCCCCTGCTTGCACAAAATTCATAAAGAATTCAAAAGCTGGCTGCCTGTGTGAAACAGGAGAATGAATGGGAGTTATCACTTTGCGATGAAGAGGAATAACACACAGCACCCAGCAGCTCTGTAAGTCCTGACATCCTCCAGGTTTTACGTCTCCTGCAGCGAACATGTTGTGTACACCACAACTAATCCAATGAAGATCAAATCTTTTCTGAGCTCTGATTAGGAGCAAACTTACAACTTTAGCCTGGGAACAACACAGAAACATTATAGTCTCAATGTATGAAAACATAGAAGCTAAAATATGTGGTCAAATATGAGCCTCCCTCCCAGAACTCTCAGATATGAAACGCTACAGTGGAGAGAAATGTCTGCAGAACTACATGCCTCCAGGAGAATCTTTCAAAACGTATGAAAAATGTGGGCAAAATATGTCAGTCAACTAGAGGTTTGATCTCCTCTTTGACATTATTCAGACCCACTGACATCAGACTCTGGTTATCCCCCATGTATCAGTGCCAGTAGCCCCTGATCAGGGTCAGCTGTCATAAATAATAAGTCCTTGACTTGGAAGATGAATATGACCAGTGGGATTTGGGGATCAGTGCACATTAGTAAGTCAGATCATCTGATCAATGTGAGACGTAAAACAGCACGAAATGATCAATGAGGGTGGGGGCTGACAGGTGAACGTCTTCAGGGTCTGTCATCCTGGAAAGAGTTATGTATTGTTGTTTTGGCACATTACATTTATGCTGATTTAACAGATATAAACCTTTACATGGCGGTTATTGAAATGCTTGGAAAATGAAAAGTAGATATTAGTAATGTGAAAAAAACCACGTGTGTGAAATCTGTCTGGTGAAAAGCATTCAAACAACAATTTCTGTTTACAATTTGTTGCTAGAAAACCTTTTAATTTGATTATTTTACCATTTGACTTCTGGAAAAGATTGTCTCTACATCATTGAGTGTCACTGTCCTACTTGTAAAGTAAAATTGGTATGTGATTAAAGCTGTACTATGGAACATTTTAAACGAAAACAATACTGTCTTAAACATTATTAAGTGCCTCATATCATCAAATTAAACTAAACAAGATCAAACAAATTTCATAACTTCTAGCTTGTAAAAGACAAAAAAAAAAAGGATTTATTTTGCTTTCTGCTTATTTCTTCACCAATAATGTATTATCTGCAAACAACAAAGTATACTGAAATTACTTTGTTAGATGTATTTTCATATATTTAAATAACTAGGACAAAAGGTTACAGTGATGCATGTCTCATTGTCTATTTAACTATTCATATTGCATGAATAGAAAAAATACACATGAAATAATGCACTTTAACATCTTTGGACTTATTGAGTGAATCAGTCAACAGACCGACATGGTGCTGGAAGCTGAGTTCATGTGTCACAGCTACACAACATTAATCCAGCTATGTGCACTCTCCTCTAGTAGTGTCAATTAAAGGTACTTTCTCCAGTAACCCTGCTACCTTTGAAAGTAGTGACTAGTGAGTTTGTGATCTTTACAGATGTGTACAGCAGAATTAAAATGGAAATTTTAATGAGTTTTGATATACAGTATATAGATATCTTTATAATTGTTTCACCATTCTGGTGTTTTCTCTCTCAATTTTCCAATATATTCAACAGAATCTGATGTAAACAAGGTAGCATAGACTAGGTTTTAATAATGAGAGGACATTTATGTAATTTTTTAAGTTAATTTCAAATATATAACCCTTTGAAGTGAGCTTAAAGCGTCTGGGCGTATGGAACATTTTGCATGAAATCACTGACAAATATTCAAGGCCTATTGTAATGCCACGTTTTGCTCCGTTCTCTCGCTCCCTGTCCTTAAAGCAAAAAGAAAATGAAAAAAAAATGAATTCCTCGTTTGCTGTGATTTTTCCAGCCCTCTCCTTCCTTTTCCTCCGTAGACCCAGAGCAGTAAAATTATAACATAATGACCCTTTGAAGGAAGTTCAAATGTGTGTGTGTGTGTGTGTGTGTGTGTGTGTGTGTGTGTGTGTGTGTGTGTGTGTGTGTGTGTGTGTGTGTGTGTGTGTGTGTGTGTGTGTGTGTGCAAAGAACCATAAATAAAATATGTTATATAAAATGCAATATCTTTATCCAAAACCTTAAGTTGGACATTGTTAGGAAAAACTAGTGCAATATTTTTAAACATTTTTTACTTTCTTTCGTCATATTTTGGACCCTCTGATGGATGGTCTCGGTCGTGTGCCCTAAACCAGATGTGACTTTCACTGCCATCTTTCAACATGTTAAATCCGATGTTATATTTCGTCAGTCTGTCAGATGAGAGCAAAATCAGCTCAGCAGCAACAGTAGATTAGGTTGGATTCCAGCCTCTGGATGAAATTCACCGCGTTCGATGCCAAACGTTGTGGTTTATTGTGGATTCCTATAAGTGCTGTGAATATCCAGGCCACGGGGCTTAACACTCTGCTGAACTACTTTTGTAGAGCACATTTTGAGTCACCATTCATTATAGGAGAGTTTGTGGAACCTAATCTGATCGATCAATCCAGAGAACCACAGATTAAGAATGAGCTCCCTCAACTAATAATAGCACATTTACCTCGAGATAAAATATATGAGGTTGATTGGTGCTTCAACGCTAATTCTGTTTATTCATTACCATCACTGATGTATAGATTTATTACTGTGTTGTAAATTGTCCATATTAATACAATGTATGATGATGGGATTATCTCTACGCGTGTTGTTATATAAACTCTGGCCAATACTGGATCCCTGCTACAAGCTTTGAAACACTCCGTCTTTCAGTCATACAGCCACTGCGTGAACATTGTCAACATATTTCATGTTATATTTTGTGAATACGCCGTTTTTATTCTGGTTTTAACTAAATGAAACGTTGTTTGATTTTGCTTTGCGTATATATAAAATGTTTTTTTTCTTTCTTTGTGTAAACAGTGTTAAAAGTACATCATAGAACTGAACAAATCATCGGACACATTATTATGATGAGTTTATTCTCATACTCTGTTCATGTATTTTCCATAGTGCTTTTCAACTTCCATTAAAAAAAAACAAAAAAAAACAGGCCTTTTCACTATAGGTGCAGTATACGCCACGTTAGGCTTTTCAAAGAGATTTAGACTAAACAGACTTCATCCAGTCGACTCCTTCTGCAACATTATGAAATCAACAATTAATCACATAGAGAACCACAGCTCCGCCCCCGCCCCCCCCCAGCCCCGACTCAGTCGTCCCTGTCCCTCAGCATCCCACAATCCTTCCTGGGTTTTTTTTTTTTTTAGCAGGTCATGCGAGCCACTCCGAACTCAAGGCTGACAACAGCTGGCTCCTCTTTGGCCAGCTCGTTGTTGTATGTCCCTTCCAGCTCCCCGTAGCTCTGCTTCCTGCTCTCGGAGCCGCTGCTGCCCTCTACTGTCCGCTCCGTGTCCGTGCTCTCCACGGCCTCCTCGCCCACCTCCTCCTGCCCGTCGTCCTCCTGGTGACGCTGCGCCTCCTTGCGGTTGACGGGCGCCCCCAGGATGAGGGAGTCGGGACGCGGCGGGAGGGCGCTGGAGCGCTGCTCTCTGGTGGGGGGAGGTGCTGGGGGGTCCGAGGTGGCGACGGGGGTCACGCCCAGCTGCTGAAGCCTCTGAATATATAGAGAGCATCACAAGACGATTGTTGTTGTTTTTTTTATTATTATTATCAATGCCTAGTTGAAGAAATGCTTGAAACATTGTGTTGTTTCATAGCCTGAAAAAGACAGAATGTCCTGATTATCATATTAATTGATTTTATTCATATCGAAAAAACGTTTTTTTTTCTGCGTATTTTTGGGACATTTTCTATAAATGTTTACATAATTGCTTTTGGAAACTGAATCTGAAGTGCAATAAATAAAAAGCAGCTCCAAACAAAAAACTCCACCCAACCTATCTAAAGCCTGAATTCTTCTCCAAAATATCCAAGACTTGTGATCTGGTGATTAGTGAGACAGAAAAGTAACAAGAACAGCTGATCGTCTGTTTGGTACAATCAACATGCTGGCGCGAGAGAAAATCCATAAACTAGTTTGGACTAACTTTGTGCATAAAGCTAATCTGCAGATGAAGATAACCGTGCTCACAGTTTCCAGCGCCTGCAGCGTGCTCTCTGCCTTGCGGCTGTTCTCCCTCAGAGTCAGAACGGTTTTCAGGATCGACTGACGTGGGTGCATGGACCGGTCAAACTGATGATACATGTTCCTCCAGAACCTTGAAGAAAACGAAACGTTAACATACGAATGGCTAAAGAGTGGGAGTGACTGCGTCCAATATAAGAGGCGAAATATTGTCCTAGCAGACACATTATGTCACCTCTGCTGTACTAATGTGCAAATTGCAGATACAACAAGCCACAGCAGTGGCGGGTGAGAAAACGAAATGAGAATGTGATTGTTTTACAAATACAAATTCCAGAAATACCACACAAGCATGACGAGCCTCAGCAATTAACAAAAGGTAATATAATATCAATTTGTCCGTTTTCTAGTTTGAAAAGGAAGAAGAGGAACTGGAGAAGTTGTGAATATGGTCATAATAGTAGTAAAGATCACAGTTAAAACCAAGATATTTTCACGACTACACATCTAATTAGTCTGACATTTGGAGTTTCGTGATAAAACCTTTAGTTGTTATGTAGTGCCAGCCAATGAACAGTAAAAAAATAAAATAAACAAGAGATTTAAAAAAATATTAAATAAAAGATTCAGCATCAGCTTTTGTAGATGCTGTAGACTTAACAAAAGAGGTGGGTGGTACTTACTTGAAGTGATAAGGCAGGGTGGAGGGCTCCAGCACAGGATGTGCTTCAGAGTACGCCGGGCTGTAGAACGGATTCAAGTAGTTTTGTTTTTCACTCATCAGAAAAGCCCACAGGGAGTGAGTTCGCTCTCTCAGCCTGGAAGACACGACGACATATCACCTCAGTAACTCCACAAGCTATCAAATAAGAGGCTGTTTTGTTTTTCCCCATTATCATATTCAGCTTGCTGTTCTATAAACCAAGGAGTTTCAGTCATGAGGTCTGCGAAGGTCATTCAAGCATTAAAAAATGATTCACTTTACTTTTTCAGTTTTGGACTAAATTCAGCCGCTTTTCTTCAGCTTTGGTCATTTCCACCCTCATCTCGAGACACATTCCCTCTAACTTTCAACAACATGCTCCAAATGTTAACGTTCTCTTTAAATCTTTCATATGATGCGTTGTTGTAAAACAATGAATTATAATGTTTCGTTTTATTTCGGGAATGAAAAATGACAAAAAGCTCATTTGTTCTTGTTTTGCTTTGTGAGGATTATATCTGAGTATATCTGAATCCGATTGAGGATATCCATGCAAATCATTCTGAGGGGGAAAATATGGAAGCGTTGGTCTCATCCTCACTAGTTTCATTCACTGACTGTGTTTTGAAGCATGCCTTGTGAATACAGCAGCCACACAAGTATATTACTTGGTATTTGTTTGAAAGTCAACCGATGCATCACACTATTGTCCAATAAATAACTTCTGACACGACTATGTTAAACAAAGGCTGCGGCATTAATGTGCGGGTGATCGACTTACTGCAACTCCTCCCTCTGCCTCTGGTTGTTGCCCAGGAAGTTTCCGTACTGACAGGAGTGGACGTGTTCGTGGATCTGCAGCAGGAACCACTCGCTGAACTCAAAGGCCTGCGGAGGATGAATAAAAGATCATAGAAAGGCGTTCTGCAGCTGGAAGGACACGCAATACCGGCCCATGTAAGAGAAGCGTCCGTCAGCTCGCAGATCTCCACACACCTGTGGGAACTGCTCAGTCAGCTGCCAGACGCTCTCCAAGAACTGAGTGAAGATGGGAGACACTTCCTTCGGATCCCCATCTAACTGGTCACACCTGGACATAAGCAACCGAGACGCGGTCATTGAGAAAGGTGGTTTAGCACAACATGCTGAATCTCTAATTACTGTTATTAGGTAGAGAAAATTATCATTAGTTTATCCCATAAACATCTAGGCCAGACATGAGAAAGAGGACGGTGGCCACATGAAGGAGAATAGACAATGATTCCTAGGTTGTGCAAGTAAAGGGAGAAGAAAGGCAAGGTTGGGGGTTTAATCCCCCCATCTCTTCCTGTCCATGCATCCTTGGGCAAGACACTGAACCCCAAGGTGCTTCCAGCAGTGTGTGAGAACTGTGTATAGCTGCGTCATCATTAGTGAGTGAGTATGTGTGTGAAAAGGTGAACGTGAAGCTCATCTAAAGTGTGTCAACACTGCTCAAGCTGTAGAATCTGCATTTAAATCCACTTATCAATCAATGTTTAATTAGTGGCCATATAAGCTTATGTTGCTGTACTGAGTCAAAATTTGGCCTTGTGGTTGTAAGGATGAATTATGTGTGGCCTTCACAATGATCAGATCGCCCGACCCTGATCTCAAAGTGATCAGGCAAAACACACCTGTCTGCAAATTTATGACCAAAAGAGATCCAGTCTTTCTCAATCAGTACCTGCAAGACAAATGTAAGCAGACAGCAAGTTTAAAGCAACAGGTACAAACACAGCAGGAGATTATATTCATATCAGCATGATCTTGGGTTTCTGTTTGTGGCTGGTACCATGAAGCCCTTGACGGTGCGGTAATACGGGTCCATTAGCAGCGACCCCAGGGAGCACACTTGGGCCGTTCTGTCCCATCCATCTGAACAATGAACCAGCACACTCGCCCCTTCCACCGCCACAGCCTGAGGTCGGGAGAAGAGGAGAGGATTAAGCGAGTAAAAACACGAAAGGGCAGACAGGATGAGGAGGCATACATTTTGAAATAAATTCATCGGCGTGGAGAAGTAAAATGTACCTTGGTGAGAAAGATGGCTGCGTCTACGATCGCCTTGATGTGCCGCAGCCAGCCACTGCTCTCTAATCCCACCAGGTAGTCACTCATGGAAAGAGACCGACTTCCGACCACTAAGAGACGGGAAGGGATTGTGGGTATTGACCAAAACACATTTTGTGGGCGAGCGTGTGTGTGTGTGTGTGTGTGTGTGTGTGTGTGTGTGTGTGTGTGTGTGTGTGTTTCACCTTCTAACAGTTTCTGCAGGCTGGACCTCATTACGTGGATGTTCTCAATGCCAACAAACTGGAAGCGGATGTTGGAGTAGTTGTCCTCGTTCTCGTAGCCTTTACCGGCGGCCCGGTTAGCAAGTGCGTTCAACTGACGGGCGGAGAAACAGCAGAACCGATGAATCGTCAATAACTTAGAAAGGTCCAGTTGCCTTTTAAGACATAAAACTAAACCAGAACATTTCTGATGAAATTTGGTGTGCTTGCCGCTCGCTGCTGACTAGTATTCCCGCCATTGTGTGTTTTTCACCAAAACCCCATCTGCTTTGACTGGAAAATTCTTTGCACTTTTTGTTGCGTTCGTGTCCGTGACAGAACAACAAGGAAAAAAGTTCAACTCTGCTCATCACATGACAATCCCCTTTACACGTCCAGGACATGTAAAACATTCAATTTAATGCCGTCAGCTCACCTTTGGCCTCGTATCCATGACGTAAACGAATCGGCTGTTGTGATTGGCTTTGCTGATGGCCTGCAGCAAGCTCTCGTCCTCCAGGCATCGTGCACTGAACCCGGAGAGAGGTTGGCTGCATCGACACACGGCTGCCTGAGATAAGGATAAAGACAAGGCAGCAAAGTCCCAAAATATCAGTTTATATTTTTAAGTACTTAATGACAGTGTATGAATTACTGGCATTATGTTAATGAACTATATATTGATAAAGTGTCGGCGCTTTCATCAAATTCAGTCAATCTGAGACCGTGGGTAGTTATTAGTGGGTGTGAGGTTTAGTGTGGCTTATGTGTCGGTAAAAGAGAGGGAGCGGCTCTGGGAGAAGCATGAGATTGTGTGCAAGTGAATCAAAAAAAAAAAGTCAAAACAAAGACCATGCAAACAATACTTGAGTGTGTGATCATCGTTATCAAAGCACCTTCTTCTCTTGGTAGAAATATGTGAGGACTGGAAAACGGCCTTTGCTTCTGAACTTGGAGCTCCCCACGATGATAGGCTTACTGGCGGTGATGGGAACGTACAAGTCTCGCGGATACGTTTCACACACCTGGAAATACACGAGCGCATTACACAAAGGTTCAGTCACGTTATGGAAAACACAAAAGCTAATATCTCTGGTTTTTAGAGTATCCGTGCAACGTCTGAGGTTTGAAGCCACAACAATGGAACTAAATGATTTATTGCTCATTGTCATGCGCACTTCCCCTTTGTCCAGCAACAGATTTTTTTTCCCAACAGGATTTTACATTTTTGAATTGCTCTGTTGTTTTTAAGGGCATACCAGGACGAGCAAGAAAACAAGCCAAGTCTACAGTCCAAGTATATTAGAACTTGATGTGCCAACGCCTCCATAAGGGTGCAGCCGGAGAGCTGCTACTGCTACTGCTACTTAAGTAGACGTAAGAAAGTACTGGTTTTGAAAAGTACCAAAGTAAGAGTTGGTTTTTGAACTGTGATATTTGTCACTTTGCAATGAAGACTTTTCCAATCTCCATGTCTAGAAGTTACAACCACTGAGGAGCTAG
The DNA here is from genome assembly GCF_963383615.2 of Lipophrys pholis. Classification (NCBI taxonomy): domain Eukaryota; kingdom Metazoa; phylum Chordata; class Actinopteri; order Blenniiformes; family Blenniidae; genus Lipophrys; species Lipophrys pholis. The sequence continues at coordinate 8,617,525 of NC_137648.1, forward strand.
TTTGGAGAATATGAAGTGTAGAAAGTACAGATATTTGTGTTGAAATATAGAAATTAAAAGTAAAAAGTCATCAGAAAAATCTGGGCAGGTACAGTGATGAAGTCACTCCCAGCATCTACCTCAAAGTTAAAGGATTAAGATGTCATGTTAGAGATGGATAGCGTACCTTCATCTAACTAACATTAGGCCGAAACGCCCCCTGGTGGACAAATATGTGCATTGTCTGTATGACGCGAGACTAAAACAGGTTTATCCATTTTTACTGCTGCCACTCCCTCTGCAGTTACAGTTAAACTATTCACACAAAGACAGCTCTTGTCTCACATTCCCACACAAAACCTGTATAAAATTAGTTTATTTACATTATTATGTGTAAACAGCACTGAGCAGTTTGCAGACATGGATCACAAAAGCTGGGTAAACAGAGAAACGAAGGACAATTCCCTTTGTTAAGAATAGCATTACCACCAGTTTTATTGACGTGTGGAATTTACGGAAAATGAATAATGAAAAACCACCAACTTGTATAGAAGCAAGTTTACAAAGGTATCCAAGTATCTAAATTACTGCATAAGTCTAGTAGTGGTACAGTCTGAGTGGTTTTGGACATTCTCCTAAAAAAAAAGCTGCTCTGCATCCCATTTATTTGATTATCTACCTTGTAATGTCTGTTGACATCCGTGAGCTGCCACTGGTCACACGGGACTCCCATCCGCTCAAACTCCGCCCCCAGATCGATGAGCTGCCATCCTTCCTCTCTCTGCTGGTCGTTTTGTTTGGGGTTGTAGGAGAACGCATAAAGCTCCTCATAGCCAACTGCATGGAGGAACACACAGCGAAGATACACATGTGTAAAGAGAGCCCAGGGATCTGCAGCCCGATGCTCTGGAGCCACGTGTTTACGAAATTATACCGAAACAAACATTTTTATTTGATTTTACTACGCACCAGAGTCATTTTCAAAATGAGTTTTATCTTGAATACAAAGGACTTCTACATTACTTCTTTTTTTTTTTTTTAAATGCTACAATTACAAAAATTTCTAAAAGGGAAAAGTTTTTTTTAAATATATTTAAAAAAAAAAAAAAGCAAAGAAAAGAGATCAAATTGCCAAAGTGACTCAAATGTCCTTCCTTCCTGTGGCCATAAGACTAGAACTACTCCTGGTAAAGTGTGCTTTGGATAACTTTGCACCTGTTTCAAACCTACGGTGTATGTGAAACATTAGAAGCTGCGTCAGCCTCACTTTAAAGGATTAACACATTGCTCTTCACAATGTGAGGCGGATGTGCTGCTCAACTCACCCGGCCGCAGAAGACGCAGCAGCGAGCTGTAGATGTCGTGACAGTCTCTTTCTCTCTGCACCACGAAATGCACAAGCCTGAAGTTGCGACACTGAATGACCAGAGGACAGCCGGTTGTGGTCAGAGAGAGCTTTTCCACAGAAGCTATATGGTGATGCAAAATCTGCAGGGAAAGAACGAGGAACAGGACAAGAGTAAGTCAAAGAAAGCAATGACGTTTAAGAGCAAAATTCTGCAGAAATCCAACAATAGCCAGAGTATATTGTTAAGATTGCAAGCTCACAATGTCAGTAAAATGACTCAAATGGCTCTACGGCTGGTTTAGGACTTGTGCAGCATTTTACTTTCGTGGACAGGAATGTCACCTCACAGCAGGAAGGTTCCTGATTTCATCTTCCTGGGATTTCTTTCTGATGAGTTTGCATTCTCTCGCTGTGCCTAACCGAGTTTCATCAAAGAAAAGTGGCTGAACATGTGTTGAAGTGCTCTTCCACATTGGATAGGAAAAAGTTTAGAGTAAAATCCTGGACTATTTTCTCTTACAGCTCAAATGCAGAGCATTACCGTATTTACCGGCATCAGTCATCAAGCTGATTACCGTATCTAAACTGCATGTTATAGAAGATAGAACTCAAAACAAAGAACGCAGGTTTCCTGTCTCAGCACATAAGGCAGGAAGGATGGTGGCAGTGGGATTGAGGGAAGGGGCTCAAGGTTCAGGTTCAGGTTCTGCTGCACGAGGCGTTTTACACCGCACCAATATTTCCACAATGCACACGCCAGCAGTGTAGCAATCGGCACACTGCAGAACTGATTTAAAGCTGCTCATGCTGCAACAGAGAGTGTGAAAACTGGGAACGGAAGTCTGGAGACAGACGTGAGTTCAAATAACAATAGAAGTGATCCGGCACATTTCAAAACAACACCATTTTAATAAGGTGCCAGTTTTAGACTTATTACAACAGCGGTGGCCATCCCGTCCCGATTCCACTGCTTCTACTGTGCTCGTCGAAAAACAACAAAACTCTCCAATTTAAAAAAAACAACAAAAAAAAACCTGAAGATCCAACATCAGCATGAGACACTGATAAAATAAGACAGCCCTCTTTTATTCAGGTGAAGGCAGAAAGCACTCATATACTTTAATTCCGTGCAAAAACACACACCTGTTATCTGCACAAGGGGCTACTTTTACAAAGGTTTTGAAGCACCACCAACTTCCTCTTACCACATCACAAGCTTGCATGATCTCTCCCTCCTAACGCAAACCTGCTCGGCCTCGGCCGGATTGCAAATTTCCTCCTGCTGCTCGCCGTTAACGTCTCTTTGAGGCCGCGAGAAGGCAATTCCTCCTGTTTCTGTTTGAATAGCCACACATGGCATTTAGTCGAACCGTGGTCAGTCGGTTGGAGTTTCCACTGAATAAAATGCTATTCTTAGACGTTTTTGGCAGCCGCAACAATGCCTTTGCTTGAGGCGACTGGCAACGTTAGACTGCATCAAACCTGGCAGGGAGAGAGAGTCCGTAAATAATGTAATGCAGAGTATAAAAAGTTCATTACCAGCTGATTAGCTTGTCAATTAGTCTAAATCAATCTACGTCATATTATCTATAACGTTTGGTAAAGTGCCACATCCTCTGAGATCGTCGACTGATATTACATCTATTCCCTGTTGCACAGCTGTGGTATAACAGAAGACCTTGGCGCTAACACGCACCGGAGGACACCACCAGCGAGGTATCCAGTCTGACTACATCCTTGAGCAAAGAACTCGAGAAAAGATACGACTTCTTGCTGAGTTCCTTTGCTCATTAACATATAGCGGAATAAAATTGCTTTTGAGCACCAGTGCCGGGACTAACGAGTTATAAAGTGGTGCTTTTTGGCAGTAAAGAGTGAATAACTGATGATCATGGTGGAGAGCGGCTGTCTGTTATATCCAGTGAAGAGCAGCTCTGTGAAAGCCGTGTGTACGCGGCTACATTTCCCAGCACCCACAATCCTTCTCGGGCCGTCACTCACCCAGATCTCCTGTCCAGCGGCGGCTGAGCTGTTAGAACTACTCTCCACAAAGATGAGATGTGTGGCGGTGAGGTACAGTGTGCCGTTTGTGGATTTGTTGCTGAAGCGATCCAGTAGCCGCACCTGCTCCACCTGCGAAAAAAACCCCAAAAACAGACACGGGAGGTTTTAAATAACCAATGAGCAGTTCCCAGAGAGCGTTGCTCCTTTGGTTGAGGGTAAACAGAATGTATTGGGGGGGGGGGGGGGGGTCATGGGATCCTGTTCATAGATTGACACTGAATTAAAAGGACTGCAAGCGGCACTTGGCGATGGTTTCAGCTGGCGCATCATTTAATCCTGACCACCTGGCGCTCACTCGCTGCCAGATCCTTTATAATTGGCGTCACAATTTATTATCGTGCGCTGAGGGAAAAATAACTATGCTGGCTGTTGCAATACGATGTCATGAATATAACAAATATACTTCCTGTGCATTAGTTCAACCAGTTAACACCAACTGAAGACAAAAAGGAAAAAACACCAAAAACATTTTCAACTCTCAATGTAGAAAGTAGAATATTTACTCAAGACATAAATTTCTAAAAACGACACTCCAGTAGTTAAATTAAGTACGAGGCCCGACAAAGCAAAAAAAATAAAAAATAAAATCAAAATTCTGCCCTGGAAAATGCATGCAGCTTGTTTCTCATTCAGCTTTCGTTAAAAGTCTCTAAGTGTCTTTGGCTGCTCCCTTCACCAGAGGTCAACTCAACATTGCAGCTTGCACTGCAGACTGGTTCTCTCACACTGATGCGTCAGAATAAATTACTCGTAACCTGCGCTGCGTTCAGTACAGCGTCACCAATTTCCATCCCGGAGACACACTAGAATAAAGTGTACTTCACTCAGTACTTCTCCAACAACATGGTGCTGGCCGCTGGCCGCCACATCTATGATTCATCCTTTTGGCCATTCTTTTTGTTGACTCAGACATCCTCTTCTTCGTTTCCGTTTTCCTGTTGTTGTGAGATATGATGCAATGACTGAGCCCATCTTCGTCTCCTAGCAACCCAAGGGTCACAGCGCCACTGTAAGTGAGCTTCGACGATTACACAGGAAGTCAAATGTGTGTCAGACCGAATAAATGAATTAGTGAAAGTGTAAGTGAAACGTGATTGAAGCCCCATCATCGGATCAGAAGATTTCTTTCCCTCCTCAAAGTGAAAACACGCCTTTTATTACCGTTGTATAAAGCGTACCCTCGTTTCCTACTCAAACAAGTAAGCAGAACTTATGACAGCTGGAAAACGGCCCATCTGCACACAGTCACACCCACCAGATCTAATCATGTCTCGATTCCTTCACACAGTATGGTCTACACTTGACTGTGATGCGAGGTTACACCCAAGCCTTGGAAATATTCTTGCAATAAAATGATGAAGAGAAAGCCCACCTTTTAATTTACACACCGTGACAAATACCCATACTAGAGAGGATTACGCCTCATTAGCCTCTGTTTTACAAGCTGGAGAGGATCACATGGAGTAAGTTTGACCGGTTAAAGTAAAGCCGGCCACATCGTAAACGATTCCTCTGACTTTGCAGTCTGGCATAGTGGATTTGAAGCAACTATTCAGTGTGGGGTCAAAGTGCTGTCACAATGCATGTACCCTGTACCTGCATGGAAACATTAACTGCAGGTACATCAATACTTACTGCATGAACTTTATTCTCACTTTAAGAAAAGTTGTAGTTGACAGAGAAAGACAATCCCCCTACACACACGTTTCCTTAACGGCATGATTTAAACTATCTGAATACACGAAGACAGAAAAAAACAACAACATGCAACTCATCATTTCAAGCAATCAGTAACCACTGCCTCAAGAATGAACTTCACCTTTAACGCTGAAGTCATCGGTTTTGTTGGTTTTGCTTCAGATGTACTATTAGATGTTTGGGATAACAGGCCACCCCTCTGAATCATCAGATTACAAGTAAACAAACACTTGAGGTAACACAGTGATCAGCCTGCCTCAACACCGAACTGATGGAGTTGTGTCACATTGAATTCAATAGTGTAACGTTACTCTGATCGATTAGAAGGGTGTGTGATCGAGACAGAGGAAGCTCTGCTGTCAGCTCTACCGGGGGAAACGACCACCAGCTCATTGATGCTCGTCACGTATGACACTGACGACACCTGCTCGCCGCCGCGACATTACACTGCTCCACGTACATCCAGTCTGAATCCTTCTATGTCACGATCTCAACCAGGTTAGAAAATCCAGGAAATGAAAAGGCCGAGTCGCTCACCGAGTCCCATCCAGTCGCAATTAGCAGGAAACGTTAGCTACCTTCGGGGTTCGGATATGCTCCATTTCTCCGGCTCCAGGCGACTGTCAGCGACCGCAAAGCTTCACGCGAGGCCCCGCGCGGTCAGCCGTGTCATGGAGGATATGTTGGACTCAAATGTTGCTGCAAACGAGAAGACTTTTTTTTTCTTTTTCCGGGACCATACGATATGTTGTTTTTATTGTCAATCGCTCCAGATCCTCATCCGCGTAAAGGCCGCGGAAATACGTCATCAAGCGGAGTGACAGGTTTTTCAGAATGAGCGCACACGTGGACGTCACGTGAACCTTTCACATCAGTCAGACGTCTGCAGTCTTTAAAAGTAAAAGAGCTCACTACACTCTGGACAGGGTCACCAGTTTATCACAGGGCAATTGAGGGTCACTAATTAACGTTGCATACATGATTTTAGACCACACATGGGGAGAACATGCAAACTCGAGGCGTCAAACCACTGGACCACCATGCGCCCCTCTGAGCATTTTACTTTTCAATATTTCTCCCATCATACAAGTACATTTGCATGGTTGGAAGTAAAAGATCATGCACTTGTACAAATCTGATATAAGCATATGATATGTCTTTTTCCATATTTTTCTGGCCTTGGGTGTGAGTGGGTGGGTTTTGATTTGTTCATGTTTGTATGGTTCTGAAAAAAAAACATCAGCAGTTAAAGTTCTTAAAAAAAATGTTATCTGTGGGATGTTTACAACTTGCTCGGCTCAAGTTACTGAATGAATCTTGGGTTGTTTTATTTTGACACACTGAAAGGTAAATTATTACATATCTGCGCACGCGCTGTACGTCACGGGACGAGAGGGGACGATGGGAAACGTCGTTCTTAAGCTTTACCCATAATGCACCGGCAATCGGGAAGTACCAGGCGGGCAATAGAAAAGTAGCGGCATGCGCTGGACCACACAGCAGTTTTTATCGAGATAAAGCGATCTCAAAGCACCAAGTGAGGCGGCGAAAACACGACGACGTACAAGCGGAGTGTTTTAAATCCATGTGGAGGATAATGGAACAAGTTCCAAGCATGTTTTAACAGAAAACAACACCGCGTGCATCTGAGCTAGCCGACGTGTTTAGCCGTGATGCTAGCTTGCCCTCGGCTTTGTGAGCGGTTGAAGTGCAGTTAGTCGAGGTTGTGCCTTAAACCAGAAATGTCTGGCTTTAACTTCGGATCGGGGACTCTTGGTTCCACCAACCCGGGAGGAGGGTTTGCGTTTGGGGCTGCCACCAGGTAATGCCACTTTAGTTTGGCGGTTTAGCTCGTGTTAGCCTAGCTCGACGTAATCTGCCCGTTTGGCAGACAGCCTGATAATCTGCACAAATTCGACGTTATACCTGACTTTGTACTGTTTATTTATGTACTGCAATAAGGTGACCATTAATCAATGACAGGTCCTTTCATGGAATTACGTTTCAAGCGACGTTTGTTTTTATTTCATCTACCTTCCAGCAGAATAAACATGATTTAATTTTTTTAATTTTCATATCTAAAATAACAATAATATATACACTTTCATGCTTCACATCACATTATAATAATAAACTAAATGATTTACCATCAAGTGCGTTATAAGACGTAGTAATTGAGGGCAGAAGACCTGACCCATCCTTTAAGTATCTCTCAGTAAATATAGAGTTCGTACTTGCATTTAAAATAGTTTTTCATCATTTAAATAAAGAGGAATTGCAGTATGGATGTTTGTTTTCCCCCAATTATCACATGTAAGTTTGTTTGAATGTTCACAGTATTCTTTAATATGCTTTAACTATATTTATTCTTGTGCCTGCCTTAGTCGCAAGGCGCTACCTACTACCTATCCTCGGCAGCGGTTTTAGTATTTTTCTGCAGATATATTCTCTAAGTAAGTTGTCCTGCACAGTTGGGAGACCAGGCACAAAAAGCACAGCAACTCGCGAAACGTTGGGGAATACGTTGCTATGTCGTTTATTAACGATCCGGCTAACTGTTTCTTAATAAATCTAAAAAAAACTGAAAAAAAGAAAATGTCCCATATAAAGTGAATGGGGAAGGCACCTCAAGGAGGAGGCCAGAGGAGATCCTGTTGCCAGGGAGACACTGCTATCTATGTTCTAGTTTTACTACACTTTCAAAACTTAATTCACTAATTGTACTTTTTGGTATTTTATTGGGTTCTTCATAATGTCTAAGAAAACAGAGTTTATGCTCTACAAATATTCTGTGACATTAGTCTGAATTTGCAGTTTATAAATGAGCAATATCAGAGTTGTGAAAGGATCAGTGTGGGTGAAACTGTTACTTGTCTCTCCTCCATCTAAAGTTCGGCTCTTCATTTAGTACTTTGGAAGAACTTTGAGTTATATGGCTGACACTGCTGCCTGTTTTCCTTTGCAGTGCGCCTCCAGCCAGTACTGGTGGCTTCTCTTTCGGCACTGCTCTTGGTACAGCAGCAGCAGCGACTCCCGGTGCCGCCACCAGCACCACCCAGTCACTGGGCCTCGGAGCCACTCTCTTTGCTCAGAAACCGCCCGGAGGTTTCTCTTTCAATACGCCTGCATCAGGTAATAAAAATAAACTTTATTGCAAGCAGCGAAATTAGATTTCCAAATCATATGCATGAAAACTGTTGTTATTCACTAATGAATTTTATTTTCCTGTTTCAGGTGCTGCTGCGCCAACCCCTGGCCTCACATTAGGTGTGTTTCAGTATTTTGTTTGTTTGTTTAAAGTACGATTTTGGCTTGCTCATGAAAACATCATTATTTTTTCTCCTCCTCACAGGCACTCCAGCAACTGCTGCTGTGACCACAGGCTTCAGTTTGGCCTTCAACAAGCCCACGGCCTCAGCAACACCCTTCTCCCTCACAACCAGCACCACGTCTTCGGCCCCCCCTCCCGGTGTGGGCCTAACATTTGGGTCTGTTCTGGCGTCAACGGCTCCACAGCAGCCCTCTGCCTTGGGCTTCACCCTCGGTCTCGGTGGCACAACAACCACAGCAGCAGCCTCAACCATCCCATCATTGGGTGGTGGGCTGTTTTCTAGCGCTGTATCTACAGGTGAGACACACTAGAATGGCCTGTACTGGTCTAAGCATGAGTGGTTTTAACAGCAGAAGGCACAACATGTTATAAGGTTGTCTGCAGATTTTGAAGGCAGGTTATTATGATTTCGATGTTGAAAGCCTTATAGTCTTTGTTTCCTTGGTGTTGCAGGTCTGGGTCAGACGGCTCTTGGAGGAGGTGCTGGCTTAACGTTGGGCTCTCTGTTGGCTACTTCCACTGCAGCAACGGCTGCCCCGGCTCCAAGTGTCGGCTTGGGTGGCATCGACTTCAGCACGTCCTCCGAGAATAAAAGTGATGCATCATCTGGAGCCAATGCACAGTACGACCTTTTTATCATTCATCTATACTGAACATAACCAGTTGAATGTGTCCAGAACTATCCGGACTATGACTTGTAAAACAACTTGTTTCCCTTGCTCTCTCAGGGACAGTAAAGCTTTAAAAGATGAGAACCTGCCACCCGTTATATGTCAGGATGTCGAAAATTTTCAGTAAGTATTGATTTCATGTGTTTCAAGTTTTTTTTTTTACAGGATTTGACCAAAATGTACTTGTAAAATCTGAAAAACAAACTTTTTTTCTTTTCAAACTTTCTTTAATGTATTCTTTTTCAAAATGTCCTTTTGCAGGAAATTTGTGAAAGAGCAGAAACAGGTTCAGGAGGATATAAGCCGGATGTCGTCTAAGGCGATTTCTAAAGTCCAAGAAGACATCAACAGCCTCAAACAGCTTCTGTCCGTCAGCGCCAGCGGGCTTCAGCGCCAAGCTCTGGCCATCGAAAAACTGAAGCTGGAGACCGCGCAGGTAGAAACCAACTTACATTGGAACGCTTTATGAATCGATTGTATGGTCAGTCGTCCTTAAATCCAACCAAGAAAGACGTGGCAACTCTGCTGGTTTTAGATGTCATCCGGATAAATGTGATTCGAAAGAGGCATCAAAATTAAATGTTATACAGTCATTAGATGAATTGGAATAGAGATTCAAATGAGACAAACTTAATCATCCCAATTAATAACTTTTCTTATGCATTAATCTCATGAACTGACTTAAATTATCCTTCTGGTGTGTAATATAATCCGTCTTCAGACAATTGACTGTTGTTTTTTTCTTAAGGAGTTAAAAAATGCTGACATAGCACTGCGAACACAAAAGACACCCCCCGGACTGCAGCACGAGAACACAGCCCCGTCAGAGTAAGTGTACTCCTGATTTATATTGTGCATTTGAGTGTTGCAAGAAGCTTCATAGCCCGATGAACAACCTTTGTTTGCTCTTAATGTGGTGTTTTTTTTTTATCTTTATAGCTGTAAAATATAAATAAGTTGACTTGCTCTGTGTTCAGTTATTTCCGGAGCCTGGTGGAGCAGTTTGAAGTGCAGCTGCAGCAGTATCGGCAGCAGATAGAAGAGTTGGAGAATCACCTGACCACACAGAGCAGTGGCTCCCACATCACACCTCAGGGTAAGAGGGACTTTCGGACTTAAATCGACATTAATCACTACATTGTATTTTTTTCGTTTAAAAAGTCTAGACAGCAAACTATTTTAGGTACATTCTAAATCAAAAACTAAATTCACATAAATGTGTTTCTGTCTTTGATCAATGTGTTGTTCCCCACTCTTTTTATTTACATTTGTCAAATGTGCTCTCAGCTCATGACATTGTTTATGTTACCAGATCTGACCTTGGCCATGCAGAAATTGTACCAAACGTTTGTCGCTCTGGCTGCACAGCTTCAGTCTGTCCATGAAAACGTCAAGGTCAGTAGTTCTTTCTCCTAATAGATGTGGAAAGTTGTGATTGTTTGAAATTTAGTTTACTGATTATCTGGGGTGATTAAAGAGGCCCTTTCTCATATTTTATATGGAATATCATTGTGAAATGCTGAAAAAAAACCTCATTCAAACCTTTTATGACTTTGTCCTCTCGTCTCTTTTTATTTTGTGTAATAGATTTTGAAGCACCAGTACCTTTCCTACCGCAGAGCCTTTCTGGAAGACTCTACGGACGTCTTTGAGTCCAAGCGCGCGTCGACCAGGAAGTGGCAGAGTGCGCCGCGAGTCACAACTGGGCCCGCCCCGTTCTCAAGTGTGCCCAACGCTGCAGCTGTGGCCATGGCAGCCACGTTGACCCAGCAACAGCAGCCAACTCCAGGTCTGACTGCCTACAAGTTCTAGAAAGTTCTCCTCCTTCACCCTGTTTCAGGAGAAACGAAAGCAAATTGGGGAAACGGCAGGACAAGCATGGCTTTAAGTCACAAGAAGGTGGTCAAAAATAAGCAACAAACAGCCTTAGCTGGTGCTAGGCTCACTGTACTCGTAAAAAGCGAACAGGAATTTGTTTCATACTTTTGACCGTAAACCTTTTGTGCTGCCTTACTATCTAACTATGGCGGGTTAGAGGCGTTCAGCTGATAATAATGGAGTTGGGGAGTTTAATAGATGGCTCCCGTGCAAAAAGATCACCAGGCTCTGGTAGGGGATGGTATCTAATCTGTACCTCTAACAACAAACTGCTCCATTAACTTTCTCTCTTCAGACCTTCTCTAATGACATTCAGAGCAGTCATGAGACCCACTTCAGACATTATATATTGGTGAAGAATATCTATCCAGAAGTTAGAAGCAGGATCTAGGATTCTGGTTTATTCTTACCGTGGGCCTGCCTCCTGAGCATTGTTATATCGTGGAAATCTGATCATGAGAAAATTGCTGTGACTTTTTTTTTTTTTTTTTAGGTATAAATAGTAACCATACTCTGAATGATTAGTACAGATATGGTGGATTTGTACATTTTTGTACACTGGAGCCTGTGTGTGCAATCGCTCCTCCGGTCAACAGGTCGAATTGACGGAGGAGCTGCACTCAGAAACCAAATGACTCCCAAACCTGTTTATAGAGCAGAATTTATACGAAATATAAATAGCATTGCTGAATATAGCATTCAGATTATAATGTTGGAGGTCTTGCGAGTAGTCCAGATTGGGCCAAAATGAAACATTTTAGAGAAACCATGCTTGAAATAATCAATGTGAATTAAAAAACAAAAAGCCAAATCTATTTATTGATTAGAGAATACATGTGATCATTATTTAATAACTAAATCATCCGATAATTTATTTTTCTTCTGGTTGAAAAAGTATTACTGAACATTACTTTCTGCAGTATTAATGACCAGCTTGGAAGAAGACTAAACTTTGTCCCACATATTTCCAATTCCGATAAAAGTTATCAAGGTTTGTTTATTTCAACTTGAGCTACATCTCTGATCACTCGATTCAAATCTATCCAACCCTTTATGACTAAGATAAAAAAAATAGTGCCAGTTTTGGTTGTTGCCACATCTCTGAGGTGTTTAAAGTTTTCAGCCTTTTTTGTAGGCTTTGGTTTGGAGGCCACTTTACTGGCATATCAGGGCACCAACGTACGACGAACAAACTGAAGCTACTGTGTACATTAGCATGTTTCTGCTGTCTTTTTTGTCTTGTAGAGATAAATGCGTGTTAGGTAATACTTGATTCAAAAGTTGAAAAGCAATATTTCAATTGGACCGGGTGGCAAAGGTTTAAAAAGTCAGGTTTCACTCACACATTTCCACCACAGACATCAGAAGTGCTTCGACTGTTATTAGATCTGCCCACCGATTGTTCCACTAATTCAGCGTGGCTTATTTTTCTGTGTCATCGAGGATCGATCACTAAACTTATGTGCCAATTTGCCGACCCATACCAGTCAATTTCTCCATTAATGTACCAGGAAGGAGGTGGGGGAAAAGATTTTCACACGCCACCATAGGAATGATGGACTCGTATGGTTACGCGCATGCCACCTTGGTGCCTGCTCATTCAAAAGGCCAAATATCAGATCATTCTTAACGTAATCGTTTGTGTTTCTGCTTAGCTGTGCTAGCTGCCAAAATAAGCTGTGTTAAGGTATTGATTCTGATTGATACATTCTTAAGTGTGTTAACCCCAGATTTTGAGGCTTAGTTGCATTATTATTTATTGCTGATCATATTTAGAGACATTTTTATCTATGTTGCCAAATGTAGGTTATGCAGACTCTGCAAGAACAGAGGAATTTGTTCTCTCTCACAGGGCTGAGAGGAAATAATGACAAATTCCGTTGTCTGAGAGCCAGTTTGGGAGTTTTTGCAGCTTTCCACTCTGTTTTCTGTTTGGTCGGAAAATTCAAGTGGGTGTTGCTAATGCTGAAAACTAACTTTGTTCCTGCTCATGCAGAGTTTGCATCTACCTTTATATTCAAGTGTTTAATTTACTTCTTCGATAGACTAAAGTTAATGACAGGTTGATGCACTTATCTACTTATTTATTTAGTTGCTTTGTTTTTTTTTAAATGTGCTTTTAGCCTTTACTTGGGTTGGAATATTGGGTGGAGGTCAGTATCGCAGCACATTCAACACTAACACACTTAACAATGCTGTTGACTTACGTATGACCGATAAAGCAGTCAGTGAGGTGGTTGGTTGTGTCGGCTGCATACGACTCAGATTTGTGCCTCTATTACATGAAGGTGAAAGGTGCCAAAAACACTCAGGATTGAAAACATAGACAGTTTAATTACATGAACTGCAAACTTGAGCTAAGAGATTGTTGTTTTTTTGTGGTTTTTTTTTTTTTGTGTGTTTTTTTTTTTTTTTTTTTTTTCAATTACCGTACTGGGTTTGGAAATGGAAGCAACACTTGTGACCTTGTAAATTATCGCTCTTCACTTAACGCCACCCTAAATAAGTGGTGTGTGTACAAGGGTTGAGAGCAAAAGAGCTGTAATCAACCTTTTCACGCGGAAGGTCCGTTTGCATAATTGATTGAAATGGCGTGCATTGTCTTTTCCGTTCAATAGAAACACATTAGTGCTGGTTTGGTTAAAACGAGGCCATACCACTGTTACTTAATGAAAACTGTTTGACCTAAGGGCTACTGTCAGTGCACCAGGGCTGGATCGTTTCACGTTCAGCTGCTCTCACATTGTCAATTCCGCCATTTATTTTTTTTATTTTTTATTTTTTTATTTCCCCTCAAGGTGATGATGGTTACCTTGTCTATATACATTTGCTAACAGACTCATTTCCGTTTTGTATTTTTTATTTTTTTTTCTTTCTGGAGGTGCATTTGGTGGGTCACTTTCGAAGAGAATAATGATTAATTTGCTGCTCCGGCTGGTCCATTAGTACCAGCGAGACATAATGGTGCCAAATGAAGTGGACAGGTCAATGTGGTGGCATTGAGTGTCACCTTTTATTTTATTTATTTTTTAAGTGAAGGGGGGGGGGGGGGGGGGCTTTTATTTTTCACCATTTAATGATGAAATAAAATAGTGTTGCTTGATTTAGACGTTCATGTTGGCACTTTGAAACATAATGACAACAAGGAACGGGGATTGATGCTGCTACTAAACCTTAGCCCAGCTTTTCCTCATCAACCCAAAAGTCAAAATGTTATGTGATAAATCCATTCAGAATATCTCATCACACTTATTCCTTTTTTTCTAGATTTTAGAAGAAGAATCAGGGGGAAAAGTACTTATTCACTACTTCCTTTGTAGACATTTCTACTTAAAATTTTTACAACAATTTTTGCATTGATTTAAACTATCTTGATGGAGCATGGGAACAGTTTGCTTTATTCCCATATAGCCGACTAAACTCATCCTCGACGTGCCGAGAGTTTTGACTGTCAAACTGCTGCTTTGGACATTCCAGACCTCCGTTAACCTACACTTTGATGCAGATTCTAAACTACACCACATGGTCTTCCACGGCTGTACAGTAACACTCGGTAAAAGATTGACTGAAGGATTGTGAAGGAACCTTTGTACGGTCACTGTTGGTAATATGTATGCAAATGCTGTATTTTATTTTGTCAACGCAACAGCAGGAGCCACCCCGATTACCTCTTTTAATTTTATGTTTTACTAGTGAATTAGAAATCTCTTAATGGTAGGAACACTGCCAGCTCCCTAGTTTAACTAAGGTGCTTCACTTGAACTGTGAAGTTGAGCTTCACCTCAAGTTGAGCGATCGGTCTGCTTGGTATTACACATCTGAGTGGTATAGACTCATGTGAATGTCTTATTTAATATATTTACGGTACATCTTGATTGCCTTGTTTGTGCTTTTCAAGAGGTATTATTCTTATTCTAAGTTGTCTTTTGGCACCATCAGGATTTGATAATCACGAATCCCGACCCTTCAATCGAATGACTTTAAATGAACGCCCTGCAACACATCTGTGGCTGTCAGTTGACTCCCACAGGAAAACTGTACCATATCACTGAGTTGTCCTTCATTTGAACTAGTTTACACTGAACGGCAGCCAATAATGCCACTTTCACATTTCTTATCTAACTCGAGTGCTTTAAATTGTGCCAGAGTGTGTTTAAACCTATCTATCCAATGCCTGTTGATATAATATATCTAATATATATGGTGTGCCTTTTAAGCTATATTCAGTAATTGTGTGATGCTTTTTTCTTTTTTTTTTTTTTGGCCTATGCTAGTTCATTCACTCTCAAATCTAGAAAATTTGGAAACTTGTCGAATGCAGTAGCAGTTAGCAATTAACAGCCCATTCTGTTCCAAGCCGTTTGTTTTTTGTGTTTTTATGTAAGTGGAATTGCATATTAAATTGACAATAAATCAGTTTTTAAAACAAAGAAAAGCTTGTCCTTGTTTCTTTTCGAGTGAAGTTGTTGTAACAACACAGACCGATTGGAAACCTCAAAGTTAAATTACTTTATATCTCCCCCCCCCAAAAAAGAGAGAAAAAAAAACTGCATTGGGAATAGGAGACAAGTTTCAGAGTGAAAGAACTAGCAGTATTTTTCTACCCGTCAGTGTTTGGAATGTCAACCAGGGGTGTCGAACTCATTTAGGTTCTGTGGAAACACGGTTATTGGGCTGCAGCATGCTGAGATATAAACAATGGCAAATGTATAATTTTGTTATTGCAAAGACACTCTGAAAAGGTTTACATTTCTGGTTCATCTCCAAACTGTTGGCCAAAGCCTGTCAATTCTGTAATTGCATAATTTGCCGGCCGCAGCATGAAGTCTAGTTTTCATACCAACGCTACTTCTTCTCGTGTTCGGTTCAGAGTCTCAACAAAAGATCCAGGAACAGCCCTTAGTTTTTGTTGAGACAATACAGTTGGTATCTTTGTCATTTTAACACGAGAAAATGTAATCCCTTATCCGAGGCATGTGTTTGACACCCCTGTTGTAAACCTCTTTAATACTACACTCTTAAGAACTTATAATGCACAAGACAGATAAAATAGTTTAAGTTTAGTTTATAAACTGCCACCAATTCAACATATTTGACTAAGATCAAGGTCTGTAGAGAAAAACAGCTGATGTCCTCGCTTTTTTTTTTTTTACATGAGCAAAGCGGAGTCACCATCTTGGATGATCTTGTTTATAATGTATTTCTGAGACAAGCATCTTTTCAAGTAACCCTTATTGATTTAGAAATTATTTGCTCTCTCTGTGCCTTAGGGACCCAGGCACCCTTGGGGGCAGGGTTTGGAAACCCCTTTGCCTCCGCAGTGGGCAGTAGCTTGGGCTCTTCCACCCTCGGAGGTATCACCTCTGCATTTTTTTTTTTTTTTTTTTTTTTTTTTTAAACATGAATATTTCTTGTAATTTTTGCCATTCCCTTGCTTAGTTTCCCCATTTCCTTAATGCTACCCGGTCCTCCCTGTGGAACAGGCTTTAAACTCCTGTGTGAAAGTAAAGGTCATCGGTGTGTTTGTGTCTGGGAGAGTGATAGTTTGGAACTAAGCTGTTTATTTTTTCCCCTTCCACTCTTTCTTTCATGTGCAAGAGGTCAAGTGCGTTCACACCACATAAAACTGCGCCGAGCCTTCCCAAGGGTCACTTTATCTACCCTGACATGTGACAAGCCGGGGGAACTTTGGGCCTGAACATGTCACCTGAAAGTTACACTGACATGGTGCGAAAACAGCAAATCCACATCAAACGGCAAATCCACTTGACGGTGTGGAGACAAGTGGTCTGAACGCACACGATGCGCGGGTGTGTTTTCTAGCCGGTGTGTCTGGTAACCTGTTCCCCCCCCCCCTTTTGGCCTTTGCTTTGCTTCGCAGTGTTAAGTCTTTTTGTTCTGCAGTGTCCAGTGAGAAGCAAAGCGTTGTGGCCATCAGGCTTTTGTCTTTATTTGTTATTTTTTTTTGCACGTTATGCTGAGGCCTCGATATGTGTTCGTCCTGGTGCAGGCTGTGTGTGTGTTTAGCCCAGTCTCACTCCCGTGTCACTCTCTCCCACAGGTTTTGGTGGTGGGCCAGGATTTGGTGGGGTGGGGACTGGGGGGTCTTCTTTTGCCTTCTCCTCCACCAGTAAGCCCACAGGAGGCAGTCTGAGTGCAGGTACATACATGCTGTATCTACAATCTGTAAACCTGGTTCCTCCCAAAAATGCCAGCATTTAGAGAAAAACTAGATAAAAGTTGGACTTCTGACCCGTGACTGAAATATGTGAAGCAATTAGATGTTCCTAGTTTTCAGCTTTAAGATCCGACCTTTATCCGTCTCACACACACAGACAGTGTTTAACCTAACACAACCACACAAATAATTCAAATAGTTCATATTCAGTGCTGTTGGAAAAAGTAAGTGAACTGCTGTCAAATTTTTTCAAAGAAAGCTAATTAGTTGGGAGATGGTAAACCTTGAAACAAGACAGATCTCAGGCGTGGAGCCGCTCAGAATTCTAAAACGTTTTTGCAAGTAGCATCTGCGGAAGACCTGAACTTTAGCTCTCCTTCACTCCACAGTTAGGGAAAGTGAGACTGACAGCTCTCCCAAGAATTGAGTGCAAGATGCTCATGCCAAAGAAATGAACTGTCATCTGAGGACTTTAAAACAAACAAAAATCACTGGTTCTGATTGAGACGGCCATGTGCGAATCATATAACCAACCTGGTTTCCTGACAGCTGCTGCTTGAAAATGAAACGTGGCGAGATGGTTGGGGATTTCCAAAAAAAGCATTTTGACATGCCACAAGGCTTCGGGAAAATGTGTTTTTGAATGAGGAACACGCAATGCGACGGTGGCAGAGAACTGGCATCGCAAACCGACAGAAAAACATCATCCCGAGGTGGGGCACGGTGGAGGGAGCATCAGAGTTTGGTGTTGCTCTGTCGCCCGGCGAAAAGCAAATTTCCGAGTGAACCGGGGCATCCTACAGGACGATAACAGGCCGACAGTTCACCAGCAATCCCACCTATCAGAGTGAATCCTGCAGAGATGCTGTGGAGTTACCTAAAGAGAACCAGGCATCCTCAGAATATGGATGAAGCTGCTCTGTAAGGGAGAAAGGTCCAGAAGTCCACCTCGAGTGTTGATCAGAAGCTACCTGAAGTCCTTGCTTGAAGTTTTTTTTCTACTAACGTTACTAAAAAAAAACATGGATTCACTTACTTTTCCCAGCATCATGACGAAGTAGAACACGTTTACTTTGCACATCTTGAATTACTGAAGGCCTTTGATTGAGAACCAGTCGTCAGTGCTGTCTGGGTAATCGCTCTTGAGATTTCTCGACAGCTGAGGTTTTGTACCAGGTGGACTAAAAACAAAAACACTCTGAATTCACTCAGCACCCCGTCTCTCACATGAAAACCTGTTTCCTTTTCTGATGTTCTGCGTCTTTCCATTTTAGGTTTCGGTAGCAGCAGCAGCTCGGGCTTTAACTTCAGCAACCCCGGCCTCAACCCCTCCGCCGGCCTGACCTTCGGCGTGTCCACCCAAGCCCCCGCAGGCTTTGCCACAGGAGCACCCTTGCTCCAGCTGAAGAAACCCCCCGCGGGGAACAAGAGGGGCAAGAGATAGAAAATAGAAAAAGACACGACCGCGTGACAGTGCAGCTGACCAGCTTAGCGTTCGGAGCAAGTGAGGCAAGGTCTCCCAGAAGCATGCAAGCAGCAGCGAAATGCTGAATGAGGCCTGGAAAACCTTCCAACTACAGCACAGTTACTCAGTAAATACAACCCTGGGGGTGGGGGAGGGGCATGAAGTGAAAATATGTTTTGTCAACCCACCAGCACCGTCTTTATTTCTGGTTTGTGGTAATTTGATACTCAACTTCTATTTCATCCATTTCAGAAAATAAATTCCAGTACCCCCCCCCACACACACACACACAGATTATTCAATGATTCGGATTACTGAGAGATGTAACTTTCAAGAAAAACTGAAAATGTTCAGGAAGATGGGACCAAAACAATACTGTACACGATGGCTTGACGGAAAAGGATGACATATTGGTTGTTTATGTAGATTTAAGTCAAAGTTTATTTGTGTTTGCCCCATTTCTTTGGCTGCACTCCCTGGTTTCTATGCTGTGTGTTCGTGGGAGTGCCCGTCAAAGACAAAGTCAGCAGCAGATTGTTAAGTTATGACATGAGTGGCTTTCAATCTGAACATTGTTCAAGACAGTCGTGGTATTTGTTCTTCAACAGTTGATTTATTTGACTGTTAATCCTATAACGATAGTGGACTTTTCCTCAATTAATGACTTGGCCAAGTCTGGTCTGGAATAGGCTTAGGAAAGGTAAAGGGAAGGAAAGTTATGGGATAATAGGTGTTCGGGAAGAGCAGATTTCCTGGCTGAAGGTGTCAACAGGCGATCTATTATCCTGGAGATTTTTATAGGCACAGGATGTCCAGGGTGGGTAGTTGGGGAAGCTTTATTTTTATATCAAGTAGAGAAACAGAGGACATTGGGGAGGGGCCGAAGGGGATAGTACCATGGGATAGTCCATTATAAAGTCCACATAACCTGTGGTATTTTTTTTTTTCATTATTACTTCAGTCCATCCTTATTGTTTCATAAATACTTTTAGACACACATTGTTTGCCCTTGTGTACTGTGGTAAGAACCTGTGATAAGAAATGCTGTGCTCTTTGTTCTACATGACCCCATTAGATGTTACATTTGTTGAATCTGAAAGGGATTTCACAACCACATTCTGCTCTGCTTGATTTCATACATGTGCTCAGAACAATGTTGCACTCGCCAGTGTATGTGACCTGACAGTGATTGTGTGAATGTGCATGTCTGACTATTGCACAAGTGCAAATTTCTCACCCTTGGATCTGTCATTCATATTATTTGGAGCATCAGAAATGGCTAAGGAGATATTGATATTTTTAAGAAAGGAAAAAAAAAAAAGGTTGTCTATATCTCTTCAGTTACCAAATATTGGTTGTTGTACTCTTGTTTTCTAATCACAGTCTGTTGATCCATGTATTTTCAAGAAGCTGATTAATAATAAAATCTTCCACATGATGTTGTGCCTGTCAATAAATGTGTGTTGACACAGAAATGTTTCCCTAAATGTTTGACAATGACACACTCACCGAAGCACAGACTCTTGCTGATTCCATGATCACGCCACCATTGTTGTAGCCTGCATCAGATCCATTCTTTCAAAGTTCTGGCATATTTGTAAAATTGTAAAGCTTTGTGGAGAAAAATTCAATATATATAGACACTGAAACAAAATTAGCGGTTCCAAGATCGTAATCTTTAAATTCTTAGATTATTTCTGGTCTGTATTGTTTAACATAATGTATGTTACTTTAGGGATTGTTGATAGATTCCATTGCCTCAAAGGTATGTTTGTGAGATTACTGGGCAAATCCATAATAAAATGAGCGTCACACTCATTTTAGTCCTGAGGCCACATACAGCCCAATTTATTAGCTTTTTTTATATCAGATTTTGGATACCTTCAAATCTTCAATTTTTGGGGCACAAATGCAATATGCAAAAGTGTACTCTTAATGTGATATCTAAAAAAAACTGTGAGAGATGACAATTAAAAAAAAAAAGCTAAAAGCCCTTTCAATATCCTCCCTCCGATGTCCATTATTTCCAGCTATTAGTAGCCTTCATCATGCATGTATTTACAAATGTACACTCACAGGAAATATTCTGATGTTAATAATGCTTTGTGGCCTCTTGAGCACTGAGTGCACATTTAGTTTGTGGTTTGCCTGCTGATTTTACATTCCACATAAAAGTTATTGCAAAACAGCAGTTGCTTTTACACAAAAGTTCAAGCAAATGTCTTTGAAATCTATTGCTTTTTAAGTGGATGTAGTTTTCCTTCCTAAACACCAGGGGGGTGTATTGCGTACGTAACGGAAACGCTGATCTCACGAGAAGAAGAATGGTGTTGCTAGGTGACGGTTCAACAATAGACTCTCTTCCATAGTGAAGCGTTTTATGGAGCGCTGTCAAAAATAACACGTTAATTTAATGAATTTATTTGAAACGTTTAACTCTTTTTAAAAAAAATTAACCACAGAAGTAATTCTACAGCAAAGCAGCAGGTTGCCATGTTGGCTGACCAGTAGCCCCCACATTCTAAAGCTGGAGGAAATACTTGCAGGTAAAATATTAATTTCTCCTCTTTCTCTCTTTCCCTGGCTCTCCTGTATACTGTGTGTGTGTGTGTGTGTGTGTGTGTGTGTGTGTGTGTGTGTGTGTGTGTGTGTGTGTGTGTGTGTGTGTCTCTCTCTCTCTCTCTCTCTCTCTCTCTCTCTCTCTCTCTCTCTCTCTCTCTCTCTCTCTCCGAGTGTTTCTCTCTGTCTCTCGTCTGTGCGTGGATATTACAGCCACTTTGTTCATATAATAAGTCTAGAACTTTGTTTATAGAAATATTCAAATTCTCAAAGTCATGGACCTGCACTCTAACAAAACCCAGCCTTATAGATGTTTAATAATTGATTGATTTATATTTTCATTAGTTTGCTAATCATTGAGAGAAACAGCATTCATGCAAAGCTAAAACACATTATAAAAAGTAGTCTTTGGATTTAAATATAGTCTCTGTGTGTTGAGTTGACATTAATCCTGTGGTTTTCCTTAACAAATATCGATTACAAGCTTCACTGTTCAGTAGAAAAACAATGCGATTAATCGCAATTAATTACAGAATATTGTGCAAATAATTTGTTCATTTTTAAAAATTGATTTACAGCACTAGTTTTATGTGTAAAGGTCCCGATCTCTCCCTCCTGAACATCAGGAGCACAGGCCCGATTGTCTGATGTCGGCAAAAAGAAATCATGTGTGACTTTCCTGTGGTCTGGGGTGTGTTAAGAGGATTTTGTCAGTCCGATCTGCTCAGAAGGCGAGATCGACGATAATGAACATGTTCAATATTTGCAAGGAGAAATCCTGTTGAGTGTGGTCTGATCCGAGAGGAGCCGAGCAGCAGGGGGTGTGATGTCACGTGTGCCCATATGAAAGCCAACCAGGCTGAAAGCAACACTGCTGCTGCAGTCAAAGCCAGAAAGTCCCCGACTTCTTAATGCCTGACTTCATGAGATTCTAAGATTTTAATTCATTGGGCAATATAAGCGGAGCTGCACGGCACTGTAATTACTCAGTTTCACTTTATTATTCCTAACCACTCTTCTTTAACTTTACATTTTCCATCAGTTTGTTTTGGGCTGTTTCCTCGGTGTGAATGCATTTTGTGTTGGGATATTAATTCCTCACAGTGATGGCAGAGCAAATTCATGTTTCTGCAGTTCTGTCAGACGTAACTATTATTATTAACCTCATTAATACAGATAAACCCTCATGGAGCTCAACAGACTTGGAACAAGTCAAAACAAGAACAAAAACATCCTTCAAAGCCCCTGTAACGTATTTGAGTTGGAACTGCGTTACTCAGTGTCACCAGTAGATGGCACTGTGCCTTTGGTTGTATGACTGTGTGTGATTTGGAGTCATGAGACCGAAGAAGAAAATAAACGTTTGTCGTTAAGGATGCGTGGTTCTCCCGAGTCCAGTACTTTATATTACAGCCCGACTGATCAGGATTTGTTTTATTACGTCAAAGAGATCGCTCTAAACACTCTGTCCCCGCTCCGCGGCGCTCTGAGTTTTCAGTGTAAAAGTAGGCAGGTAAATTTATAAGAGATCTGATTGGTCAGTAGACGACGCCTGCATTCTCTGCTCCGTAGTAAAACATCAGCGTACTTGTGTGATTTATCCTGGTAAAAAGTGAATCTACTTGGCAGTACGGAAATCCCAGGGTTAATCCTGAACTTACTCCGATTAAAGAAAATCCCGAATCGTAATATAGGCCTGGCAGCATGTTTGTTTACATTTACATGCCGCTGCACATGCACACTGAAGTCACGTTTGAGTACGCGAGATTTGGAATATTGAGCGTGTAGAACAGACACACACACACACACACACACACACACACACACACACACACACACACACACACACACACACACACACACACACACACACACACACACGCACACACACACACACACACACACACACATATATATTCAATTGTTGAAAAAAACAATAATGTGAAACTTGTCGCCTTCAGTGACACTGTGGCTTCAGTAACTCCTCAAAGCAGAGCAGAAGTTTTAGATGAATTATATTGTGTGTGTGTGTGTGTGTGTGTGTGTGTGTGTGTGTGTGTGTGTGTGTGTGTGTGTGTGTGTGTGTGTGTGTGTGTGTGTGTGTGTGTGTGTGTGTAGACTCTCTACTTGCCAGAAACCTTGTCATGTTTTTTATTTTCCTTCACGCTCCCCCTCTACAACATCCATTCTGTTAATTGGACTACCTTGCAATGTTTCTATATTACAGCATTACAGCCATGCCGCTTCCAGACACGATCTACTGTGCCCAGCAAATCAACATCCCTCCCGGGCTGCCAGACATACTGAAAAACTTCACCAAGGCAGCCATCCGAACACAGCCCAAGGATCTGCTGCCGTGGTCTGCAGCGTGAGTCTTAATCTCTGTTGACTGTGGTTAGGCTAGAGGGCAGGGATTCATATTATTTTGTTGTATTCCAATCTAATTCTCTCTAGTAGCGCCATAAACAATGTTCACAGCGTCCCCAGGCAGAATCACTGTATGAAAGGCAGGCCCTTTTCACCTGTGCATGTCTTATCTTTGCATTGACTGGCTGTAATTGGATCCCAAGGGCCTTCCATGTTACTGATGCGGTTAAACTATCTGACACTTGTTCACCAAAGAAAAAGCAGAATGGAAGCCGTGGATGATAATAAAATATGAACATTTTTTTTCTTCACACCCCTAAGGACTGTCACATCCTCTGTTATTTCATTGACCTGTGTATTTAGGCTGTGTGCTGTTCAGCAAACGCAATGGAGAGAACTGATGCCCCATTTCTGTGTTTACAAGGCGTTTATTTGTTTCTAAGTAACACATGCCCTGTTGCCTCAGTCATGCCCAAAGTCATGCTTCCTGGAAATTAATTAGGGCATGTTATTTGAATGGTGATGCGAGATAAGCCGCAGTGTGACTGGGACACTTCCCACAAACAAACGGCAACAGATGCTGATTTACTCACCTGAATGTATTTACAAGAAGCCGTTAAATAAATATCATAAACGTTTTGCACAGCCAACTTTTACTGCTTTTGCATAAATAACGTTCCCACAGTGTCAGGGATGACAGGCAGGTTAAAAGTGATACTTTATATTTATAAATATATTTTGCCTCTAACGAGTTAAGGGTCTCCCCTCGCAGATACTTCGATGCGCTTTCCAAAGGAGAGCCTCTACCAGTCAAGGACAGGCTGGAGATGAACGTCGCCACTCAGAAGACAGACACGGGACTGACTCCAGGTCTGCTGAAGGTCCTTCACATGCAGGTATTCTCTCACTATGCAATGCCAGCTTCATATTTTATTTACAAGTCCTGTATGGGCTTGAAAAAATTAGCCTTAAATGCTTGTTCTGTGTATTCATTAGTTTATTCTCTGTATTTGCCGAATTGTATTTGTTTTTGTGTTCCTGCATATTTTGGGACAAGCTTTCCTCTTGTCGATCATCAAAGTTTCATGTTATTGTAAATGTATTTCATCTGGGGGCATTTTTTGTGCCATATTCTGTGTGTTGGATTCATTAAATGCTTTGAATAATTGATATTTTGTTAAAGGCCAGCGCTTAAGTAACATTCTTTAACCTTGTGAGAATCGTGCTCTTCTCTCTTGTAATATTGGTAAGTGTTTATATCAAGGAGAAGCTTAAATATTAATTAAGGAAAGTTTTGTTAAGTCAATGGAACTTAGTTTATTGTTTTAAATTATTGGTTTGAACATAAAGGCTGAACGTTTGACTGTGAGTTTACACGCCTCCCGGATTCTTCGATCTGGCAGTTTATTTCAGCAAATACAAGTCGTTTTTTAATTCAGTATAGTGATGTGGATAATTTGATTTACTTTTTTCTCCTCGCCCCCGACTTTCACCACCCAATCGCAGCTGTCCCTGAGGGAAACATGCAGCAAGGAGGAGCTGCAGATCAAGTGGCAGGCTCTGTCCCTCCCCGTGGATCAGCTGAAGACCCTGCTGTCTCTGGGCAGCTTCATCTCAGACGTCCACTGGATGGAGTTCTTGGCCCTGGGCTGCAGTGCCCTCGGAGGGGTGAGGAATTCCATAAGATCTAGATCTAAATGCTAATGCCACTTCATGCCGCTTCTTTGGAGCCCTAAAAACCTGCTAAGCACAGCTGGAGATCCTCCAGCAGCACCACGTTTGTTCATCTCACAGTCTAGTCTCCAAGTGTTCAGACTACATCTAGACATCTGTGATCCGGGCTACTCCATCAGGGTCCCCAGGCTCCAGGAAGACTGACTGGATAAATCCTCTACTCTGTGAATCTTTGCTGTGCTGTTAAGCCAATGATTTTGCTTCTAAGATGCAGATATAAGTAGTGACAGATCAAAGCAGGGTTTTTTTTCTTCCTAAAGCATGGAGAACTTTACAGAAGATGGCTTAGTGTCTGCAGCAGCACATGCAGCTGAGCATTAATAAGATAATGTGCTCAGTGTCAGCAGCTCGCAATGCAGGCTGTTGCTCGTTTCAACCACATGAGGGCAGTGTTGTATTAGACTAACTGCTTGCTTTTTCTGTGCGTGCATGTTAAGTGTGTGCATTTGCTCGATTGTCCTTGAATGAATTTCTATTTGTGAATCCGGTATTTTATTTTTTTTTATTGGGTTTTCTTTTATTTATTTATTTTTGCATTTTTTTTCTAAATCAAATTCCTGAGGCGGATTCTCTGCGACTGTGAATATACTTTCTCAGACCCTCCTAAGTTCTCTGAAGTTTGCCTGTGAGATCCTGACAAAGGATGAGGAGGGTGGTGCCGCCAGGATTCCATTCGACACCTTCGTCAAACTCTACACCTACTTGGCTCACCTTGAAGGGGACGTGCCTCAGGAACACATTGACATTTTCCTCCAGAGTCTCCAGCCACAAGTGTGAGTGACATTTTTTTTTTTTACGTGTGTTATACATGTGTGCATGTATGTATGTTTGTGTGTGTGTGTATTACCATGTGTGTATTCTTCTCTGCTGCCAGTTTTTTAATAGACATTGGGGATGTAGGGGTGGAATATGTAGCTATTTTGTATGCATCACCAACCATGCTGCTCAATTCTCTCTTTTTTTTTTTCCAAACAGCATAATTACTTTCCTCATTTGAATCAGTCCCCATTGAGACAGGCTTTATTTTTACCCTTTTGTGAGTCACAGAGGTCATTTGATATCTACAAAGTATTAACTCAGTAACAAATAGACTTATCTGGACTCAGATGACCCCCAGTTGCTTTTTTATCTTTGCTTTTTCCAGATGTCTTTCTTTCCATTCTTCTCAGTCAACTGGCCGCCTAACAATGCACATAGAGTTTAGTTACATAAAGTTCCAGTGCATACATCCAACGACTTTAGCCTAATGAATCAGCCCCGATTCCAGAAAGGTTTATACATTGAATTAAATATAAGATGTAAGTAAAAACTTCATGCAATGACTTAACCATTATTTCTTCCCAGGAAAACATAGTACATTTTTTTGGTTAAAATTAGACATTTGTATTCAAATTAAGCTTGTACGATGGATTCTACAGTTTGACTGTTCCTCTTTAGGAATAACTTCAATGGAAAATGCTGAAAAATACATTCAGAAGTACTTTAAGCAGAGAGAATTTTAAAGGCTGATTCAGGCCTGTATGGACCAACATTTCTGCCAGCCAGTGTCAGTTGGCTGAGAAGCACAGACAGTTTAAGAGCTAAGCCAGGTCCCCTTAGCCTCAGAAGATGCTATGAGATTGTGAAATTCACTTTTTGTGAAAATCCCCATGCTGCTGACTGCAGAGCTGTTGCACTGATGCACTGGTTATTCTGCCCGACAGCGACAACCAGGCCGGCATGATTCAGGTTTCCGACTTCTACGCCAGCGGGAAGTGAGGGAAGGAGAGACAGACAGCAGTGGACGATGGGAGGCAGGAAGGAATACAAGCACGAAAAAAAAAAAAGAATGAATAATAATAAAAAGATGGTATTCAATGAACAAATGGGCCCAGTAATGCTCCTTCAAGCTGCAGCTGTTTGTTTCATTACCAAGAAATTGGTCCCATTAATTGTTAGCGTCAGACTCAATGGCTTATTATTTGTCATTGTTCATTTGAACGCGGCTGCTTTTTGAATCAGGCCAGAATCTTTTAATGACTACCGAGAGGTGCACAAAGCCAACCTCTAGAACCTGTCAGGTGGAGTGTGTGTACGCACTTTATTTCTTGTTCCTTTAAGCCAAAGTTCATTTATCATGCAGACAACCTATGAGGTTGCAGCCCTGAGCAGTTGGCCTCTCTGCTGGTGAATCCATTTTGTTCAGCAGACAGAAAAAAAAGGGGAAAGCAAGTAAGCACTGAGGGCGCAAGAGCATGATTGTCGGAGACTTATGTTTTGTTTAGCCCGCCATGCAATATTCTAACCAGACTTCATGCAGAAAGGTTTATTATAAAAGTCAGAAAGAACACAAAATGTCATGCAGGGCCTAGAATTCCTAGAGGCAATATGCTTAAATGAAAATCTCATACGCATCCCCTCCGAACATCAGCACAGAAATATACATTTAATCGAAACACGGAGGCACAATTGCATGTGTCAGTGAGAGCTTAAGCTGTGGTAAGTCATAGAGGGAGAACATGACTCACTTATATTTTGCATTTGCATGTTTATCTCTCTCTCTCTCTCTCTCTCTCTCTCTCTCTCTCTCTCTCTCTCTCTCTCTCTCTCTCTCTCTCTCTCTCTCTCTCTCTCTCTCTCTCTCTCTCTCTCTCTCACACACACTCACTTTTAGAGTATTTCATCAGGTAGGACAGGAAACGGGATCAGTGGGAACTCACATCACAGGCACAGTTGGCAGCGGGTTTTAGAAGTGGAGGCTACGCTCACACATACACACATGTACCACGGCTTAAACCTTTCAGGATTGCAGCTGTGGCCAAGTCAAAGGGGATTGGAGGACAGATAGAATCTGTGATAACCTGATAACTGCAGACTCTCTGCCCGTATGACACAGCACAGAAGGAATTTTGTCAGGGCTCAGCACTCTGATCTTCCTGCAATCCTCTCCGTGCAGCTGAGTTAAAAGTTTAAAATAACTCAACATTAGTCATAATTTCAATTTTCTGTGTAGAGAATTTTGATTGTGATCAACTGATTCAATTAAGGATGTGATAATAACTAAGGCATGAAAGCATTCTAAATGCAACCATTAAAATAGTTTTCAGCTTTGGATCATTTTCAAATTAGCCTTGAGACCATGTATGTGGATGAACTAACTCGAATTGCAAGGTGGAAATTTCCGGCCCGATTGATATTTTGTTGTTAAAGATTTTAAAGCAGTCAAACACAGTCTCTTTTGACTTTATTTTTTTCTATTGGTCCGGGAAAGCTAGGGGCTTTTTCCAATCAAGATCGGGAAGTTTTTGATTTCAGGGCCATAGTTTTGTCACCACAAAAAGTCCGTTCTTCTAATTTGGTACTTTCCACTGACCTGGGGAAAAATGTTGATGGTAGAATATTACGCTGACTTCCAAACTCTTCTATTCTTCTCCGGTTGCTGCTGACAAGATTTGACATGCATACTTCTCATAACCAAAACTCTTGGACTGTTTATGACTGCTTGAAAAAAGTACCAGAAAGCATGGAAATCAAGGCTTTCACCCCCCCCCCCATACATTAGTCTTTACTGTTCCTCCCAGGACACTCCAACCCTTCAATGATCACACATTAGTAACACGAGCTTCCTAAAACACTCATCACAAAGGTTATTCACCATAAAACATGTGCCAAGCTAAACTCGCAGATCATATGAGCCACAGTGAAAACCCTCGGCGGGAGCAGCTGCAATGCACCTGATATTGAACGTTGCCATTATTTGGAAAAAAAGAAGCAGAAACACTCTTTTTTTTTTTTTTTAAATGGAGACGACGCCACACTTTGTTTGTTTTACAGTTACACTGTTTCCAGTATCAGTAAAAACTTCTTATGAGGTCTTTGTTAAACTCTGCAGTTTAATGTTAAATTTTGATTGTTGATTCAGGTTCAGTGAGTGTTTGTTTTATTTTATTTTATTTTATTTTATTTTATTTTATTTTATTTTATTTTATTTTATTTTATTTTATTTTATTTTATTTTATTTTATTTTATTTTATTTTATTATTATTTTTTTATTTTTTTATTTTTATTTTTTTGTTTTTAACTGTGGCCACAGTAACTTTTTTTTAACCAAACTGTAGTGATAATAATTGGTAAATTATCATCTTGCCCGGTCTTGGATCCCACTTAACAACTCTGCACGTCCTCCGACAAATACACATTTAAATATCTCAGTTTCACAGTAACAAACTGCAAATTGCGACTCTGAATTGACCTAATCTAAAACCGAAACCACTAAAATTGACAAGTGTGAATGTCTGGAGACATTACTTTGACCTCTGCTGCTGCATAATTTAACTTGGATTTAACCATTCACTTGTAGAGAAAAGTATTTTTGGATCATCCTTGAATTGCTCTACTATTCACTTGCTCTTCCAGAGGATCTTGTAGCACAGTGGTCACACTCAGAGCCCCATTGTTTTGGGGATTTTAAGGAAGAAAACATGATGTCATTGCAAAGATGTCAGTGGTTCAGGAATGTCCGCTGCAGGGTGGAACTCGGTGTACAGCCTTTGGCCGTTTCTTCAAGCTTTGCTCATAACATCCCATCTCCAGGGACACGACGAATGTTGCAGAGCAGCGCGAAAGAGACCGGAGAAGAGAGAGTGGACACAAAGGCTCCTTTTTGTGTGTGTGTGTGTGTCTGTGTAGCTGTAGTGTAATAGAATTCAGGGTAAGAATAGGGGAACACATGATTCTTGCAGTATCTTGAAGTTGAAGAATTTGGATATTTCATCATTCTCACAGCTGAGATTGGTTTAATTCAAAGCTTGGCCACGTTCATATTTGAGTTTGTTTATTCTAGAAACTGCTGTTGACTTTCATTTCACTTAAAAAACGATGGTCGAGATAACAGATTCCATAGTTAGGTGGGGTAATCAGGGTAATATGAATATTTGTTTTGGCTCTGCAGATATGTATATGTGCCTGAAATGTACATGTGAAAAATGTTTAACATATTTCACATTCTCCTGTTTCAGGAAACTTCAAAACGGCATGATAAAACCTCTGGACTTCATCGAGAAGGATGAATGGATGGCCTCAGCTCTTCCTGGTTCATCCAGTGTTGCTGGAGCAAGCTCCAGAGCTGACTAAGAATCAAAAGGATGGCTGTCTGATTGTGAATGCAGGAATAATTCCATTCATGTCAGTGTGGCTGAAGGACCTTGTTCATGCTTAACAATACATTTCTTGAAGGTTGAATTTCTATTGAAGATCTGAAAGCACAATCCTCCACCGCGACATGTGACAGGCACCTGTCAAAAGCATTTTACTCTTTAATCCTTATTATCTTAATGGGACTGTGATCTTGTAATCTCCAGTGTGACGCACATTAGCAAATGTGACATTAATTGTTGGAGACCTGAGCTTCTTACAAGTGTGTGTCGTTGCATTTTGTATTTTACAGGAAGATGTGGTTATTGTTGATATCATCCTGTGATTGCTTTGATCCTGAAACCTGGTGCGAGTTGGAGGATTAGTATTTAAGACGTATGCAGTTGGGCTTGGATGGATGGATGGATGGGTGGATGGATGGATGGATGGATGGATGGATGGGTGGATGGATGGATGGATGGATGGATGGATGGATGGATGGATGGATGGATGGATGGATGGATGGATGGATGGATGGATGGACACATCTTCATTACCTTCACTACTTTGTCCTT
Organism: Lipophrys pholis; assembly: GCF_963383615.2. NCBI lineage: Eukaryota > Metazoa > Chordata > Actinopteri > Blenniiformes > Blenniidae > Lipophrys > Lipophrys pholis. Next base: position 8,648,484 of record NC_137648.1, read on the forward strand.
TAACTGACACCCTGTCCATAATTGTGTGTATGAGGGCAATCTTTACATTGCTCTAAAAGGACTTAAGAAGCACTCAGTGGTGCTTCTTAATTTTTGTCAAACAGTTTTATCAGGAATACATTTGCTTGATTACATAGTTTGTTTATATCTGTGTGATGTTTTTATGTCTATTTATTATTAATGCTGATTTGTGGTTGGCTTCCAGCCTTTTTGTGGAACACGCTAAAAATAAATGAAGCTGATTCGAGCATGCTGTATTTTGAGTTGTTTTTACACACATCAATACTGACCCTAATTAAAGGCCATTGCTGCTTGATTAAAATTATTTAATTACCACTTATGGACTATTGAATTTATCCTATTCAACTGCCAACAAAAGCATTCTCTAGCCCTCAATGTGAGTGTTGCCCTCAGCCTCTGAAGAGACGGTGTTGTCTCTCCCAGCCTCATTAACTGATTAGGCAATATTATTGAGAGTTTCTAATCAAGCCATTAATAATCCGCATATGGCGACTTTGTGATGAAGAGCGGAAAAATCAACATTTTTAAGCACATCGTAGACACAAATAACCCTGTTTAAACCCTGGTACAAACACTGGCTTTTGGCTACATTTTCACTCCCATCACACACACACACACACACACACACACACACACACACACACACACACACACACACACACACACACACACACACACACACACACACACACACACACACACACACACACACACACACACACACACACACACACACACACACACACACACACACACACACACACGCACTCACATTCACAAACTTAACAGTTCAGTGCTTGTGTCCAGAGGAGAGTCAGAGAACATCTTTGTACCTGCTATATGCCATAAAAGAGTGTTCTGTGTGGGTGTTTGGGATGTTTGTGGCTTCAAGGGGGATAAATAAATGTCTAAAAAGGGGAAGACCTACAGGAGCTTATCGAAACCAACCAGGAGTAAATTTAAGTGTTTAAGAAGAGCTTGCAGGGACTGAAGCGCATTCCTCAATACAGTAATGTTCTATTGCAAATGAGCATATGTCTCCTGGTGGCCTTAGGTATATATAACGAAAAGCAAAAAAACACTCTAAAGAACAGCTTTGAGGGTATTTTGGTAACTTGTCTGTGTTTTGGTCACCAGTACTTGGAACTTTTCATTAGTTGACTCACACTATGTAACGGATGAGGGACCCAGTATAAGCCACACCTTTTACATGACACGCACATGTTCGCAGTGGGCCTCCAGTCAGCCTGGAGAGATTATCTCTGTGAGGGATTTGTATTTTCCCTCTGGATCCAGGATGAGCTAATGCAACTAGCTGTGTAAGCGGTGGCGTTGCTAATGTGCTACTTACAGAGTGTCTGCATCACATACCTACATGTGTGCATCACTGAATAACAACGCCTCTACAGCAAAGTGAACACAAAGACTCTCACAGGTGGCAACTGCCCGTCTCTGTACTGTATAGTGCCTTGCGTTTGAGAAGGCGTTAGAAATTGTAATTGTCATCGCAGAGAGAGAAAAGGGAAGTGTGCAAACCACAGCGCTGAACGTCAGCAGACATCTGTCACTCTGTGTCCTTGACTGAAACAATGACATCCACAACAGCTGCTTAGCGACTTATTCCTACGAGCTAAAAAAGAACCCTCACAACATTTAAAGAGTTCTTGGCTTACAGAACTAGTGTTCTTCTAAATCAGCATTAGTCACATCCTCTCATTTTATCAGGGCCGAACGGGGCCCAGTGGCCTCACGTTGACGGTCAAATAAACGCCAGAGATCACGAGTGGTTTATTTGAATTCGTATAACAGCTGCATAATTTAAAGTGAGGTGAAAAAAAACCCACTTGAAACAGAGAAAAACACTGGGCAATTTGAAAAGAAGCATCGCTGAGCTTTTCTTTAAAGGTTGCCACAATACCTGCAGTTTTTTATTTTTTTTTTATAACAACTTGCAGGATGGAGGCAGCCAGAGTTTTGATGAATCCCCACAATTTGATGGATTACCATATTTCAGTTTTATCCCTAAAAAAAAAAAACAGTTTATTGCAAAACAATATTAGCCAATTTCTTTTTCACTGGAAGCAAATTGTTGTCACAGCAGCTTTATCCCACTGAACGTTTCACTGAGTAGCACTACATGTACTTGAGAATGGATTACAATGGAAAATGTGGAGTCATATGGAGTGCCATAGACTGTCTGCTGGGATTACTGACATACATGGAGAACAGCTCATTTACTTGTACATATTTCTTCATTTAAACTACATGTATTCAAGAGTGAAAACACAACTTGTTTTGGTAAAATCCCAACTGCAGTTTAAGTTGTTTAAGGAGAGGCCCAAGAACACTTCAACACCTGCAAGATGTGCTAATAAACCACCAGTTGTCTCATATGACACATTGATTTATTTGAGAGACGCCTTCCAGCTGACTGCTGTGGTGAAACATGACAGGCCTCTGCCGAACCTGCTGAATGGACATTAATGAAGTGTAGGTACTTTGGCAAGAAGAGATTAATTATTCTAATCAGGTGCCTTGACCCAATGTTGTAGTGGTTCTGTAGTGCCGTGGTTAAAACAAGTCATTCTGGTGCCAAGGTCGAGCGATAAAGATAGAGCCCCTGGCGCCAACATTCAGTTGTCTAACCACGACACTACACAGCCACCTAAAGGCAATGGCATATTGGTTTGTCCTCTTTATTGAACATAGCTATAGGGGACCTTAGCAAAACTGAATGAATATAACGTAGGTGGATGTAGAATCTAATCCTGCAGATGTGTAGGCCTTTTAGGTTCACCACTACAATAGAGAGGCATATATAAGATGTATATGTATTATGCCTTTTTCAATTTCTTCAATTTCTGTAATCAATCTATAGTCTGAAAGAAGAAGATATAAAAATTGCCTTGAATGGGATTGAATAATTAATTTTATTGTCTCATTACACTACAATACAGACTTTAACTACTATTAAACACACCAACTCTGCTTCTGTATATTGTAGCCTCTTTGGGGGATTTTGGTGTTGTTTCAAGTATATACAGTAGGTTATGTAGGCAAAACAGTAAAGCCACACATTTAATGGGCATCAGATATCTGCTCCCACAACATCCATTCAGTACCAAGGCAAGACTGGTTCATCTGGTGTATATGGAGGGCGACATATTTTGTTTTCTGAGTTGTTTTTTGAGAACAAATACATCTATTGGGGATTTTAAATATTTAATAGAAAGTGCTTGTCACATTTGAAGCAAAAACAACAACTGCAACATGGCATGACAGTCATATTGAGAAATATATCAAAAATGAATAATTAATCATAAATAGATCAACCGGTAAACCAAAACCAGAAACATACTGACAGTTTAGATCCTAAAACAAACAGGTGAGCTACCTGCAAACACAATTTACCCTAAGTAAGACTGGTAATCCGACTGTGTCTGTGTGGTGTGTCTTATTGATTACACACAAAAAAGAAAGAAATATAAACTGGTTAAGAAAAGAATTGCACACGAGAAGAACATGCAAACTGCACAGGCCCTGGCCAGTGTTTGAACCCAGGCATGAGACCATGTGGCCCTTAAAGAACAGTGTAAAATGGAAATATTACAATGACCGTGGACTCTTGTTCTCCTAACAAAGGCATAGGGTTTGAATTTCATACAATATACAGTATGGTCCATTTTTCCCACTTCAGCAGCCTCAACTCCATTCCTCTGTCAGTCACATTTGCCAATGGCGGCAACTGCCACACAAGGTGCTTGACTTCCTTTTGGAGAGGTTTTTTCATTTTATCTTTATCCAAATGCCACTTTGACATATGGACAGGCCAAGATGGATTGAACCACCAACCTTGGCTTTGGATGACCACCCACGCTACCAAGTGAACCACACTTGGCAGAAATTAATTCATCCTTGTCTCAACTACAAATGAGGTGATCTTATTTTTTTTTTTACACTCGTGTCCTTGAGCCATCTGCAGCTGAGACAGAGGGTGTAGAACGTCATACGATGTACATCTCTATAAGTGCTAACAGTGACTGTCACCCTCACAGCGGTCGACTGGTACCATAGAGATGAAGGAGCCACATGAGAGCAGGGCTCTCAGCTGTGTGCAGATGAAGGTAGAATAATAATAGGTACACACTGGGACTGTTATCCACTTAGTTTTTCCACAGCAGGTGTTGTCAGCAAACTGACGTTTTTAATTACTGTGATAACATGGATTTTTCACATTTGGTCACTTCTGTCTAACACTGCACCTTCATGGTAAAGCCCATGCATTTGTTTTTTTTTTTTTTCCACAAATCCACATTAATTTTCCTACAAAACTGAACTAGGGCTACATAAACAAACATGCAGGTGAACACGTCTGATAGTTCAGTTCAAAACAATAGAAAAAAAAATCTACTTATTGTACCTCGGAACTGGCTGGTGACCAACACAGTGAACGTGACAAATGGAATGAGAGATGGCTCAATAGAGTCTGCTGATGCAGATAATAATAATTTCTCAAAATAAATTCTACTGAAAAGGATCATGGAAAATGTAACCCATGTGCCACAATCATTTTGGTAATAATCACTCCATTTGTACCCAATTTGCCTCATTAGCATGCAAAATGGCCCCCAGGGTTTCATGGTGGTGATGCTTTGTAGACATTCAAGTCAAGTGACTCATTATAGGCTGGCACTTACAGGGTGGATTTTCCCCACTATCATGTTGTTCTGATGGAATAGATGGAGGCCATAAATTCAAACAAAGGTTTTTTTTTTTTAATAGAGAGCAGAAAAGAAGCATGCCATTTGATTCCTCTTGCTTCAAGGTGAATTAACAGAAGTCTGTTATAAATTACTTATTTTGAACAACAACTGAGATAAGAAACACGCTTGAAGAAAAATAACATTATTTATTACTTGGATTGACAGTATTCATAGGAAATTTAATGAACCCTTTAGGCAAGTGGTGTTATTTGGAAAAGTCTGCATCTATCCCTGTCCCCCGCCTAACTAATGCTATTAAATCGTAAATAAATGAATTAAGGATTCAATGGTCATGTTAAAACAGAAGGCATTCCCATTTGTATCTATTAATAACAGAGCATTGCATTTATAAACAGTGTGTTGCATTTACAGATAAAACAAAACCAACACAACAAAACAAAAAACAGTCAGATCCACGCCCAAATATTAGTCATACATGGGGCAGCGTTTGCACACACACACACACACACACACACACACACACACACACACACACACACACACACACACACACACACACACACACACACACACACACACACACACACACACACACACACACACACACACACACACACACACACAAAGAAATAAAAACCTGAAGAAATCAAAAGTTTGTAGTCAACATTTTTACAGAAATCCATTGAGGATTTTATTTTGTAGAAATGATTAATTGTCCGTTTATTGCTATTCGGTAGACCTCATTTAATTAAAAAGACACTTTAGGTGTTTATTTATGCTGACTATGTAGTCCTGAAGTCTAGAAATGCCCTCAAATCAAATAGCGCTCAAAAGGGTTTAATACCAAACTAATACATACAAACAAAATACACTAAACCACAAATGGTCTAAATCCCTGTACGAATATTCCAGGAATATTAAAATCTTTTTTTATGGGGTTGGGTCCCACAAGAATCCATCTGGTGTTAGGAAACACACAGGAAAAGAGAGACGGAGGGTGGAGAAAAGCGGGTGAGGGGAGGGAGAGGTCCCAGTCGTGTCTAATCGGATTAGATGACTATAGGTTAACACACTGCCATCCCTCTCCGCCCTACATAGGACAGTCGTGTGCGACACACTTTCAGCTGTAGCTCCACGTTTGTTTTTTTTAAGCCTTCTGCAAAGTAATTGACATCCGCATCCTCTACTCTGACCACATAACTCATTTCAACTCTGCGCGCTTTCGCTTTTGGGACGCGTAAAAGCGCACAACTCTCAAAGGATGACTGATGGTCGCAACTTGTTATAAAAGTACATGCGGCCCTTCAGGTCGAGTATTTTGTGTAAGTCGCGCTCTCGGGAGTAATGTAATTTACTTTTCTTCTTCTTCTTTTTTTTTTTAGTCTTGTAAGTTTGTTTTCTTTCTTTGGAGAGGCAGCCAGTTCCATGCCCTCGCCTCGTGTGTCCGGCTGCACTCTCCCCCTCGGACGGTGCCACGGCTCGGGAGTTAGATGGTTCTGATCACGGACGACAGGGATGGAGGAGGCGCCTCGTCTGTCCGGGTCAAACAGCTCCAGAAGCAGCAGAAAGTCGGACTAGTCCACCCCACCATAACCGAGGAGCCTGCGTCCAACTCTGACGAGGAGGACTACCTGGGCTCCTGCGAGGAGGACGAGGAAGATGACGACGGGAGCGAGGAAGACAACGATGACTTCGAAGAAGTTGACTTCGAGGACTTGGATGACTGCCGGAGCATCGCGTCGGACGACTCCTTCTACCCTCCGGACGACGTGTTCGCGGACTCGGAGCGCACGCCGTCCCCGGACAGCCCGGAGCCGCTGTCCTTCTTCCAGGCGTGCTGCACCAACAACGCGGCCATCGTTCGGATCATGATCCGCCACGGAGTGAAGGAGGAAGAAGTGAAGCAGTCTGACAGGAATAACAGGGTATGAGGCACAGAGACCCTTCAAGTAACAGACATCCACTTTGACACTGGCGTCATCACTTTTATAGTTTTCACAACAGAGATTTCTTATATTCAGGCACCAGATAGTCTTCAGTCACGTATTATTTGTATTACAGGCCACACTACCTAAGGATAGAATACTCTCACCTTTGTGTGCAATAAGATTTAGGAGGTATTGGAATAATTAAGCCTGGACTTGTTGCACTGGCACGCTTTCCTCCTTTCAGGCCTTGGGAAAGTATCTGGTCTGATCTCTCATGAGTTCAATGTGTCATGTGGACGTTAACATGGCTTTCATTAATGTAGAAGGAGATTTAATAGGCTCTCCAGTGAAAAGTGGTCACGGAAATGTGCTTTAAAATGAAAGCACATGTTTCTTTACATATTCCTGGTCAACTTTGTTATGAACCTGAAAGTTTCTCAGTGTTTACACACACACAAACCTGTACTTTGTGACAGGTTTGTGTGTGTGTGGAGGATGACAGGCCTCAGCTTTTTGGGAGAGCGTGCAAACTCCAGCTCATTAAAAACACAGAACTCTCTCATGGTTAGAACACATCATCCTCTGTGTGTGAGTGTGTGTGGCCAAACAGGCATGCTTGTGTGTGTGTGTGTGTGTGTGTGTGTGTGTGTGTGTGTGTGTGTGTGTGTGTGTGTGTGTGTGTGTGTGTGTGTGTGTGTGTGTGTGTGTGTGTCTAGCGGTTTTTTTCTCCAGTTTGATGGAGTCTGTGGGTAAACACATTATACAGCAAGGGGATGATGGCAACAGTATGTCTAGGAACAATTACACCAGTTCAGTTAATGACCCAAGATACACTTTAAAGTCATAAATTCCACAAAAGGGATGTATCTGATTTGTTACATAATGAAGTTTTGCCATACACTTTCACAAAACATTAACAGGTGGTGTGATAAGTAAGAAAAACAACTTTTTCATGGCAAAATACAGTTTATTCCAAGTTGAAGGTTAGTAAGTGTAACACTTTTACTTATATTCTGATACAAGGGCAAAGCTAAATTTAAGTTTTCACTTTCACTTTCCCACTATTCACAGGTTCAAGTGAACAAGACTGAACTTCACCGCATTTTTTAATATCCAAGGGCCTTGATAGTTTTTCACGGTTCCTTTTAGCTTTAGATTAAGATTACCTCTATTGTTGTTTTCTTAAATGTTTAGCTGTTTTCCTACATGTTTCTTCCACCCCCTTCTGCCTGCATTGTATGATCATTAATAGGAACGTGACAAGAAAAAACGTTTTCTTTTCTTCTCTTTTGTTGATCTCCACCCTGATCTTGTTTAATTAGCACTTACTGTCCTTTACTCAGATTGTGAGCTAATGCATGTATTTTATTGTCGCCTTACAACAATATGACAAGAGCACACGCATGTGATGGTGCGCCTGTGTGTGTTTGTGTAACAGTCAGAGATGAGGGCAAAGATAAGTAGGATGTGTGCTTGGGCATTCTCTATTATCTTTGCTGTGCCATATGACCTCCGTGACAGGGACACAATGCAGGCTGGTAATCAAATGAATGGGAAACACATCCTGATACAGTCGTCAACATCCCAATATAGCGGACAGCTTGAAAAAGTGGTGAGGAAAGACAAAGAAGGGAAGAGTTCCTTGGTTGGATATGGCCAAGTATAGCATTTTCCTCTATTTCCCCTCACAACCGTCAGCAGTTCACAGAGTAATTTACTCTGCAATAATCTGCAAATCTTAGGAAATGACAACAAATATTACATCTGCAGTATTTGAAACTATTCCCCAGCACATACTGTGGAAATTGTGCCACTCCACAGAGCAAGGGCAAGTTTGCAGAATTTCTCCCATATGCAAAAGTATTGTTTAGCCTATTGATATTATGATAAATGCATAGCACAGCGGCAGATGTGTGGCTGTGCAGAACTCGTTCAAATAACATTGACTATGTTTTTATTGGTCTCCTCTGAGAAGGAAGAGAGAGGTCAAGCTCAGAAACAGAATTGCAGCCCGAGGGGTGGTTTTGTGTTTTGCATAAAGGTGCCTCAGCGAGGTGGATGTTTACTGGATCGGAAGATTAAAGTTGAGGCCATGTTTAAAAGACAAACAGAAGAAATACCTCGTAGTGGTTTGTTGTACTGCAAAAAGTCAAACTCTGAGTGTCTTATCTGATATAATTCTCCAATTATACTCCAATTAACATACACCGTGATATTTTTGCTTTTCAAAATCCAGAAGAACAGTCAAGTTTACTCATATATATATATTTTCTTTTCAAAATGAGTTAAAAAAAAAACCTCAACAAATATAGTTAGTAAAATTCTGACGAGGCCAGACAACCCAAAGAGCTGCAGTGAACACATTAACCCTGCATTTAAATTAAAAGTTTTATATATTGTTTGAGAATTAATTCTTGTTGCCTTGTTACGGCTCACGCTTGAACATTACTATCACACGTCACTGAATTCCTTTTTCCCCAGCAAGATTTTTAAGAGGATTATTTATGCTGTTGCAAACCTTTATTTAGCGTCGGCTTAGAAAAGCTATGAAATTGCTGCCTCGCACACACGTTGAAACTTGATGAACTGCAAAGGATGTTGTTGAAGTTGTCGACCAAACAACACCTCACATGAACAGTCTGTCCTCTAGGTTAGTCAACATTTTGTTTGAGTTCTTCTGGTGTGTGATTAAAAATGTAGTAATAATTCATGCTGTCATTGCCAAAATCCCCATATGCTCTGTAGATACTCTCATGGCTGATGTGATGGATGAGATTTCAACAACGTATTGGCATTCTCATGTAAAAGATGAATGTAAGCCAGTAACCATCAGATTGTCTCCTTTGAGTGGTGATTGTTAGAAAATGCATGTGTTAATGCCAGGAACCAGATTAATATATCAGTGTCCTCAGGCTTATCTGACCCTCTTTGGAACACTGTGTGTTCCCGTTGCAGTCAAGTAGGTGAAACTGTCATTCTCACATGAAAATTCAATAAAAACACACACGCACATCCACCGAGCGAGCAGGCGCGTACACAGAATCCACTCAGCTTAAATCAGGCCACAAGCCTGTGCTGTTACCTCTCTCTCTCTCTCTCTCTCTCTCTCTCTCTCTCTCTCTCTCTCTCTCTCTCTCTCTCTCTCTCTCTCTCTCTCTCTCTCTCTCTCTCTCTCACACACACACACATACACACACACATACACACACATGCACCCAAACACACACACATTTGTCCTTTTAAACACAATCAAATTTTCCAAATCGGTTGAAATCAGGTGACAAACCAGGACAGATACAGTACGCTTCAATCGTGCCGGCCCAGACTGCAGCCGGCGATGGCAGCCCCAGCGTGTCAGACAAAACGGGGAGAACAGCTGACCAACTGACAGATCGACTGATAGGCCGACAGCCAGATAGACTAAATGAGGCATAGGCAGATAGAGACAGAAATTTGGCACCGCAGATGGTTGGAAGCCCAATGCTGCTAGCGAAATACAGATGAGTGGAAAAATCAAAGCGACAGTCATACACATCTGATTTGATACAGCCGTGTGAACGCTTGGCTGCAGACTGAACGACACTTACCAGGGACTCTATTGGCAGAAGCACGGCCTAGGACGGCTGTGTCAGTGGTGCTTCTGAAGCATGTGATGAAAGGCCATCGAGAGTGTGTTAGCCTATACGTCCGTGGACAGGAATATGTTCTGTGAAATGCAAAAATGAATAAAACATCTCGCTCTGGGCTTACGCAAACTGCAAAGATTCGGGTGTCTCTCTATGGTGTAGAAGAGACCAGTAACCTCATTAAAAGTGCAGCATGTTTGAATAGTGAATAGTTAAAATGGTTTAGTTAAGAAGTGAATTTCGAAGGCAGCGCCCTTGTAGGCCAACACCGGGGAACCTGAGCAGGGTTTAAAGCACATTTCCTCTAAATTGGGATGCTACCCTTGCTTCAGTAATGCTTTTGTAGTGCTGCTTGTTAGCTCGGACTTGCCAAGTTTTCCCACCACAAGCTCGATGAGTAGTGCCAGAGAGCTTATAGGCACTCCACTCGAGTAATAAGGCTGCAGGAATAGAGCTAATATCTGATCAGTCTCATTCATTATACAGCCTTTACTGAGCAAGAACTGCAAATTGGTTATTGGGTACAGTCGCCTCACAGTGTCTGTGATGCACATCCCATTTTCTTCAAAAGTCAATTAATTAATCCGTGCCTGTTTGAAGTGGCCACACATGCCCACCCACACACACACACACACTCACACACACACACACACACACACACACACACACACACACACACACACACACACACACACACACACACACACACACACACACACACACACACACACACACACACACACACACACACACACACACACACACACACACACACACACACACACACACAAGTGCAAGTGTATTTGTTTATATTCCGTGTTTAGGAATTTTAGGGGTTGCACTGGTATTGTGTCATCCTATTTGCAGCCAGTTTATCGCATACCCACATTGACTGTACATCCCCCCTCCCCCTTCTTTCTGTGTCTTTCTGACTGATAAGGCTAAGCCTTTCTATTCCTAGCACTGGATATTCCCCAGATTACTTAGTGTGCCCATGTGTCTGTGTCTTTGTGCCTGTGTGTCTGTGTCTGTACAGGCTAATAATAAGTCCATACCAATATTTTTGTATGTGTGTGTTCAAAGTTGACTAACCATGTTCCAGTTATTATAATAATTGTTTTTGATCAATCGGGAAATAAAATTAGCTTACTTTATTTGTTCTATATTTAGACCAGGACCTCATTATGTTATATAGATAATTGGTACAAATTGCGATTACTGAAATACATTTTCATTCGATTTATGTTTTTTTGAGCTTGAACGGAACTTTTGGAAAAAATCCAAGATTTGTGATTTTGTTCGCACAAATGGGCATATATTATTATAGACTGCATCCCAATCAAAGAAGCTAGAATGTACACTACAATTCGTTTCTGAAGAATTACAGATATTATGGTTAGGTATGGAAAACCATCAGTAAATCAATAAAACTAAATCTGCTGATCGCAGTCTGAAAGTCGGTCATTCTCTATACACTTAATCTTTTTACACATATCCACTGACGACAACTCCTCTATCTCTAAAAGTACCTATTCAGACTATTTTGGGGGTTCTGTGCTGCCAAGTAGGGTTATTATTATCTCTCCAGCCTCAGAAATAGGAATATGATTTTTCAAGCACATGATTGCCTTTTTTTAAGTGGTCTGTTTATGCATTTGTATGTGCACCTTTGAGCTAATCCTCTGATTTGCCAATGTTCTGCATTTGCAGCAGCTACTACAGTTTGTGATCGGAATGTGCTGAGTAGAATCACCAGGGAGGAAAAGGTAAAAAAAAATGGAGTTAAATACTTTTATTTTATTATGCGTGTGTGTGTGTGTGTGTGTGTGTGTGTGTGTGTGTGTGTGTGTGTGTGTGTGTGTGTGTGTGTGTGTGTGTGTGTGTGTGTGTGTGTGTGTGTGTGTGTGTGTGTGTGTGTGTGTGCGTGTGCGTGTGTGTGTGTGTGTGTAAGGGTCACAGGGAAAACAGGACAGACTGAGATTGCTCCAGACACGCTGCAGGGCTTTCTGCTAATGTACATCACAGCAAAGCTGGAGGCTTGCCAAGAATGTGTGTGTGTGTGTGTGTGTGTGTGTGTGTGCGTGTGTGTGTGTGTGTGTGTCTAAGAAAGTGTGAGAGAGACATAGACATGGTCTATGTGAGAGTGTCTCAGCAGAAAGAAGTATCTGAAGCCGTGCCCGTGTAAGTGAACCTTCTCTCCACAGTCCAGCAGTTACTCTGCAGAACCTTTGTTCACCTCTTCCTTCAGGGCGGACAACATTAAGGTGGCTACATCTCCAGCTGGCTGAATGCCCGACTTGTTTTAGTTTGCACTTCACTTTGTATTACAAGAGGAAACTGAATCTGACGCACACGTCCTGTGAAATGCTCCGAGGCGTAACTTAACTGAGCCAAAAAGCTGAATGCTAAGCTGATACACTTTAATGGGAAACCAGGTGTCTCATACATATTAACACTGATGAAGGCAATGCCGAGGTAATACTACCCACATTTGGTCAGGAAGCTATAATTATGTGATTTATCAGTGTTACATGTTTTGGTCACATGTGTTTATTGTCCCACCAATTCTGCTTTAAGTAAGTGTCATTTCACCAGGATTAGTGATCAATAAATGTGCTTATAAATTGAGTACATTTTCTATAATCATTCAAGTTTCATCCTTCACACCCTACAGTTGTTAATTTAATCATTTAGTTAATCAATGATGAAAATGGACAACATCTATATCACAATCCATTGTGTTGAATGACAGTGTGCTTGGAACCCAGGGCAGAAAACTGATTGTGCAAAGAATGAATTAAACTCCCCGAGTGCTCTAACGAAGGGAACGTCCTGTTACTGAAGCAGGTTTATGAATCCAGTATGTTCCAGGAGTTTCAACAGCGAAACCATCACTGACAATCTGACTAATTCTTTCAGCACAGACTGCAGGTGTTGTTCAATATGCATTTTTTTTATTATTACATTACCCTCAGTTAATATAATTAATCATCCCACAGTCAACTGTTCTTTTTTTTGGGGGGGGGGGGGGGTCCACAATAACTGGGATGTGATAGTTGACAATAGTTGTGTTCAGTCATCATCCCTGCAACTAAAGTAATCAAGCTGCTCTGATGGTTGGCGTCAACTAGATCATGTTCATATCTTAAGAAAACACATCTTTTGGACCAATATTACTTCAAAGCAAGATATCGCATTCCTGTTGAAAATACACCATTAAACTAGAGATACTTAAAATATTTCTTGATCGGCTCATCAGGCACCTGTAGAACAACACTTGGGAAGACGTGTGTCGTAGCCGATGCATTCACCGGCTGCGTGTATTCACTTGGAAGTGACTCGGTCTGGTTGATCCTTCCTGCACACCTGGTTTCCATAAAGAAAGCATTCAGAGTCCCCGTGTGGGTCTGCCAGCTTGCCCGTCGACAGCCCATCATGAACAACATGCTGCTTGTTCAGTTGATTTACGTTTGTGCTACACTGCTGTGGCCTACCCATGTTCTGCACCCATTCCATTCAAGTCCGGGTCAGAGGAGCTGCGGCCTGTTCCCAGTGATGGTGGTACAATGGATACAGGTTGTCACAGTTAAAATTTGAAAGTACTATTAAAAACAAAATATTGTCCATTTATTTTCTTCACTGCCGTATCCAACTGGAGGTCACTGGAGCTGAACCCAGATAGTTTTGGGTGACGGCATGGAACACTGGACAGATGTGCAGTCTACCACAAGTCAAACACAGTCACATTCACTTCTTAGGCAAAGTTAGTCTCGCTTCAAACGCATCTTTTTGGACAAGGAGGACTTTTGACATTATTTTGATGTAAGGGTCCCAGTAATTCAGAAGTATACACATGCTGTAACCCTGGCAGTATATATCTATATTTCTGATACGGATATGTCGGAGATGAATGTAAAACTACTTACACACCCGTGTGATATGTAAATTAGGACTCTGTGTCTGAATGGTACTCGTTCTGCATGTCAGCTTGTTTGTCTTGGCTGAGAAACTGGGCACCTTCCGGAAAGTGCACAGCAACTTTTACGGGAGTTTTCCAGGCTCGCACACTCCCAAAGTCACATAAATTCACACTCGCACACTAACATTTGCACATCTGCCTGCAAGCATATAAAAAGCTACACACACACGCACGCACGCACGCACGCACACACACACGCACGTACAACCGCACAGACACACAGACACACAGACACAAAAACATCCAACCACCAGTCCACAACAACAGCAGACGTGCAGACAGCTTGTTTTTCCACCCTGTTCCAGCTTCTCTCAGTGAAAACACAACAGATGTCATGTTTGATCACAGATATTAGTTTTGGAAGATGTGCCGAGGTCCGTTGGCTTTGTGGATTCCTCCTGACACTGCCATGATTGCATTTCTCTTCATGCTACTTCCTTTATGTCAGCACTTTACTTCAGTTTCGCTTCACCTTTATTTTCTTTTACATCAGCCGTTTCTTGCTGATTCAAACCTCATGCCCCTCTCTCTCTCTCTATTCCTCCGTCTCCACTTTCCGCCCTGTCACTGTTTTTTTTTCTACCAGATAGGGCTGCTGGTCGCATGTTACCAAGGCTTTGTGGACGTTGTCATAGCGCTGTGCCAGTGTCCGTACCTGGATGTCAACTGGCAGGACAGCGAAGGAAACACGGCTCTCATCACAGCTGCACAAGCAGGTAACACAGGACACACCGGAAACATGCACACGCAGATACAAATTTAGAGACACGCACGCACGCACGCACGCACGCACGCACGCACGCACACACACACATCCAGTTTGGCAGTAATGAAGACACAGATGAACACACAGACGAACATAAAGAACACAACTCGCTCTGCTCATTCTTCAGCAGAAGCAGTGAGCATGATGTCCGACTGGCCGTATGGATGAGGAGCTCTCACAGTCAAAATATTGTGACGACTACGAGTGCATGTTTGGAAACACATTTCCACGTCATTTTAATTTATTATTATATAATGTGGCATTTTTCTTCTCTGTTCATTTAAAACATTTAGAGTCTAAACGTCCTGCTTTTTTTCAGTTTAAAAAAAGGTACATTGACATGAAATAGTGTTATTCTTTATGAAGCCTTATATTAACTACACTTCATTATAATATATTTCTAAACTATTTCATATATATATTATCTTTAAATGTAATAACATTTTTGAAAATATTATTCTATGTGTATTGAGAAATCTTTTAGTGACTTTATCATCCTAAAATAGCACAAAGCTGCAACCTAAATATAGAATTAATCATTATTAAAAGCTATTTTCACATACCCTAAATTACATAGACATAAAGTTGGGTAAAAATAATCAAAACATTTCAGTGCTTTTGACATTGTCTTTCAAACTTTAAAATGCAACTCAGCATGCATCAGAGACGAAATAAAACCTAAAATTATAAAATACAGAAAATACACATTTGCGCAGGCATACCCACAAACAAAACACAAAGTTCAAGGTTGTTAGAAAGGTAAATTCATATATTAAAGTCAAAGAGAAAGATAAAAGTCAATTTTGGAACTTTGCCACCAGTTTGACCGTATTCTGCATCATCGTGTTGTCTCTCTGTTGTTCAAGGCCACATAACAATCACCAACTACCTGCTGAACTACTATACTGGGCTGGATATCGAGAGAAGGAACTGCCATGGCTTCACTGCCTTGATGAAAGCTGCCATGCAGGGCAGGCTGGAGTGTGTGCGCTCGATCATGATGGCCGGTGAGGAAAACAGGGAACGTCCAAAAGGGATAGATTTAGGAAATAAAACTGATCATGTTCCTGTTTTTTATGGGCGTGAGAACAACTAATTCTCCGAAAATGGGCAGATATGAACACATTTCACACACTTTATTTGAATTATTTTATTTTATTTCTTTATTTATTTTTGCTGTTGACCACTGATGCTGGACTAGAAGTTTCATTATCAAGATTCAATTCTGCCCAGGGCAGTACAGTTCTCAGTACAATAAGCAATCTTTACTGCTTCATAAATCTATAAAGTGAGTAAGTAAGACTTGTGGTGGCTTGTGTTGCCCTGAGCGCACACTGAGACCGTCTCCAGACTCCCTCGCAGCCTGTCAGGTCATTTCTTTTGTCCTGCATTTGTAAAAAAAAACAAAAAAAAAACATCTTTAGTCCCCACCGTCTCATTCTTCAGCTTTAATGTGTGTTTACTGACTCTTTGCTCTATCCATTCATCACGACGTTCAGCTTCATCTTTCTTGCTGGCTCCCACCAGGAGCTGCCCTCAATGCGAGGGACTTCGGTCGCCACCTGACTGCCAGGGAGTGGGCTTTGTTCACGGGCCGTTACGAAACCGCCTGGCTGATAACGAGGCTAATGGAACGGCCATGTCCGCGTCAGTACTGTGATACATACAGGTAAGGCCTTCAGCTTTACTCTCCGACCTGTGTTTTAATCGCAATACTGCGATTTATCATTGATCATTTTTCTCACCGATTCAGAAATTATGACAAAAAAGTATCTATGCAATTCTGTCTAGTGCCCAATATAATTGATGTCATTCTGTTATTTTATAAAATGTTTGTAATTTTTATTCTTTTTTTTTAAAACTACATTAAGCACTGCCCACAAATAAAAAGCATATGAAATGCATTTGCATAATGAGGATGTTTAATGAATTTTCCAGAAAAAGAAACATAAATTGCACCCTTGATATAATAATTAGCACCTTTCACGAATGTTGTTTTTCGACACGTCTCTTGTACCAATATAAAGTACGCTGTGGAGAAGATTTAATTGTTCTGCTTACAAATGTGGCACTATTTAAAGGGAAAATAACCGACCTTTTCAATCTACCAAATATAAAGTTCCTGACTGTTTCTGTTTAGTCAAGATGTTTCTGCTACTGGTTTTTGATGCACTTCCTCTGCAATCTGCTGCAGAACTCACCTTTGTTTAAAAGTTTTGGACGTCTTGCAGGGGATTTTGAAACAGTCCACCTTGTCACTCATTTGTCATCATCCTGACCTTTACCTTAAATTCTAGTTTCTCACACTGGCGAATTGATGTCTCTCCAAAGTATATTAGTCATATTAGGTTCATCCTCTGAATAATCAGCGCTTTTACATGTTCACTTCCGAAGAGTTTAATTTCTTTAGAGAATGTAATACCAGCGAGATTGTTGTTTATTTGCATTCCTTAGTTGTTGTGTCTACTTGACCCTCATCAAGTCTTCCTTGGTTTTGTTGCGTCTTAAAACTTTCAGATAATTTGAGCTCAGCCCAGAGCTTTTTTAAATGTCCCAGGATCTCTTTCGTATACGTTTCAGACTGAACTTTATTTCTGTTATTCTCTAAACTCCACATCCAGGAACCATGCTTTTTTTTTGTAAATTTTTATTAAGGTTGTCTTTCAACAATTTTGGTGGTTGGGTGTAATAGATATACATAATAAAGTATTGAGCTTTGCAATGAGTCAAGTCCTTGTAGTCCGGTAGAGGTGATGGTGGCGTCGCCCTCTTCCTGTCTTCTGTAATTTGTCCATCTACTTGCAGACAACAGTATTTTAATTAGATACTGATCCACTTCTTGAATTACTCCATCTGTCACGTGTGCCAAGTATAAAACCTTACAAGATCTGGGTATCTCATATCCTAGTATTATTTTTAACGTCTTTTGAAAACATTGCCAGAAACCATTCATGTTGTGACTGTTACTTGTGTAAACAAGCCCATGAGAAGCTAACAAAAGGTTTCCAGATGAAGCTCGACATGGAAGCATTAACATCAAACACCACCAGTGAGATTGATTCCCTCAATCAGAATGAGTTGAATGAGATCGAGAAAAATGGAACCACGCAAACGGATGTGAACGTTCTTCCACCGCAGCAGCGCATTTGCAGTATTTTCAAAGTTGTGTTGTGAGGAGGGCAGACATGAGAATGGCTGTCAGGGAGGCTGTGTGTCTACCGAATTAAGCTGTACTGGCTGGCTTACGCATCATTTATAACTTTACATGGTCGTGCGACAAAACTAAGGGAGGTTTTGATGTAACTTTTGGCTTCGGGCTACTAGTGTTTTCTTGACGCTTCCCTTGGACAGCTCTACAAACCAGCATCTTGAGAAGCTGTCTGATGAACGCTGTCACTTCCTGCCAGGTGGTTATGTAGAAAATAAATAATCCTGACTAGCCTTCAAGCTATGTACCAAATATGGGTGTTTCTCAACAGGCCTTGCCTGACAGATTCGTTGCACTCTCTATTTCTGCTGTTTTCTGGCAGATATGAGGGTTTGAATATGAAACCTAAGGTTGAAAAAAGAACAAGACTATAAAAATTGTCAAGGTATCGCGCCGTTGACTTAAACCAGGAGCCACATACAGCCCCGATCACATAAAAATCTATAAATGATAACAAATCCCAAATGTTTCCCCAGTTTTACTTCAAAGAAGATAAACATGCAAAAAACCTTTTATGAAAAATCTGTCATTGCTTTATAGGAAAATTACTCTCTGAAATGTTCTTTTTTTTTCCCTCAGAATATTTTTGGAAAAATTCTTTCAATTCTTTCACAAATTTACTTTCTAATTTTGTTCTTTTCACTGCTGCTTCTTACTGACATCAGTTCTTCAGTTCTTGGCCTCAGTGTTGTCATGTTGGCTTTTTTTGTCCTAAGTTCACAAGTGGACAAATTTGGAATAGCTGCATGTTTTTTTTTTTC
Source organism: Lipophrys pholis (assembly GCF_963383615.2). NCBI lineage: Eukaryota > Metazoa > Chordata > Actinopteri > Blenniiformes > Blenniidae > Lipophrys > Lipophrys pholis. The sequence continues at coordinate 8,667,497 of NC_137648.1, forward strand.
TTTTTTTATTTCATAATTGTTACAGTTTTCAACATAGTCCTGGGACTCTTTTGGTAAACAGTCCATATCTTTGTCATCAATGGACTAAATAGAAGAAAAAGATTTTATCACTTGCTTTGCTGAAACTTGCTCTTCCAGTCTGGAGTGGCCCCCGCTGGCGTCCCTGGTGGCCAAAGCCCAGGAGCCCCGCGGCTGTCTGAAGCGCCTCTCGGACACTGTGCGGGACATCTTCAACATCGCAAACGTCACCAACCCTGAAGACGAAGGTGTTATTGACCACATGGTGTCCATTACGACCGCCATGAGGAGCCCTTTCATTGCCATAGCATGTCACACAGTGAGTAATCAGGCTACATTGCAGCAGCACTATCCATTTATTCATTAATCAGCATTAGATAGTCTTTATATATTTACACCGACCTGCATGTCCTTCCCTTAACTGTCTCACAACATTTTTTTTCCATTCATAAGCTGTGATAAGGTGAAGCAATGACTCGAGCCACTCTTTGAGATAAGGCAGCATTTTTAAGGTGAAGAGTCTTTAGAAGTTGCTCTCCTCTGCATTATTTCTCACATTGTCTGCAAGTACTCACCACAGCCATATCGAAACTATTCCCTTATCTTCAGATAAAGCCAGACATTCTCTTAGCATGTGCAAATCACCCTCCATAGGATAGAACAGTTGCATTGTTATATGTCTCACTGCTGAAGCCTGGGCTCCTATTTTTAAGGGAACAGATGCAAAAAGACAAAAAAAACTGATAATGCTGTGGTGAGAGGATAAAAGTGGCACTAATTTATCTTTATCAAGAAATGATCTGTATTTGCTCTGGATTACCCCACAATAATTAAAGGATATAATTAATGCCAGCCTTATCTGATAAGCAGGTTATTCATTCAAGATTACCAATATTGCAAATTTAGCCCTGTTTTCTTTTTTTTTTTTTTTTTAAAGAAAGAAAATCCAGAATTAACACTACTGCTAGTGCAGCACCGCTGACACTGTGCTACTGATATCTTAACCCAATACTGACGAGAGAGTTTCGTTTCAGGTGTGTCCCGACAGTCCTCCAGCTGTGGGCAAACGGCGTTACGCCGTCCCTGAGATCGTTCGACAGCAGCGCGCCAAGGAATTGCGCTCCATCAACCCGGACAGGGTCGACGGCCACCTCAAACTTTTCCAGAACTCTCGGGTCACGCTGGTGGCCAAGAACTCAGCAGACCGCCGGGCCAGTCTCCAGGCCCAGAGCGTGGTGCCTCGACACAGGCGCTCCAGCCTGGGCATGCTGGCCTTCAACGAAGCCCTGGAGCTGCGGAGAACCAGCCTGCTGCCGATGCACATGGTGCTGAGGAGGAGCAGCGTCAGGCCAGGCTTCACCATCCCCAAGGTGAGGGTCTCCAAGGCCCCCGCACCCACCTATGAACCGGAGAAGATTCGGAGAAAGAGCAGCGCCAAAGATGGAGGAGGGCACCTACTGCAGATCCCAAAGTGGCGGTACAAGGAGCTGAAAGAAGAGAGGAGGAAAGCCGAGGACGCTGAAAGAAGGAGGCTGGAGACTTCAACCAAGAGACACATTGCAGCCGGGAAAAGGAAATAATATCATTACCTCACAGGATGTCATGCACACCATAACAAGACTCCAGGTGAGGAGAGAATCACCGACTGTGTTCCCACACGAGGACAGAAAAAAACTTTGATTTGAAAGGAGGAAACGCTGCCTGGCCTCTAAAAAATGGCTGCCACTAATCTGACAGCATGACAAGTGCACAGTACCCAGTGTCCTTTGCAACATCACCCTGCAGATTTAATACTTGAAATGTTTCTTGCTAATTTATTTTTTTTAATATTTATTGCTTTTTAATGTGGGGGCCAGGTTGTACTTTTTTGTTACGCTTCAGGTTGTTATTGCAGCAGTAGTTTTGTAGTGCGTTACACTGTACCGGAGAAAAAAAACACTTAGTAGCTCAAACTTCATCAGACTGTACCCACAGCAGAAATACAGTCATGTTTCTGCATCCAAAAAAAAAAGTGGATGCAATTTATTAAAACTAAGGTAGAATATTTACTTAAAAATGTTAAATACCATAGAGCCTGACTGAGAAAGATAAAACTATGTTTTGTACAAAGTCTGATGGCATATTTCCAGATATTTTTGTTTGCTTTAATATTGGTAAACCCTGAATGTATTTTGCATATGTGTATATATTTTATAATAGAGATTTTAATGCTTTTTAAAGACAAATGTCTATTTTTTGGTGGGGAAATCAGTGTGGACTTTCGCATCCTGAGATGATGATATTTTTCAGTCTTAAATTTTGAGCCCAAAACCAAAACTTAGTGAAATTGTTTTTGTAATGTTTACAGTGCAAAACCACAGTAACACTAAATATTTTAGCAATAAACGATCATGTAATAATTGGGATGCGTGTGTTTGATGTGTGCAAGGTAAAGTATGAAATTGAAACCTCTGCTGACAGTGTCTTAACTACATAAATGTGTGTGTTAAACGCTTTGTCTTGTTGATTTTGTGTTGCAGTGGCAATGAGTGAGACGTCCTTGCATTAGAGGCATGTTTAGAAGCAAGAACAAACTTCTTGTAAATGGAAGTTCTGAGACGTGAGAGCGAGGCTCGGACGGCGTAACAGTCCGAGTAATACTGAGCGATAATCCGTAACATATGGACCCTCTGATAAAAACAGCAGGCCTGTTACAGAGGAAGGGGTCGGTTTCCCGTTTTAACGCTAAAACAGTGAAAATAATGGGCCGAAAAATAACCGTGATTTAAACACGCAGTGCTGTGAAGAGAGCGGTGATATAACATTGTCTGGAATTCTGAGAGCACAATTTCACGGTCCTTACTCCTCGTGGCCATTGCAGCTTAAGTGCTATCAAAGAGTGTGTGTCTAATATACATGGTGATGAGTTGCTAAGGGGTTACAAGGGCACTGCGCAGCCACATCATTTCTTCAAATAAACTTCATTGACTTCGGAGTGGCAATGTGCTGAGGTGCTGCCCGGAGGAAGTCATTTGAACGTGACAAAAGATGAGCAAACTGCACATTTACTCAAACTCTGCACTTAAAATCGCGACTGGCTGCAGGATTAACATATTCGACATTAACACGAGGAAATGTTCCATATGGAAATGGATTTTTCTTCTTCTTTTTTTTTTTTTTTTCTCCTTCTTTTTGCTGGCGGCCCAGTTTCATGACCAACTGCTGAGTGCAGTGCGCTATGAGGCATCCACTGTTTACTGACCATTAATAAAAACTATATTCATTTGCAGGGGGGGGCTTATGTGTTAGTTTTTTTTTCCAGACAGTCAGGATTTTCTAGAAGAAGTGAACGATTTCTTGGGAAAGCAGAGATGACTTTGTTCCAATATAGAGCTTTGTTTGTGTAGGTCATGTTGACTTCAACACATGCGTTGGAGGAACTGTATCAAACTGTGAACATGTACAGTAGAGGGAGAGAATCTATTAGCCCTAAATGCATCAGATAATATTTAGGTCATAGTTGTAGCCCAAACAGCTGTTGGCTTAGATTGTAACCTGAGATTATGAGGCTCCACAGGCTTGGTCAGCGTTTCCCTCTCCCTACCACTTTCCTCCTGTTGCCCTCCTCCACCTCCTCCCGACTCCACGACCCAAATCTCTCCCTGGAATTCAGGAGGAGTGGCAAAATAAACGGGGCAATATGGGCTGATAGTATGACGGCTATTATGTCATGCTGTGTGGTGCTGCAGACTGAGACAGGTTGACCTGATTTGAGATCAGCTTCTGTCAGGCCTGTCAAGTTAATGGGGGAATCCTTATCTGAGGCCCTCTGCTGGTGGAATTTGGTATAAAGGCTTTCTGAGAGCACAAACATAGGCTGTATTGTGTATTTCTTTTCATCAATTCATTTTCATCATTTAAGAAGTTGTGTCACTGAGGGCACCTGCATGTGATTCTTCACTGAAGTTTAAGTGTTTAAACACATATATTTTAATATGAATCAGCTCTCTTAAACTCCCCCCTGTAGCGACATATGAATGACTGTCTTGATTGTAGAATTGAAGCAAAATGAGAACAACCCTAAATATGGATACAATGCTAAATGATACCATTTAAAATCTTGATAAAACTTTTGACATTTATAGAGAATTTATCAGGACATTGATTTGAATGCAAACAACCATTGTTGTCTTCCCTTATAATGAAGAAAACAAACTATACTCCATATACCATTACAACTTTGCTATATGTCACAATATTGTATGTTTTCAAAAAATGAACGACTGCTGACATTTTGCTTCTAGGTTCTCCTGCAAAAGACAATACCAACATTTTCTGACAGAAGTAGCCATGCAAATGAATGAAGTAGTCACATAATGATCAGTGGCCTCATGGTAGCACAGTGAGAATGTCGTGGGTTCAAATACCAGCCGGGCCTTTCTGTGTGGAGTTTGCACGTCCTCCCCATGTGTGTGTGGGTGAAGACTGACTATATCCCAGACATGTTGCTGGTCCAGCACGAAGAAAACACAGAAAGACACACAATCACACACACTCCTATTCACACAACCACCAGGCATCCTCGAATGCACCTGGAGAAAGACCCCACACAGGGAGAACATGCAAACTGCATAGAGTGAGCCCCAAACCCCAACTTGTACTTAATCTGGGGACATTCTTCCCTTGAGGCAAGAATGTAACTCATAAGATATTTAGAAAAATTACTTTTTAAATCTACACGCAATTATGTGAAAGCTACATAGAAGCCGTGACAGAGGCTGCATGTATCTCCACCGCTGCAGGTTGCAGAACTCTGTCATCAAACTTGTTATCAAAGCTATAAACTGAATTCTTGCAAAAGAACTATGTCAATGTTGTTGCTTTTTGTGCTAAATATTAATATCGTACTTCCCAAATAGTCCCTACAAAAACAAAAATATATAAATCTTCAATATATGATGAAGAGGATTTTTTTATTTCCCTCTGAAAAATTCATCAATGCAACCAGACTATCTAAAGTTCTTTTTTATAAACAATACATGCGTAAACATATTGTGGTCACAATTAATTTCTCTGAATCTTCTTAGATTTTTGCAAGAAGTTAACATAACTCACCTCACTGCTGAAGGTGAGATGAGATTAGAGCTATACAATTCTCATTTCTTTCCTAAAAAAAAACCCAAAACTTTAATCTTACACCGAAATGATACCGTGATACAATCAGGGATAAAGTAGGCCCTTCCTAATGAATTCCATTTGCAGAAGCTTGAAAGTATGAATAAATGATCACATCTCACAATTAAATCAGCGTCAGAATGATCTACAATGCGTGAACTAAGAATGAACTTCAAGTGGTGGTCTGAAGGAAAAAAACAGTGAGGGGAAAACTTGGCAGGGAGCAGCTTTTCTACACAAAAGAAAGTCTTTTCCCGGGAGTTTTGACATCAAGTACTGCACTGCACTTTTCGTGAGACACTTCCAAACAGTGAGACGACAGAAAATAGGTTAGTTTTACATAAAATGTTGTCAATGTGCTTGCTGGGAGTATATCAACCATGGAATATAGGAATTATAGAAGTTGGAATATCTATTGGTTTGTTTTTGAGTCAACATGTCACTCTGACATGGTCGTTTTAGCCTTGCTGCCTTATCAAAATGACCCTGACCAAACCCCCCACCCCCCCACACTGCCCTGGCCTGACTGAAATCTCTTTTCCTCCTCCAGCCGCCAGTTGACTGACTAAAGCGTAGCATCGCTTTAGTCGCAGAATTGACCAGCCTCAGCGAGCTGAAGCCAGTTTCTTTTTATGTTCCTGACAACCACATGGCCAACAGCTGGTGGTGTATACTCAGGAATAGTGTCATAAAGTGCTTCTAAATGAAAATGGCTCGGCACTGAGGCTAATATGCCCTAAATGATATCTTGTAGCCTGTTTATGGTAGTGGAAGGAATCTATAAAACAAAGTTTCTGACTCATGAACACGTAGCCTATTTTACCTACAGCTGCTGGAAAAGAAACCCACTGAGGATATTTGTACTAAATATACTTACACCAGTGCTGCTGTGTATCATTTTTAGTTGAGAAGTAACTTCATTGATTAGTCCGAACAATAAAGTACTTCCAAAGAAAACTTGGCCTCCCTCTATGAGGCCTGTCTTTGTATTGTAAAGCTTGTTATAATTACTTCTGCTATGTTGCTCTGACACACGAGCAGATCTGTTCTCACTCCGTGTGTCACATTCACTCATTAACTCAGTTACTCGGCTGTGGCTCAGTTGGCAGAATGGTTCATTATGAATTATAGCCATCTCACACTGACCATGTGTCCAAGAAGAGGTAAGAAACTGAACCCCAGGTTGGCCTCGATGGTGTGAGAGTGTGAACAATCACTCAATGTGACAAAAAAAAAAAAAAAACACTTACTGGGACAAGTAAATCAGTAGATTGTGCTATATAAGTCAAGTCCCTTTATTTCAGAGAGTATGTTCTGTATTTTAGCAGTTGTAGCAAGAATAATTCAATAATGTACTAATGTTTAGTAAGAGATTACCTGCAAACAACATAATGGTTCTGGACATTTTAAAAGCACTTAAGCCAATAACATCACAACTTGTCAATTATGCAATAGAATAGTTAAGAAAGTACAATCATAAATGATGCATATGTATCCTCAATGAATATGAAGATTATGCTATTCCCATTATCCAATTTTGATGAGCAAAGTGCCTGAAATCTCTTTATTTCCAATAAATGCAGTCTCATCTGTGTATTACTGTATTACATTTTCAAATGCTATTTTTAATGCTTCAATGATGATAAATAAGCAGCCAATAAAGCAATAACTTAATAGACCATTGTGAATATTTCATGATATTGGCTCAAATATTACATTACAGTATTGGAAAGTTGTGACATTATCGGCTTAATTACATCTAAAATCAGAAATATTAAAGCACAGAAATCCTGACATTAAGCTGAAGTGAGGAAATGTTTATTGAGGGCTGCCATTGCATTCTATGTACGCTTACACTGAGTTCTCGTTACATTGTTCTATTAATTATCATTAAATAGGAGTTTAGTGAAATAATGACAGAGCGTCTCTTCACTGGACTGAAGAGCTTAGAATAACGCGAACATGTGACAGACAGCATCTCTCCAACTGTTTTATTAGATCAGAGGATTAGTTTCTAATGAGATATTATCAAAACCAGCAGCATTACAATAACAGATTACTTTCACAGACTGCTATTTGTGAAGGAAATCGATCCAGTCTTCCCCCTCGGATTTAATCATCCTCAGTTAGACCTACACTGGGTACTCCCAATACATTTTTTAGCAGTGTCTTCATTCAGTCTAACAAGGCCTGGCAGGAGATGAGAGGTCTGGAAACGCTGAGAGAACTATATATATATATATATATATATATATATATATATACACGAGCGTGGAGAGTCAAGACGATTGTGTCGGCTTTAATGGGGTGTTTCAGCCTGCTGACAGAGGCTTGCGCCAACTCAGCCAGCACTGGCTGGTTTATTGGGCTAACATAAGCCGACAGAACACCTGGTTGCAGATGCTTGTGTAAAGATGGATTACATGCACTAACACCTGGCGCAGGCCGGGCCTGTGCGTATGTGCGTATGTGCGTATGTGCGTATGTGCGTGCTGAAGGAAAAACAGCAGACAGCTCTTGGAGCGTTTCGGTTTCATTTCAAAACACCACCTGATCCCTAATTCCTCAGCGTAGGGCGCTAATTCACCGTGGGATTCTCAAATGCTCAAGGTGAGCTACAGGACACTATACATCAAGTTGCACTGGTTTGAACTTTTTTCAGTGTACGACATTAGTAATACCGGAGCCGAAAATCTTTATGTGGCCTAGGTTATGAATAAACCTAAGGAGAACAAAGTTTTGCCAGAGCCATGCATAAATTACACAAATAAAAAGAGGCGGCAAAAGGCAGGTTTTGAGATAGCATATATCTTTATTTACTATGACAACCACACCTGATACCCAAGTCCACTCAGAGACTAACCATTTTTACAATCTGCACAATTCACTCACGAAAAAGAACCAAGCGTAAACAAAAAATACAACTCTTTTTCAACTTAAATTAACATCGGAAATTAATCCTTCTTGGCATGATAAAGTTCTTTTCTGGAAACCTGAACATTAGTGTTGCGATAAATGACACTTGAGTGTAAGGGGATGGGTGATTAAGGGAAAGGGTGATGCGCGAGTCTGTGTTTTGATATGCGTTTATTTATTTATTTATTTTCCCCCGGGGAAAAAACAATCTAGACTTTTGGATATGTGGCAAGCCAGAAATACCAGTATTCTGCTGGAAAGAAGTGGAAATAAATGTTTTGGTTTCTTTGTGAACTTGACAGACAACTTTGTTCAGAACTTTTGTCTGGAATGTAGAAATCACTTTTTGTACTTTTCGCCCAACGTTTCCTCTTTTACCGGCACCTGCCTTTTTTTTTTTTTCCTGAGCTGCTTCTCTGCAACGCTTTGTTCACCTTATAATTACCTCCCTTGTGACGTTTTAGGCTAATGTGAATGCAAACACAAAGCATCATGTACATTTTTTTGGCTGTTGTTCCATTATGTCGCTGATGAAAATGTAAATCCGTGCGAGGCAAATGAGCCTAAAAAAGGGCAATATCTAAGCAATGAGGCACTGCTGGTGCATGCGGAGCCGGTTGAGCCGAACGAAAGACGTCTTGAACATTGCCAGGGATGGGTAGATATCCTTGCAGCCCCGTCAGAGAAAGGTAAGTCTCCTCTGTCAAACAGTGACACTGGAAGAAACCGATGAGAGCTGAATGGGGGTTCACCCAAAAGCAAGCCTTTTTTCTTAATTTTTTTGCTTTTTCAGTCACTGCTCAGCATGCATACAATGGCTATTTGAGTAGAGAAAGCGATAATTGCGGAGAGAAAGGTTATAATTTCAGAAATATTAAAGATGTGCAAATTTTTTTTGGATTGTGGTAAATATATGTACATTTTACTGGGTGGTCAAAAACAACCTCTCCCTTCCTTGGTGACATTTCTGTCTTAATATGCTAAACAGAGTTAATAGGAATGCTTGTCAGAGTCGCCAAATTCCCTCATCGACGTGTGTTTTGATTGGTTAACACTTTCCAGGTTACACTTGCAGCTTGGTGTGACACTTGCGGAACTGATTCAATTTAAAAGTTGCTTTCTGTGGTCCCTTGTTTGTGGTGAAGTTAGTCATTCTAAAATAGTTGTTTGTCCTCTTTTGGTGTGTGAAGGTTGTCGGTAGGAGGTTGGAGCCTGGGCTCATCACTGTGAGGTGATTGGTTGGCCTGTTCGATAGGTAGTTGTGATTGGCTTGTCGTTAGGAATCCCCCAACAGACTCAGCTCTGTAATGAAGTGGATATTTATTCTTGGAATCAGAACAATTTTAGAAGTGCCCGACTCTGGCGACATCGCCTTAAGACTTTACGATTGCCCGACAAATCCCTTGAATGGAGAGAACCTTAAAGGGCTGGACTAAGAGTGCAGCACCTGAGCAGCGTGCGGGATAAAGACAGCGGCTTCACGACGGCTGCGTGGACTGTAAACCATATTGAACCAAAATTACTAGTATTATTTAGAGATCTGTGTCTGGTGGGAGGAAAAAAAAAAATCTTCATGTTCTGTGTTCTGTGGGGAAGGCCGGCTTGTGGAGTTAGCATAGCCGCTGCAGCCCGCCGCCTGGCTCACTTGCGGGGCTGGTTGATGTGCTGGTTGATCTGCATTGCAGGGCCATGCTTGGGAATACCAGGCTGGGGCTTCTGGTGGGCCACCTGGGCAGCTGCCGGGGTGAAGTCCTTATCACCCTGAACAGAACACAGTCAGTCAATACTTTGTGTGGGAGCAGCTCCTTCCTCTGTACATACAGACAGCAAACGCACACAAGCTTGAACACGAGTCGAGCGAAAGCTGCAAGAAGACCTCTATTCTGATGAGCGCTCTTTATTTTGATGGAGAACACAGAGATGTGACACCTCACCCGTTTTTCTTTGTCTTCAAAGCACACAATCAACAAAGAGCAAGGAAACAAACACTTCAGCGGAGACGGAACAGCTGCTCTTCCTGCAAGACCAACTGCTTGTGAAGCATGAAAACATCTGAAGGCAAAGCTAAATATGGTTGGATTCCTCTCATTGAGGCGCCCTATTTTCATTTAAGAATTTCCCTGATAGATGGGGAACAGTGGAAATTTAAACCAGCATGAGCTTAAACTTGGTGACTTATGAGTGCAAATGAATACAAAGAAATGTTATGTAATATTTTATATGCCTATATTTTATCACACCCCAGACTGTTAAGTTTTAGCTATATATATATATATCATAAAAATATGTTGAAAAGATTTATACTGCCCAAAAATGTAGATATTTTCACCATTTCTACCGTAAACAGCTGGATACATTTCTTATTGCGATGGAGTACCACTGTCCTACTATATATTATTTATCAAAACCATCGATCATCAGTTTGAAAACCTTTTTGTACTAGATTTATGTGTGCATTTCCCTGCAGGCAAGGCCAACAATGTCAGCAGTAGCACACATTTTAATATTTAAAAGAACAGAATAGCTATCGATGCACAATTATTACTTTTAAAGAAATGGCAACAAATTGAGAGATCACAGAAGATGAGACATGCGTATAAACTATTAAGTCTTGCATAGTATTTATTGTAACAAATAAGCTTCTGTGTTTGTGCTAACGCAACAAGAAACTGTGAAAACACGGCCTGCTTCTAAATGCTTCCCCTCTGATAATCACAATAACGATGAGGAAATCCACAAAAGTGCATGAAGGATACAGTGCGGTGCACTCATCTGCAACCTCAATCTATTATTCCAAGAAAAATGCCTATAAACAGCCTCGCTCCTAAATCGGATCAAAGCAGGAATTTGATCGCTCACAGAATTTTAATCCTCAACTTGCTACGAACAAGCCGGTGCTCCTTCCTTCCTTCTTTCTCTGCCTTTAAGCAGCGTGGCTTCTCGCGCCTCAATAATTTACCCGTTTTGACCGCTCCGCTGTTTCTTGTGTCTAGAGGAAATTTTCGCAGGTGAAAGTTTCGCTCGCTCGCATTTCTTATGGGTGTGAAAAGCAGGTTTCACATACAGCCTCTTGCATAGGTGAGCAGTGGGTGGTGAGTTTGATTAAAGCCGAGGAATCAAGAGCTCAGAGACGGTATGAAAGCACACAGCGAGCACACATTATACTGCTGTAAGCAGGAGTAAGTGGATTACTTCTTTTTTAATTCTGAAATACTGGATTTCAGTACTTAGTTAAGTCCTGCTGATGCCGGCCGTCGCTTCTGTCCAGATGTTAGAGTATGTGGCTATTACTGGAGCATCATGACTATCATAACCTACCACGTGATTCATGGCTATTCCGATACCTTAAGGTTGCCCACGTGGGTGAAGTTATATAACCGGTTTAATCAAGGCGCTCAAACATAGTGCCGTCTCTCTGAACTTTACTCGCCCACCCCATCCACGCTTGACCCTAATCCTCCTCTCTGTATGTTGGTTTTGTACAGTATGTGGTGTGTGTGTGTGCAGGTGGGCACAAAAACATTTACAGTTTGTACGTTTGGTTCATTTAAAGCCAATCCTGCTGTTAACTGTGAGGGATGTGGACGGCGCTGACCTCCAATTGCCCTTTTTCTCTCTCTTCCGAAGCTCAAAGCTTCTTTCCTCGACTACCTCGGTGCTGCTGATGCAGAGGTATGGGAGAGAATTTAACAAATTAGCTGCATTACTGCGCCACACTGTGAACAAGACGTCAGGGTGGGTGGCAAAGGCTGTTTGCGCCCTCCGTGGTAGATAGGCGACTAATATGTTGAATAAATTGTATGAATATAAATTTGATACTGAAGATATGCTCAAGTTATGGTACAAAAAACGGGGCAAAACCTTATATGTCTATGCATGTGGGTTGAAAATTTGCTAATTCTGTGTTCTTTCGTGGCTTTATTTCTATTATCGCATCTAAAACAATGACAACAATTATTATGACATAGAAACTAATGTCTCAAGCATGTTTCCAATTTTAAATACGATCAGCGTAAAAAAGACAAGGGAAAAGCGGGGAAAACAGCATCTGATCTGAAATAGCGACATTTTGTATTTGCCTGACTTATAAGCTTAAACTGATCAAGAATAAAACAGAAAAGGCTACAAACACTGTTTGAATCAAGTTATTGGAGAAAATTTACTTTTGTGTCGTATTGTGAAGCATGTGAACCGTGTAGATTTTTGACCCATCTTGAATTGTTTTAATTGTTTTAAGTAAATAAACATGCTGTTGGGCCATACTTAAAACAACAATAAGGGCAAATTGCGACATTGAAGGTATTCACGTTTATTTAAAGATTCTTCTCATTTATGCTGTATGTTAGGTATGCATACATATATATCTGGAAATACGCATATTTAGATTGCAGAGTATTGACATCCTTGTCCTTGTAGCTTATGAATAGCTTATGAATAGGAAAAAAGCTGCAGTACCAGTACCAGTACCAGTACCAGTACCAGTACCCGTGGGCTCAGTTCAGCATATAATTATTCTTAGAATTTATTAATAAAACCATCGAAACAAAATCCCTTCCTTTCATAGCCTTTGAAAGAGCCTTTATACAGTAATGTCATTTGCCTTGATATGAGGATAATGGAGTCTCTGGAGCTATGGACAGGTCTTCTGGTTAATGAAAGAGGTGCAGCCTAGAAAACCACTCTGACATCCCGTCAATTATCTGTCATTCTCTTCCTATTGATTCTATCCTTGAAGAAGTAGCACGGTCGATGATTCACAGCCTCAAGTTGTCAATTTTTTTGTTGTTTTTTTTTGTCATAAAGAAGCATCTCACAGTCACATTCTCCCAATGAGGAAAAAATGTAAAGTACATAGCCAGGAGATGTCTTATTTTTTCCATAAAAAAAAAAATCAAAAATCCCAGTAGGCCACATATTCTACACACAGGCACCCACAAAACACACACACACACTGAAGTGTTTCACTTAGCACCTAAAAGGCTTTTCGGAGGTTTTGTGCACTGCTAGCCTCTGGGTTTGATGGCAGTGATAGGGGGCGAATGGAAAGGCTAGAGGAGGATCGGGGGATAAATGGGATGCCTGCCACCTTCTGATATCACAGCAATCTTCCGCAAACAATCTGCCAGGTCTGACACACACACACACACACACACACACACACACACACACACACACACACACACACACACACACACACACACACACACACACACACACACACACACACACACACACACACACACACACACACACACACACACACACACACACACACACACACACACACACAGAGTTGGGTACCGGCGAAGTCATCCAAAGAGTCAAGGACACACTTTATTTTTACTCACACAAAGACATACAGTTTTTATCAGCTGATTGATTTTGAATGGTAAAAGCCTCCCATGAGTTTCCTTTAGCCCTTTGAGCTAGTTTAGCGCAGCAAATGAGTTTCCTTCCGCTATGAGATTAGATTCTGGAACATGCCGAGGAAACACTTCGCTGTGGCGTCACAAAATTACATGGCTGCTGAATACAGTCTGTGTGGAGCTGCGTGCTTTCATAATTTAAAAGGTTCTTATATGTTGCACCATCGCTTGCTCTGTAGTCAACATGGGATAGTAAACAAAACCTTTGTCAATGTAGGACCTCAACCTGGGCTGCCAGTGTATTCGACTCCAAACTAAAAGTTTTTATTCTCAATGCCGTATCTATTTCTCACAATTGAAATTATTGCATGAAGGTATTTTAATTTGTCGTTATTGCATGTACTATATTACTTTTAGAAACGGTGGTAAATCAGTATGCATCTCTTTTCCCCCTTCAATATTTCAGGCATTTTTTCTAATCCTCTGCTTTTCTTAAATTTTTCTTTTGTTCTTGATGAGCATTGAGCGTCTTTTGCTCCCTGTAGAGCTCCTGTCCCAGATATAAACCATCTTTTAACGCTTAACTTTACACTACCGGTGGTCTGTGTGTGTGTGTGCTTGTCTTACCTTTGTAATCACTCCAGACACAACCACAGGGGCCTTTGGTGGACTGAAAAGAAAAGAAAAAAGAAAAAACAAGGAGAGAATATTCAAAATTAATTATTTCGGAGTAGTTCACACAGTTTAGTAAGTGTAATCGTGCGTGGAGGACAGGGTCACACAGCTTTCTGCAGAGTTTATGCAAACATTTGCACAAGTATGGACGGATCCGGCTAGATCAAATCCGCCTAAAAGTGTCACAGCGCCCAAATATGAACATCGTGAGTTGTTACGACACAACACCCACAGTATTACTTTCTGTGGCAGAGCGCTTAAACACACATGCACTTGCACACGCACACACATCGGATGGACCTGCCAGCCACTTAAATAGCTCCCATTCATTCTGGCCAAACACTGGGGCTCACAGCGTCTGAGCGCAACGCACGAGAGGCGATGGGGAGGAGGAGGAGGAGAAGGAGGGAGGCCAAGCGAAAGCTAAAACAAGAGAAAAGAGAGCTAAGGAGAAGGATGATGATGAAGGAAAAGCTTTAGGAAAGAAGAGAGGAAAATGAAGTGAGGACGAGGCAGACGTGGGGTAGAGGCAGGGCGGGCTGGACAGAAGAGACGGGGAGGAGTGGAAGGGCAGAGAGAAGAGTGAAGTGAAATACCAACAGAATAACAGACTTTTAGAGCAGAGTGAAAGAGGATGAGGTAAAAAAAAAAAAAAAAGAGGCCAGCTCTCACTCAGATATAAAGGAAAGGGAAGGGATGGAAGCAGGGGGAAAAATGAGGAGGAGGAGGAAGACGCAACCTGAGGCGAGTATCGACCTTGACATGACAAACGAGTGCCGTCTAATTTTACGGCATCGTCACTCCCGGCTAAAGAGTACAGTTGTGTTAGCCACCTTCAAAACTCCATTCAAAGACATTACCTACAGTCCCAACTTACAGATTACCTCATTAACAGCCTAAATCTGTGTGAAGAATGATATTTCTCTGACCCGGACTGCAAAATGCAGCCTCAGCAATCAATTTCTCAACTCTTGGGATTCCCTAACATGTAAAGCATCTGCTACTTCACTTTTTAATATTTGGTGATGCATCCATGCACAACTTCTTTAATCACGGTCAATTAGGAGCTATAGCTATTTTCAGCACATCTGCCCAATCTCAAACTCGGCAATCAACACCTCGGCACTCAATCGCCTTCTGCTTCTCTTCTTAATGAGAATATCCACACCTAGCTATTCAATTAATGCTTGGATATGTTGATTTTCAATGATTATTCCTGGTTAGCCACTTGTCAAAAATGTAAGGTTGAGAAATTCTCAATTAGCAATTCAATTAACAGCAACATGGTACATTAGGACCACAAGCGCTCCTCGTTCAGTTCAACGCTCTGCTGATGGAGTCCCCAGGTTACAGACCTGAATGTTTTAAGGTCACCTGAGGAGCAAATGGAGAAGAAATAGACAACTGTTCACAACGTGGAAAGAAATATGGCCGGTGGGCTGAAAGAGGCCAGCCAAAGAAATCAATCAGGCTCACAAAATGACTTTACAAAGGCTAACAATGACAAAGGTAATCTTTCCCCAGAAGTGACTGCTGTTTTTCTTGTTAAGGTTAAAAAATGAATAAGTGAAACAAAAGTAAAGGTTACCTATATATTTGCATGCAAAGTTTATTTTCCTCTCAGTCAAGGTCAGATTGGGCTGTATGAAGGAGTTAGAGACCCCTGCTCTAATCTCAACCCGCCCCATACATTCAATCTTTCAGATGGCTGACCTCCAGGGAGCCTCGACCAGACCGCTGACATGAGTCACTACATCTCTGTCATTTGACGCCAGCCTCAACAACTTCATGGCTGCTGCTGTGTGTGATGCCGATGACCATATAAGGAAATCCAGGATGAGGTGACCTTGTCTTAGCTGAGTGTTCACAGCAGTCTTAAGCCCAACACGTCGGCCATGTCTGAAATAAACACCCACCTTCGTATCGCGATGTTGGACAAGCATGACAGGTTCTCCCTTAACAGAATATTGGTGAGCGACTGATATGGGCGTCGCTGTAAGCTTATGTTTAGCTGCATCTGATGAATATAAACAACTCTGTTAAGTTGTTTTTTTTTCCCGAAGGACAAATGCAGACAGTTGGTGCACACAGTACTGCAGTTGTGTGATATCTTCAAATAAACTCTATCGCTGTACATGAACTTCAGTTTGATGCAAAGTCACAGGGACACAGGTACAAGGTGCCTCACATTCAGGTTAAGTTCGATATACAGAGTGGTGTAGCACAGTGAGTTTGGGGTGAATGGGGATGCTCGGTTGGATATGAATTCCCATACTGAGACAGTACGGGCTGCTCTGCGCCTCACGCTGGGTTGTCACATGCCTCTATCTTATTGAAAACCTACTTCATTGTGCAATCTGCAGCTAAACTCTGAAATATTGTAACAAAGCGGCAAGGCAGACGAGGTATATTGAAAAATACAGAAGATGAAGGCAACTGTCAGTGCGTGCACTTGAGGCGTGTTAGCATCAAACTTTGCCTCGTGTTACTGGGACTTTGAGCATCAGGGCTCGAGGGACAGATAAGAAACGTCTAGACAGACAGGCAGGAGTGAGGATGGGAAGTCTGTCCGAGTAGACAAGCTTGTGATTCCTTCAAAACTGGGGGGGAAAAATGTTTAAGAATTTGTCAGAAGGCAAACGTGTGTACAAGCGTTTCACCTGATCGACTAAACTTAGATACCGTGAAGTCACAAGTTACAGAGATGAATGGCAGGCTTTAGTCACGCCCGATTAACAGATAAGACACCTACAGTTTAAGACTTTTTAATCGTGGATTAACAAAAATGCATGACTACAAGCCCTGGAACCCTCATCTAGGCCCAACACAAAAGCATTAGCCTCCAGATTATGCTACTGACACAGCTTTTTATCTGTTCTATCTGAAGGAAAATGAAAAGGGCAGAGCGGGAGAGAGATGGGGAATCCACACACTCACAGAGATCTCTGCTCTGGCTTTGTGTGTCCGGTGGGAGCGTGGCTGCATTTGGAGGCTGATGGATTCTCCGGGGGGCAGTAGAGAGCTTTATGAAATCTTGGAGAGGGGTTGCCTTGTGTAAGGTGTGGGGGAGAGTTACAGGAGAGAGCGGGGAGTGAGTGAGGGAGCTGCACTCATTACAGCAGAGCCTCACTAATACGTCAAATAGCATATTGTTCATTATATTGTTCATTATTCCATTTGTGTGGCATTTTCCTCTCCGTCTTCAGCTTAAAAGCCACTGCTATGTCTACCCCACCCATCTCTCTCTGTTTCAGCAGAGCAAGAAGTTTGTTGCCGTGGGCGAGGTGGTGGTTGCCATAGAAACTGATGCCTGTTGCCTCTCCTCCTCCTCCTCCTTTCTCCCTCCTCTCAACTTTCACCACGAGCTGTCGGCTTCCTGCACATTTCACCGCAGTTCCTGCCCACAACTTGTGCACAGCAAGTTTAGTCAGGCGTGAACCGCCCGCTCCCGTTTCCAAAATCCAGCGGCAGATAATCACTGCACACGTAGTTTGCACACATTTGGCTGATGATGTGTGAAGCCGTTCACGTTGACTTAACGTGAACGGCTTCACACTGAGCGGTGATGGACGCACACGTTCCTCTCCGGAGCTTCTCCTGTTTTTCTCACTCCAAAGAAGACACCTTTCACCTGCCAGGTCTGCACTTTTCATCACAATGCTTTTATGAAACTGACTGACTGACGGGTAGCTTCTGCTGGTTCGACTGCAATGTTGTCCAACTTTGTGAAAATTTATACTCAATTGCAGTCATTAGTCGGGCTTTCAAAAAGTTTTGGCGTGTACTTTACGTGTCAGTGAAAATACAAATTAATAGCAAGTTCTTTAAACTGTGCTGATAAATTCATTATTATTGTATAGAACTCAATAAAACATCAATAACTAATTCAAGGAAGTTCATTTGCAGCTTTACAACAAAATTAATAGCTCTAATTCTCAACACATCTTTGAATGTATAACTGCTCTTATTATAATATGGATTATAATTTTATGGAAAGGCCATATTTTTGGGGCCAATCCCTGGTATATTGACTGTTTCGCTCATCCAGTTCATGTGTAGTTGAATCAGTTGCTAAGTAAAGTAAGTAAACTTTATCTATATAGCACCTTTCCCAGATACAGATCACAGGGTAAAGGTCTATAATGCTCTGTAATCTAGAAATTACTGTTTCTCATAAGACAACTTTTTCTGAACTTATGAAATCAAAAAGCAGCGGCGAATATCAATCAACGAGCAGCATCACACAAATCAATAGATATAGACCAGTTCACAATTCTTAGGCTGGCAGCGAGCTAATGTTTACATAAGACTACTAATGCATCGGAGCTACTTTCAATACAGCCGAATGGTGAAGTCAGTCGCATTTCATGTTGATTTCAGGAGGACTTAGTAAGTTTAGGAATAATTATGTGCTGTTCCTCCAGTAAATATGAGTTTAGTAATGATCGAATTACATCTTTGGCTCTAGATAAAGCTAACGGTTGACTTTTCAAGTATGACAACAAGCTCACTGAGTTTTTAGAACTGTTACTAATCAATAACAGTAATCAGGCAAAAAAAACTGCAATGTAATGAATAACACAACTTCATAAGTAATAAAAAAAATATTTGTATCAATTGTAACAAACGGTTTATAAATGAGACAAATACATTTTCAAAGAAAGAATCATAACTATTTGCCAGAATTATATGATTTGCAATACATACAAATACTGTAGCATAAGACCTTAATTTTCTTTGTGCTGCTTTGAGAATAACAGTACTTTTTCTTTTGCCCTAATTTACACCAGCTAAGAGTGGACTATTGTTTTTCATCACATGAGCGTCTGCAATTACCACGAACAGTGTTTCAGACAATAGCCCGTTTGACTTTGGTGCTTCTGTCCAGTCAGTCTTATCACAATAACGATGAATTTGCAATATTTCGTGTCGCTCCATATTAGTTTTGGGTTTGCAGTTATTCACAACACTGGATTCTCACCATTTTCCCTCCCTTTCTTACCCATATCTTATTCCTCGCTGCCCCACTGCTCCTTCCCTTACCTGTAGTTTTACAAATCTTTATATTACCATACCTCCTCCATATTCCATACCACAATAATTCTCTCCTGCTTGCCATAATCCAAGAAGCCTATCCCCCCCCCCCCCCTCCGCCCCATCTGTCCATCTCGGCTAGATTGGGTGCGGCAGGTGTTCCCCGGACTACAACGCTTCGCTGGTTGCTACTAATGTGAAATTTACCCAGTAGCCACCTGCTAGACGTCCATCAACGTGACACGGAGAGGGACAGACAGAGCGCGTGAGAGCGAGACTTTGCGCCTACTGTATTGACTGATAGGCTGCAGTTACTCAGCCTCTCCACGTGGATACGCTGACAGGCGACTTTTAGGCAAAGATAAACATTTCCCACAGAGATTATCATGCATTTACCCAGCAAAGTCATGAGGTGTTTTTCAAGCTAAGGGCGGATTCAAAATGAAGGTCCAGTGTGATCACATTGTAAAATTGGTATAATTTATTTGAGCAGGCCAGATAATGAATCCTCCTCTTATGCTGCAAGCTCGAAAAACAAAAATATTAACAACTGAACCACTGAACCCTCGGTGACCCAGCTGACTCGGTTTACATTTGATGCAACTTGCAATGCTTGAAATTAAAGCAGAACAAAAGAGAAGTATGTCTCAGGTTTGTTAACCAAGAGCAAAATTGCTCAGGTTCCGGCTTTTCTCACTGACACTTTGCTTATATTGTTGGCCAAATAATCTACGGTACTATTTATCTAATTCACCTGGAATCACCTGGAAAAATGAAGGAATTCTAGATTGATAGTTGACTCTTTTGGTAATTGAAATTTCTTTCAGTCCATTAGACCTAAGAAAATTCCTTGACGTCATCCTCAAAAGCAGCAGCCACTCCTGCTCTGTTCATTTGTAAATATTTGTGCAAGCTTCAGTGTGCAAGCTGTTAAATGTGCTCACAAACTCAGTGGCTAAGCATGGGGTTGGTGGTTTCTGTGTACACTGGAGAATCACCCATCCGTGTGGACATGAGTGTCTTAGGAAAGGCGTTACAATGACTCGAGCAGTGTGAGGGAGGCTAGAGAAGCCAGCGGGCATGCTGGAGTAAAAGCTGAAAGCAAATCTGCAAAGACTGACTGTAACCTCCATGCTACTGTGCGACACGGTTGTTTATTTGCAGCAGGGGGTACTATTTTGTGGCTTTGTGCTGCTTTCGGTGGCGCCTTCTTGTCCCCAGCTTCTGAGTTTCCTCAGGTTTAAATGGCTCATATTGAAGCAAAGCAAACGAACATCATGTGTGCATACATGTGATTTTTTTGAGCGCTGATTACATCACGGGGTTGTTGGCCTAAGGGCTTGAGGCACTACATTTTAAAACTAAATGCTTCCCTGGATGGTCTTAATCCATTTTCGATTCAACAGGGTGCCCTTAAATACATTTCATTAGGTTTTGGTCTATAGTTTGGTTTGCTGATTTCTTGGCTGCACATCAAAAAAAGGTGCTCAAATGAATTCAGTAATTGGCGGGATGATATGAGCAGAGCGAACAAATTTTCATGTTCTAGAATCTAGTTTGAGGTGATTCAATTGTTCCTACTCTGAAGCAATTAATGATCCGTGAGTGGGTACAGTGCTCCATGGGTTCAAAGTATGACTAGAAAATGTCCAATTATATGATCACCAGCACCCTGAACAGTTGATTCAAGGAGGGATGGATCCACAACCTCAACCTGCAGATGTACAAGTTGCAGCAGAAAACAAGACTCAGATCAGGCAACAAATTCTCATCTCTTCTACTGTCCAACATTATTGAGCCCATGTGAATTGTAGCCTCAATACTATGTTTTAGCAAACCACAGTTGCACCCGCTGTGGTCTGCCTTTGTAGTTTGACACGTTCAGACAGGATTTTCTGCAAAGCTTTACTCTAACAGGTGGTTATTTGAGCCTTTCAGTCATCTAAAAGCAGTACGGCCATTCTCCTCTGACCTCTACCGTCAACAAATGCTTTACCTGGAAAACTGCTGATCCTCAGATTTCTTTCCCTTTCTGTGTAAACCCTTTTGGTGGATATATATGAGAATTCGATGAGGACAAATGGCATGAACAACATTGACATGTTCAACATTCCCTAAATAACCATTGTCTTTTTCAGTATGAATCTCAGTAAGTCTTCTTGACCATGTCTTCATAGGGAAGTGCATTGGTTTGCTTTAATGTGATTAGCTGATTGGAATCAAATGATGCACAAGGCACAGTGGCCTGCAAGTGGATTCAAATGTTGACTAAGTGTTGAGTTACGGGGGTCATTTTGAAATTATTTTCTGACGAAAGTTGATGTAGTGACTGTTTAAAAACTTATTAACTCAACTACAAAAGAAAGTAATTGTTACTTTCAGCCTTGGGTCTGTTCTAAAGACCGTAATAATTTATATTCTCTGGATTAACATGACAAAATTGTGATTATAAAGACTGAAACGACCGTCACATTTATGGCTGTGTCTGCTACCATTGATACCACCAACTGCCTTTTTTCCGTCTTCAGTCAGAAGGAGCAGAGTCTGCGTGATGTTTTTGTACTTTGTGTTATCTACTTGACCTCTCTTTTCACTTTAATGTTCTGTCTATTACGGCCGCTCATCTTTGCACAAAGGAATGAGGAACAAAAGAAAGTGATTTATTGCTGCCGACAGACTCGATACTATTCCTGCTGTGAATTACAGGGAAATGCTCAAACAAAAATTGTGGCGGATGAGAAAGAATGCGAGATATAGTCCATATGTAAGACTGTATGTAGAAAGTACACGCGCAGAAAGATTTCAAACAGTTGGCAATGTTCTTGAACCCTGCTCACTGCTGTGTCCTGCTTGTCACTTCCCATTTATCACCTCTTATTAGCACACAAACACACACACACACACACACGCACGCACACGGTGTGAATATGCCACCTGTACCAGTGTGTGTGAATGGCCGACGGCTCTTCATGAATATGGAGTAGACATATGTGGGTGTAGAAGTGGACACACAGAATATAGCACAGGGAAAAACATGTGCACCACCTCTGCTGCAGAAAGGAGGTACATCAGTGTAAACAAAGTATTCATGCAACAAAAGACGACCATACTAATGTGGAAACGGCAATTATTGTTGCTCGGCAATTGAACCAGCATCATGTAAACCATGCAAACCCAGTCTGTTTCGAGCAAACAATTAGCGACTGCTGCATGGGCTGTGCAAGTTAATGCTGTAATTACACAGTAATTATGCAGTTTAGTGAATCGGCCGGTAACGGAACACAAAACGTCTGCAGCAGAATGGCCTACGGAGGAGCCATATAGAAACAGAGAAGATGGTAAATTGCATGTTTGTCAGTTTTCAGGGTGTGGTGTTTGTCAGTGCAAACTTAAAAATGGCCGCAGTTGCATGTTGCAGAGACGCTGTACGAAGACAATGTAGAGACACAAGATGTCTTTTGAGGTGCAGCTTTCACACGTTTGACCTCAGTTGGGCCAGACAGGTACAACGATAATGGAAACTTCAAAATGTACCTTTGTTTTAGTGGAAATGCTACAAAGGGATTCTGAATACTTCTAATGTTTCCTAATTGAACTTCCTTAAAAAAAAAGAAAAAACCCTACAAACTGGTATCTTTTCCACAGTGTTTTTCTTTAGACTAACATTGGGAAAAAAACTCTGTTAAATCATCCTCGCATTATCACAGTATAGATTTGAACCTAATGTGACTTTGATGGTAAAAAAAAAAAAGAAAAAAAGAAAGAAACTTTCACTGCAGTTTCCTTCTGCAATGAACAATCCAGTTCCAAAAAAACTGTAACCTCCAGTGTAAAAATGACAAATAGCTATGTACATTTATTGTGCAGGTGTTGTATTTTTCAGAACTTGAAAATGCCATTCGAGGAGCTTTCTTTGCCTCAGGCCCATAAGTTTCACACCTTTGCCCCATCCCCACCCACACTGGAACAAAAGGCAGTGAGTGCAAGTCGTCCTATCAACACGGAGAGGGATTTAGGTGTATCCGTGTGTGTTTCTTCTTAAACTGATAGCATATTAACCACACAAAGCCTGCATTTTCAAACAGCAAAACCAAATTTTTTTTTTTAAACCAGTTCCCAGAGCGGATAAACACAATACTCACGTTCTCCATCTTTATGAGTGAAAATGCTGAAACACTGATGTCATAGCCCCACCTCTAATTTATAAAGCACTAACCCTGTAATCCAACAAGACAACAATGGCGGGTTACAGGGTGGTGCTCTTACTACAGAAGCCAGTAACCAGTTTATGGTTTTTACAACACAATCCTCTGCTTCTCCTCTTCCATAGTGAAAACAGCATATGCCACATGCTCCTATGTCTGTGTTTTCAGTTTCATGTCTAGGCTTCATGTCTTTTTCTCTGTTTTTGGTAGAGTTCTGTGGCGGTCTGATAGCACCACTACAGGCCTGTTGTAAATACGACAGCAAAATCAGTGGTTTCATGTGGCTCGGCACATATCTTGAAATGGTTTTGTGACTACTTTCAAATGAAAAAGTTTCTATGTGAGGGCAGTATACCAAGAATGACCATTTTTTGTGCAATTATTTCTATCTATTTGCAGGGGTTTTGTGGTCAGTTCGCATTTCTTGACAATGATGTTGCACAAACTATCCCTTCTCTATGAATTAACCCATTTATATCATTTGTTGTGTTTTACATTATTATCTGTTAATCAAGTCATAAATAACAAGGCTGAATTGAAAGCTTTCATGGGCTATGCATTTATACCATTTGGCCACTCAGACAAAGTCCCAGACCACCCTCAGTTTATTAATGGAGATTCATTCACTGTTAAGGAGCCCGATGGTTGAGGAATTGTCAAGAAAATGTGTTAGTCAACAGGAAAAGCAGTTCTAGGCTAAATCCGGTACATGTAAGCAGACTCACGATTGTTAACAGTCGTAGTTAAATTGAAATTTTTAATTCATTAGTTTTGTCTTTGCAATTAGCGCCACCAACAAAACACAAATTGGCTTGCCAAACTAAACAAAACAGATTTTTCTACATTACTGTAGGTGACCGCCTTCTAAATAATGTAAATTGCTTGTACATTTCTATTTCTATTTCATGTACATTCAAAGTAAAGAGAAACACCCATTTCAGAAGTGCTATATTTAACTTAGCAGTTATTGGTATCATGAATGGGATCCTAAACAACTGTATAGCTGAGTGAAGTGTCCAAGTACTCTGAATATCAGCTCTCAATAGAATATATCAAATAGTCCTAGGATATAGGAAAGTTTGGGACTTTTCAACATTTTACAAAGCAAACTCTTCCATCCTGTTACCTGCTGCTGACAAACTCCTCGTCCTCTTTCTGCGGTGGTTCTGGGGCGGCAGCAGGCTGGTGCTTCTGCACTATCCTCATCCCTCCTGCTTTTACTGCAACACACAACGACACACACACACAAACGAGTCAGAAAACAGAAATGACAT
This sequence comes from Lipophrys pholis, assembly GCF_963383615.2. Taxonomy (NCBI): domain Eukaryota; kingdom Metazoa; phylum Chordata; class Actinopteri; order Blenniiformes; family Blenniidae; genus Lipophrys; species Lipophrys pholis. The sequence goes on from NC_137648.1 coordinate 8,692,139, forward strand.
CACTACTAAAGTCATGTTTCGTGTGTTATGATCATTAAGGAGGTAATACAGGAGGTCACTGGTTGTCTTCTTCAATTGAAACACAGAGGGTAAAAAAAACCAAAACTGTCCCCATGCAGAAGCATCCTTGAGCATGCCACATTATTTGTCAGCAGCTGCAGGGCAGCTGTTTTGTTCCTTGACCTATGCCTCCAAAGCGGAGGCCCTGTTCATTAAAGAAAAAAGAAAAGAAGAAGCATGTCAAGGCTTCCTAGTGCTCACACATCTCCATTAACACCCTGCCTGCTTGTCAAACAGTGACAGTGCAGTGGGCCTCTTGATGATCACAGGTTGGGTGCGAGGGGCATTTGTTATCATGTTCTGCTATCAGCCCTGCAGCTGCTGTGGCCAAGTGGCCCTCCACATCGCGCTCATGTCCACGTACACCTTAACTGTTTGTTTTTTTTCCTTCCCCCCTCTCTCAGCCCACATCCACGAGACTGCAGTCTATGACCTCCACGTCACTGCCACCCAGCTGCCATTAACTGCAACACTGTAACGACATCCATTACATTGTAGCACAGTGGTTACAACCCACTACAACACCACCGACTCACATGATGGTGCAAAAATCAAATCAGGAAGTAAAAGGAAATGTGTGAAACTGAGAGAAAAAAAAATAAAAAAATTAGACCACACAGCACTGCTAAGCAATCTGGAGACATTGAATAAGCAGGAGCAGCTGCCAGTTGACAGGATTGCATAAGTATTAATCATAATCATGTGATTTTTGGTGCGAGACTGTGCAGAAACAAAAGGCCTTCAGGTTTGTAAGAGGCTTTAAAGCAACACAACAGCACAGGGAGCAGTACCTGCAGGGGGATGTCCGCCTTTGGTTTCCAGTTTCTCCTTCGGGGGCGACGACATGGCTGCTCGGACCCGGAGTCTGCTGCGAGAAGGAACCGAGGAGTCTCACTCACAAACTCCGACTTTATTCTGCCTCAAATTGTGGACTACTCTTCAGTGGCGATCGTCAACGTGGCTTTTTCCTGAGTATTGTTTGGGAACGGTGCGTGATGACGTCAGGCGGAGCCGTAAGGCGCGCGATGACGTAAGACGCACAGATCTGCGCGAAAGTAATGCATAGTTGAGCTTTGTTCTATAATAATAATAATAATAATAATAATAATAATAATAGCAACAACAATAATAATAATATTAATAACAATAATTTATTTTTCTCCTTACTATTCCCTAAAGTTGTTTTGAGTACAGTATATTATTATTATTATTATTATTATTATTATTATTATTATTATTATTATTATTATTATTATATTAATATTATTATTATTATCATTATGCTTTGCTGTATTGAAAACGTTTTTTTAATAATTACAATATTCATTTGTTTTTTTAACATAAAAATAAACTAACAGACAACAGAATCAGACCTGTGCTCATTTTAAACAGTTAGAAATTAGATGATAGGTGCTACAGTTAAATAGTATTTGACAGTCTTACAACTCAAAATGCAGTTATGTATTGAGTTGAGTTAGTAGTGATGTGGGGGTGATTGAGAAAGGTGAGGAATGGTTCCCAGATTGCAAGAAACTTTTTTAATAGAACCAGTCCTTTAAAAATGGAGTCTTTCCATCCTGATAGCTGGCAACATGTCTGTAATCCATTCTTGAACAGGTGAGGCTGAGGAAGATTTTCATTCCCTCAAAATGAGTCTTTTAGTGATTATCATGCCTATTGTCAGTGATCTTCCTCAGGTGGAGTTTAAGTATCTAAGGGTCTCATTCACAAATGATGGGAGGAGGGATTGTGAGATTGAGTCAGACAGGCAGTAATGCAGTCACTGCACCCGACTGTTGTGGTGAAGTGGGAGCTGAGCTATAAAGCAAAGCCCTCTGTTTACCGGTCGGTCTACAACCCAACCCTCATCTATGGTCATGAACTTTGGGTCAAGACTGAAAGAATAAAATTGCTGAGACAAATTGGGCATCATTATTTGTGATAGTGAAGAGTTCAGCCATCTGGGAGAGAGTCAAAGTTAAGCTACTACTCCTCTACATCAAGAGAAGCCGGTTGAGGTGGTTCATCTTACCAGGATGCTCCTTGGTCAGCTCTCATTGGAGGTTTACTAGGCACATCTGCCCGGGGAGGCATCCCTGAGGTCGGCCTAGGAATCACTGGACAGATTATATCTCTGGTTGGGTCTGGGACTGGCTTTGAGTCTCCCAGAAGAGCTGGAGGAAGTTACAGGGGACAGAGATGTCTGGGCGTCTTTGCTCTTTACACTGCCATTACAACCCCAAATGTAGTAACAAATGAATGGATTGGCTTTTAATTCATACATTTCCTGAGTTACCATTAAAAGCATGAAATAACTACATCATTGTCCACCTATGCAGCCTTGCAAACAAATAAAGTAATGATCCCATGTCATTTAGTTGAATGTTTACAGATCACACCAATGCGCTTCCCATCATAGCGAAGTGACAGCCAGGATGAGGATGAATACAACAAAGACAGCACGCGGTGCATGTGTGTGACCTCTGTGGTTACTTTCTTTCTATCTTCACACGGTTAACTTACACTCATCAAATTGGCTGACGTGCCAGTGTGTTTGCATACAAAGCCAGTGATACTGGCAAAGAAAAAGAAATCCAACAGTAACAGTTCAAATCACACATCTATTGTTATTCATGTTCATATTTTTATGTGCTAAAATATATGTCGCAGCGGTATCTTTGTTCAAAAGTTTGTTCACGGCAAATAGCTCATTCTGTCTGTTATAATGAACTGGGGGATTATCTAAATTTAAAGCACTACCTTCTCATGTTAAAAAACCTTATTCATCTTGATGTCCCTCGTGTGACATATCTGAAGAATGATGAACCTATTGTGACCTGCCTAAAGTGATGCATGCAGGTCAGTCGGTACTTCTAAAACATCACAAGTTCACCCAAGGGACCAGCTCAGAATGGTGGCTGAGCAAACCATCCTTCTATGCAGTTAGTCAAGTTATTCCATGAAAATACGTACAGAAAAAAAAGATTTTTTTTTAATAAATAAACATACATAGGAGTTTTACTGAACACACGCATGCTGCTGATGAGCAATGGCTTTTGGCAGAGGAGGTGGTCAGCATCACATTTGTCCTCAAAGTGAAAGAATCTGTTGCCAAGACTTGAGTCTCAGAGGAAGGTGTTGACAGCCAATCAAAAGGCCACAAGTTCAGTCACAGGTCAGAATACAGTCTGCTGGTTAAAAGATAAACTGCAATGTGGACTCGAAGCCAATGGACTTAATTCGTTTCTTACAAGGCAAATTGGTAAACAGTTCATTCTTATTGACACAAGTGGCATGATTTCTCAAAGTCAGGGAGTTTTTCCTATTTCTACATTTCATTTGTTGTAATGCACAAATTTATTCTCATCTCGGAGTGAGAACATCGTTGGTTCAATTATGAGATTGGGGCCCTTCCTGGGTGGAGTTTGCATGTTCTCCATGTGCAGGCATGGATTACATTGGCAGAGGGTCTGCTGGACATTACCATGGAAATCAAGATTGGGGGATTACCATTAGTATAATTGCTCCTCATTAAACTTGCATGACTAATTAATTAGTTACATTCCAATACTAGATTATCTAAATGGTTAAAAACAACCATTATTTTCCATGATGAGTTCAATGTTTTTGGGCAGGAGAGGTCAGTATGAGTCAGTGAAGATCTACTAGTTCTACTACAATGAAATGTAAAAGCAGTCCTTCTGTGATATTTATCAGAGCCTAATGCTGGTGTGTATATTCACATGTGGTTCTGCCTATCACTGTGCTTATGCATTAGATTTAGAGTGTGTACACACACATATGCCACCACTAGATGGAAGAATGCAGCCTCACTCCATCAGTGCGGTGCTTCCAGTTGTTCATGTGAGAGTTTGTGTCCTGCAGGATTCATCATCACTGTCACTTCAACAAAGCTCGGCTTGTGATGTCCCAGAAACAAAAAAAAGGAAGAGTGACTGGTAGAAACTGCAGAACTCCAGTGCAAAAATATATATATATATATATACTAACAGAGAGCTCTGCATCCAGTACATTTGTCCATCCTCCTCATATTTTCGTGACTTGACTTTCTACTCCTTGCCTTTTTTGCTAACAGACATACACACAGACACATGCAACACTGCGAACAGGCAAGAGCATTCATTACTTATAGTCAAAATACATGCCTCACATTCAAACTCCCATTGGTGAAATCCTCTTCAGAACTCAGTGATCTCAGCACCTGCCCTTAGCTGATATGACTCTGTGTGTGTGTGTGTGTGTGTGTGTGTGTGTGTGTGTGTGTGTGTGTGTGTGTGTGTGTGTGTGTGTGTGTGTGTGTGTGTGCGTGCATGTGTGCGTGCGTGCGTGCGTGCGTGTTGCCCAGACCTTTGAGAAGTGCACTCTCAGTGACGGCTTACAGAGAGACAGAATGAGGACGTCACAGGTGAGTGAATTTGTTCAAACTGACAGGTGTACACACACACACACACACACACACACACACACACACACACACACACACACACACACACATGCGCACACACACCCTTCACTGACGTGGCTCTGTGGGAGCCAGCTGGGTCCTCTGCAGCAGCACTATCACACATGAATAACCAAGACTTCTGCTCTGCTCTGCAGCATTGACTATTCAATACTTGACAGGGTGTCTTATGGTGTCTAATGTGTGCATATTTGTGCGCGTGTGTGTGTGACAGAGCACGATCTATATGAGCATACCATTAGTTGCGTTTGTCCATGTCAATCACTGTCAAGCTGAAACGGGGTGAAAAGGGCGGGACATGGAGTTGAAGAAGTGCAATACGCAGATTGATTAACAATACTTACACATCTTACTGAGCAGCTTTAGCCACTTTTCTTTTGAGCATCTTCACAGCAAGGAGAAGCTGAAGTTCTGTCAGGAAACCAGGAATCTTTCTCTTCACTGAAGATAGCTGCTTGAGGTTGTAAAACACCCCCCACAATTAGTTTTCTTTCCCCTTAGCACAGGGTTTCATTGGTTCAGAGATAGAGTTGCTTTTGCAGACACCCATACTTCTTAATGTAACGACACAAAATCTAAATATGGATTGACAGGAGGGGTTTGCAGATAACTAAAACACAGCTAAATGGCAGACCTTCAGCTGTATGAAACTGCACCTTCCAGCTTTGTGAAACAACTCTCTGCAAGGCTCAAACTGAAAGAGCCTGCCATTTCACACAGGTCTAAATAAACCATGATAACACCCATGCCAAATGGTAGTGAACACCTTGCTGTGGGGGAGGATTTCTGACTTTACCTTTGAATTATTTTTTTCCTGCTTAGCCTGTAGAGGCAACAGAATTCATGACAGCAGGGGAATTTGAAAATGAGAGGTGCACATATTTGACTCAAATAAGTAGGTATATGAGAGAACTACTCCTCAGACAAATAATATCCTCAAAAACTTGTTTTTTTTCTTTTCAGTGCTCGACTCATCTTCAGCCATTGTTTTGGTTATGCCATAAAAACAGCGGTAATTTGATCACTATGTGCATTATTTTTTCAATTGATTGATAAACTATTCAGTAAATAGTCAAACCTTTTCTTGATCTCACAAGACGTAGGTGAACTGTGCTGATTTTCCAGCCCGCACTTTAGAAAGCTGAAGTTTCAATTAAGGTCATCAGCTACCCAGTGATCATTTCAGTGACAGAAAATCCGGAATTGAATTAAGGACAGCGCCATATTTGCACCTTCAAAGTGTGGAAAATTAGGACCAATCACTGTGTGGACTTTCTGTTTACAGAACTATATGATTAAGTTGTGGCTTCTGGAGAGAGCCCTAGTTGCAAGATGCTTTTCCTGTTGCAGCCATATTTGACACTTCATAAATCGTTTTAATGACTGAAATAACTCAACACTGCAGACACATCTGACCTTTTAATTTCATAGCATATTTTCACTTTCATACTCCCGCTGTTGCTATAGTATTAAAGTAATGTTGCTATATTATGACCAAAATCTTCTTGTCCTTGTGTTTGTGCCGTTCCTTCTTCCTATCACTGTCCATTCTACCACCTTGTGTCTCCTTGAGGCTCCACCCTTCCTTATCCATTCCTCTCAGATTAGGACATTAATTTCTCAAGGTCTGTCTGTGGCACACAGTAGCCTTACTCCTCTTCAAACACAAATTCACTCCATGTTAAAATCCACCAAGTATAAAACAAAGACCCTCCACCTGCTCCCTACAAAGTCCCAGGTTTCTTCTTTTCCACTTACAGTACATCTCACTTTGTATCCCCCTCTTGCTCTCTGCTGGCATGAACCTGCACCGACTATGCATATGTGGACACACATGCAGTCACATCTGAGCCTGAGGTACGTCACGACTGAATGGTCAGGGATGCTCCGAGAGTCAGGAGAGAATGCTGGGAGAGAGGGAGTGAAACAGTGAAGGCTGCAGGCTTCGGCAGGGTGGAACAGGGCAGTTTGCAGAAAGGCTGCACATAGGAAAATTGAGGAGCTATTTTCATGCCACATTAAGTTACATCAGGCTTCCACTATGGGACAATACTCAGACAGCGGAGGCTTGCCTCTATTGTGAAGGCTAATAATCAATGCAATGGAGTTATTACCCAGCACTACATTTCACAGGCTTAACCTAGACGGCATCAAAGAAGCGAAGGAGGGGGAAAGAAGGGAGGAGGAGGGAGGGGAGACATGAATTCCAATGGGTTGTAACAAATGCTGCCACTTCTAGCTCAGCCTCATTCATTTTTTTTTTTTTTTTTTATGATTCAAGTTGAGTTCAATCCAAATGGATATCTAGATGAATGGGATCAAAGTTGCCAGAGCAACACGGAGAGGGGAGAAAATGAAAACACAAAATGGGAATTTCAATTACTGCAGCTTTGATGTCTGTCCACTGACAATAGGAGTGAATGTTTGGATGTGCCCCTTCTATCTTCATATTTACTTCTTTCTATTACCCCAACCATATTCTACTGCTGTCACTCTGGGGCCACATCATAGTGAAATACTTAGCCCCCTGTCATGCTTATCACTGCTACGCTGTGTAAGTACATTAACTTTCCAGCAATGAAAGGCGTCATTATCAGTGTGAATGGGATTGATAGCCACAGAATCTTCAAGTAGCATGTTCCCACATGCCTGTCAGTCAAACTTCCAGCCAATACAATTGTTGTGTGAATAGATCAGGGGATCAAGATGTTAGCCTGTCACACACACACACACACACACACACACACACACACACACACACACACACACACACACACACACACACACACACACACACACACACACACACACACACACACACACACACACACACACACACACACACACACACACACACACACACACACACACACACACACACACACACACAGAGAACATTATCACATAAAAAAGATGATCCCTTTGTGCATTTCTCAAGACATTTCAAACAAGACTAATGTAATTTCGAAAAACGTGGTGAAGGACAAAAGGTAACAGATTAAAGAGGGGGACATGAAGACTGTTAAATGTTACTTGTCTATTGGATGTGATATCTCCGGTATCCCAGAAGGGTCAATGCAATAGCAAAGGCCACAATGCAAATGTAAAGGCCACAAAGGAAGGTAATCCACAAAGGAAGTGCGCAGCGGTCGCAAGAACAGGCGTCGTAACCGGGTGACAATACTTTCTGACAGACTATTTTGAGAGTTTGATGAAACACAAGTAAAACACTGTTGCTCGATGAATGTGATTATTGTTATGTGTTTTCACAAATCAGCAATGTTGGTCACCATATTGAAATTGTAATAAAGTTATGTATGAGCTCTGCAATCTCTGCCAACATATAGTTATTGTGTCTTATTGTGTCAAAGCCTGTTCATCCAACCGCTTAACACTTCTGTTGTGGGTGAACCATTGTATTTGAATTGTGGCTTTTGCTGTTGTGTTGACCCTTCATGGACCATCGTAGATATCTGAGGCAAGAAGAACAAGAGGTCAAATGACTGAAAGTGAAGCAAACAAGCAAATTACAGCATCAAGAACTTATGGCATATGACTCAATTTAAGAGAAAAAAAAGTCGACACATACACAACAAAAACAGGGGCTGAATCTTTTTCTGAACTACCGTGTGATTGGTTAGAAACGGGTAGTTATGGTTATTGTGGAAAAACAAACTTTCCACATCACTCCCCAGTCTCCTCCCCTCCTGCTTTTGAGTTTCTCAGGAAGTACGATACCACTGATCTTATAGATACTTGATAGCATGATGATACCAATATTTTGGGCAAAAGCTTAATATGAAGGTGGTCATGTCCTAATTTGGTAATACAAAGGGCTTCTTTCAAATTGTTACTATTAAAGACTTGTGCTTTAGCGATTAAAAGCCATCAGAACAATATCAGATTTCTGATTCTGAGCACGAGTGGATCAGTATTATATTATTATTATTATTATTATTATTATCATTATTAACAACAACAACAACAACAACAACAATAATAATAATAATAATAATAATAATAATAACAATAGTAACAATAATACTAATAATAATAATGTATTTTCTATTATTCAACTGGACGTTTATTACTCGTAATACTCTTTCAGTTTGTTTTAATCCAGAAGTGTTTTTAAAGTGTGTCTCAGAGAGCAGAGGAGGGCTGTGGGAAGGCAAATGTTCCTACATTATTCTATTACTTCTGTTAGATCTTCAAAGGCAAGTGAAACCCTTTTGAACAAAAGGCGGATTGAAAGAAAGAGCACAAACACGTGAATTAATCTAAAACACATCAAAGTGTGTCAGATTAACCCACACCGCACACTGCACGATCAATCCTGGCTTGTGAGGATGAAAAAAATGTGTGAGAGGAAATATATCTAACAGAGAGGGAGAAAACTTCTGGAAAGATGAGGCGTAGTGAAGACCATTGTGTTTGATTGCAAAGAGTCTTTTTATTTTTCCTTGTGTTCAAGTACGGTCCTCTCTCAGCAGGGTCATCTAAGAAGCATGGACACACAATAACACACAACTCACACCAGAGCCTGAGCATCTTCAGGTGGGATTTCTCTTTTGTCTCATTTGGGGCGGGGGTCTTGATCAGCAGTTTCAATGTTTAGGTCAAGTGAGCAAGAGTCCTGTTGTACACCACGTAACCATTTTTTCTCAGCGAACATTTGTTGCATTTAGTGACACTGACATCAGCACATAAAAATTATATATATATATATATTATATATATATATATTTATTTATATTTATATTCATATATTTATAGATTTGTCATTCTATATCAACAATTCATTCTAGTGATTATTAATCTTGGTTTTTCATGTTGTAAAACTGGACAAACTGTTGGTAGGAATGCCTGTTTGGACATTGATTTATACAGGAACGCTCACGCACATACACGCAACAGAGGCATACGCACACTACTACACACATGCATGCATAGATACGCTCACTCAACTTTACATGTACACACAGGTCCCACATTCTGTCACATACATGCACATGTTCACAAATGCGCTCGCACACACACACGCACACACACACACGCACGCACACACACACACACACGCACGCACGTACGCACACACATACACACACACACACGCACACGCACACACACGCATACACACGCATACACACGTTCTTTCAGCCAACACAGAGAGGCAGGTCTGTACATCTATGAGAGGGAGATGTTACCCAGGATCCCTAGCAATAAGTACGGCTTCACCTGATAAAAACACAACAAAATCAAAGCTACAAACAGCAGAGGGAGTCATCCAGTCGTTGTCTGTAAACTTCGACAAAATTTCCCTTTAAAGTCCCAGAGGACTGGTCCTCGATGTGTCAAAGTTTGGCACAATGTCATGTCACTCGCTTTTTCTTTATCCCGACTGTACACTGAGATGTACGATATTCACTGTGGCTTTTGAGGAATGAACCAGTTTCGATGCACAAGTGATTATGAGAAAAAAACCACTGACAGTTGACACAGTCAGACATATCAGATCCCCAAAGTGAAAAAACAACCCCTTCCATAGAGAGAGAGAGTGTGCTTTAAACTTACACAAATATTCTTTAGGCAGTGAAAAAGCACTTTTGTTGACAGAGTACTCAGGAGCAGTGCTGCTCTGCCAATCTGATGCTCTGGCAGCCTTGAACTGTTCGTGACATTTGATCATGTCCACAATGAAATTCACTTGATGGAGAGAGAAAGAGAGAGAGAGAGAGAGAGAGAGAGAGAGAGAGAGAGAGAGGGTACAAAACACAAATACTGCAGTGGGCATCCTCTCTGGCTGGGAAAGGGGCAAAAGCAAAAGTGTCAGCTGACATCCATCATGACGGCGTCTGTCTTTTCTGATTCTTGTGTTCATGTTTCTCTTGTTTTTGTTGCTTTAGTTGTTTCAGTCGGTAGTCAGTCATGGAAAATAAATCAGGTTTGCATTAGTGGCCCATCAAAAACGTGTAATATACACACTATATTACCTGTACACTGAAAATAAAAAGTTTTTTTTTTCTTTTTTAAGTGAAAAGTTAGAAAAGTACAAATAAAAAAAAAAAGATGAGAAATAATGATGACAAAAAAGAAGTCTCTTAATGATGACATTCCTTCTAAATGAATTCAGAAGCCTCTGGAGGCAGCAAGGCCATCGCAACAAAAAATTGGGGATAAAAGCAGTGCTACGTTTGTCACTTGGGTGAAATGGTAAACATCCACTTCTTACCTTGTGCCTGATGTGCTTTCATCTTTCTGTGCTTTTATTCTTCCTGACCTCCTCAAGAACCCTCATGCCATCTTGTCTGTCATCTTTCCCTCTCTTCAACAGAAGGTCAAGCACTTCCACTTCCTCATCCCACAGACTAAGAGCTCTCCCTCATGTGCTCTATTATTCCTCCATCCCATCCATCTCCACCTCTCTTGACATCTGCATGCTCACTGCCATCATTTTCAGTTTTTTTTTTTTTTTAAATCTTCTTTACCACTCCTGTCAAACAACCGTCCTGTCTTCCTACTATCTCTGGTCACTGGTGAAATGGAGGAGACTTTAAAGAAATGTAGAGGTCTGAAAAAAATGGGGAAAATGTTTGCATGCACATGCACAGTCTCTCTTTGTCACATGACCTGATTTTTACTATTAACCCCATCTACCTCCATCCTCCTGCCTATTTTAGAGAACACAAATGTCACTGTCACTGGCTACAAGATCCCTTTTCAAAATACCACTTTTAGTCACCTTGTGTTAATTTGCTGTTTGTCTTTTGCAAAAATAATCCCTTTCACACAAGCACACACAGACTCTGTTTTGCCCCCTCCCCCCACCTAATTGTTATGGTCTGACTAGACCCAGGAGTCAGGTGAGGCCGGGTAGTGGCTGGTCTCGTAGTTCAGTTCGCTGTATGGCCGAGAGGCCGAGTAGAAGTCTACGTAGTTGCCGGTGGACTTGAGGCCCAGGTGCATGCGCAGATCTTCCCGTGGGTCCCGGGGCGGTCCAGTGGAGCCCGGAGGCTGCTGGGGTGGGGCCTGAGGCTGGGCCTGTGCTTGGATTTGGGGCTGTGGCTGGGATGGTGGCGGAGGCGGCGGTCCCTGGTCCTCGTAGTAGCTCTCGTCGAAGCTCCGGCTCTGGCTGTGAGGTGGAGGCTGTGGTGGCTGAGGCTGAGGGAAGGAAGGAGGAGGAGGATAGGGGTCGTAGTCTTTTAGCACGGCGGCTGACGGGCTGTCCTGCTGAGGCTGGGGGGGCAAGATGCAGGGCTGGGGTGGAATCTGGTGGGAGGGAGGTGCAGCAAGCAAGAAAGGAATAAGAAAGTCACAAAGATGTGGGTGGTGGGAGCAAAGAAAGAGTGAAGAAGAGAGCGATAAAAAGAGGGAGAAGGAGGGGAAAAGTGAGTGAACACAGGATAAAAGGGTTTGAAAGGCAGGCACTACAGGCTCAGATAGGAATCAGTTGGGAAGGGGCTCATGCTGTGAATTCTCTATTACATGCCAGCATTGAAGGGGCAATTTATCTGTAACAGTATACCTAAAACTGCCTAGCTGTGCACCTGTGTGCAGATGATTGTTAAAAAAAAAGAGTCATATGTTGATAAAACTTTGCTGACACACTTACTTTTGTGACTCTTCTGCTGCATTTCTGAAAGTTTGCATCTCTACAACCAAATTTTTATTTCAGAGCTTTCTTTCGGTTGACCTCCATGTGTCACGAGCCAAATTAGACAATAGAAGCAAAAAAACCCAGTTAACCAAGGCCGTGATTTCAATTGCTGGTTGGGTGTGGTTTTAGGTTGCAGTGGTTGGACTATGCCTGAGCTGCTGGAGCGCTTCTGTTGCACACACTCCGCAGAGTATCTCTTATCACAGTACGACACCTTTTGTGTGCTTGTGTGAGCCTCCTCCATCCTGCTGCTATCTCTCCTAATAACCACCTTGCCATGACAGCATATGCCAATTTATGAGAGCCCTGACTACACACATGCACTGCTGACACACTGGGGTTGGTGTGTGGCTGGGTGTAGATATAGAAACGCACTATTAACTCACCTGGTTTTGCTTAATGTCATCGCTGGCAGTCAAATAAGAGTTTCGGAACAACGTAGATGTCCCGCAGGATACTTGAACTTGATGGATGAAATGAAAAACAAGGAAAATGTTAATAATAAATTAAGTCATAATCTTCAGGCATTGTGTTTTGAAGTCAATTAGTCCCTTTATGATGCCTCCAAGATAACATTGCAGGAGTGATAAAAGAAGAAATAAAAAGAAACTAAAACAATCGAAAAGACCAATACACATTTCTAAGGATGAAGACATTAGAAACAAAGAGGAAGAAAAGAAGAAAACAAACAAAGGCAAAAAGTACTGGAAGAACAGATCTGCTGAAAACAAGCACAATTTCCTTGTAGGTCAGTCCTCGTCTGATTTATGGTTTAGCCAGCATCAACCAGGTTTTTGCTGGTTTAATAATTAAAACAAAAATTGCTGGTATGACCAACAAAACCAGCATATTGCACAATGAATATGCAGAATGAGAATGCAGAATATGTTTTGGTTCTGATAATCTGGTTGCTTAATAACTAAACCAGACCAACAAGGAAATTAGGCTGGGTCCTTTCTTTTTCTTTTTTTTTTAGCAGCGAGACTAGCAAAAGCAAATAAAAAACGAAGTGTAAGAGAAAAAGAAGAAAAATAGGGAGATAATAAAAAAAGACTGATAGGTCAGATGGGAAATGTGCAATATAAATAGAAGAGACAGACAGATAAAGAGGAGGATAAAATAGAATCATTTAATTCTACTCGGTCTCTCCATCACACACATGCGCACGCACCTGCCATGCCGTCTTTCCGGGATGTGTGCTCTCCTTTGTTGCTATGGAAACCGGCATTGGTTGCCGTGGAATCGTAGTCCATCTTGCGTTCCTTCAGACTCATCATCTCTCTGGGGGAGGCTGGAGCGCTTGCTGTACACACACACACACACACACACACACACACACACACACACACACACACACACACACACACACACACACACACACACACACACACACACACACACACACACACACACACACACACACACACACACACACACACACACACACACACACACACACACACACACACACACAAAATAATGAGCAATAAACTCAGAACAGCATGAGTCTTCACACTCTGTGTGCTTATTTTTGTGTGTCTTGGTCTTTTAAGGTGCACAGTCATTATTCATCATTTAGCTTGTCAGCAGAAAGGGTCACCTCCAGTGTGTTAAGAGGACTTTTGGGGATGCAAGCACGCATGCACGTACGCATGCACGTACGCACGCACGCACGCACGCACGCACGCACGCACGCACGCACGCACGCACGCACGCACGCACTCACACTCCAGGTTTTGATTGCTTATTAATATATTTTCTTATTCCTCATATTTTCTTCTTTGTTTCTTCTCAGTGTGTTTAAAGATCCTGTAAAATATGAAGGTGTGAAACTGACAGGCTGCACATTCAAAAAACCGTGATTCAGCACAATGTTGCTGGGGGTGCACGTGCAGCTGGACATATATCATCATACCCACAGCGCTGCCCCAACTTGGACAAGATCATGAGTCGTCATAAAACCTTAGGAACCTGGGATTAATGAAGGTCTTAGTCAGCATAATGCAACAATAATATACATGGAGGCAGGCCAATGACAGCCTGTTGTTCTTATGTGAGAAATTGAGTATGTACTCAAATCAGTCCTTTTTCTTCCCCCCAAATGTTGTTAGGGTGGGATAGGACTATTTAATGTCTTTTCTTCATCTTGTTCCTCACGATGACACAATGTGAGAGAGAAACACCACAATGGAATGTCTGTTTATTTTTTATATTTTTGTGCTCATCTACTAACATGAATCATGGACGTGTATGCTGAATTGTGCTTGAGAGAAATTTTAAAAAATGTCCCTTTCTTGCTGCCAGTTTAAAAGAACAGAGTTCACAATGATTACAATGAGTCTAAACACTGTACATGTTACACAATGCAATGAGAACAAGACCAAACACGAGTCAGCATTTTTACCTTGAATGGATTGTTTGAAAGGTGTTTTTGGGATTGATGCCTGGTAAAAAGATCAACAACTAGATCCTCCTGTTTTATTCTAAAAAGATCAAATTTGTCTTTCAGGCATCCTCACAGAGGCAAATGCTAAAAGATAGCTACACACAGTTACATTGCCAACAATGAACAAATCAGCATCATTGTTTTCAAACTTTCACAGTCTATTCTAAGTCAAACTTTTATTCATTGCATAGCTTATTTTCTGCAGCAGTCCTAACATCAACTCAAATGTCTCCATTGGCTTTGTGTTGAGGGAACCAATGTAATGCCACCTTTGGGGTTGGCCCAGAAAAATACATCATAACCACAACACTCCACAGAACATCGTTAAAGCTTTCTTTTTTTTTTCATACGAAACACAGCAACTGTGGAAAATGCTTGCTCGGTAAATAGTTTTCATGCAGCCTCAATCTCAGCAGTGCTAAAATGTTACAGGACTGTAGGAAAGACTGTAGCTGCTGGTTTATTGTTGACTGTGACAACAAATAGTGTTGCAATAGCCCAGCAGCAGTGTGAAGTATATTCCGTGTGTCTTAACAACTCTGATGTTGAATTTACAGTATTTCTCTCAAAACAAAGTCCTATCTAAATACTGTTTAGCGTTTTCAAATCTCGCAATGTTTCTGTTTGCTGGTGCCCAGCCATACAGAAACAAACCGGCGAGCAATAACAGAACTCCCATACATACTCTACAAACAGTATAGTGTATTTTTTCCCTTCACTCTTTTTAGACATATACTCACAGTGTTACGCTGTAATCCCCCTGTAGAGTACATTAAGTGCTAACTCAGTCCCCCCTTATCTTGAGACAGTGAATTGCCAGATTCCTGCCTACCTGTGCATCAGCCATTTTCAGTCTGCTCAGCTAAAGATTGCCCATAGCATTATACTGCTGCACAGCACAAACCGCACATGCAGTGGATACACTATCTAGACCCTCAGGAGTGAAGGGCCTTTGAGAAAAGAGGCTCCTCGAAATCAACTCTGGGAATTGTGGTGGATAAATGTAAGGCTGGAGTTGCTGTACCAATACTCAATATATACCGCAAGTGTGCTTAAAAAAGGCATAGTGTGCCACTCTCAGTTGTGCAAGCAGAAACATTTTTTTTCCAGCTTATGGATAGGAAAGCAATTGTAAGTACCTCTTAAAATTAGTATGGAAGGATATTTTTTTTCCCTCTTTGGCTGTTCTCTATTTTGAAAATTGGGCCAAAACTCACATACATGACTGCTTAAATAAAATAAAAGGCTTTTAAAGGCGTTTTAGGGAGACTTGGAATATCAACTTATATATTTAAAAGCCACTTCTTTAATTCAACCCATCAGTGTTGTACCTTCTTATTTGTTTTCCAGCCATCTCTTCATTTTAACACAAAACACATTAGGGACTGTTTTGGAGCGGCCAAGCCAGTGTTTCATTCTGTTCTTTTCTTTTTTTTTTTTTAACACATCTGATACTTAATTTTATCATTTGACACCTCTGCAGCAGATCCCATTAAAGTAAAAGCTCAAACCTGTCACAGACACCTCAAGAGACAGCGCCATCACTACGGGTTATGGTTACCGTGGGGACCTGACTTGTAACTGCTTGATATGGCAGCCCCCCGAGACACTTTCTATCAGCGCACAGCAGGACCGTGTGGAAGCCATGATGGATGCAAAGGTCTCTTTCCCTTTCTCTCTCCCTCTGTATTCCTCTCTGTCTTACCTCTAACAGCCTCTAACCTCTCCTCTTGCATTTTTACCATCCTCTCCTCACACCAGTTCCCCTCCTCCTCCTCCTCCTCTTCCTCCTCCTCCTCCTCCTCCTCCTCCTCCTCCTCCTCCTCCTCCTCCTCCATCATTACTTCTTCTGCTTTGATCCACCTCTAAGGAGCTGGATTGCAATGTGGAGCATATGCAGAGAGAAGATACAGCTGCATGTAAGTGTTAAAAAGTGTGTGTACGTGTGTGCACTGAGGTGGTCTGCATAGAGTGAGAGATTACAAAGAGGTGAGAAGAAAGTGGGATTAGTGCGAGGAGGAGAAAGAAATCACGGAATAAGAAAGGGTGACCGAGCACAGAGGCAAAGAGAGAGAGAGAGAGAGAGAGAGAGAGGGTGTTAGGGGAAGGGGGGGACGAGAAGAGAAGACGGGAGTCATTTTCAACCATTTCTTTCATTTCACCTCCACCCTTTCACTGTACTACACACACATTTCTCTACATGTGATCCAAAAACTCCTCATTTTCAATGTCGTCGGCCAAAGTCAAATCCGCAGCCTTCACCGACTCCTCCATGCAGTAACCATCCCTCAATCCCTAATTCTTCTTGCCTCTTTGCTTTTTCTCTTTATCTCCCTCTCCCTGTTTATCTCATCCTTCCCTCTTTTTCTGTCTCCTCACACACACAAACACACCCTTTTTCTCTCTCCCTCTCTCTTTCTCTCTCCTCGCTGGGTCCTTGAAGACTTCTCTAAGCTGGGAGGAAGGAAAAGTACTTTTCTGCCTCATCAGCTTGCTAAGCCCGGTGTGGAGAAAGAACAGCTAAAGGCCTTTTGACTACTGATGCTAACAGCTAATGCTAATGCGCCCTTTGCAAAGCATGAAGGCCAATGGGCTTGGGCTAAAGGCTAATGATAATCATCCTTCACAGCATGAAAGCCTGTGGGCGGTAAGCGTGGATGCTAAAAGCTATTTAGCCCCGGTGTAAAGACTGATCGACTGGTAAATGTTGATGCTACTGGCTAACGTTTAAATTAAAGAATGTATGACTTGTGTAGCTTCTGGCCTTGTGTAGCTTATATATATATATATATATATATATATATATATATATATATATATATATAATTTCTAGATGGTTAACCTGGTTCTAGAATATATTAATTGTCCAACAAAAAGTGAGAAAAGGTGAGAACAAGAATTTATAACCAGAAAAGCTCTAAACCAGCCAGAACATTTGAATATAAATTCCTGTTTCACAAACATTATGACAATCTCTGACCCCTTAAAAGAATATTTAGACAATGTGGAGATGAGCTTATTACTACATGATCAGAGAAAGGTGTGTGTTAAAAATGAAGTTAGATTTGCTGGCATTTCATCAGCATCTAAACTAAAGTAAAGAAGAAAAAAAAAAAAACACCTCACCAGTAGAAAAATATAAATGTTTTTGTGAAAACCGTGACATTATTATTGTTTATGTAGACATCCATCCTTCTAGGAGGATGGATGCGAGACAAGATCCTCAGGAACTGCCGGTGGCAACATTTTTATTTGGGCAGGGAGACACTTTGTCAGTTCTGGTTTTATTTCCTTAATTTTGGTGGCATGAGGTATGATGACGGTTCGTTTTCGCCTGAACATCTGCACACCTTAAGATAGCGCCAGATGTCTGCATATAAAGGTTACACAAGACAATTTCACTCTAATAAAAACTTAAAGCACTAAACTCACATATACATAATAAAAAAGTATGCAGACATGGCAAAATTACCCTCTGTTGGAAAGTCTTAAACTGAAACTTGGTGTTAAGAGAGACCTTATATATATCAAGAAAAACCTCACTCATATTAATGCATGCATAAAATTTGTGAGGCAAGAATGAAATGTTCCTCACCGGAGCGGTTATTTGGTGAAGTCCGGACAGGAGAGACAGAGGGAGTTCGCGAGGAGGAGTAAGGCCTCTGTCTGTCTCGTTCTATTGTTGAAGCTGAGCCCACAAAGTGATACTGGGAATAACCATCCTGTGAAAGAAACACACAGACAAAGAAATAACCTGGTCATCACTTCTGATGAGTTGCACACATGTGTCACAATATCCACGCCACATGATTACAAGCGCAGAATTCAGACACATGCTCCTCAATTAAACGCATTTGTTGACAATTGTGTTTGACAAACTACTATTACTTGAAATTGTGCATCATTATTCATTCAAAACATTCATTCAGTCATTCACTAAAACAGAAAGAAAAAGGAACCCCCGCTCCAAAAAACCCCCCAAGTAATTTACCCAAGTTAGTCTGTTAGCCAAAATTTCACCAAAACATGTATCTTCATTGAGATTACGGGTGTAAAAGTCATTACATTTCTGGAGCTACACAGCCTAACTGATCTTGATTGGGTAGGAATAGTTTAATGACAGCATGAGCGTTACAAAATCAACATATCAAAATGTGCATTCTGCTTTTAATTAAATATCTATTTACAAAACTGAACAAGTTGGAATCGTTTTTAAACAAAATAAGTGCAATTTTGATAGCATTTTGATGACGCCTCATGGCAAAATTCTGTAAAATATTCAAAAATTATGTTTCACGTTGAATGCCTTTATTTCCTCCTTAATTTGTTTGCACCAAAAGATTCAACAACTGATTTGTCTTTGCATTTTTGGCTTGTCAAACGGTACAAACATCCCATTTACCACACACTGACGTTGGCAAGGCATGTTGCTTCTTAAAACTGACCATTTTTGCAATCTGCAGCATGCATGTTCGCAGAAAACTGTGTTTTTGAGACTAACGCTAGTTCATTCGGAATGAGGTGTAATTGCTCTATCACTGGTCTCTGTGCTGAAGTATTATGCTTGCTGTTCTCAGACAACAGAGCAATCCACAGTGATGAAATTGGGAAGAGCAGCGACTTTTAATGGAAAATTAAAGGTTGATGTTTTCTTTTGTTGTAATCTTCATGGTTTGCAAGGTCATCCAAAGGGCAGGATTTGACCCTCTGGCAGGTGTGTTATTGCCTGTTTACTGTATGTTTGACACCCATGACCTCTACTATAAAAGGGCTTGGTTCAGAGCTATGAATAAAATACTGTAAATACACTATATATCATCAATTCAAAATCAAATGAAACTAAGTATCTGATGCATGTTTGTCAGGTTCCTCAATACTGTAATGATGAATGACTGTAGATGGTGTGTTGAAGTGCAAAAAGTGAGCTGAGAGAGATTGGGGCCAGGTGCTGGCACGACTGAGGAGAGAAAAAGCCAGAAAGCCTCATAGGGAGCTGGGCTTTTATATCCTGTGGAGCATTGTGCCTCGCTGCTTCACATCTCACGGATGACAATCAGCTTCCTAAGAAACAGGTTACAGTCAAGCTCACACTCAGGCATAACCAGACAAAATCGGGGTCGTCACAACCTTAAACACATATTTTTTGACATCTTAGTAACTTGTGCTTCTAAATCCAGTCAGGTATCCATCAATCTGCCACTATGAAACTGTCATCTGAGCAGATTTGAGACTCACAGCGGATGAAGAATTATGAAAAATCGTTTGATTCTCATGGACTGAGCAATACAACAGCACTGCAGGCTGTAGAAAGTGGCGCTCCAGCACCAACACTGACACAGCAATGATGAATCACAGAATTATATATCCAGTGATGTGATTCGGAGATGAAACACTTCAAATAGCCACGTGGCAGCAATTTTAAAAGACAGAGCTGTTTAGCAAAGAATCGGTGCAGAAAAAACACAATTTTGCTCAAATAAAAACCCCACAGCATTCCCCAAAGATCAGAAAAGTATACAGGAACTGTAAATCATTCAGTTAAAAAAAAATGTGTTTCCTTGATCATTTGTGCCAACCACAAAAGACACTTGTGTGAGAAATACATTAATTTGATTGACAGCAAATATTTTCACCTAAAACTTATGAAGTACTCTTTTGATAAATTATGCATCAGCTTGTGTCGGGTGATTAATTATTATTTTTTTCATTGTGGACACTGGGGGATTCTGACAAATACACATGCATATACAACCATCCACACATGACAAATTTAATTCTGAGCTTAGTAAATATTCCAATGTCCTTGTAGAAAAAATATAATACAACTAACAGCACCACAGGCAAATTACTGTCAAGCCAATGACTTTGTGTCTGCATTAGTTTACCAGTGATTGGAGCAAAGCTCTTTTCATAAAAATGGATGATGAGAGTCAACAACAATCACAGAGCTGGAACCAAATTCAATTTAGCATTAAGATAATTGGGAACCTCTGAAAGCAAAGCATAAGCAGATGATAGAAGATTACGGAGACATGTTCCATCATTGCCCTACTGTCTTGGGGCACCGGCTGAGCAGCATGAAGCAAGCTGGAAAAGTGTTGAGTGTGAGTGCATGGGAGGTGAATCACTTCAGCACAATGAGTCCCACGAAGAGGACACTGAGGGGAGGAAAATGAGACGACTGAGGGATGGAAGAGCTGAGGCAGAAGGAGTGGGAGGTGGGGCAGACGGAGTAGTGGCTGAGAAAGACAAAAGATGACAGAAAGTAATGAGAGCAAGGAGGAGGTGGGAGATGGTTGGAGAGAGTAATGACAGGAGAGTAAAGATAGCGAGAGGAGGGGAGAGGTAACGAGAGGGAGAGGCTCGGGTGGAAACGCAGCCGGCGAGAGCGACAAGTAGGCTGGAGTGAGCGCAGCCCTGTGTCCTCCCCTGACTCTCGTTTCCCGCCACAGCGGTGAGAACTAATAGATAGCTGGATCCTCTGTCACGCAGGAGTTCAAAGCTAGCTCACTCCCAGTCCTCCACCATCCTCCCCCCATCATTTTCACTTCATCCACTTATCCACCATTTATTCAGTTTTACAACTCACCTTGTTCCTCATTCTGACTCCTGCTACCCCACCCAACAAATCTCATTATGGGGAATGTAACCTTCCTTTTGTATACTACACAGCTGTTGGACACTGTCAAACTGTCATCCTGCACAAATGAACATTGTTACTAAAAATTGAGGGATTAATGTATTCTGCAGAGCGATGTGTGCAAGGTGTCGATGTAGCTGACAAATGGGGCCCATGAATGTTCCTGAGGGGTCCTTGAAGGCATCCCCAAGCGAAATGAGCAGTAGCTAAACTTTAAAATGATGGAAGTTTAACAAGTGCTCTATCTTGGGTGAATGTTGGGGTCAGTCCAAGAAATTAACACACATCTGTACAACGTGAGGACATGTATTTTTATAGAGAAACAAAAACATTTAATAGTTTGCAAAAACCTCTGAAATTCTGTGTTTTCACACAGCTAGTTTGTTTCGCAAGTTTTGTGACTCCCACTGTATGTACTGCCTGGTGCACATAAGAAGATGGGGTCAACAGTATTCCAGTACAGGAGGTATTAACAGATGAGGGATTACTCAGGACTACACGCACGCCCGCACGCCCGCACGCCCACACACACACACACACACACACACACACACACACACACACACACACACACACACACACACACACACACACACACACACACACACACACACACACACACACACACACACACACACACACACACACACACACACACACACACACACACACACACACACACACACACACACACACACACACACACACACACACACACACACACACACACACACACACACACACTTTTCTATCATATGTCTGTTGTAGAAAACAGGCTTGTTGGATGAAAACATACAGAGTGGCCATAGTTTGGTTCTGTGTAAACCACTAAAGGCCAGCGTAGAGAGGGGAATTCATTACAGTGATGATGCAGTGTTGTTGTGGAGTGTGAAAGGTGCTTTTGAAAGATCAACAAGCATTACAAATACAGTCTGAGAGTTTAAAAACCGGCTGGCTGCACAGCGTTGGTTTATAGCGTGTAGCTCACTGGCCAGTTTTCAAGGTTTAAGTTTAAGTAAATATTGCATCACAGTTTTATCAGATGGGACCTTATCGCTCAATGGTTCAAAGTCTGCAGGCTGCCTAGCAGTCTTTGCAACATTCTGCGCCATAAGCAAGGTCCACTGTTTGCTCCGTGACAGTGTGCAAGCCTCATCAGAGTACCCACAGTCCTGACACCAGCAGATATCTGCCACATCCCTTACTCGCTCTCGTGATTCTTACCTGCTCTTCTCATCTTACTTGCATTTTTTTTCCTGTCCACCCACCTCCACTTTCTCACTTCTCTCCAAACACCCATTTCAGTTCCTACTGCATAACTTGGGGGGATAGAGAGAGAGAGAGAGATTGGTTGCTAGGCAACCAGTCTGCCTGTTGCTCTCACCATCAGTGGATGATTAGTTGAAGGTCGCTGGACTGCGAGGTAGAAAACGATTACTGCCCCAACAAATGAGGTGTGTGTGTGTGTGTGTGTGTGTGTGTGTGTGTGTGTGTGTGTGTGTGTGTGTGTGCATGCGTACGTGCTCATGCTAGGCATCAATTATGGCCAAAAATTACAATTGGTTACACATGATGAGTCCTGGGTCCCCTCTGGGCCTCATCGACCACTGAACATTGTCATTTTTTAGTCTTTCAATCTGTGTGTTTGCCATTCCATTCACACTCACATTTTGATATTTACAGTCAAGAGCGCTTCGCTCACACATGATCCATTTGTCCTCACAGGAATAATGTGCCTCTGACCTTTACATCCTTTATTTTAGTTGCTTGTGGTTCCACTGATTTAGAAATTGACCTTTATACCACTGCTGCGTTTATTGCAAATACTCCAATACTCTGCGTGCATGTGCAGCCCAGCTTCTGTTTCCCCCTGAAATACTATTGTGAGCCTCGACCCTCCAGCAGGCTATCTCTGCAGACCTCCATCTCCTCCTGCTCTCTGCCTCTGCCAGTCTAGTATAGGTGAACATCAGAGGAAAAAAGCAGGAAAAGCACAGAGGCAGCTTCTGAAGCATGAGGTCGATTTGATGTCTACTAAAGTTTTTGAAACTGCATCTCTTTTTCGCTGTCTTTACCAGTTTATGTCATACAGCAAAGAAAGATGGTTTCATTTCAGCTGTCTCGATGAAAAATACAGTATTTTTTCATTCTTGGAAAGCTGTTTTAGAAAGTAATATGTATCTAAACTATTGCCAAAAACGTTTTAAAGATGGAGAATTTTCGGTCTTTCCTTCACTGTTAGCAACAAAAACACCTAAAGCAGCAATGACTCAATATCAACAGATATTGTCTATGTCTCTAAAGTCTGATGTCTCACACAATGAGTTTTTGTTTTATTACTTGTATTCCTTTTATTGGCTTTTGCAGAATTGGTGGAGATTACCGACCATATAGGTCAGACATGGCAAGATAGAGTATCTTCTTTATGTGCTAATTGAAGTTACCCATCTCCATGTTTTAGAGGTAGAGACAGGAGAATTGGCAGCTGCACCTGCCTCTACTGGGATCACCTTACTATACTTTAAATTTTATTAACTTCATTCAGAGAGGACAGATATTGCTAAATGGCATATTGTCTCCTACAACTGTTGGCCAGCTATTATAAGGTTGAACCTGTTTTCAGCCATTTGGTTGTTAATATGTAGGTGGTATCATATAGTGTGCACACTTCTTTTATCTCTATATTCTATATCAAGATGATAAAATCACATTTTATATACTGGCAGTGTTTTTTTTTTACTCGTTTTTTTCATTTAGAATTTTCTGCAGTGTGACAAAGATAAGAAAGCAAAAAAATAAAAACCTAATTAAGCAAAGCAGAAGTCTGAATTGACAAACTTTAAGAGATTTTTTGGGGGGGTTTCAGATTGGTTCATCAGAGTAGAATTACCTGCTCCATGTTTGGTTCTTCTATGTTAAGTGCATGCAGGATGACTATATTAAAGTGATCATCAATCAGGCTTGTATACAAAAAGCTACCAAGAAAAAAAACTGAGTGCCACATAAGCCTACTGCTGTTGCTTATCCTAAGTGTGAAGTTTCAGAATAAAAACTCACCTGCTGCTGCTGAGGGAGCTACTCCTCAAGTCAATTCACGAAGATGAAAATAGAATTTAACACGTAATAAGTCTTTTTGAATACTGCAGGTGAATTATGTGTGTTTGCGAGTACGCATTTTTATTTATCTATTTCACTACGTTGGCCATTTGGAAGTAACTGGAAGTGAAGAGCTTAAAGAGGTAGGCTCATTTAGATTTACCTCGGGCCCATAGTCTCATGATGGTTTGTCTTTGATTTTAATCACCAGAATAATGTACCCTCAATATGCAATAACTCACAAGTTATTTCAGTGCATAGCTTTAACTCTCAACAGATGCTGCTCTTATATATAAATGTCTTCCTGAATGATATGCTGTTTGGGTGTGATGATCCCTCGAGTTCAATTCGGCAAACAGAAAGGAGACTGAGACAGCTCAGCAGGCGGAGATGCAATGAAACGACCTCTGACAGTGAAAGAATAAAATGGAAAACACAATTATTATTTTTAGTATGTAGCTATGTCTGACTTGTATAATGTCAGAAGTGTGCACATAACACAGGTGTTAGGTCAATCTGAGTTAATGATCACACATCTAATCAAGGTTTCTAAATTGTCACCCGACATGTGGCTGTGTGAATTAATTCAGCTTCAGCTGCGATCAGGTTTAATGAGAAAATGACAACCCAGCCCATGGCCGACAGCCACCTCAGTCTCAGTATCAGGCCGAATACAGTGAACAACTCAGGATTTGGTAAAAGAAGCTGTGGGCAGACAGTTTAGGTCACAGAGCAGAGGAATTGACACAAAGTTTGTCTGTGTGTATGAAAGACAGAAAAGGGCTTTCTGATATCAGTGGTAAAGTTGAGGTTGACACTGAAGGGGCATTGAGATATAGAACTAAATGAAAACTGAAAAGAAGAACTAAACTAAATTAAACAAAAGAGAACTGGGGAAAAAAAAACAATGAACACAGGCACAGTATTATAATCGAAGAAGAGAACCAAACAGAACAGAACTGGAAAGAACAGAATAGAGAAACAGAACAAAGTAGTGCAGAACAGAACATGGTAAAACCAATCAGAGCACGCACACAAAATAATAGAACAGAACTATAAGCCACACGAAAAGAACCAAAAAGAACAGAACAGAACAAATTGGAACACTGCAGAAATGAAGACATCAAAAAGTGAACAAAACACACAGGAACAAACAAAACAACAACAGTTAAATAGAGAATACCAGAACAGAACCAAATATCATAGAACAAAGTTGAACAGAAAAGAAAACATTTCATTTCACCATGTTTTCTGAAATGTCCTCTAGTTTTAATCGCTTACAATTATTTGTGACATACATGCCAGGGTCCCCTGTGGCTCAGTTATAGTCATAGAGTGGATCATCTTTCAATCACACAGTTATGGGTTTGATTCCTCGTCTCACATGTCCATATGTTGAAGTGTCCTTGGGGAACACGCTGAAGATCAAATTGTAAAATCCTTTTAGACTGCTTAGGCATTGAACAAAAAGATGAATCACCTACGTAACGTCCATTTGGCATTTCAACATTTAAATTAAATCAGCATGGTAGAAACTGGTAACATCATGGCATTCAATATTTTAAAATTATTTTCTAACCAGGGTAAACTAAAATGTTGAAATGATGGATATTTATTTTCCAAAACCCTTTAAATATTTGTAAACAATTGAAAGTAATTCACTCAAAGCACACTGGATGAATTCCTGTGTGGGTACAATTGCATGGTAAACCTCGACAGCTTCACCAAAAGCAAAATGTGACATTTGTAGCGTGAACTTGATCCCCTTTTCATTTGAAATGTATTCATTTCATTTACAGGAACATCCTGAGCATTCTGGGTGCAAAGATCCTGCCCAAGCCCGGGCTGTGCAATCAATGACCTCACACATACACCTCCCGCACACATTTCTCGCTCCCATCACAGCGCACAAACACACCCACATACTGAATTACACAGTCCTGGAACATATTGTAAATCTGTCACACGTGTGACAAACACAGCATCTCTCTGACCCTGAACTCCATCTGTCATATGTGCGTGTATCTTTTTGGTGATTTGTGTGAGTTGATGATGTATGCGTGTGTGTGTGTGTGTGTGTGTGTGTGTGTGTGTGTGTGTGTGTGTGTGTGTGTGTGTGTGTGTGTGTGTGTGTGTGTGTGTGTGTGTGTGTGTGTGTGTGTGTGTGTGTGTGTGTGTGTGTGTGTTATAGAGAGAGAAAGAGAAGGAGAATGTGTCTGATTAAGTGCCAAAGACAGATCATTTATCAAGAAATGAGGCACGGCAAGCCCAACAGGAGTTATGCACTGAGCAGGGAAATGACAAAGTGTAACTGTGCGAATATGAAATTTAGAGTTTAGTTTGTGTGTATATTCAGAGAAAGGAGCTGCATCTGTTTGCGTGAGCGAGTCCCAGAACCGAGTCCTCCTGGTCCTATTAAGAAAGAGGCTTATTTACAAAGTGACCATGTTTCAGTTCCTTGTTTTGTGTAGAAATCCCCTGCTGCACAGTACTGCACATTTGTTGTCTAGTTAAAAGATGACCTGTGGCTACCCTCAAAGGGACAGCAGATGAAACACTATACACCACCACTTCCTCACACAAACACACACACACACACTGAATGAGGACGCATCCTGTCAAATAATCCACATAAACTCTGGTAAAAGTAGAGTTTCACTGCACTCTGGAGACTATTACACATGATTTATCCAAGTCAGTGCTAGTGTTGGTACAAGCAGATTTTGGCTTTGGTTTATTAATGACTGCTGCATCAAAGATCTCTCAAGTCATCTGAGATGCTATTTTCATATAGTTACTGTTTATTCATGGGCTTGCAGCTTCTCGTTTTAGCGTGCACAGAAAGTGTTGGGCAGCTCTGTCCCGCCTCCTCAACTTTGGTTGCTTTTCTCCTTTTCTCTCTCTCTCTCTCTCTCTCTCTCTCTCTCTCTCTCTCTCTCTCTCTCTCTCTCTCTCTCAGCCTCCACTGCTCCCATGGCACCACTGTAGGAAATGATTAACTCCCCTTACTGCAGTTTGACAAAAAAAAAACAAAAAAAAAAAAACACGTTTTCAAAGACAGAAACAACCATACATGTGCACCCACGTCCAAAACCTCTTCACAGTTGAAAAGTGTTCCAAAATATTCTCATTACTTTGAGACTTCAAAAGCAAACAACACGGCTCAAAATGACCCATTATTGACCCTAATCTTCCATCTTCTTCCCAAAATCTAAAAACACACAAACTAAAGCAAACTCATTTTCAAACAGGAATATTTTTCATGAATTCACCTCGGTTTTTTTTCTCCCCCTCATTTTGCCGCTTTTCTTTGCCGTCTATTTTCCCTCCTTGCTTTGGCTCACAAACTCTTTGCAGAGATACCCTTCTCCACTCCCGTCTAAATGTATGCTAATCCATGTTTGGACTGGAGGCTAACAGGATTTTTGCTCCATCTAACTCCCATGACCTAATATGTCATGCAGGGAAGTCACTTATTTTCAGCTCTGGACCGTGGCGATAAAGTGTGGATCCTCTGACACAATAATTCCCAACTATAAAACTAGGCTGCTTTGTCACTGGATTTAGGAGAGCACATGGCTAGGTATGATGTCCATCAGTCTTTAAAAGCATTTTTTTTATAGCCGCTGTTTATAACTCAATTTAGCTGATTAACTGTCTGAACTACCGCGAAACAGGGGCGTCAAACAAGCTGCCCACGGGCCGAAACTGGCATAAAAGATGACCTTGCAAAGTGTAGAAAAACAAAGACATGTAGCTTCAGGGGTGCTCACTGGTGTAGTGGTTATTGTTCCCACCTTATAGCAACAAGTCTGTTTGTGGGACTCCAAATTGCCCATAGATCTGTATGCGAGTGTGTGGCTGTTTGTCTTAGGAAAGCATAGTGACTTGTTAATAGTGTGACCTGCCTTTACCCAGAGTCAGTTGGGATTGGCTCCAACCCCTTCAAGCACTGAATTGGATGAAGCACTATATGACCTTGAATTTCTATATAAAAATCCATGCCGCTCATAATTTGTCTACTCGGGATTGCAAGTTCTCAAACAGGGTAGAGGTCATAACACAACATTAAGACTCAAAAGTGAACAGCAGGTGGTGAATGTTAGTCAGCTGAAATATCAGTGATGCAGCAGAAAAAGTTAGAAAACGTTTACCAACATTACCCTGAAGACAAAACTCTGTGGCTGCAAGGATTTCAGACAGCGCATGCAGTGAATTCAAATATTTTCAGTATGCTTTTTTTTAATTCAGTAAAACCAGAGAGAAACTTTAGGATTCTAAGTATTTATAAATCATTAGGCTTTCGTTGTGAACCCGGAAATTGAGTTCATATTGCGCTGTATGTTGACCCTGAACTAAAATGAGTTTGACAACCGATCAGTTCAAAAGTGCAAGCTCGAGAAATTAAACCGCATGTAATGAAAATTGCAAAAGAGTGAAGAGATTGGTCTTTGGAAAAAAAAGAAGAAAAAGTCATCTTCCTTCAATATCTATCTTTCTTAAATACAGACTCAAAAGCCAAGTGAGGCAGAGAGTGGAGATAAATACAAATGAATGAAAAATCTACCGACAATAACAAGAAAAAAAAAAAAAAAAGAAGCAACCTTTGTCGAGCCCAGCGGCCATGTGAAGCCAGGGTCCTTCATGTCTGTTCACTGGAGTGTTATGATACCCAGTCGACTGTAATGCTGTCCAGTGGCAATGATTAGAGGAGTGTGAAGCAGATGAGGCTCCAATGGGCCACGTGGGGATACTGTTCTATGTCATACGCAGGGATGAGTGGATGACGAAAGAGGGGTGGAGATGGTGGGCGGGAGGCAGCGACACAGTTGTCTGGATGAGGCGAGGACATATTGATGCCATGGGGCATGCTGCCCTGAAGATAATGCCGTTAAAGTCAGATGTCTCGCAGTGAGACGTTGAGTCCATGACAAAACGATCATGCCAGAAAGGCTCTGCGATAGACACTGGGGTGACGATCAAGGGTGCCCGGGTCTTTTCTGTTCACACTCTGGCAATTTGAGAGAATTTCCCAGAGGAGAGGAGACTGACCATCTCTGTCTGCTTTCAAATCACTTGTAAAAGCCTACTTTCGTAAGTGTCCCCGACATATTTCTGACTCTGACATTTCTATTAGATTGTTAGTTCTATTTTATCATAACAACAGATACCATTTACATATATGTCTTTTAATTATTAAAAAAATGCGTTTTTATATGCTGTATGTCTTCAAAAGGTGTACCAAAACCTTTAAAATTTGTGAATTATTATGACGTAGATCACTCCTGCTCCTGCTTACTTTGTTCTTGAAATTAAAAAAAAAATTATAATAAATAGGCGGTAGCATTTCCTTTTGCCATATTTTAATCTAACCAAAGATTTTGAAACATGAGACATGTTTGGGAACAAATCAAAATGCCTTGTATCAAGATTTATTGATGTTTTTGAAATTTTAAGTTATGGTGCTAAAACTTATCATCAGTGAAACAATCATCAATGAAAATAACTCGTTGAAGACAATAATGTTGCAAAGGTCAAATAATCTACTTTTCATGATCAGTTATTTGTCCTTCAACAAAGGTTTCAAATGCAGACGTTACTAAATACAAATGCTTTTATGATCAGCAGATTAAACCAAAGGAACACTTCAGTATGCAGCATAACGTCATTAAATACAATACTGGTTCACTTCCTAGGCATCATGGCAGTATAATCTGAATCAGGTCTGTTGCAGTGTATCATATTATAATACACATGTATACTTGTTATTGCTTCCACATATAGTTACAAAGATGCAGTTCAATAAAAGCCAAAGTTTCTCTTTTTCTCTACAGCAAGCTGAAAAAATAAAAACTAAAAAAATTCCAGACACGTTTCAAAGCCAAGGATGCTTCCTTTTGTGTAGTTTAAAATTTTAGAGAGTGCACTGAAAGTGACTGAAAGTTTTAATGCAATAAATAAAGTATAACCTTGGTGGGGGTATTCACTCAGCAACACTTACTGCAAGTGAAAGGATGAGAACATCTGTTATTACTTTTAATCAAGTCCCAAGCATGTACAGAAATGTGTTATTTAAAAAGTGGAAAAAAAATAAATAGTCAGAGACAGTGGGTTCAAACTTTTGTTTGAAGTATAAGGGTGTCTACTCTGAATGAACTTTTTTTTTTTTTATTGGATATACATGCAATAATATATTAATATGCCCACAGTGCCCTGGCTGTCAATCAAAACACAGCTTGAAATGACCGTTAACAACAATGTTTCCAACCAACCAACCAACAATCCAGTCAATACGACAACCAACTGACTGACCAATCGACTGGCCAGCCAACCAACCCACTGTCTGACCATCTGACTAACGAACTAAACAACTGACTGACCAACCGAAAATATATCCAGCCAGCCGATCAACCAATCAACAATCCAGTCAACCAAACAGACACACTCCACATGCAGATGAATAGATACAACACAAAGTATATTAGAAAAATGATAAAAGAAAACCTTTTCAATAGGCCTGTGTAATCTAACTGTATGAATATAGCTTTATACTCACTTTTCACAACAGTCACTAATTACCAAGACTGGAAATACCATGAATAATTATCACAACCTTGAGGTTCTTCTGGAAGGCAACATATAATTCCAAAATAAACTTATCTATGCCAATCATTCTTTCCTTGTTTGTTGATTAAACTTACAATCTCACCTTTTAAAAATATAAATCACTATTATAGATGAAACATGGTGTGCTTAAGTTGACACCACGCAGATTCACCAATATTCATTTCCTTATTAAACACAGCATTACACACCCAGTGCTGTAGACAGAAATCTCCAGATAATCACTTAAGTAATTGAGGTCAAGAGTTATTAAACATGAAACCCAATCAAATAAGTACATAGCCACTTCACATTAAGAAAAAGAAACACTTAGAAACTTTTAAGAGTTTGTTGTTTGGAGAAAGTATCTGCACAAAGTGATGTCCGGACACATTTGATGAAGACTTGTTAATTTGAGTAAACCGGCAAGAAATAAAGCAACCTCAAAGACTTCCCCAGTCACAAGGTAGAGAACATTTAGCGAGTTGACTCCAAGTGAAGAAAGGTAGATGCTTAATGAGGTAAGAAAAAAAGACACACAGACGCCGAGCAAGCAAAGAGACACATATATATATATATATAAAAGAGTAAATATAAAACCTTGGATGATATTATTCACACAGTTGCTGTTTAAGAGTTAGATGTCAAAAATCAAACACTTGCAAAAGGTTCACATTTTTTTTCCCATTGTGTTCATATTCTACATATCAACATACTTTTTTACCAATCATAAACAATTACTAACAATTTGCAATTCATATGGCTCCCCTTAGTTATCCGCAGCTCAAATCCTCCTAATCTGCCAAAAGAAGGCGGGATGAGTATGTGTATCAAATGTGTTTTTTAATTGCTTCATTAAACTGTTTCTACAGTGAATCATCCTCACCACCTGCTTCGGTTAAAGTGTGACGCCCTCATCCTAACATAGTTCGTCAGCAGATATTTTAAGGCCTGCATGCCACGAAGACTCTCATAATGACTTGTTTAATTAAGAGGATCCTGTTTAAAAAAAAAACAAAAAACTGCTGCTTCCGTCACCTGATAGCTGTCTAATTTTTGCTAAAGTCTGTTAGTATTCTTCCTCTCTGAAAACACAGGTGGATCTTAATGTGATGTGCTTGCATAATCTATGCAACATGAAAGATCAAATGCAATCTACATTACGTACTGGAGTCGTCATAATAGGAGGTTGACAACAACTGCAAAAGCTTGAGGGTAGGTGTGGTATATTATGGATGAGGTTACTGCACTGTTCGGTGACAATATCTTGTAGT
Source organism: Lipophrys pholis (assembly GCF_963383615.2). Classification (NCBI taxonomy): domain Eukaryota; kingdom Metazoa; phylum Chordata; class Actinopteri; order Blenniiformes; family Blenniidae; genus Lipophrys; species Lipophrys pholis. The sequence goes on from NC_137648.1 coordinate 8,724,398, forward strand.
GATGCAAGTCATCATCAATGCAAGTTGTAGGATGGTGGATATACTACAACAAATAAAATTAGGACGAATCTATGGCTGCAACATGTACGTAGCCAACTGATTACATACTGTAATACACTCTATAATACACTCAATACCCTTGCACGCACATGCTGCAGCCCGATTTGAACTCTAGAATGCCATCATTGCACCTACCTTCTTGTAGAGAGAGCGCAGGTCTCTGTACTGCCACATGCTGCTGAGGACCTGAGAGGCTGCCTTCACCACTTTTGCAGAGTGTCTGCGGAGAGACAGACAGAAGAGTTACTTCACTCGGACCCCATTACTCTAGAAAACGTTGCCATATTATTCTGCTCCCTGTCTTTGCCTGCTGCCCAAGATGCATGCCTGTCACCGACAGTCGTTATGGCATCAAGAGTAAGACTGCCATTATTCTTTCAACATGAAATGGTCCTTGATCAAAACCAAGAGTTTTCAGATGAGTTTAAAATGAGCCACTCTGCCTCACTAAAAGCACCATCCTTCCACTCAGCTGAGACATGCGTCTAGTTAGAGTTAGTTCATAGCTGCTGTCATTCTAACATTGACGGAGGGAATCGGGAAGGTGCTCATTGACCATTTGTCAACAAGACAACAAAAGAAAAAACTCTAATTTGTTACAAAGCAAAGAAGTTTGAGAAGATGAAAATGTGAAACCGTATAATGTTGCACTTGCTCAATGTTGACACAATGCGACAAGAGTTGCACAAACAAATTGATTCCCAGGATAAGAGCGTGGCAATCTTGAGTGTGCCATGAAAGAAGTCTGTCGTCGATGATTTAATAGCACAAAAAATCTTACACCGACAGCATCAGTACCTCGAACAGCATCATAAAAGGATTCTGATCTCTGATATATTATGATTACTATTATTCCCTTTAAATCCTGGGAATACTTTGACGAGTTAAAGCAGGAATATAAATCAGAAGTAGTCTGCAAAAGGGAGGTCATTCCATTGTGTTCACACTTTTTCACTATCGTCACTATCATTGAAACCCTTATTTGAGCTGTGTGATTAATGTAATTAATTTTACCCATGTTATTCCTGCTGCTGCGACAAGCCAAATTATCTGTTTCTGCCTGCAGGATTACATTTCAGTCATGTTGTGAAATCCAAATGAAAGAAGAAAGAAATAGTGGTTTTATGAGAAATCGGGACGACGGTCAACTACATGGCGACATTGTAAAAACTGCTGTATCTCGGGATCAGTGCACTGTTAAAATATAATTGAAAAATAGAAACTAAAATAATGTCTAATAATAAATAAAGTCTTAAGTATATATTATGGATGCACAATGATATCAGCACAACGTTGGTATCCGCACACATAAAATATAAACATTCGCATGCAATGTATGCTGATTTCTTTTTGTTTCTTTTTTAGGCACAACCTGCGTGCGCAGGCGATGCACATGCTATGAGCCCGCGTGCTATGAGCATGCTATGAGCTAGGCTGCTCAAGGCAAAAAAATTACATTCTGTTGAATTTTACTTACATAAAGAAAATATTAACTAAATTCTTGTTACAGTTAAATTTTTTCTTTATTTAATATTATCTTTTTTTCCCTTTGATATGCAAGCAAAGAATGGTAAACTAGTATTAACCACAGTAAACAAGCAGTATGCAAATTCTTTTCACGACACTGCAAATGTCGTGTAAATCAAGTATGTCACTCTGATAATGAAAATATTTGCAATGTCACATTTTATTCATGCTAAGCAACAAAAATAAAATTCCTATTCCTCCTTGTACATTGAGGCATTTATCGTTGCAAAACAGAAGGTTTACAATATAGTACAACATCCACATGCATTTTCTATTGCATCGTATTGAAAACTCCTTTTTATTTTAGTGAATAAAGCATGGTTATCTACTTTACAGCTGCACACTAATGGGAAAAGTTTGTAGCCATGTGACTGTAGCATGGCACTGCTGATAATGAGCATTTATCCCCGGTATACCTACCCTAAGAAAATGAAGATGTGTGAGCTATTAGCTGATAACTACACTCCCTGTGACATTTACATTTATGGAGGTTTCTTCCAGCACCTCATATCTCTCCTTAATGGTGCCCTTGAGCACAGTCCCCCAAATAGACTGAGTGTTGTTCCCAGGCAATAAATCAACGCTTGACCTCCCTCTGTTAATGTTCCGGTGTCATGGCAACCCCTGGCCGGCTGATTGCCGTAGCAGCGACGCAGAACACCCTGCTCGGTCTCCCATGGTGACGGGAGTTGTTTGTCATCTTCTCAAGCTGTGTTTAGTGGATGAATGGTCACAGGAGAGGCCGATGCAGAATAAGGAGCAGGTAACTACTAACTAGTTAACACTTAACCATGTGAGGTCACCTCCTTCATGCCTGCTGCACAATATGACATCGTTTCACATGGTTCCTGTCATGATCTTAGTGTTTAGCCATAAGTTGTCGACATTATACATTAACTGTGTGTGATTGAGGTGTTCAGTACCTTTAGGAGTCTGTGTTCGACTTACTTATTGTTCCAATGTTAGGGGCTTTGTAATTAATCACATTTTCATTGTATCTCAGTTTTTGAAACGAGAAACTATTTCTAAATTTTAACTGATTTTAAAAGGATTAATAAATCGAATTACGCAACTTTACAAAACAAAACAAAACAAAACAAAACAAAACAAAACATGATGATTGATTCATTGATTTTTAAATTCTGATGTTGACAATTGTGTGCTGTTAATAATATAACATAGGGAATAACCTACCCATCCATCCTCGCAGCTACATGTTCAAAGACATGAACTGTTAATATGTAAACTCTTTATTACATCTTTTTATCACAGCTGTGCTCTGATCCACACTTCCATCCCATAGTTTACGGTACTGCTTCATCCTTCTGGCTTTTAGGTTTCTTTAGTTTAGTTTGCATTCGTTTTTTCCATTTCACCATTTTGAGCATCTGTGGCTCTATCACCTTCTTCATTACACATATTCGTTTTGTGTGTGTGTGTGTGTGTGTGTGTGTGTGTGTGTGTGTGTGTGTGTGTTTACCTCGACTACATTCCGGCCCTTTGTTTCTTCACACCGACAGCCCCAGGTCATTAAACAAAAAATAATTTTAAGATATAATATAGGAGTTACTTTGTGCTGGTTGTCCTTGAGGAGAAGGAAAGTCATTGCAGGGTTTTTCATTCCTTAACTTTTGCTTATTTTGGTTGGAGAACATTAATCTCTCTAAGGCATCTTCAGATGACTCAAACACATAATGCTGCTGTTCTTTGCAACATTAAGTACACTTTTTTTAATCCTCTTGCACTATATCTCAATAGGATGAGAGTCACTGACATAATGCTTAAAATGTAGAAAAGTAAAGTACTATGTCTTCTTCATAATCTAATAACCCCTTTTAACAAGCGTGTGGATAAATCTGCAAGAGCATATATATATATATATATATATATATATATATATATATATATATTACTGAAATAATTTAACTGGGTCGAAAATGATCCATTTCATAAAACAAGTACAGTTTTATCTGTTGTGGATATAAAAAGCAGCTTTCAGGGTGTGAATTCCAGTTGGTGTGATATATGTACACAATAATGGCGTAAAGTGATGCAGTCAATCCTGTCCATGTTTCATTACTTTTCTGCGAGAGGTGTGACTTTAGCGAAAAGCATCCAGGTTAGTTATAAGCTCCCTTTGAGCTGATTGTAGGTAAAACAATGTGAGTTCCCAGCACGTTTTGACAGAAATTATAGTATAATTTGTGACTTTAGGTGAATATACTGTCACCTGAAATAGTCCTTCGTTGTGATTTAAAAAAATTCATAATTAGTTTACTTTGTTTGATGATTTTTTGTTGTTGATGAGAATGTATTTCATTGTATAATACCAGAGCATTTGATGTGACAAGTGGAAAATCCTTCTGCCTGTCAGAATAGTGCACATCTCAGAAAAAATTGCAGCTCCCTGAATTATTTATCATATTATAAGATGGCGATAGACGAAAGGGGCTAGTTTTGATTACTATGACTGTAACAGAAATACATACCAATGTGCTTCAGCTACGCCGTTGCAATGATCAAACTGCAATTTGCTCCAAAATTTATGCAACTCACTTGTCTCCTTTGCTGCGGGCGATCCCGATGAGTTTCTCGATGCCACCGGCGTCACGTAAAGCTTTTGCATTCTCCATATTCTTGGTGATGACTTCATGAAGTGCGCAGCAGATGGCAGTTACAGTATCGTCTGACATGGCCTTGCTGGGAGGGCCTGTTGTCCCGGTGGTCCCGCTGCCGGTGGCGTTGTTGTTGCTGCTGCTACTGCTGCCTGGTAACCGGTGGATCAAATCTCTCATAGCATATTTACCTGGTGGAAACAAAGAAAAAGAAATTGAGAAGTGTTTCAAAAAAAAAGTTTGAAAATATCGCTGCTCAGTGGAGGGTCTATTGATGAATTCCTTTTTGAATGACAGTGGAGATTGACAGTGGAACTGATCTCTGTGATTTTAAAACAAGACCACCACCATGCGCTTGTAGATGACAGGTATTACACTATTATCGTAATAACAAAAAAAAACTAAAGACTTGACAAATACTTGACAGCATTCAGCTAATTAAACTAAAATTGTTATTTTAGCATTTCTAAAGATGGGATTTTGTACAGTTTATGAAGGGCTTGAAAAACTCTGCAAAGCTTTGGTTTGAGAGGGCACCCTGCAAATCCTCTGACGCACACACTAATGCAGACATGCTGAGAATTCAATAATGGGAGCAACTCCTGGTATTTCAGTGAAAAGGCTGGCATATGAAGAAAAAAAACAACCCCCCAAAATAATAAAAAAATTGACATTCAAAGAATGGGCTGTCGGAGTGATCGAACCAACAGAAAGAGGGAGTAATTAAGAAATACAGGAGCCGCTGTCAGATAGGAAGCCCATGATTCAGCCAGTGAGAGGGTGGAGCAGATGAAGCTAATAATATTTGAGCAAACTGGTGTGAGTCGGTATTTCAAAGAAGCAACGGGGAAGGCTGAGGACGGAGCTGCCAAACATAGGAGTAATCAGAACTCACCCATACAGTAAAGTGGTGCAATCTATGCCTTTCAAAAAGGGTGTGATAAAAATTCATCCAATCCATTTACTTTTTAAGTGAGCTCACATGGGGTCGGTAGAAATATGGAGATCAAGGAAGCCTCTTCTGAGGGATACTGTACATCTCTCTGAAACCAACTGCGGAATATAATCTCTCCAGCGGGTCTTGGGTCGAGCCCGGGGCCTCGTCCCAGTTGGCCATGCCGGAAACACCCCCACTGGGAAGTGACCAGAGGCATCCTAATCGGATGTCTGAACCACCTCATCTGGCTCCTCGGTGTGGAGGAGCAGCGGCTCTATTTTGCCTCTCTTAGGCAAGCTCCTTCCTCAGTATGGGCCCGGGGTCGATTTAGCGTGTTCCTTCATGGATTTTAAATATGGGCCGTGTGTTCCAGAGAAGGTTATACTAGATTAATATACGAAATGCAACATGACTGGCGTCTGTAAATATTTATGTTGTTTGGGATTGTGTCTACATTTAACACAACAACATGCTACAAATGAGCAAATACGATATTTTCTCTGTTCAATTTGTTAGGTCTTGCACATTTCTTTCTGAATCTCTTTTGTCACAACAATTTTTTCAGCAGATCTCACTTTTGTGACAGATTATCTATCTCAATTATATTGTGCTTTTCTTTTTCATGTACCAAATTCTGATGTATTTGCTGTAATGGTTCAATATGTTCGATAACAGATGCATCCGATTTCATGGTTTCTCAAGGACACGCTATGTTACTGATACAGAAAGTGCAATCTATTTGTGTGAGCATGCAGATTAACACAGTTTAACACATGTCTCTTACTCTGCAGAAATATTTCTTTTTATTTTAGTCACAACTAAAATTTGAGCACCATACATGAGGGTAAGAACTTAAGACCAACCAGTGAACAGCAAGCTTCACCTTTTCAGCTCAGCTCCTTCTTTACCACAACACTTAAAAACTACACCGATATCTCTTCAGAATAAGACTCCTCCACCTGGGGGTAGGTTGTCTCTTGCTTCCTGGATTGACTATGTCATCTTTTGGTCCATAAATATTGTTTAAGTTTACATGCGATATCAACAGTTATGTATTTATGTAGGTCATTTGTTTTTCCTCTCTCAAACGTTACAAGCAATTATTACTGAGGCCACCAGTCATTGATATTTCCTGAGGTATTTCTGAGTCATCTTCTCAGCTGCTATGTGGGGATTTTCCTTTCACAGTAAGATAGGAAAAAGCCTGAGGAGCAGGGCCATGATGGAGCGATCAGAGCACATCCAGGTAGGTGATGAGAATAGAACACAGAAGAGGAATTACATAGATAAAAGGACAGCGGTAAATGTGCTGACCAAGGTGGCGCAAGGAGATGAATCAAACATGAGCAGTAGTCAAAGGGTAAGAAATGCCTTGACCATCAGAAAACCTGTCAATTACTTTTCATTTTGAATTGCTCCAGAGAGAAAACCCACGGGTCATGTTTTAGGAAGAACAATCAATGTGGACAAAGATGTGAATACTGAATAATTAACCACAGCTGAAATATGGTGAATATTTCACAAAGTCTACTCAGTTGAATTACCAGGACGAGCCTTTTGCTCCCGTGCACACAGGAAGGTGCACTTCAAATAACGGAGCATCTTTACCAGACTGAATCAGTACACTCAGTCTGAGTTGCTGAGAGTGACAAAACATTCAAACAGTGCAGGCGGGCTTCTCTGTGTACAAAACTGAAGAGCCTTTCAGAGTGAGTCATGTCAAACTCGACATTTTAGGAAAATGCAAGACTCCCACAGGCGCTGGATCTGATGGAAAGCGGGGGGTTGCTATTGTAAGTGCTTAAATCCACAGTTGTGTCATCTGGTAGCAGACCGTTGCATGTTCTCTGGCAGCGGAGAAAACAAGAGGCCAGTTTTCTATTAAAGGATTTTGGATTTCCCAGGGTTTTTCATATGTTGAGAAATGACTTTAAAAGTCATTTTTAGAGCGAACTATAAATCTCCAAAATGCCACTTTGCATCAGAGTGCCAATGTTCTGCAGCCCAAGGTGCTGCTCTGAATGTATTACCTCTCCGTGAGAAATAAAAGTGAGAATAAAGCATTCATGTGAAAGATTTAATTTTTGTTTTTGCACTGCTCTTCTTTCCTTATAAACCAATTTAGGGTCAACAATTACTTTTTGTTGGACAGTGGGAGGAATCCACATGTAACGGAGGCGAGCCTCCCAACTCCAGCACCACCATGCAGCCCTTCCACTCCTATATTATATGAAATTGTTCCATTAGTACATTGTAATGTATTGGCTATCCCAAACCCATTAAACAACAATCCCAGCTATGTACTTGACAATGACTGTCATCAACTATTAACCTAACAGTAACACTGACCTTAGGACCACATCTTAACTCCAAAAGGAACATGTGAAAGGTTTAAAGATCGAACTTTTGCTCCTCACACAGTGTATATACACACAATTTGTGTTATGAAGCTTTCAGTGCCATTGCATTGACTTTGAATACATTTCCCTAAATAAACACTGACCAATAGCTTAACTTTGAAAACTAGACTTTTGATTTTGTCCCTGCAAGGATGACAGGTCTGCAAATTTTTATTGTCATATAGGGAAAAATATTTAATCAATTATTTTATACATTTTAAATTGCTATGTGGTCCAACAAGGTCAATCAGATACAATATGTGTTGAGGCTCTGAGATCTTTAAAGGAACAAATGTCAACACTCCAACAGAAACACCCATGCTGCAAATATACACACATGTCATAAGTTAAAGATGTAAGTGTTATCAGAGGCTGGCAGACTGGGCAGAGGTTAAATACCTGCTCATTGTGATTTGCTTGTGGGGACAATGTTAAAAGGAAGACACATTTCTTGACTGACTGAGACTAAACTGACTGATGTACTTGCTGGTAACTGATTAATTTACTGACTACTTGCTTTATTTAATGATTTAACTAATTTCGGTGTGAGTGAGTGAATTATTTACTGATTGACTGCAAGACTTGGCTCATTTAGTGACTGACATATAATTCACTCCGTGAATGACTGACTTGCTGATAAAGTGAGCGACTAATTTATCAACCGACTGGCTGCAGGTGGTAATGAGAGGAGAGCACACGGCAGGAAAAAAAAAATACCTGGCTGGGTGTGTTTTCCTGAGTATTTTCTGCTGATACACAGATGTGACGATAAGGTGCTGCCAGCATCTCCTAAAAATATGCTTGCATAAATGAGTCCATTCGAACTCCCCTCAGTTTTTGAAACATCATCACATCATCACATTCACACCACGGGGTGCAAATGCAGAAAGGAGAGGACAGCATGGAAAGTGAGAGAGAGGATTTGAGAGGAGGGGAAACAGCATAGCAGGCAACCATGTTGGAAAAAGAAGAAAGTAATGATGAACTGGGATAATGACTGAGGAACAGAAAACGACAGAAAGGAAACGCCTACATCGACTTCAGCAGATGTTTCGATCAATGATCAGTGAAATGCCTTCATGCAGCAATCACATCAAGAAAACTTTGTCCTTTAGAATACTTTTTAATCTTTAATCTTTCCTTTTCAACTGCAGAAGAGGAAGATGCTCAGTGATTATCATTCAGTGAAGGCATTTATGATTGAAACCATCACACACACACGTGCACGCGCGCACGCACGCACACACACCGCAACAGAGATACAACTTATTACCTGTCTTTCCATTTCATCTGCCCTACTTCATTTTTTTTTAGCTGTTTTGATGATGTTTGCTTTGATATAACAAAAAATGTTGGGTTTTTTTCCTCTCTAGAGAGTTTGACTGTAGTTTTTCCATCTCAGAAAATGTGTCCTAGAACACATATTAATACTTCTTGCTGAAATAAATGGCCAAGTCCAGGCTGAGCTAAAGCAAAGCGTTGCTCAGACACCACTTTAGCCAAATAAAATTTGGCTGGGTTCCTGTGATACTCCGAGCTGGCAAGAAGCTTGTTGATGAATTATAGATTAATATAAATGAGAGGGTGTTGCTGCACTTTCCTCGTGTCAGTACTAAATTCAATACATTTTATAGCTTAATCCTTTGATGTGCTCATCGCCATGCCAAAGACACCACTTGTTAAAATGCTGTGGGTTAATTACTACTAAATATACAATCTATTTCTCAGAAGATATTTAGTTGACAAATAACTGACGAAAAAAATAGATGCAAACTAATCTGATCACTCACTTAACTGTGGCACAAGCCATTCAAAGCCATGCTAAGTGTCTAAGCGAGGAACCTTATGAAACAATTATTCCTGTAACCTCACAGTGTTCACCATCTCTCATGAAGGGAAGGAATAAAAGAGCGAGGAGCAAATGAAGATGGATATTTTATGAGTGGGTGGCAACTCATTCTACTCTTAAAGTCCCACTCTGACACAAGAGCACCTCTACATGCCAGAGTGCAATCTCCCCTCTCCTCTTACATCCACTTTCCCTGTCACTGAAATGTGAGCTACACCTGGAACATGTCCTTAAGGAGAGAAACAAGCCCTGAGCTGATCACTGCACAGTCTAATAAACCTGTATTACACAGCTCCTCCAATATAGCTATCTTCACCTGTGAGGCAGAGCCAGTAATGTATTCCTGTGCCGCATTCCCTCATGTGTCGCTAACTCCCGCTGAGCAGGGCGTGCTTCATCAGGGCCATAATGGCTGATTTGATTTAAAGAGATCCAATTACCCTCAACAATGGAGTGATTTGATTGTTTACTGACGGAGAAGGGAGAGTGTTATTGAAGGAAAATTGGAGGTAATTGTCTCGGGGACATGGGGGGGGGGGGGGGGGGGGGGGGGTGAAATGACTTGATTGGTTGTGGCATCCGGCGGTCTAAGAATAAAAGATGGTTAATATACAGTGATCAGTGACTGGGTTGGGGGTCCCTGAGGGAGAGCCACTATGTGGCTACGTTATGTTTCTACATCATTTCAGGAACATGTTCCAGGATAACGTAAAGCCTGTGACACTACGAGAGAAGAGCATTAGATATTGTGAGGATTTGCACTTTGGCTTTCTGGGGTCAAAAAAAGGTTTGTGTGATATTCCCATCCTGGGGAAGCCTGAGCACTTGTGGGTTAGGGGGCTCACAGCGACGACCCATCAGCAGTGGGATTTGAGCTGACAAGTTTGCGGTTAAAACCTCACTGCCCTAACCTCGAGGCCACCACTGCCCCTATTGTAATGCATATCTATCTATATCATAAATAATTAATACGTTCCATACACTGAAGCCAGGAAATCTTGCAGACGGCTGTTAATGATCATAGTTAAAGACTTAAAGATATGCAATGCAACCCACGTATGATTCATTGAAGACAGTAAACTATTTGCCAGGGCATGTGTTGGCAATATAGCGTGTAACCTCAGAATAATTTGGACAAGGGTGATTCAATCAGCAGTACATCACATCCCAGACAGGGGGCGCCCCATTCAAAGCTACAGTGTGTTGAAAATTAATTTACTGAAAACATCAAAGTGATGTGGCATACATGTTTGGATGTCGACTCCTGCAATCTCAAACTGATAATAAGGCAACACACCGAGACTACATAAATACACAAACCCTGAAGACATTTTCAAACATCACCTGTGTCAAACAGGGAGGAGGGGGGTGGATGTTATTAAAATCAAATACACTTATCGTCCAATAAGTAAATATACGACACACACACGCATACATATGGATGACCTCCAAGGACAGTCTGCAATGAGAGGTGTGGTCCTTTCTATGCCTGAATACATAAATAAGGCACACAGGAGAGTGCAGACATGAAACGCAGCAGGTTTAAAGAGGTCGGAGAAGGAGGTAAATTGGAAAGTGTCATGCCATTGCTCCCCAGTTATAAAATATTCTGGCTGCCTGTGTTTGGTGCTTTTCACACCAGTTATACCTCAACCTCTGTGTCTGTCTTTGATGTCTGTAGTTGACGGGTTTCGAGCATAAACTGTAGTAGAGGGAGAAAGAGGGTGAGAAACAGGAAAGCTGAGGTTTTATTTATTTATTTATTTATTTTATTACAAGCAGGGAACCTGTGGCTTCATTAAAGACATTCTACTCTCATGAAGAAGATGCCTCTGGAATACATTTACATGCACAGAACTCCTGCATGCACAGAGACAGTGAAGAGAGAATTCATTACTTGTGATGGCTGAGTGAGTTACGGCTTCCCACTGAATATCAGTTGAGCTCTTATGAGACACTCCCTTGAAAAATCATGTGCCCATAACTTTGAATTTGTTATTTTGAATCAAAGGGAAAAACCCAGTCTGTGCACCTCTAAAGATCACCTGAATATGAGCCAAATCCTGCAGGACCAGCTGTAGGACTAAATAAAATCCCACACAGGAGCACTTTATTCCACTCTCTCTACTTCCCTTTATTTGTGTATCTGTTTCTATTTCTCTGTCTGTCGTGCTCCCAAGCCAGGCACAGCGGAGCGGAGCATGAAGAATGCCATGGAGAACAAAGTGTGCTGATAAAAGACATGCCAGACCCTCACTCGCGAGAGATTCATCCCGAAGGCGACGGAGAAATTTCACAAAGCGCTGCCACAACGGGGACCGAGCAGTGTGTGTCAACTTTGTGCGAGTCAGTGGCCACAGCTACACTCTTTCAGTGATCTGGCCTTTCAAAGTTGTTTATGCTTTCCATTGTACAGTCTGTTGACAACAGTGGTGGCGAAATATGTAAAAATTGGCGTGGGTAAGGGAAAAGACAAAATGGACATTCTCTGGTGATTTATAAATATTTGCTTTGGCTGGGAATGCACAAAGTGGAGGGAAGCATGTAATGGAATTTTTTGCCCCCTGCTTAGTGCAATCTTGTGACGACAAGAGTCTGTGCGAGTGTTAGGCGGGATATAAAATGTTTGGATCAAAGGCTTGAAGCTGCCGTGTCTTCCACACCTTTGCATCTGCATATTACAGCAGCCGGCCTCTACTAGAAGCATGCGTGCACGCACACGCACACACACGCACACACACACACACACACACACACACACACACACACACACACACACACACACACACACACACACACACACACACACACACACACACACACACACACACACACACACACACACACACACACACACACACACACACGCACACAATGTGCAATTAGTGACATCCCCATGGTGCACTGCTTTGGTTTCCACAGTAACGCTCCCCAGCACTGATGTCATCAACGCGAGACACAAAGAGCGAGACTGCAACAGAAGGAAGGTGAGGCGTTATGAGCTCATGTCTGGAGCAAAGCTGGGAAAGAGATGAGGGAGGAGGAGTGGGAGAGGGATAAAGGAATGAGAGAAGACGAAGAGGTAAAAAAAAACGAAGGAGCCGATTAGGACGGGGAGAACAGGAGTGTAATATTCATTTTGAAGACGAGGAGGTGGGCACAACATTGTGAAGTGAAGATGAGTGGGGGGAAAGTGGGAGGAGAGGCTTAAGCCAATAATAGGTGTAGTGAGAAAAGACAAAGAAACACTATTACAGGCGGAGAAAGAAGAGAAAATATAAGAAATTAAGCAGACGTTTCTAGTGACAGTTACATTTTCCTTCCCTACTTTTAGGCACCAATGAAGCACTTTACATGTTACTTTTTCATGCTCCATTTTTCTCAGCAAATTTTTTCATGATTTTCAATAATAAAGATATTACTAATAATAAAACTTTCCTTGTTGCATAAAAAAAACAAACAAACAAAGCAAAAAAAACAAAAAAAAACAAACCAGTGCTGATTTTGCTACCGCAATCAAAGGAGTTAAATATCGGGTCCCTTCTGCAAACACTAAGCAATCAGAAACACGAATGCATTATCAGTATTCAAAAAGGTGTTTCTATTTAATGTGATTCAAAACAAAAAAGAGGAGCTTCTACATCCATCGCACAGGAGAACGCTCTGATTAAAGTAGCTTGTGCACAAAAACAATCAACCTCCGATTCCCACGAAAGTGGGCGTCAGGAGTCAATTTCAAGTGTGGAGCTTTGTTTGATGCTGGAGGTCAATTACTGTAGTATAGACACAGGCAGGTAGCCAGCAGCTGCTAAGTTGCTGACTGGTTGGATTTTCTTGATGTCTTTGTGCACTGTCTTTGGTTCAAACTTAAGTCATATCAATAGGCTTTTATATGATGGAATAATTTGTGTGAAAATCGTTGCTCCAAAATGGTCCATTTGAATCTCTACTTTACTTTAATTCCTCTATTAGAAATTCAATTATGAATTTGTGTGTGGTATAAAATGGAATTAACCCTAATGGAATATAAAAGGTAGATTTCACAGTCAGAGCCGATCAATTAATTATCATAATGAATAAAATCATTAATGCCATTAATAATCTGTGTTTCGTTAAACATGAGTCATGGCTTGGATTTGGTTTTAAGCACAGCTCCTCTGTGTAAAATGCTGCTGAAAAAAAAAAAAAACAACAACCCAAAAACAATGTCTCTTTGGCATTTAAATACTGTTCCCAATTCATGTGTGTCAAATTACCATCTGTAAGTAAACGGGGCAGAATTGCGCTGACAGACGGTGTAGCAGTGAATAGGACTCATTTATTGCTACACAGGCGTACAGTACATTATGCAAATCAAAAGAGAGGAAGGAGGTGAAATCAGGAGAGAGACAAAAAGGTTGACAGATGAGGAGAATGATTCTCAGCGGCATCAATATGCCACTAAATCACATTACAGAGGGATTGGAATATAAGCATACATATGCGGTTAGGTCTAAGCTGTCACTGCTCTCTCTTCATTTTCTCCTCTGTTTCATCTTCCATCCCTCTCTACTCCGTCTCCTCAGCATGACTTGGCCTCTCTCTCTTCTTCTTTCCACCCCTTCTCTCTCTCAAGTCCTGTGCCTCTCTTGCTCCTTTCTTCTGGCTTTATTGTCTCATCGCTATCCAATCATACCGTGCTTTCCAGAGGATTTGACACTGAGGTTATTGTGTGCAAAAGATGATTCTCATCTCCGCTCACTCTGCTGAGCTCTCATGCAAACCACTATTCCCCCAGGGTGATGCTGCCAAACTTACCGGCACTAACAGCTTATGACACACTATCGCAGGAGTTTTAAGAGATGAAGATTTTCAGAAAGAGGTGATTTTCTTCAGATTAGCCATGCAAAGTGATATTATAATTAGGTGGAACTCTGATCTCACAAAGACACACGGATCGCTCCGTAAAATCGCTTTGTCGCTTTGGGTTAAGCTGTTGTTTTACAGAAGTGCAAGGTGTAAAGAAAAAGGTGTTTGAATCAGAGGTCAGAGTCACTGTGGTGAATAAAGCTTGCAAACACGGGCCAAATGGGGCTTGTCTCTTAGGACTGCCTGGCCCCTGCCTCTTTTCTGTCGACACGTATCAACTCACACCTTGCCGGGAGCAAAGACTCGACCCTGACTGATCTCTCTCACTTTCCTCTCACTCTTTCTGCATTTCAGAGACTTTCTGCGTCATTGAGTGCCTTTGACACTGTCACTTTCTCCGGTATTTACCATTTTGCTGTCTCATCAAGTACCATTAGCTTCATTTGCATGATCATTCTTCTGTCAATCTGATAGAACTCGTACTGGGTGAGAGATAAGCTTTGGTGTGTTTCTTTTGAAAGGGCATTTAGCATTGACCCGCTATGCTTTGCCACTGTCATTTTTCTCAAAACTTTGTGCGTGAAGCATCACATGGTGACATCATTTAACTAACATACAAACAAAGCTACGACAGTGGGAAGCATCCGATGCGCCGTTTACATGGACTGTGATGTGATCACGGACAGGGTTACACCGCCTCCGCCAAGTGGGCCATTCTAATCAGACAGAATTGTTTACATGACTCAATTTTAATTGGATCATTTTTGGTCCGTGCAAACCGCAGCTCTTGTTATGCAAACCTGAAATGATTCCTTGAATGGAGCTATTTCAGTAAACAGAAGCAGTTCACCATGATTGCGTTGTGAGCAGGCAGTTGGACAATTTAAGAAATTATATCTGAATGCTTCAGATTTGATACTGAAAATCAAAACCTCTCTTGCAGATTCATGGAGTTTGGAGCAGAATATTTTCCTTCATCAGTCTGCAAGGCAAAACAGTCCGTCCACTGAAACACTAATGACATGACCTGCACAAAAAGCAAGGTTGTGGATTCGATGTCAAGTGTCACAATGGGAGTGGAGCCCCTTGCATGACAGCCATTACCATTGCTTCTGCGAGCGTACGCGTGACGAACACGGTAAAACACTTTGAGACTGCAGAAACAAATCTCTTTACGTGAAGTCCATTCACCGTTTACTTAATTCAGTGAGTGTTAATGCCAAAGTTGTGCGAGTTTATTTTATCAATTCCAACATGAGCGATAGCCGTGATAAATTGTGTGATAATAATTTCACCTCTGCAGTCATCAGTCAGTCATCCCTCAGTGATCATTAGACTCACTGTGAGTCTATCATGTCCACATTTTGTCTGGTTTGATTCCACTCACTGATACATAATTCTGCATAGCATCAGTGAATATCAACTGTGAAGCGACAGGATTACTGTGGCATGTTACTGTTGGAGCCGCTCGAGGCTTAAACTACTTAACATACAGTTTCTTCTTTTTTTCTTTTTAAAGGGAGGATATGAACTGTAATAAACCTGCACTGCAGCACAATAACCTCTTATGCTGTATTATGCCACTGCATTCATCTGGTGCTTTCTTTGTTGATTAGTATTTACTAGTCTTTATCTACTTACGTCATTGAATAGGTTATTTCTACTTTGCTATCTTAAATACTATTATATTGCTACATTTCTGCTTTTTGTGAAAATGCTAAGCAAACTTTTTTGTGTTTTTTACTACAATAACAATAAAGCCTCTTTATGTCCTTAAATAAAATTAACAGTCTTAAAATACTAATTTGAGTTAAAGCAGAGAAGAAAAACCATAGTCCTGATGCACAATCTGCTTTCATCAATATAATATTAAAGGTCTTCTCCAGTACAAGAACTTCATAAAACCTACTTTGTTAGGTTTCCACCACAGCGATATTTTTAGTTCAGTCAAAGTGCAGAAAAAAGGAGCAAATCAGGGCCGTGGATCAACTGAACATGAGGGGTAAGGCTAGACTGTAGATGTCTGAGTTTGTGAACGAGTGTGGATGACTGCAAACAGTCATTCTCAGTGAGACTGTTGTCAGACAGTGAGGGTTATTTCCATCAGTTTAGGTCACTGTCTGTCAATTTACTCCAGCAAAACCAAAAGTGCCTACACACTATTGAGTCCTACTATCTTACAATATAATGAGTTATTTGCTCTGACAGAGCTGAAATATGACATACCAAATCATTGGACATCTGTTTGAAAGTTACTGGGAAAACTGCAGAAGTTACCAAAGATGCTGGCTCAAAAACGAGTGAACAAGCGTCGTTTAATAGCGTTGATCCTCAAAGCAACTTTTTTTGAGGGTTCACATTTTTGTGCCTGGTAATGTATTTTAGGCAACTATTAAAAAAGTATGTCTAAGAACTAAATGACTTAAAAAAAATGTAAAGCCAAAAGTCTCCGATGTATAGATTTATGGGAATCTGTTAGGAGATCAAACGTAAAGAATTCAAAAGGTTTGCATTCAGATGCAGCCGAGTGAAGCTAAGAACTGTTGTGGTTTTGTTAACTCGGGATGAACTCGTCATATTTTCATGGGGAGCATGTCCTCACCCACGGTGCCTGCCATATATCACTGCCAGGTTTCTACAGTTAGCCCTAAGCGAACAAACCACACACTGACTCTTGAGAGAGATTCCCACATTTTTTGCCAGCATGTGGAGCATTGGGGGGGGGGGGGGGGGGTTTGCAATCGGCAGTCCCACCTCTGATACACCTGGTTTGCCTCATTGAATGAAACAGCTGGTTACACAGTAATCTGTAAGCTGAGGTGAAGTTTACATTCAATAAACATGTAATGACTGTCTACACTACAGAATTATTTCTGGCACTGCACCACTGAGCTTTGAATTATTCCTGACGTCTCTCATGGAACCTGTCTGGCAGCTACACAGGATCAAGTAATAATCTTCATCTTCAGCCTACATCTCAATTAGTCTCCTTCACATTGTCTCCCTGTCTTATTGTCTGTCTCTTACGTCTCAGGAGACAGAGACACAGGGAGAGTTAATTACGCACAGGGCTTAAAACAACTTATAATGCAACTGATTGAGTCAAGCGTGTGTTGTAAGAAATATGCCAAACAAATCGTGGTCTTTTCTTTCCCTCAAATGTGCAAGTAATTATTTCACTTAAAAGTAATTCACTCAGCCTGTCTTTTTCCTTTCTCTCTGTGAAGTGCAAAGTCATTACACTGTCTACCACTCTTTCTGTAAATCCCCCTATTATCTTCTGCGCAGGAAACTAATGGCTACAAAAGATTCAGAGTCAAAATGGAACAATTACCAATAATATTTTTCAAAGGAGAACATTTTTGTGATGTGATGATTTCCAAAAAGAAACATATATTTCTCTTACTGCAAATGGTAAATTAAATGACTGATTAATTCAGATCTGTATGTAAATTGCTCCTCACTGTTCTCCCAGTTTATGCAAGTAGTACTTACTGTTTTTTTTAATGGAGGAGCAAACATCTCAGTTGGACTTAATGTAAAGCTAGAAAAAAGCAGCATGTCTTTTGACTTTGTAATTTCTCTTTTGAACCGATAACACTGAGCAACACGTCGTATCAAACTACACGCAGGTACTGGAAAACACCTGTATGTTGGAAATGTTTTTCTTTTGATTTCAAATGAGTCCATGCTTCCCAAATGAACTGTATGGCGTCTATCATCACACTTATTACATCTTCTAAACCCTTTCTGTTGCATATCCGCTTTCTTTCCACGTACGAATCTTCCCTAAAGGCCAGAAACTGCAGACCACATTTATTTAGCACTCAGCATAACCAGCAACACCTGCTTCTACAGTGACTTTACGTCTGGCAGTTTTCCTAACTTCCACGGTGGATGGGATTGCACTGAATGTCTTAACCTTTGCAGTCATCTGGCATAATTGCCTGGATTAGAGGCCCACAGTCTGCTGTTGTTCGTCTTTGTGCATATGCCGGTGATTCTCAAAGTGTGGGGAGATACAGCAGGAGAAATTTTATACCTTTTCTAAGTAGTATTTTTCTCTCTCAATAATTGCTATAGAGTCTTGGTTAAACACAACAACACTTTCATTAACTATGGATCCAAATTGCCGTCATTCAAATCTGATGACATGAAAAAAATGATTTGATTTCTCATCCTCCAACACTCTGACAATTCCTGGCATACATTAACATTTTAGTTGCTAACTAAGGTCCTGTTTACACGTTCTGGGTTTTGGGTGCCCATAAACAGGACAACAGTGATCGAAGCTTCTGAAAACGGCTCCCAAGGGGGAATTTTTCAAAAACGCTACGACTCTGTCTTGCAAAATGCAACTTTTATTAAACACTGCTGCTGTGCATGCACACAATGGCCGTAGAAATAGTTCTTCTGCACATATGCGAGTAAATGGACAATAACAACAACAGCGGCCTCCAGAGTGTCATGACTCCCAGTCCATTCTCCTGGGACTTGGTAGTTTTATAGTTGACCAGAAATAGCAATCCAACATTGCCATCTGTCCATACAAATGTCCGTGGACTCACCATTGTTAATATTTATAAGATGTTCTATGCCAGCATGTGTTTGTGTGTGTGTGGTTTTATTACAAAAAACAAATAGCCCTCACTAGTGGCTCTACATTAGAACTACATCGTTTTCAGCGTTTCTGCCATTTCCGTGTATCATTTTCAAAACGCTGATATGTAAACACAAAACTTTTTACAAAAAAGAATGTTTACTGTTTAAAACTCATGAGCTGGTGGTTTTTGACATTTGAGACATGACTTGTGTTTCAGTGTGGTTATCAATCTTACGGCACAGATGAGATCTGAACGCAAGTTATGACCCAATTTCCTTTGACTTGTTGATTATTTCAAAAAGCAAAATTAGACGTTGAGAGCAGGGAAGGACAAAAGCATACAATTCTAAGAGAAGAAAACAAATTTAGCTGTCAGGATTTTACACCACTTATTTGATTTGCTGGTACAATTTCAGTCATATTGAAGAAAATAAGAAACAACAAAAAGGCCATCGCAGCAGGAGGCATTTTAAGCTTTGCTAGTGGCATCTCTCATTGTTCTTACAACACTTTGCAAAACCCAGAGCGGCTCGAGAAGCCCCTTCCTGAAACTGAAGGGAGCAGAGTTGCTATGGAAACCACTGAGCCTCCCCCAGGACCCCAAGATTATTAGAGATACTAGAAATTCAGTGATGATGTCACACATACAGTCATGTGGACATGTGTGGCATCTTTTTAAGGCGAAATGTCCACAGCAAGAGGCAAATAAAGAGGGGGGAAAAAAAACCTCTCACAAAAAAACTTCTCAAGGAGAGAAAGAAACACACACAACCCCTCAGATACATGCAAACACAATATGTCTTCATGTGCCAGGTTAACCAGTGATCACAGGTTTCTATGTGCTGCTGCGATCTCGCTGACTGAGACACACTCATTACTGCAGTGTACTTTTCAAAGCCCAATACAAGCGTTTGATCTGCCAGTCTCTTTTGCTACAGCGTCTCTCTGCCACTCTCCTGCTTTTGTCTTTGCTTTCTTTCTCAACTGCACATTAGCAATAGAGTAATTGCTTTTAAAATCAAAGTCTGCACCACAATTTCCGAACATACTAGTTAAATAGATAACCCTGTAGAATGGCTAAATTCAAAGACATTTTATATTGTCTTCAATCGGGCTCCTTTCAAATCTAAGTTAAATTCCTTCACTCGGTGTGTGGATCCGAGACTGTTTTAATCACTTGAAGGACAACAAAGTTCTGTGTTCAGCTAACGCAGCTCAAAGAGCTTAAAACAGGTAAACAAGAGAGGATTACGGGTTATAATTATAAGCTGTGATCGATTCCAGCCATCACAACTGCAAGTCAGATAAAGTGGTAAAGAAGATGGATGCAAAGTAGGATGTAGGGTGGCTATGATAAAGAACGTATTTCGATAGAATGAATCCATGAGAGTTCTCAGCTTTTACTGCAAAGTGCAAACAGGTGTCCATTGTTCATGTGAATGGAAGGAGATTAAAATGCCAGTAATTCAGCCAAAACCAAATCATAATTACCTATTTTTTGATCGAATATCAATTCAATTTCTTAAGTTCCATTCTATTTAGGGTTACAGGGAGCTGTGGACTATCCCAGTTGACGGTAGCCTGAAGACAGAGGAAGCCAGAGTGCCTGGAGAAGAACCATGGCCGGACAGGCAGAACATGCAATCTCTATACAAAAAGGCCACAGTCCTGGATCGCAGCGATCTGACCACAACCGGAGCAGTCTTTCTCAGAACATTGGCTCATAGTAAAGTCTTGATCAATACTCACCAATTAGCTCCTTGTTCCTGATGTCCAGGGCCATATTTCTGAGTGCAGTGGCAACGGCACACACCACTTTGTCGTTGTCTATCCTCAGTAACTCCACCAGGATGGGAAGGCCTTTCTCCTTACGGACTGCAGCCCGAATATACACTGACCACTGTTGGAAGGAAGAAATCTTACAAGGATCACAAAAACCTATCACATGATACCACATTTGCAGCTTAACTCAACAGTCGCAATGTGCCATTTGTGATCACGGTTGTCTTCACAGTAACAGAAAAATATGAGCTTTGGGTAAGAATTTGCGTATGAGCCACCTAGACTTGAACTTTAATGAAAGCACTGTGGTCAGATCGGCTGATTATTTACACTCAACTACTTTTTCTGTGAGTGAAGTGGTTGTGGTTGGGAAAAAACATAAAAGAGGCATACAGAGCCCAATACCCGAGGTTGAATGGGATGTGTGATATTTGGAGGCAATCTCAGAGCGTCTGATGCATTACACTGACTCACAAATGATATACTGTGAGAAGAGGAATTACATGAAGGAAAGGGAAGAGTTCTGAGCTTGGAGACCACTCTGCTCTCCCTCAATAACTATCAAGGTGTGCTGAAATGGAGCACTCGACCCTGGACAGCTCAAACAGAGCCACCTTATGGGTGAATTGCAGAAGACTGGGGAGGAGCCGAACAGCACCTAACAATAGATTATCAATAGGCAAGGAGTGACCCTTCAAGTTATTACCATACTAATAATTCATCTCCTCAGGCTGAGCTTGGGATTGAAACGGAGAGTGGCCCTTACTAGAGATTCAAATGAGTTCATTATGTTTCATGTCAATCTGTTCATCTCTTATGCCAGTTTGTCTCTCTTAAAGACGGCAGCTGGAAAAATGGCGTGATACATCCTGGACAGATAACACAATTCAGAGATGTCACTTTATCTAATATGTACGCCTTTTGTTTGTGGGAAGAATCCAAAGAAAATCCACATATGACCAAAGAGAATGTGCAAATGCCACCGAGTCCAGAACCCAACCTGGGGTGATTTAACTGTAAGGTGAGTGCTAACCACAGCATCTTCAGTTCATATACTAATTAAAAATTATATTAAACGGGTCTGTTTTAGTCAAGACCTAGATGAGCTGATTGTGGAGAGAGCCAGTAATCCAACGCTGCTTCTTCAGAAAATGTTAGCAGAGCTTCCCAACTGGGAAATAAAGATAGCAAATTATGCATGCATGTAGGACCTAAAGAAAATGTGATTTTCTAAGCATTAACTGATGCGATCATCCCCACCTTCATTTATTTTAGACCTTTCTCCTCCATCTCTCTCTAACAATCTGACTTTCTGTACTGTGGAAATGAAAGCTCAACTAATAAACACCTACAGTTCTGCTGAGACACTGTGCTCACTCTGTTTATCAGTCAATCTTCATTTATATTTATTTTCTTTATTTTGTTAACTGCACAGGTCACAAATCTGATCTAGTGTGGATTTTTAATCGTAGAAACAACTTTTTTTTTTGTGTTTACGAGCAACCATGTCTGCTGCAACTTTATTATTTTTGAGGTCATTCCAAGGTCATACCCTCATACTTTCTTTGTTTTACCCTCATATAAACCTCCCTCAAGGCCATACCTCGCCAGTACTCTCCAATACACCCACATGACTCATATATATTTAGCACCTGACTACTTCCATCACTCAGCTGTTGTTGCTGAACTCCAGCTCTCCACGGCGTGCTGCGATTAGGAACCTTTGCATTACGACAGCAATTGCATTGTTATTGAGAAGTATTATGTTTTATAGAACACATAAAAACACAAGATTGAGCTCAAAATATTTTATATGAAGGCAGCGTGATCCTGGAGAGAGCAAACGGTGCAACAATTTTTCAGCTGATTGTATATTGAGGGACAGTGAGGTGTTTATCATATGCTTTGTGGTACTTTTTATTTATATATTATCTTTTCAATTAAAAAGACACCCACAATGCAGTAGTGTCTTTGATATTTAACCCCTCTGTAAATCTTTAGTAGATTATTGTCTGCTATGAAAATACATTCCTCAGCAAGGACCATTCAAATCCTAATTTTAAAAGGGTGAAATTAACCTCCCTTGTCTGTAATCTATTTATAGCATATAACCTTTTCATAAACAGTGGACAAACCAGCCTCTGGACTAAATCCATTTTTGGGATTGGATAGCAGGGATACAGGGATTTAACTGTCTGGGTGCAGAAAAACATAATCACACAATTGCTTCACATACTGAAGTAAACATACCCTCGTACGTCATTTGTCCAAACACATAAGGCATTATCTGTTTTCTATCAGGACAAAAGATTCGTGTACACTGTGTTTCCGCATTCAGTTACCAGCTAAGGACAAGCTTTGCACATTTCCATCTGCAGTTTTAGTCATCCGGACTGAAATGTGCGTGAGGCAGAGATACAAAGTTTCCAGTCAAGGAAGGAAAAAGGTGTTTTTGCAGCATCTTAAACAAAGTGATTACCTTCCAGCTGCCTGCAGCCAGGTTCTGCAGAGCCCCAGCTGCACCCTCCAGGGTGTCAGGATTTGAGCATTCAGACAGCAGGGTGAGGTAGGGCTTGACGATGGTTGGGTGCCACAACATCTGAACCCCTTTAGGGGGCTCTGCCGTGTCTGGAAAAGGACCCACGCCATCCCACTGAGAAAGAGGAGACAGATTGTGGAAATGTTATTCACAAAGCCAAAAAACAGTGACAACTGTTTTTGTTGCAAAGACGATTTTTTTTTCTTTCTCATATCGACAAAACTTTAGGAAACTTCACAACAACTCAAAAAAAATGGTCTCAATAGTCTCGTGGTTGAAAGTAATGGGTGTGATTTTCATCATAACCAAATTCTGCTGTACGATTATTCCCTACACTTGTACATTACTTTAAATATTGAGTAACACCACTGCAGGTCAGCTAAAAAGTGAATTTTTAGGTGGATGATGCAACAGTGTTCATTCTGTTTCCATGTGCTTTCTGAGCTCTTTCTCAGATTTGCTTTGATTTCAGGATGATGCTCCATGTCCAGGACATTCATAGGTAAAGTATTACCATTCTTGAGAAACCCATGACTGCATAAACCTGCAGAGTTAAAAAAAAAAAAAAAAAAAGTAAGAATCAGAAGTTCAGCAGGCTGTATATTCTTGTGTCAGAGTACCTGCTTTGTGTCAGAATGACTGACTGTTAGGTCTCAAAACAAACTACATCTCCACCTGGCACACCCTGACCTATTAAAAAAAGTCACAGATGCACTCACGTAATCATTCCCTGTCAGCCTGCTATGCAGAAGAGAAGAATGATGGAGGGGAGTAGTGACAAAGGGCAAAAGATAGAGAGGAAAGAGATGGATTTAAAGAGAGCGAGAGAGAGGCTATGTGAGAATGTTTCCCTCCTACTTCACTTTAAGAATTATACTTAAAGCTGCATGCTTCTCTTTCATTTCCCTCCTTCCTATTCCACTACAATGGTGACTCTTGATGTTTGAACCTCTTTGTAGAGTGACATGCCCACACCTCTTTCACATCGGCATAAACCCACAACCACCTCTCCTTTTCTCTGCCCTTCTTATTTATATTTCTTTCCCTTCTATTCTTTCCTGCTTGTCATTTATATCGAGCCCTGCTTTTCTCTCCTGTTGATTCATTTTCTCTACACATCTCTTGATTCCTCTCTCTCTTTCTTGCTTGCTTGGTTCTCCCTTTCCATGTTTTCCTATTCTATTTCAATCGCCCTCTCTCCCGTTCACAGTTTTTCCTCTCCCCATCGACCTCCTCGGTTTCGCTCTGCTGCCTCTTCTCCTCCCCTTGTCTCAAGGTAAACTAGGCTAGTGTTTGTCTTCAGAGAGGTGCTGGGAGTGTGTGCATGTGTGTGTATGGGTGTGTGTGTGTTCGTATGTGTGTATGTTTTTATCTTTACATAGATTCTCTGATCATGAAAATCAAAGGCGTTTCATAGTTTGAAGTATGCCCAGGCGCTACAACAAGAAGCATCAACTCATTCACGACACCGACTGTTGCCTGGAGACTTTCTACATGCTAAATATAAACGTATAACATTAATTTGCTTATGTGAAATCCTCTAAAGTACACTGCGAAGTATATCAACCCTTTTCAAATGCTTTTGTACTGAAGACTATTTCACAGGCAACCGTCAGATAGATTTCTTTACCCATCCATCCATCCATCCATCCATCCATCCATCCATCCATCCATCCATCCATCCATCCTCACGCTTGCCATAATATGAATCTCTCCGGTTGGAATCTGGGTTCGGCTTAGAGGCCTTTCTCTGTGGAGTCTGCATGCTTGCCAGGGGAATAAATATCTACTGCAAATCAGAATGAAGAAACTAATCAAACACCTTTTCTTTCATTAAATCTGTAGTAGTCAGTTCTCTCGCCTCACAATGGGAATGAGAACGATATTCTCTGGTTTTCTCTCAGTGTTCAGAAATCTGCATTTGAAGCTAATTGCTGATTCTAAATTCCCTCTGAATGATTGAAAGTGAGTGATAGGTGGATGAAATTGGTATAACCTATGTCTTCATGTTTAAAACTCTTCAGACACTAATACTACTGAAGCAGTATTAGTTTAAGCTCTGCACAATCTGCCTCAAAGAACCTGTTAAGTTGCTACTGCCACCCAGCTTTTTAAGTCAATGATGTACATTCACACTTGAGTTTTAAGGTCAGATAGCCAGATATCATGCTCTGTAATCTTCGGTGAAGTTCTCAGGTGTGGTAGGAGATTACAGCTTTAACAGCCACTGTAGCGGTACAGCTCGCTTCAAGAGTTTTCAAGAGACCGCTGAACAAATAACAAAGGCCAAATCCTATAGAATATCCCCGATAGCAGGTCTGCACTTGAGTGTGTGCTTCAGCAATCCATTAGGGATGTTTAGGTCCAGTTCAGGCTCCCATATTGCCCTCTGCCCTTGCTATCGTAAAATCTAATAAATTATTAAGGAGACCACACTGCAGCTTAACTGCCTGCTTCCACCTGTCTGTCTCTCTTTGAGGGCCAGTGTCTTGGCTCTTACCGCTCACATTTAGTCTCTCTGTGCCAGTCTGTCTCTCACCGACTATCAGACCCAGGGTCAACATTCAGAAAAAAGTGATGAGTCACACATTATTTCAGACTTTATAACAACAGAATGTTTCTTTTATTTATTATTCTGATGGGAAATTGACTTTCAAGCTTTCTATACTATTATGACTGTTAAATTTGTAATTTATTTGTGTTGCCGAACAGATCGGAAGAAAATATTATGGTGGCATATCCTAGGAACTTTTATGAGACAAGTCTGGTCAGCCACCTATGCAGAAGATATGATATTATATATGATATTATCAAATAATATTGTTTTCATCCCTTCATCACTACAACACATTTACAACAGCGATGCATGACATTTCAATGAAAAAAAAGTAAAAAGGTAATGTGATTACAGCAACAAAAAAGCATAGCTTTGGCCAAGGTTGAATATTACCATTTATTTACCACACACCTCTGTTGAAAGAAAGGCAACCTCAACAACAGATGCCTCACTTCATCCTAACATTTATCTTTATTTACATTTTCCATCTACATACATCAACCTACGTACTTTTGCAGCAAACCGATCTTAACCAAGTTGAATGGTGTGTTAAATATGACTGAGCATCATATTACAACGTGGAGAAAAAAGTGGACCCATTAAGAGTGTGCATGAGCTTTCTCAGTAAACTGAGAATATGTGTAACTTGGACTTTCACTGGCAGGGCTAAAAATAAAACAAAATAATACCTTTATTTTAGATAGTGGTGTTATTAAACCAGATGGATCAATTCTTGGTGAGCAGTTTGTAACATCTTGACAGATTTATACAGTATTTTATAGCCACAGGTTCTTTATTGATTGTGCATAGTTTTGCAATAAGGGCTGGTATGCTTTATAAGTTCAATGAAGTTTGTATTGAACTGCTGATGGGTCACCAAGATGGGTCCCTGAGCAATGCTCTGAAACTGCGACTGCATCTGAATGGGCCAGTAAACATGAGACTTGTGCCATATCAAGCACGCAGATCACATATTTTGCCGTGACCTTGGAATGAGCAGCAGAAATGTACGATTCTCATGCATTTTACATTGTATGCTGTAGTAACACAGTTTAGTCACTAAAAAAAGATCAGTGCAGCTCGCCTCCGTCCCTAAGGACTTGAATTGATGCTGGATTGGTGCAAAAGGCAATACTCAACATCACCATCATCAAATCATCGACTCAGTGAGTACACTTTCAAAAAGCAGTGCTTATCTCACTTGTAACATTACCATGGCCTTGTCAAATCTGTTTTTAGAGGTAATGCTGTCTTCAAGTCTCATTCACACCATCCCTCATCACCCTAGTCCTTACCTGGTCTGCTCCCTTCTTTTTCTTCTTCTTCTTGCCCCAGCAGCCAGAGCTCTCTCCATCACGGCCATTAGCGTCACAAAGCAACCCATCCAGCTCCTCCAACCCCCCCTGCTGTCCGTGGGACGTCTCGGCAGCCAGCCGGTAGGACAGGTTTCTCAGGATGCAGACACAGTTCTCTACAGTCTGCACATGAGAGAGATGATAAATGAAATGAGGCATGAGGATGATGGGGTTAGTAAAATAGAATTACAATTACAAAAATATATAAAAAAAAATAAAACTTGTAAAAAAATTATTAGTCAAGTTCAGATGGCACATTTGCATTTGATGCTATTCAAGGAAACATTGTGCTTGCAAGCTCACAGTCAAAGCATGCCAATAAAAAGAAAAACGCCCACTCTCACACTTTCACTTCTGTCTGCACCCGTGAACCAGACAGATGGAGAGCGACAGAGAGAGAGAGAGAGAGTGAGAGAAAAGAGAGAGAGAGAGAGAGAGAGAGAGAGAAAGGAAATAACAATGATAATCTTACAGGTAATATGCCACTGAATTTGTTAGCTCCGACTTTGAAATGAGATTAGAAGAAACTCAGGTAAATGAGGAAAAATGACAAACCCAATATATTGCATCACACCCCATTAAACACAGAATTTCAAGTTGAACCCAGCAGGCAGAGAATATGTGAGTATGTGTGTGACTGCACGAGCGCTAACTAATGCCTTACAGTGTGTGGTGTCTATTCCTAAGCGTGCACCTTGACTGATTGTGTGTAGTGTGAGAACGGGGGAGATATCGAGTCAACGGAGTGGAAATTAACAAAGACAAATCATCAATCTTCTCTCAGTCTGACCATTGCTTTACACAAAAAACAACTAAGGAGTGTAATTGAACAGCCTCAAGAGACGCAACAAACAAAACAACGTCTCACTCCAGTGAGCTGCACTCATGTCTGAAATTCTATTCACATGCTATTATGAAGAGATGTCGGAGAAGTTACGTTTTATTTACAATTTGCCATGACATTTCATATTTCGATCTGTTATTTCATGCTTATAGTAGATTTTCTTTCTGTGGCTATAAGTTCAGGGAGTATAAAGGCGGCTTGATATTGGATTTAAATGATTTTGTGGTACTTCTGTTTGCCACTGGAAGGTCAGCGGCGTTGGTCAGTCAAAGTGTTTCTGAAGAAAACACTTAAACACTCAAGAATATGAACTAGGCAGTGTGTTTGATCGATTATTTCTTGGTTGTAACAATGTTTCTTGGCAAAAAATATTTTCTTTTTAAAGTTACAACATTTGTGAGGAACGTGCATTTGTTGGATGAGCATCAGAGCGATTTGGGATGCGTCCAAGATTTTCCAAATGTTTTTTATCAAGGCCAAACATATTTTCTGTGCAATTGAACCTTATTTTGACCTTCAGGACCTCAAGGTGCTAAAAATCAGGTGTCTGATTGCCACTTCTCAAGGCAGAGAGATATCAAGATGAGATTCTCAAACCAGCGGCAATCCCACATCTCCACAGTCTGAGACCAAACTCTATACTTCCAAGATTACAACACTCGTGTTCACAGAGCGGGGCTTATCAGAAAATACCACCAGAATTTTGGGAGCGGAGAGGATGGTGTGCCCCCCCCCTCTTCTGAATTCAACCTGTCATAGCAGCAGCTTGGGCGCGCTCTTCATGCCAGAGTGAGCAGCACAACCACATTGTCTGACTCTGGACACATACCGTTTAAAGAATAGGATGCCATCCCACAACAGTGTGTGAGCAGACTGGTGACCTCGATGAGGAGGCGGTGCCAGGTACGTGTAGCTGTGTATGGTTCTTCTACATCCTGCTGAAGCTTACGGAATACAATCGTTAAAACGCCAATATGTCTTGTTTATCTAGATGTAATAATGGATGCAGTCACACACAGATCTGTTGTTCATCCCACAAATGTGGCACGATTTCAAAGGGAAATCAGCCTTTCTAATGGTATGACGTTGTTACATCAAAGAAACAATCTACCAAACACAAACATCCTTTCTTTTTGTGTGTTGTTCAGTATATTGCCTGCATGACCTTGAGCGGCTTTTCAAGCTGCATGCTGTATATCCACTAATGGTCCTATAGTAACAGCAGCACTTAATATACACTGTTCAACTCCAACTTGTAACAATCCTTTGTTCCATGTTAGTTCTGTGTGTTTAACAATGTGCTTAGTCTATTGAGTTTTTGCACTAGCAAGTTTATTTGCTGTACTTTTTCAGGGAATGGCAATGTGCTATTCTATACCGAGAAACTTTATTAAATGCTCCTTACTTTAATCTACTGACTTTCTGAGTCCACATTAGTCAACTGTAGATTTTGTTTAGACTTTTAAAAAATGCCACAGTGAGAACTGCAGCAATGCCTCAGATCTTATATATACTTCTGGCTGGAGTTGTGAACAAGGAAACAAGGCAGAATGGAGAGATAAAACCGTAACGATGATCAAAACACCTGTCCTGACGTATCCATAGTGGGAATGTCTTTATATGGGCGCTGACAAAGACAGAAGTGATTCTTAAAGTACATTGGATGAGGCTGGAACTGGTAGATAATCAGTTGTATTATTACTTGAACAGACTCAGCTTGTGATTCTTGACAATCTCCCCTGCCATTTATGATTAAGATCAATCTCTGGAATGCAAAATTTTACAAACAAGCCACATAAAATATCCCAAAATTGGCACGACTGGAGATTAATTACATGTTGATGAATGATTGAGCTCTATCTTGTAACGGCTCATTTCTAATGATCCATGAAATAATGTGCAGAATTAACAACCAGATGAGCAGAGGAGAAAACGGTCTGGCCAAAGCAGGGAAAACACACCACAGAGCAAGCACATGGCTAATGTGAATCACTAATCCAACAGTGACCATTTGGTGGTTTGTGGATGTAAGTCAGTCTTTGTTAATGTGGCGACAGCAGCCCTCCTCAGGTGGAGAAGGGGTGGGCAGTTAAACAGTGATTAAGGGCGGCCATTTAGAAACGCTGGGAGACAGGGAGACCTTGAGAAGTCAGCCATCCACAGCGCTGTTTATGTAGTATTGACTGACCCACGCGTGCTGCGACATGAACCCGTATGCACACCAACATGAACTGAACACGTCCTCGCATGGAAACATGCAGAGTGAACATAAACCCACTCGACTCTGACAACTGGCAGAGCTAAACCGGTACCGAGATATACTTCAACACCGTGACAGATTTAATTTGCCCTAAATAACAAGAGTTGACGAGGTGAACGCTCCTAGAAAACTAAAATCGTCCTTGTGACTGTCGACAGTGAAACGGTTCCCCACCTGTATTTTCTGGAAAACACAAGAAGTGTTTTCTTCTGACAAAATGAGACTATGCAACACTTTGCTCTCCTGCGGACCAATTTCATGTTGAAAATACGAATTTAACGTTTAAACGTCGAGATGTTCAGAGTCACGCGAGTGCACACCTTGCTGTCGATCTCGCTGCTGCCCAGGGAGGTCTGGATAACGTAGAGGAGAGCATCCGTCAGGCCGTCACACTCCCTCATCCTTCGTCTCGCCTCCTCACCTGCTGAGCTTACATTCCTGCAACACACACCCAGAAGGAGAAGAAAAAAAAAAAAGATCAGTGGTCGGAAAGTGTGCATGTCTGTATGGTTGCCAATCAGAAAGAGTACAACAAATAGGGGAAGAAAGAGAGCTTGTTGAAGGGGGGGGAAGATAAAACAGGAAGACAGATGAAAGAAGAAAAAAAAGACAGTGGTAATCAGAGGTGTGAGAAGACAAAGTCAGAGGCAAAAAGAGACAGAAAAACAGATACCGGGTAAACCTGGCAGCTCTCCCTCAACCAAACAATTGAACAGGGAGCATTAAAATTCTGGATACATCTCAATCTATGCCCTGAAGGCTCACTTCAATTTAAAGCACTTGACTTGAGTCCAAAAAAAAAAGAAGCGAGGGAGAAAGAAAAAAAGCTGCTTTAGTCAGACAGTTGGTGCCTGAACTTAACAGCCAACACTCACACCAACGCTGCTTTGATAATGACACCATTGTCCCGTTTATTATCGGCAGCTTTGCCAATATGATGCACGGAAATAATGAATTGAAATTTGATTGAACGGAAAGTACAGGTGGGCGGTGTGAGGTTGGATTTGTTTGGGTATCAACGTGAAGCTGCCTGTGATACAGAAACACTCAGTCCCAGACAGTGATTCATTTGTCTGTGTCAATAAAGCAAGGATGGAGCTGCGGTGTAAAGTATGTGTTCAATTTAAAACGATTCTCTCATTTATACAATCCTGCTGGAGCTCCGTCCATACAGAGCATCTTGAAGAAAAGCTGACAGGAAACTACAAAGAAACTTTGCCTTGATAAAAACTATACTTTATTTTTTTTAATCAACTCAGCAACACAATGGAAAGATGAGCTCCATGCTTTAGTGTCACTTAACAGGATACACTGTAATGCAAATATTATGGCAACGACATTCTTTACTCCACTGATTAATGCACCAGCAGATCAGAAAAATACATCTAAAAATGTCTTTATAAAAACCAAAGCAGGGCTGCCAACCTCAAAAGACATTGTTGTTACCAACTGTGGAGATTGATGGGTAATAAATGGGCTTTACTGACGTGTGCTGGTTACATACTTGATCTTTTAAAGTCTATAGAGAGTGTAAAGGTGTTTACATTTGAACGTACCTTCTACTGCTTACAATCTTTAAAGTGGCTTATGTTTGTAACATCTACGTGTGAGTTATAGTGAAGAGATCAAAGCAGATGACTGTAACAGTGATCAATACTGAAGGTGAAGAAATGTTGGATGAGCGTCAGAGCTATTTGCAAGTCATCAAGTTACTTCAGTAATGACTGCATATCAAGACTCCCAACTTGAATAAATAAATGTTAAATTCTGATTACATTCATAGTTTTTTACATAAAATCAACCAGGTTATTTAGTGTTGTAACACATTTTGATATAAATAGCCGTGGATAATTTCACTTATTCTTCTATTTTGTATTGATTAATACAAAAGCTAAATAGTCATACTGTTTATTCACGGTGTTGTTGATCACAACATTATGGGAAATGTTCCTGCCCCAATTTACTATGCCGAGTTGTTGTGAAAGTAAAGAACTTGAAATTCAACTTAATAGTTGAAAAAAATGTATTTAAAAAAGTTGAAAGTGAAATGAACACGTATTAAATCTTGTTATTTCACGTTATTACACCATATGGTATCACTGCTATGAGTACATAAACAGCATCTGTGCTTTTTTAATTTTATTTCTGTGAAGAAGTTGAATCTGTACTTTTCAAGCAAAACTAAGTAACGTGAGTAATTCTGGCACTTTCGGCCTTGCCCTGTTGCACCTGTAACACTACTGACTTGGAGATGATGCTTCACTTAAAAGTATCTGACGTCCTTCTGTTGAAATCTTTTGATACAAGTTAGCAACATTACAGTTTTCTTTTTCTTCAGGCAGCTATTTTAATTTTATTTTTAAGTTTTCAACTGGTCATACTCAAAAAAAAAACATAAATTCGCCTACTAATATTCGTCTCATTTAGGAGTTGAGGCGTGAGTCTGCAAAAACTGTACAACTGAGAGGCTAAGCTTAACATGACTCACAGATTCACAATATGTGAAGAAACGAGAAGAAATGTGATAGGCGGAATTTCTCATTTCAATTGATTGAAAAGCTGAAGAAGTCTTTGCATACGAGGAGAGATATGATAGTAATTTATCCTTTGTTCCGATAACAAAAAAAACCTAATAAATGCAGTTGACAGTCTGAAGTCTGCTATTTACCATACCATATATCCTAAAACAGTCACCAGAACCAGGCAAACAATTACCCAATCACAACGACTGGAGGTAAAACTTGCACTTTATCACAATTTCTGGGTAATCCACTAAACCACCCAATTTCAAACTTCACCGTCATAGTTATTTCTAAGAAAGTGCATCCATTCTCCAATAATTATGGAATAACTTTGTTTAGTCAATCCACTGCTCAACACGAGCGTCCACCAACACATAAAACCATGTGATGTTCCTCATGTACAGCGTGTCTGTGTCAAGTTTTAGACAGCCTTTCGGGAAATCTCTGCCAGAGCCAGAACAAGTGTAGTGTAGCATAAGTGTGTGCCTGCGTGTAAAATCCCAAAGGACAGATGAGGACATGTAGTCTCACAACCATTTCAAGCATATCCTCGGCATACTATTTAGCAGAAGCAAAGAAGGAAGACAGTGTAGTCTTTTAGGAAAAAAAAGAATGGAGGAGAAAGATGTTGTAAAGGGTGTTTACTTCAGTATATCCACAGGTGATCATACTGGAGTGCTAAAATGGGATTGACCATGAACAACTGATTGTGCTTTGGCACCAAGTACTCAAATGTCACCATATTCATGCCCGTGCAGCTTTTCCTCAGAGAATTGCCCGATTTATCACAGAGAGACCCAATCTGGCTCCATTTAGATAATGTCTATGACTGCAGTGTAATGGCTACACATTAAGCAAAGTTCTCAAATATATCAGTGTCATTAGCCATTACATTATGGCCTTCAGCTACAATACAACTGCGTGCATACTCATTCTTGACTTTTATGTTCTTTATATCTCCATATTTATTGACTAGTTTTCACATATAAAAACTTTTACCTGAGGACAATCCTGCAATGAACTTCCAATACGCTGGCTCACTACTGGAGGTGTGTGGGGGCTGACAGTTATCAAAACAAAGCCAGCAATCAAAAGAATAAGGAAACCTATTTTCAAAGTTTGGTAACAAGAGTTTAGGATTGTTATTGAAAGTTGAAACGCCAGAAAACAGATTAGAGAGACAATTGTGCCACGAACAAGGAGACAATGTGAGTGTATGAATGGATAAGTTCATCCATCACAGTGGCATAATAAAGTGATCACAGCTGTTTTAGCACTCTATGAGACGAGGTCACACATAAATTGTACTGATGAGAAAGAGAGAAAAGAGAGAAGGGGGAAGACACAAGAACTCAATTAAAACTTCACGTTCACGGCTCTCCGCTTCCAAGAGAAGGTCAAGTCATTTTCACCCGCTTTGAATGCTAATGGGCAAACAAGAGCAAGATGGAAACGCCGCTTAGCAGAGACACAATTCTCGGCTGAGTCGATATAAAACAACAGAACATTGAAGACACTTCACCTTGGCTAATGTTTAAGCACTGCAGACAGGAGATGAGTGGGTGAGAAAGAAAGCGAGAGAATGGGAAATATTTACTGCTTCAACGTTCAGCCTTGCTAACTTCTACTGACATATGGACTGCTGAGATTGTTTTTCTTTATCTGTTTTTCACTAACTCCGGATGCTTGCTTGCACATATAGTGCATATTCCAACATGAGGAATGACATGAAAGCCCGCTAAGATTAATAATGTGGGTTTTATTATTTCAAAAGCTACCTGATATAACTTCAAAGATTAAAGTGGCCCACAATTTAACATATTCCTAACATACTCTGAAAACTGCTTCACAAATAAATGCCTGTGCTAAAGCGTGCGAAATGTGTTCCTCTTTGAAGGACAAAACTCTGGGATGGTTCATGTCCCCTCAAAAAGTTTTATCATATTAAAGGTCATTAGAAGAGAAAACAAACACATTTTACTAGCTCCTATTTCCCATGTTTGAAATAAAATGCACTAAATCTGCACACAAGACTTTAGACTTAGACTTTAGATTTTAGACTTAGACTTTGCTTTATTAATCTCTTGGGATGACTCCGTCAGGGAAATTTGAGTTGCAGCAGCTTAACAGAAGAGGAGCAGCACACAGAGGATAACAAAGATGAGTTACAGAAAAAAAGGTAATTCACCTTAACCTAACTAACTATAGAAGTGGCAAAAAGAATTAGACTCCTGATATGAGATAATATAAACTCTTAACCAACCTTAACGTGATATAGAAATGGTAAAAAGAGTAAGTAAAACTCCTGCCAAGATTTAGTACAAAAAATATAGAATAATATAAATTCTTAACTAAGCTTAACTTAGCTAGATATAGAATGGCATAAAGCCATCAAGGCTGGGTTGTTTTTATAGATGCAATGTGAAAGGTTCAGGATGACGCATATCACTCAGTTAAATCTAAAATATACAAGTTCATTAGATACTATAGGAGAGTTTAAAAAAAGGCTGTTGTACTGTCAAAATATTTAGCTTGATACCGGGTTGGTTACATCTTTTATGATTTATTTTTTTTACATCAAACTCTCAAGAAATGAATCATTTTGATCTGTATCCCACTTTTAACATGCAGACAATGTTAAATAGCTTGTGTCTGAGGTAGCAAGTAATGAAACATTTCTACTTTGTGCTACTGTGCTCAGTAGAGTTATCATATCTGTACTTCAGTATTTATTTGTATGACAACCTTTTACTTTCATTTCCTAAATTAAAGAACTAATATCTCACTTTTTCTTTCTGAATGACTTCAGACTTCCTCGTTATTTCCTTTAATCTCTACTCGGGTAATTTAGAGTTACAGTGAAAGGATCAAAATCGCCGGTGATAACAATTATCAATACCAAAGCTGGAGTGATCCAGTTACGTCAATAATGGTAGAAAGTGGAGACTTTCTATATGTAGATGTTGGAAATTGAATTCACTGTGTTTTATCTAAGGTCCAGGTTATTAACTTTTTAAAATGATTTCAATTAAGTTGAATTGTGATTTATGATTATTACTGACTAAGCTGACACTGAAAAACATAGTATTCCAATAGCAATAATTATGCGAAGGTGTGCACATGTGCATTCACTTATGTGCATCTCCAAACCTGTACTTTTTACCTTCACTTACGGAGTTATATAAGTCAAATCTTTGCTTCCATTTTTCACGAGAGCCTTATTGTACACAAGAACAGTGATATTCAGAGGCATTATACTTTGGGTATGCCTGCCTGTATTTGTGTGTCCACCATTTATGTGCACATGGGCTTGTTAGTCTCATGGTTGTGTGAGACTGTATGACAAATTGTACCTTTATGTAACACATCAATGCTCCTGTTTCTGCCATTTAGGTGTTAAGTGTTTTTTTAAAGAATATTAAGATATTCACACAATGCTGACCTTCTGGTTTGAGTCAGCTTTCCAACACCAATGTAAGGGAGTCATAAATTGTGATAACGTAATCTGTGAATGTAGTTATCACTAGCGAGAGAGCATGTCAAAAGGATTACTGAAAAAATAACAATAATTGAGCACACAAGTGCCATCTTTAACAAATGTGTGAATACATAAACTCTACTCTGATAACAGTTGGTGGTGTTTTAGGTGTGTGTGTGAGAATGATGGTGACTGTGAAAGCCTTTAAATTTACCTGGTAATCGCTACTGTTTAATGGGTCCATTACAGGCTCACACTTCAACCTATCTGATGCAATTCCCCATTAATTCAACTCAACTCATTAGCCCGCCTCATTAAATAATT
Organism: Lipophrys pholis; assembly: GCF_963383615.2. NCBI lineage: Eukaryota > Metazoa > Chordata > Actinopteri > Blenniiformes > Blenniidae > Lipophrys > Lipophrys pholis. Next base: position 8,760,897 of record NC_137648.1, read on the forward strand.
ACCTATGGAACAAAAAGAAACAGAACCTGATTATACATCCTGTAGAGAGTTAATGCTTGGTGTTTTGTTTTTTTTGCTGCAGTAAGAGAGACGTGCCAGTTTGGACAACCAAGCTTGAAATGTTTTCAAAAATTCATTGTTCACAACTGTGAATAATAGTAACATTTCCATTAAAGTGTATTATTCAGTAATTTCTATCTTCATTAAGTGTAATACACAGCTTTTAGCCGACTCTCATGGGAAATTTAGGGAGGATTCACTGAGAGAAATGTGGCAGTGCTGTGGCAGGAGTCTGTTTTCTGTGAAACAAATTAAAAACAAATTAGGAAAAAAAAAATTGAGTGCTGCCAGGCCAAAAATCATTAAGAGCAAAGGAAGCAGAGGAAGGCACCAATATGAATCTTACTTTGGAACGCACACAGGAGGGGAATGGCGGGGCGAGGTGAGAGATTTTTAATTGACTTTAGTTCACATAAAACACTGTTTCATTAGAGTGAATAAAGACTAAAATGTATACGTGGATGCAGAGATCATCACTTTAAGCAGATACTTTTGGTTATTGTACTGAATTCAACCAAAAAAAAAGTGCAAAAAACCCCCAACAACACCACCAAATCATTATATCTTATTATTCCAACTTAACACTTCAGTCAACGGTTAAATATAATGGCCTTTGCTTGACTGTGGGTGCTTTTGGCAACTATTTCACATATATCTTAATATTTCTCTAACGTCCTTGTCTAATGGAGGCATTAAAGGAAGAATTAAATACATATATTTTCCACAAAGTGAATAAGGCCACAGTAGAATTAGAACAACTTGGAAGTTGCATAATGCCCTTTTGTTTTGCCGTTGCTTTACTGAATTTAACCTACAAGGGGTGTTTCATGGCTGCCGTCCCCCATTTATCTGACCCCAGTTCGTTTATCCAGTTATCACCCTGCCTAATAACCTCTCAAATGTTTCTACTTTGAAACCTTCAGACTGAAAACAAATCCCTACTGCACAATGAATTTCCATTCATCCATCTTCCATAAAACTATCCAATTCAGAGGGCGAGAACTGATCACAGCTGGCTATGGGTGAAGGCGTAAAAACAGTCTGAACACACTCACACTGGACAATTGACCTCAAATGCATGTCTTTGGACTGTGGGAGAAAATATCAAACAAAACAATTGAATTGCCTTCTTTTGTTTTGCATATATCTCACAGTATGCTCGCACAAAAGTGTTGTTTGAACTCGGAAATCAACAATGTATGTATAGTGATGGCTTATAGCCTCAAAGGTGATTTACAGCTTTCAACAATGACTGGCCCTCATGCATCATCATAAACATTTTCTCTTGATCTGGAATGTCTTTTGACGTTGTAAGTGCATTTTAGCATTTTTAATTTTTTTTTTGTAAGATGTTTACACAATTAAGAGAAAAAGTAACAACGTTCCTCAAGTCTGACAGATGCTGGCTTGACTTCTACTGGACACGTTATACATTATTTATGTGGCATAAGTTTTAATGTTCAAGGAGAAAGAGTCACGGAGCACATCATACATTACAAACTTTCAACAGTTTGTTACACGAGTTGAGGAACATGCAGAGAAATGATGTGAACGTGACAGAGTCTCTGACAGATGGCTCTCTGGTTCAACTCAAGAAACAAATGACAGCTGAGTGATTTTGTCTCAAACAGCTGGTGTGTGGCGGCTCCGCACAAGTGTCTGACCGTGTGTCAGGGTGTGTGCGTGTGTGTGTGTGTGTGTGTGTGTGTGTGTGTGTGTGTGTGTGTGTGTGAGAGGGTGCAGGCAGTAGAGGGTCATCAGCAGATGGCAGACCCGGACACAAACCTATAAATATCGATGAAATAAATATGGAAACAAACTCCTCCAAGATCGCACGTTTCTAGATTCACAAGAGCTCGTTTAGTCAAAAACAACAGAGGAACAAATTAAAGATACTCATATTAATGACGTTAAGTAGCACTTTGGGTGCTTTCACATTCATGAGTATTTTTTTCAAATACATAATTTTTTATCACGCTTGAGTAAAATGCACACCATATAATTTACTTTCCCACTTTGGAAATTATAACTAATTGCTGTGTATGTCTGCAAATTGAATTAAGATTAAAAGCTTGCATTTTCGTAGGCAATATTCTTATTATTTTAACTGAAAATTCCTGCTTTACGGCAACCTTTGTGTATGGATTTAATTGTTTGTCAGGAAAATGTATTAATTAATATTTCTGGCGATTATTTAAAGTAAATGTGGTGTAATTAAGCTTAGTAGCACATTTTCTTGAGTATTCTTTTAAACAACAGTACTTTTGCATGTATCTGAGGAAGGCTGAACCAAGGTAACAATAATTGTGCTTCATTGCTTATTTTCAGTGTTTAGTGCGTCGGTGTCAAAAAGGCAACAAGCTGGAAGTAGAACCCATTTGTGTAGTTCTGATTAATACAGAAACACAGACACACGCACACACACAGCTCTGAGGCTGCAGGTAGCCTCTGTCTTTCTTGGCAGCAAACCAACATCCAGCAGGGAGTTAAACGGCCTCTGAACGGAGGATATGGAAACTCCCTCAACAGAAGACCTTGTGTCTCGCCTGATAACACTGTACCAAGCCCCAAAACGGCGCTGTGCTGTGAAGTGATTCTGGCATCCCGGACGAACTGGATGATTGCAACTACCACTTTCATCGAGAGACTGTACATGAGCCCAAAAAGCTGTTTTTTGCTCTGACAAATGATTTTTAATAAAGTAGCTTTCAAACAGTCACTGGAACAGCTGCTGCGTAACAGTTTTATTTAATCTTATATACATATAGGTCTATGAGAGGCACGGTTGAAGCCAGCTGGACAAGAAAAAGAGTCACAGGTCTCCATGCACAAACAGCCCAGAAACGGAGCTGTGTTAGGAGGTCTAGAGTCTAGACTGTTGTTAGTCTGTCTTGAAATTTAAAGCATTCTTTAAAAAATATATAATTTATTATTATATAATCAATACATTTAAATAAAGTTAGAAATAATTTATACTGAGAAAACTGTTAAGGTATCATCAAACAACAATCAGTTGAATTTCTCCATTTCTAAATGACTTCATCTTTGGCCAATGAAGGGTTAATATTTGCATGGTCATATGTGCAAACAGGAAGAATCCTTAAATGCCCACAGCTTGATTAAGCAGCTTATGGGTCCATCAGCATCATTGGCTGCGTGGCTCGTAATGCACTCATGCGCATCCTCACCCACACACACCCACACACATTCACACTCTCGGATGCCACCTTAATGAAAACACCTGATGCCTTGCCACCGGTTTTTCCCTATTATCGGTGAGCCCTCTTCACCGGCTGCGGTTTCAGACACTGATTCTATTTGACTCCTTTGGGCACAGATGTGTGAGTGCAGAGATGTGCACATATAGAAATGTCGACTGGTTGATGTGTATATATATATATATATAGATATTGCCAAGGTGACATACAGCATATTCCCATTCAAGCAAACACACATATACACACGTATAAAAACACAAAGAAAGACAGATGGAGTCTGTACTCACTTTTGTGCATTACACAGCCACGCAAGCACACACAGCAAATGGATAATGAGAGAGGTGAGAGGTCTGAAATTGAGCTGAGGTACACTGGGACCCGAACACTGTGGTCCTGTGTCACTTTAACCCCTCGAAAAGATAGCGAGGTGGAAAACAACCCTAGAGGGCTGCAGAAACACCTTCATTACTCTGCGTTAGTCTCTCCTTCTCATTGTTCTAATCTTCCCAACTTCCTTTACTCCCACTTCTTTGCCAGCCTTTATAGTTAGTTTGATCTGTAACTTCACAGTGTGGATAAAATGCCGTGACAGCCTCATTTATCTTCCCCCGCATCTTTATGTACCTACACACAAGCATGGAAAGCCCTATGAACACATCAACGAGAAAGGAAGAGGGAACAGTGACACAGAAATGATGGAGACCTGCAAATGTAACAGTAGCGAAACCTGGTTTACAATATTTGTGGTGATTCAAGTATTTTTTAGAACAACAACAAAAAATGAAGGAACACACAGAATTAAAAATGATATATTCCATATTTAGAAAATCTATTCAGTCCTTGATGGTGATCTATAGTCAGCTAGGATTGGCTTTAGTTTGACGAAGTTTGACGAAGCTATATGAATGGGTGGATGGATGTGACTTAAAAATGACTGCATAAGTGGGTCGACTTTGTGTATTAACAATTGTAAAGCAAAAGCCAAATATTTAAACAATTCTTCACTGATGACTTGATTAACCTAAAGCTTTAAATCAGTCTAAATTTGTCATCATGACCTAATGCCCGCGACACACTGTGCAATTTTCAGCCATCCCAGATGAAAGATAACAATCGTGAAAGAATTATTGGAATACATTTGGTCTTGGCTCTAGATTGGTGGTCCTACGTCGCACTGTGAGACAGGTTTAAGGATGGACGTTGCCATGGTCTTGCGGCCAAAGACAACCTGAAATAAACTTCGGACAGAAATTTGAGGTGATTGTGACTGCTGCTGTGACCTACGTCAACTTACTATTAACAGTACAAGAACAATAGAAATCCATCTGATCCGTGTGAAACTGGTTCTACACCCAAATAGATGCTTTGCGGCGACACTGGCAAAAAGCGACAACAAAAACTCTTTGGGGATTTCTCTCCAAACACATAAATGCCACAAGGGTGAGGATCTCAGTTCATGTTTCACTAGTTTCTTTTTCATGAATGGATGGGGCCTGCTTATGACATTTTATCCTTGTGCAATCACATCGACTCACGTTCAGCATAGGCTGCGATTCAGCTTGCATTTTCATCATGCAATCTGCACACAGCAAACCTCATGCCGTGCCCAACGTTTATTAGATCCTTGCCGTGCAGTGTGGCGAGCTGTGAACTTATAAAATCGCACAGTGTGTTACGGGCTGAACAGAACTATAAGAAAGGTATACAGCGATAGGAGAGTTCGAGGAAGAAATGATCTAAAACCTATCCACCCATCTTCTACACCGCTTCATTCAATTTAAGGTCCCAGGGTGCTGGACACAGTAGAACTCAGTAGAACTCAGCTGAACCCAGCGGACTATGGGTGAAGGCGGGTTACATCCTGGGCAGGTCAGCTGTCCATCATACGGAAAGCTCGGAGAGCCAGACAACCACACACACTCACTTTTATGCCTACAGTTTTTCTTTCTGTGGTAGATAAATGAGTGACTTGGAGAAAACGCATGCTTGCACAAGAAAAAAATCCTCCCACGCCTGACGTTGCCTCTGACAGGAGATATTCTTGCTATGAGGTGAGACTCCTCGCTGTACTACCGAGCGACCTTAAAAATGCCAAATAAAACCGGGAGAACAAACTACATCGGTCTTAGCAATGTGTGTGATATCTGCTCGGTAGCTGTTGAAGTTGGTAAAACAGAAGAATTGGTGCTAAGTAAAAGACACATCTTTCAAGTGGCCTAGAAAAGCTTATGATCTTGCCATATCAAATCATTTCCAGATATGCCTTCAAGACAACAGGAAGGGAATAGCTCAGCAGTCATCACTTAGCCACCTTTATGATGTAAGAAAAGAGCACGCACGATTTGTAATAAGTGTTTTAACTCTTTTTGCCTGAGAAAAAAAATTAAATAAATAAAACTCAGCCAAAGACATTTCAATTAATGTGTTTGTTTTAGATGTTAACAAATTGTAGCTCCCAGGATACATAGCTCGTTTAACATACAAAACTCATTATCCGTGGAGCACAAGCGTCTAGGTCTTCTAAGTGCAGATGAGAATATTTATCATAGATATGAAACAAAACAGTGAGTTTTTAAAATGCAGCTACCTGAATTCTGTAGTTGTGGAATGAGCACAAACATAATGTTTTAACCCCTGTGGGATGGGGGGAAAAAAAAAAAAAAAAGGTTTCTCAAAATGTTTTTTCATAAATTTTTCATTGTTTTGGGTGTCAATATCCTAAAACATTTCACAAAAGAGTAAGGCAAAATATTTTTTTCACCAAACAGAATAATGCAAATGTTATTATGCAAAATAGCTTCAAAAATACCAGCGTTATATCAGCGGCGCTCTGACTCATCCCAACACAAAACAAGATAATATGTTTTCCCCGGTGTAATATTTATTGCAAATACAAAGTTGTCAGTGGACTAGATTAGATTAGTTCAGGTGTTTGTGATATTGCGTTATTGTGTATAATCATCTTGTCCTGCAGGCCCCCACAGCAAAAAACAGAAGACAAAAGGCAAAGAAGGCTTCATAATGAAAAAAAATTAGCCCATAGTACCATCCGAATGACTATTTATGGAACACTCCCTCTAACTGCATGCAAGCAATACACCAGGCGCTACAAGCTGTAGTTAAAATTTAGAACCGAAATCACAGGTGGTGCACTTGGTAAATCCTCCGAGGTGAAATAAAAACACAGCACACCAAAAATAATAAAGAGTAGAAGAACTTTGGTGTCATTACTTTCTTTAACGCTCATGATGGAGTCATACAGGAACAAGAGAGCGGTGCAGTATGGGTAATACAGCAAGCCAAATGAATGTGGTATGCACCATAATCACATATGTTGCGTTTAAAGTAATATCTATGCATCAGTTCATCTTCCATACTGTTTTCAATAACTTTGGGTTACCAGAGTGACTGAAGCGTACCCAAAAGTAACCAATGAGAAGATGAATGAGCCATTAACTGTGGAGCTACTAAACACTACTTTATTCCTTCACTGTTGCATTGTGACGCAGCTGCAGAGCTGTAAAAGACTACAACAAGAGTGAAAGATTTCAACCGCCATCAAGGCCAGTAAGACTGGCTGAGTTGCAAGCCATGTCCGTTTCCCACCCGTATTTGACCGCTGCAGGCGGTTGACCTCTGTTTGTGTGAGTAAATGAGTTAGAATTCTTTATATATGATCTCAGTAAATCAGGCCTAGAGAGACCAAAACTTACACATTTACACCCATGACTATTCTTTAATGCCATCAATTAGCCTCAAACCCATGTTTTAGGACTGTAGGAGGAAACTAGCAAAAACCCATTCACATAAATTTGTACTCAAACTGGGGATTTTTAATGCTGTGGGAATAGTGCTAACCACTACCACAAGTTACAAATAGTAATACAGAGTTTTGAAAAAGAAATGTAGGTGTTGGATCCCAAAAATATTCAAAGTTTTTGAAACGACTAAGATTGTGCAGGTTTGTATTTTCATTTAGAGAATACAAACAGAAAACTGACTGGAGCGACTGACGTCTTCACAGAGTCTTTACGCAAGAGAGCATCTTGCACACAAAGTTATGGGAATATGTACAAAAAACGATTTGTAACATCTCAAGGATGGCTTTAAATTTCTGTTGAGAGGCATTCAATAGCTGGAGATAAACCTTGGAAACAGCTTGGGAGGAGCTCTGCAGAGTGAGTGGGGTGAGGTTTAATCCACAGGCTGCTGATGGTTGATTGAGTTGGCTGTTCAAAGACAGATGGCCAAGTGGACATGAAGCTTTTTGTCCCCCCTCTCTCTCTCAACTGTTTCAACCCGCTGTAAGAATTTATGTCCATAGATGAGCAAATATTGTTTATGGGATCAAGAAGCAGCGCTTGTTTTCGGTGCATAAAAGTCATCAAATAGTCATACATCATCTACAAACAGCTGAACTAAAAATCAACGAGCTATAGTCCTGTTTGTGTTGCAATGTGACAAAGCTGAATATTAACATTATGTAAAAATTTCAAGATTGGACCAAAGTCAAAGCACACAAGAAAGTGTTGACTGAAATGTTTTCCAAACTTGACAAAAGCAGACTGGAGAACTATTTGTACTCCCACATACACAACGTGCCTCCAAGGTGAAGTTGAAAATCATTTCTAACAATGCTGCATGACATGCTTAGTTTTTAAAATTATTCAATTCTCATTTGTATTTCACAGCTGTTCTGATGTGTATTTATCACTGTTGGGAAGTTGGTGCCAGTATTAGAAGTCTGTGAAAAATATTTTTCAATTATTGATATGCCAGGTTATCAAACATAATTACTGAATCAAATTAAAAAGAAGAACAAAAAAAGAAAAAAGAATGGTTGTGAACCTGAAGTTAATTTTAACTCGTGGTGTTTTGAACAGTAACAAAGTACAGATACTTCAGCACTGTCACACAAGTACCAAAGTGAAGAAAGTGGGTACTTTTGCCACCTCTGATCAATAACCAAAGAAGAGGGAGCTTTTCTTTTTTCCTTTCGTGTCATATTGAATTGATGACAAATATTGTTTGATAAGTATCTGTAGATGTCATTGAGGCTGTCATTGCTTTCATTTTTCAATAAATACACATTCTTCTACTTTGCGTAGAACTCTTGGCCAATGCACTGAGAGAAGGTAGATCGGTATAACTACTGTTTTTTTGATTTAACTAGCCTTTTCGTGGTTTACAATTGCAGGTGAATAAAATGCACCTGTATGTGTAAATGCAGAGCTGTGGTGATCATTTTGTACTTGTCAAGTTATGTATTGAAATGTGTTGATTATATCTGGAAAAGCACATTTTAGGTGAGTAGGAATTCTGATTAAATTGAATCCAGTATGTGGAAGCAAACACTTATTAAGAGACGAACATAGTTCGCAAACAATAATTCAAAGTACCCTACAAAGCTGAAAGTCATCCTTCATCATTTGAAGCTTTATTAATGACATTTCATGTTACCAGAAATGTGCACCAAAAGAAAAGTCAACACACGAAGGGCTCCTACAAGTGGAGGAGTGGTTGCTATAGCGACCAGTGCAAGTTTTTGCAAAAGAGAGTGACAGCGAGAGTGAGTCAGTGAAGGACGAGAGAGCAGAAACTATACAAGGGTATTGTTTATAGTTTTTAAATATGAAGCATTCAGATACAAATACTTAAGTCTTATCAGAATAAAGCAGGAAGAACAGAGTGTACATGTGCACCACTTGGATCAGAGAGTAAGTGGAAACAAATATAAGTGTATGTAACAGCATGTTCCTGCCGTGTGTGTGTGTGTGTGTGTGTGTGTGTGTGTGTGTGTGTGTGTGTGTGTGTGTGTGTGTGTTTGTTTACCTGAGGCAGCCTGTAGCATTGCGCAGCACCTGAGAGGTGTGCAGGTGGAGCTTGCGGTCGTCATGGTGATTGGGGGAGGAGTCCCAGTTGGAGTGCGGTATGATGACACTGTTGGTCAGGACGGCCAGGGCGTCCTGGATGATAGGCATCTTCAGTGCATCACATGAGGACAGATTCCATAGCACACCTGGAAAAAAGACATTAAAATTATTTTTATGAAACAGTCTCGAAGGTGAAAATAGTCGCGAATACAAAACAAGCAGTGATATTTCTCATGAGTGGCCTTATATTGCCATTCATTTGACAGTTGACGTTCTAGTTTGCTAAAAGAGAAAAGGCGAAGCTTAAACATTGATAGTGGCAGTCTTTTATCGATATGAGCAACTTTCAAGATGTAGGCTTTGTGCATCCTCAGTCAATGACCTGGTTTACTTGAACTTTAATTTGCTGTCATCAAAAGCCCATAGCCCAGCTATAATGGATCGAAATAATCATTCAATTCAATATACTTAATCAACTGCTGAGCTGATTTTTCTTTTCCTGAAGCAAATGGAAAAAGCAAATGATTTTAATTAAGTGTTGAGAGATGTCACGAGGAATTTACTGCACGTTGGGAGTGCAGTTTAAGGGCATCCTACTAATTGGATCAAGAAATTAAAACAAACCAAAAGGCATTCGTACACTGGTCTTAGCGAGACCTTTCTATAGCACTGCCACATATGATGTCATTCCAGTTCCTCCCTACTTTTCACACTTTTGACAAAGCCACCATTTTCTTTCATGAAGCAACACACTACAATTAAGGAAGTCTCAGAAGAATCATTGTGGTGATATCTACGACTGTGGCTTAATATTGATTTGTAGTCTGAAGTTGCACAGTGTGAGAGGTTCCAAATGGTCATTGTCAGTTAACCTGAGGTTTTTTTTCCGAAAGTGGCAAACATTTCATGAATCACCGACTTAGTACAGCACACAATGTGACTGCTGCTGCAACCTGCAGCTTCTAACGACCAGGAGGACAGCAGTAGGAAATTATGTGACAATCAAAGGCAGTTTAAAGACTCCCAGTGAGGTAAAATGCTGGACCACAACCACACTCTTTATGCAGCATTCACTGTACAACATCATATAAATCACACGGAAATACACATTTTCAAAAGGAGTTGACACAAATCCAAAAACTATACAGTCATGACAGAAAATGTATAGGTTTGTTTGTACACGTGACAAATGTAAACTCGAGGAGGGACACATTATTGCACATAGCCGAATGTGCACTTGTTTCCTGTAACACCACAAACATGTACAGGCACTCACACACAGACACACATTTTTCCTTCTTGTCAGATGGAATACCAGATGCCTCTTCAGACGGGTGGCAGCACTCGCCTCGCTGGTCAGCTGTGACACCCTTGTGCACTCGCAAAACACACACACTTGCATGCACATATACAGGCTTTATGGGCATTTTTTTTGCATCGTAAATATGTTAATTAGCCTCTGCGCGCCTCCACCCAACAAGAGAGGAAAAATAAATGTGGCAACAAACAATATCGTGTGAGACAAAGAGTGACAGAGACGAAGTGAACAAAAAACTAATAAACGAGAAGAGAGCTGAAGGAGATGAGTGATGATTTAGATGGGAACAGATTGAGACAACAGAGGGAAGATGTATGATGCCTTTTTTATATAACAAACTATGAAAAGCTGCAGTGTCAAAGGTCACTGTATCTCGTGTCAGACTCCAGATGTTGCCAGTCCCGGGTGACAGATGTCATTCATTTGCTCGGTTAGCACACAAGTAAAGACTGCAGGCACAACTCAAGATACATTTCACTCCGTTTGCCAAGGGAGGTGCATACAGAGGCTGCCAGTGTATTGAATCAAGCTTTGTTCTTTCAGTTATTCAATATGAACAATCATTTATTTGAACTGTGTTATTTTTTAAATGTAAATTAAAAATAACTAAAACTTCACACAAACACCAAAGAATTTTATTTTTGGTAGATTATTCATGAGTTGTAATGATACTTCTTGGCAATATTTTATACATCGGAAAACGTGATTATTTCCATTTTAAATTGTGAAACATTTGCCAAATCTTTTGGTTTCGCTATGCTGCACATCCCACAAATGCACCTCCTTTACAAATGAAAGTAAAGAGGAATAATGACACTGTCCAATGGTCTCAGATTTCTTTTTTTTTTTTTCAAGAAACATAGTTACAAAGAAATAACCACCTCTCTTTTTGTGCATGGTTTATATAGACTCTGTCTGTCTTTTGAAATGCCAACAATATTGAAAAGCTTCATGAAACCACCTTCGACTTGGTCTTAAGGGACCAATAAATACATAAAAGAGGTAATAAAATGTTAAGGCAGACCTGCTACAAAGTTCACTGAACTTTGTGAGACAGTCAAAATATATAGTCTGCAAAGATGGAGATAGTAAATAGGGTCACGACAGGCAATGTCACCAACCTGAATATAAATCTAGCTTCTCTGAATCACACCGAACCCACTGCTATGAAGGCATTGTCGGTCAGATAGAAAAGGAGACGGGAATAATAAAAAGAATGGCATGAGCCAAAGACTGATTAACAAAAAGATGTTTAAAAAGCTGACAAGTCGAAAGTGATGTACAATGACGAAGGAGAATGTAAAGATGCAAAAAGGTCCTTTCTTATTGGAAAGCAACAATAATAAAAGAGAAGTATGAGGCAGGCAAAAAAAGATGAGCAGGAACGTGTGGATGTGTATGTGGGTATGCGAGAACAAGCTAGAGAGGACAAGAAGAGGAGGGTGATAATAAAGTGATGACCTTGTATGCTGTTGGCAGCAATCAAGTGCTCGTCCGAGGCTGTACATGTGAGTGTCCGTGTGTGAGCGTGGCAACATTTGCCTTCACTTTCACTAATCGGCCTCTTGGTTCACATCTCGAGCCTCTCCAATCATATGGGTTCCTTTCAGGGAAATGCAACTAAAAACATCCAGCTCGAACACTCACAGACACACATAGACTTTGCGTGCACCCCCGAATGTAAAGAAAGACACTTTATGTGTAAACCCAAGCGCTTTTAAACATGTCTCTTTCTTTCTTCCCGTTTCTGTCTAGTTCTGGAATGGCGAGTGTTGGTTTACGACTACATTCGCGTTAAAACAGTGCTGTCTCTGTTAAACTTACAAGGATGGGATTGTTTTCTTGCAAAAAAAAAAAAAAGCACAGGGCTGATTCTGGAAGATAATAGGAGCAAACACACGATGAGGATGAGGAGTGGGGTTAAAGTGTTAATTTTATTTTAAAGACAGATATAGAAGAAGGAAAAACATATAGGGGTAGACCGCCCAGCTTTTCTGGGGCAAGGACATTGTGCCTCACTCTATCTAATATTCACACGCACACACACACACACACACACACACACACACACACACACACACACACACACACACACACACACACACACACACACACACACACACACACACACACACACACACACACACACACACACACCTGCTCTAGAAACATAGATCTGCAATGCTTCGCTAAGCCAAGTACCCTTATGGGTATAATGTCAGGTGACCAAGAGACAATGACATCATACTGGAGCCTGTGTGTGTGTGTGTGTGTGTGTGTGTGTGTGTGTGTGTGTGTGTGTGTGTGTGTGTGTTTTCTCCCTCTCCCTCCTTTTTCTTTATCTCCGCCCTCTCCCTCCTCTGACTACTTCCCTTCAGACATTTGACAGACAGTTTCCTAGGAGCTGGGTGGTTTGGGGAAAAGGGGAGATGATTGCATGAATTCATGAATAAATGAGAGTGTGACATGCAAGGGGAGAGTGAGACCTGTTAGGCCCCAAGTGGCGATGTTTTATTAAACAGCCTTCATCTGTGCGGCTCAATGTGAATTAGTTAGCCGCTGGGTCAGAACCCGGTGATGAGCAAAGCCACAGACGACAAATTACACAGCCGCTGTGTCTACAAAAATCTGTTGAATGAGAAGAAAAATACTGAATTTGGATAGCATTTCAAGTGACAGCAGGTTAACAATAGCTGACTTAACCCCGGGTGATATAACTCTGACTGTGGCAGTTAGGCTGGTGGAAAACATTTGTCAGCAGAAGGTAAAGTCCTACATTGTGGGTAAAAGCTGCCACTGCCAGTACAGTACTCCAGGTTGCATTCCTATCAGCGCCTCCCACAGAGAAAATACTGCAGTGACAATTTCTGCGGGACAATTTTACAAGAGCACAAGGAGAAGGGAGATTTGGACGTCAACACTGAGAGTTGTTTCATGCATTTTGGTTGCAGAAAATGAGGAATTATGAAGGAAACAATAGAAGTGTAATTCAAGTTGCTTGGTTTGTTGCTAACATCAGCTCGCAGCAGCAGAAAGTCACAAACAAGTTGCTGTTTTTAGGGTGCGTTTAGAGGCAATCCACTGTTCTTATTCCGAATGAGGCTTGAGGAAATAAGTACTTGCCTAAGTGGTGCAATAAAACACTGCACCCAGAAAAGTTCCAAAAAGTAAAAAACTATAAAATGCCACAGAGGACATAGGTCATAAAATGGTGACCAGAACAGAAAAGACTGGAAAATATTGTTGTGCAAAACAAAATAAAAAGTGATTTTTAGAATATCTGAACAGATTAATGAAACATGATAGTTCTGTTTTAAATTTCTCATGTATGAAGAAGAAGAAGAAGAAGAAGAAGAAGAAGAAGAAGAAGAAGAAGAAGAAGAAGAAGAAGAAGAAGAAGAAGAAGAACTGAACCACAATCTCATATCAGATCACCTTGTATCCCCTCTGATAACTTAGTAAATTCCATCTTGTCCTTGTATTTATTTCTCTACTTGTGTTTCTAGCCACTTGGCCAAACTCTGATACTCACTTAGGCTGGGCAAGTTATTTATTTGGAACATTTACTTCTACACACAATGTTTGTGGCCAATTGGTAATAAAGTAGGAACTCTTCCATGATTACTGCCATTTGTGCTCGGTTGGCATTAGTGTGTGATATTAACACGAGTCTGTGAAGACATTATGTATCTTGGTGAAGTGGCGCAGAGATGAGTGTGTGTTTCTTTGTTGATGATAAATAATCACATTATAACTGTTTTCTGTTGTTTTCAATGTTAGCTATTTTCTGGTGTTGTCCTTTAGTCTTTTTCTAACTGATTTTATAGGTGACGCAATTCGTGGGAAAGTGGTTACAAGTAAAGAAGAAATTCTTGACGTCATGTCAATGAGTTTGCTCATGTTGAACGGGATGGGGAAATTGCAATTCAGCATCCATTATGGTTTGTTTTGGAGGAGCAAGATTGCTGTCAGCTGGTTGGATCATGTTTTCAGAAATGAGATTAACTTAGTGGTGTAAAAAAGCATAAAGCAAAACTTGAAAAGATTCATGCTATTTGAACAAAGGTTTTCCTCAGTAGTTGCTTCTCAGCTGTAGAGCCAGTTCTTAGCAGGCGGCAGCAGCAGCAGCAGCAGCAGCAGAAGCAGCTACGGTCCACTGCATGAAGGTGAATAAGGATAGCATCTCCTATTGACACCCAAAGCCTCCACATCGACCGGACTTTGACAGACAGGCCCGGAAGTCTTGACTTCTTCCTATCTACCTCACGCGGAGACCCAGGAAGCCAATAAAGCTGGTCTAAATTTAAACTTCAGAACCAACTGGGAGATAGGATAGATTGCCGAGGCAAGGTTTCTCCGGTCACAAAAGAAACAAAGCCAACCAAAAAAAGAAGAAGGGAAAAAAAAAAAGAAAAAAAAAAAAGAATCCCACACCCTGGCTTGTGTCTTCAGTCCTAAACACAGAGAAGAGGGAGGTGTTTTGATGGGGCTGACAACACTGACACACTTACGAAGAAGCTGATTTGTTGTGACTCAAATGCAACCGCTTCCTTGGTTGTGAACTGTGTCTGCTACTGTCATCTGAGAGTGTGCCACTGCCTGTGATGAGTCCCCGGCAGTCACTGCCATTGGTTCCTCTCAGATCATTTAGCCACGAAGAGGGAGTGAACGTCAGACTTTGAGAGGAATATGATGAAGTTAGTTCACAGACCCAATCCCATCATCCTACAACTGTACAGAGGAAGAACAAGACAAATTCATAGTTCTACTTAAATATTATTTGAAATTACACCAAATTTGCAGAAGGTTGCACAGTGGTGTGGCAGTTACAACTATTGCATTAAAGAGGGCCCCTCGATCAAAAGTCTGCAGCTTTTCTTTGTCTAAAAACGTGCATTTCAGGCGACTCTGTAACTCTAAATTGCCTGTATGTGGGACCTCTCCAGGGCACCTTCATCTTTAGCTCGGCATGGTGCTGAATTGGATGGCGTGTTGTGAAAGATGGTTGGATAATATAATATAAGGGAAACACATTCCAGGTCCAACAGCATAGGTGAAGCAATAAGGGTTATTGCGAATGCTTAACCAAAATCCCCAAACAAACATCTATTTTAAATCACAATGTACTGGCTGAAGGCTGTAAAGTGGTATAGTGGTTCTTGTGTGGCACTCTTGCCTCACTTTGCCTCATATTGACAAAGTCCCCAGTTGAAGTTATGGTTGACTTTGCGGGCCTTTCTTTGTGGAATTAGCATTTTGTCATTGTACACACATTGGATTTCTCCAGGTACTCCCTATACAGACGCAAAACTGCATTTTAAGCTAATTACTGACTACAAGTTGCCCTCGGGTGTGAATGTGCGTGTGTGAGACTGTCTGTCTTTCTGTGTTTGATGGACAGGTGAATTATCCACAATGTACCCGATCTTCAGCCATAATCAGATGGGAAGGGCTCCAATGCCCCACAACCCCGAGTTGGATAAAGTGGTATATTAAATGGAAGGACAAATGAAGTGGCAGAATTATGTCTGTGCCGAGCTAATGCCTAAACGACTGTGCTTTATTTATGACAGAAATCACTTAAACCACAAATCTAATTGAATTACTAAGCAATTTTGAAACAGTGTTGAGTGCTGAGGTATCGTGCCGGCAGGGTGCTCTACAAGGCAAATGAAGATAGACTTTAAAATATGATTGTGCTGGCATGGTAGCAATCAGAATATGGATTTTGATGCAAAAGAACGATCGTGAACCGGGCAGAGCCTCACATGGCACGGAACTGCTCTGCAAGCAGCAGGGGAAAGCCAGACAGAGAAGGGCAAAAACAGGATGAGTTGGGGAGGAAAAAAAGGGAGGGGAGGATAGAATTTCACAGTGTGTCTGTGTGAGCTGACTATTTATAAAAGTCAGAGCTCAACATACAAAACAGTGTGACTTGCGGTGTGTTTAAGTCACTTGTTAATCAGCTTACATACCACACACAGACCCACACACTCCATCTCGAAGCTGTGCTTCCTAATATCTCGCTCTCTGCAGCACATTCAGCAATGTGCCAGGATGTCAGTAGGAGCAGTCACGGACACATATACTTCAGCTTCATGTATATTGCATTGCACTCGACAATATTAGTAATTTGTTTGCAGAGAAGAGTTCTCGGCTTGCTGCCTTGAATCTTCCCTACATTTGACTTGGAAAAAAGTTAGGAAAAATATTATTCTCTTATATTCTTCTTCGTTTTTTTTTTTTTTTTTTACCACCATTCTCTAGTGGGCTGCTGCAAACATCTGAAGGCTTTGCAAACTGAGACACGAAACCCAGTGCTGGCTCAGTGACTGTCATTGTTGTGATCTTCAGGCTTCATTTCTCCTGAGAGAGCCAGGGGCCTACGGGGATGCATGTGTGAGCATGAGTGAGTGCGCATGAGAAGGAGGCCCGTCCCACTGAGGAACAGCGGGGTCAGAAGTCAAACTGCATGAGGAGGCCCCTCTGAGTTTATCTCATTACACTGTGTGAATGTACGCAGGTGCACCGTGTGGTTTTGTGTGCCTGTTTGCATCTATGTCTGCGTGCGTGTGAGTAAAACGCTGCACCTGCACTTTATTTCTGGAACTGTCCAATCTCTTGTACGAGCGTGTGCATGTCTTACTTATCTTGACACTAGGGTGGTGTTACAAAGAGGGCAGAGAGAGATTAAAACTATTTTATCCGTGTTGTAATACACAGCACAGATACCCAAATAGTTCATATCAATATGATGAACGAGTACAAATCACATACAACACTGCAAAGTACGAAGGGGACAAAAGATCACAAGTAAAGGAGAGACACAATATGGGGAAAGAGCAAAACTAAATGTGAGTGGAAGAAAGGCAAGAAAGAGGGATCGATTGTCACATAAAGATCAGAAAATACACTCAGTCACCAGCACTCCTTCTCCACCAAAACAGCGAGATACAAAGCAAGAGTCAACCTCAGTCTCCCAAGGTACAATATGTAATAATGTACCCCCTGGAGGTAATTGCTGCACCTCTTGATACCACTGGGTGGCTTTTCATGGGAAAATACGGTCCACATCTGATCCAGGATATTAAACATAAATGTAAGTTCAGTTTTTTGTGATAGCAGTAGGCAATATCAGGGATGGATGTAGTGAGAAAACAAAAGATGTTTATTGAGTATGATATAATTTATGTGATGCAATTCAGCACTTTAACATCTTAGATTATGGTTAGATATTATATGAAATTAACAAAATATCTATTTCCAATTATTTTACGCTTTAATATATGATGTGCTTGGCTTGCTAATTTAAATGTAGGCTACATGTTCATTATTTTGCAATGTTCCCTTTTATCAACAACAAAATGGAAACCAATTTAAAAAGATAGAATGTAGATGAAATAACAATTTAGATCTCAAGCATAGTTCACTCTTTTATGTAGGTTTGTTGAATCTTTTTGTCATTGTTGAATGGCCATGAAAGAAAATCCAGCTTTTTCAATTTAATATCAATTTATAAAGAAAAATAAATCCTAAACGCACAAAATTGAAAATTAAATTGGATGTTTGCACAATAAGTGTACAAACAAGTACAAAGTGCCAGGGGGTATAAGTCGCCACACAGGGCACCGCCCCTCAGCCAAGCAGTTGTGCCCCTAAATGTACAATGATCTACTGCTGACATTGTACCACAGTTTGCCTATTGAATGCAAGCCATAGCTACAGGTAGGTCTTAGTTAACCAACTGAGATATTGAGTATGACCTGTTGAATTTCATTACGGTCACAGATAGTAAGCGGCAGCTTCAAAGCCAGTGACACATGCGCACAGTTCTTGCACAGAGACACGTAATGCTGTGCTCATCAATAATACCTGTCCTGAGGCTGGAAAAACAATGTCAAATAACTGCAGCTGAATACTGAGATTACAGGTAAGTTTACTTTTTTTTTGCGTATAAGTGTTCAGCAAAGCTGAAAAAATTACAGTATATCTGCAAAGTTAAGCGGTGTTGTGTAAGTATTCTCTTCTCTGGTAGGTTATTAAATTTTTAATGAAAGCCGCATTGCTAAAAACATTTCAGGGAAAACAAAAAAAATACAACTATATTAACTCATGTGTGTATGTGAGGTTGTGTCAGTGTTAAAAATTAGTCTGTACATTGGTTCGCCTACACATATTTGAGAGTGTGTTTGCACGAGTACATGTGTGAAAATGTTCATCTTCCTGCACTGCTTGACTGCTCATGGCTTCAAGGTCCAAATGAGATTGATTAGCAATCGTAAAACCAGCACAACTGCTGGTCTGGACTTAAGAAGCTTAAGGTTTTTGTGATTGCAGAAAATGACCAACACAAGAAGAAAAATACCATCAATCTCATGCTGGAACACAACTTATCCATCTAACTATGAAAACAAGAGGACATGTGACAAAGCACCATGACACATCCTGTTCAAAAACATTGTGCTGCCGCCTCTGCATTCTTTTTTTTTTTTAATACAGTCATGCCTTTAAGTCCTATTAGTCTATTGAGGAGATTGAATATTAAATATCATTCAGGAAGGGAATGTTAAGTTGTTTGGCATCCAGAGGAGGTCAAGAAGAACAGCATTGACTTTTGCAAAGTGAAAAGTAACCTTTCCCGGCTGCATCCATTTAGTAAATATTTGAATCTATAAAATTCTCAAAAAGCAAAGTCACTCAATTCAAACCGCTACAGAGACTGGTGAATGCCAAATAGTACTAGAATATGCAGTTGGTGTGTATGTAGGACTGCCCATGTTTCTCTGGAAATTGTGTGTGAGAGTCCTTTATGTGTGTGTAGTTTTGTGAGTCATTGCTTTGTACTGGAAAATTTAATGTTTTGGATTTACCAAATCAGCATAATTAAAATGACTCAGTACAGTAATCAGTCACACAGTAGTCTACCAATGTGTCTAAATAGGAAGTATAACCCCAATTAGATGAACAAGAGAAACAAACAAGAAAAAACAAATACATTTTTTTCTTATACTGGGTGGATAAAAAAAAGAAATACTTTCCCACAAAAATACCTGAGTCATTGAGTCAGTATGTAATACATGGAGCTGTTTTTGTATTTCCACATGTCAGATTGTATTCATAAATAATCATGGGAATTATGTGTACACACACAGAGATACCACTTTAACCCCTCCTGAGGCCATAGACACAGAGTGAGACTTAAAAAATAGCTGATATTTATCGTTCAGACATGAAGCAAAAGTCAGTCATGGGCAGTTTACCTGTGACCAGCTCTCTGATTTCCACATCACCAGTCTTCCTCAGCAGGCGGACCAAGGCAGGAATCCCCCCGCAGTTCTTCAGGGTCACTTTGTTTTCGTCGTTGGCCTTGCCGTACACCAGGTTCCTCAAAGCACCGCAGGCGCTGCGGTGAACCTCGCTCATCCTGTGGTCCAGCAGGTCGACCAGCAGCTGGATGCCTCCCTGTCTGCGAATCTGAAACCCACGGACACCAAGTCAGTGAAGATCGCTTGTTCTTCCGTTTAAATGCACAATATGCGGTCAACAAAAACTGTCATCCTCAATAGGTAATCAGCGTCACACAGCCATATTGATGCGCACTCATGCACAAACACTTCAAAAACTCTCTATTATCCTCCAACAGAAATAAACATCATTAGTGCTATTAGAAACCATGGTCATGGTCAATAGTTTGTTGTCTGCATTGTATGAGTGAATATGCTGTACGGTGTGTGTGTGTGTGTGTGTGTGTGTGTGTGTGTGTGTGTGTGTGTGTGTGTGTGTGTGTGTGTGTGTGTGTGTGTGTCTAGTATCTGTCAGTCCTGCCAATCAGATTAACAACCCAATGTGGGCTAATTAAACAAAGTCTGACACAGCTAATGACTGGCTTTTACAAAAATGACGCTTAATTACACTGATGAGAGAAGGAAAAGAGCTCACAATCTCACCAAAGTACAGTACTTTCGTGCCTCTCTTGTGTGTGTGTGCATGTCTGTGCATGTGTGTGTTGCTCTTTCTCGCATGCTGCTTCAGGAAGGTTGAACATTTAAAAGACTTATCACTACAACAGCTTTTGTATCTATAAAGGAAATGACTATCTTTAAACACGTCAAGCATTTACAACATAGTTGTAAATCCCCGCGTAGAACGATCAATCCCGTCATTAATTTGAAACTGTGAAATAAAATGTTGATATACAGCTGCATATTATAAACAATACAGATAAGGACGTTGTGAATTTAAAAATAAACGTTTAGTTTAGCCATGCAGGATCAGAGGTTACTATTTGCAGCAACAGTTTTTCTACAAGACAAATTAAAGATAAAACTCTCAAAGCAAATCCATACAATATTGTTCAGTACATAAACTGTACATGGTAACATTTCTATCTGCCATCAAGGATAATGATAAACTATACTTAAATGACTCAGTGATCGGCATTCATCAGGAACCAGACCTCTGAATCATCAAGTTTATCGCCTATCTCTTAGCATCTCAAACATCCATCCATCTTTCATACCACTTTATCCTTTCAGCAGCCTGCCTCTGCTTACTATGGGCAGAGGAAAGCAGAAAATAACACACGCTTGCACCAGTGGTGAAGCTCAAGTCACTAATAAGCCTGAAGCTCATGTTTGTGGGCTGTAGGAGCCAACCAGACACAAATCAAAGGAGCTATGATGGTGAAAACAAAGAATATGCACAAAATCTTTGATATTGATCTAATTTTGGGGTTTTTAACAAATAAATAAAAGCAAATATTTATGTCATTACATAAAACAAAAATGTTTGCATGACTGCCAATAAGTTAGGATTGTCTAAATGACAGTGATTAAGAATAATCTGCTGCCCCAAAAATGCAGCCACAAAAGTCTATAAATTGTGATTATTTGTTGTGGTCACATAGCCGAATGTGACCAGACCAGACCAGACTTGACTGTACGCGTGTTATGAGTGCATTGCAATGTGTACTGAGTAAATATACACAAGGACACAAAAACATGCACACAGTGAGTGAAAAAACCCAAAAAACAAAAGAACAAGCCAATCAGTGTAGATTTATAACCTGATTCTGGGGGAGGATGAGGCAGTCAGGACTACTAGCCCAGGGGAGATCATAATGACGTTATTCTTGCACTACACATAACATCATCAGGTAATGTAACTACTAGTGTGTGGTACTGTCTGTGAGACAACTACAGTACTACAACAGGCAAACTCACTCTGTCATGGAACTCCATTTTTCACAGCATGTTGTATTATATAAACTTTAACACACAGATGAGCTGACAGAGAAAGAAAAGTCCCCTGAACCGACCGCTACAGCTTTTCTGTGGTCTATTTTAACACTTGCTGTTCAGTCATGTGTGTAATCCTCACACTTTTGACATGGGTGCGTGAAAAAAAAGAAGAAAAAAAGGTTTTGCAGGTGAAAAGTGGAAAATAAGTCCCATCCTTCACATTTGGGAGGCAGAGCGGGTGGACGAAGGTGAAAGGATAGAACATTAAGGGGATAGAAAAGGAGAAATGAATGTGGGTGTTTTATGGCACAGTAGGAGTTTATGAAGCAAAATGGCTTGGCTTATCCATTCAATTAAAATGGATTAAGGGATTGAAAAAGTAGGGAACTGACCTTACTTGATTGGCCACACAATTTCCTCAACACAATTTATCATCCAGTACCTCTGCTCTTCACCTCCTCCCATTGGCTCCCCTGGCCTTCTCCCGAGCTGATCTCTGCACCTCTCTCCCCTCAACCGCTTTATGTTTATGTCACAGTTAATCTGTTATTCCATGAAAGCCATAGTCCTATTACTCTGTATTGCTTTTGAGTTACCTACAAGGCTTGCCAATACCTCTGCGCCTATTCCTCTATTCCATGTAAAGAAGATTAGAAGCGCGGATTGATTTGTCTTTGTCTCCCGTTGTTCCGCGGTGGCCACGGCTATTGGTAACCCATAGTGACAGTATTGCCGTGGTAACAGTTAACAGCGGTGACAGCTGGGATTGTGGGAATCAGAGGTGCTGCCGGTGTTATGCCGAGATCTGCATGACTGTTGAGAATTGCAACTCCCTCACGGTGCAGGCGGCACACACCACAGAGCTCCTGCATGTAAATATACTAAACTTTAATGTTGAGAGGTTAACTGAAACAGGTCGAACTGAAGCGCGTGCCACACGACTTGACTCTAAAATGTTGGTAATTATTGAAACTGGGAGGATCCACTTTTTTGGCAAGTGTTTCGATCTGCTGATATTTGTATCCAGCCAAGATTGTTGCATAAATCAAATCTACTCCGGTGAACTCCAATGGATAATCAACCCAATTAAGTATGTGCAGCACACTTTGGTTCTCAAGTGTGAAATGCAAATAGATGAAATAGAAGGGTACATTTTTGGCAGCTTGCAAAAAGGGATGCAGACCTTGACAACTCCAGATACTGGCAAAAATACATCCCCTCCTTTTTATGTGACAGACACGTTGGGATTAGAATATGGTACCGACACACTTTATTTAACTGTCGTGAATCTCCTCAGTATAAAATTGATACATATGATTGAACAGTCATAATAAATATGAAATATCTTTCACTACATACGTATTGAACAGTCTTTCAGAATTTGGCGTAACACCAGTGTAAAAGCTGGCAGTGGGGCACACGGGTGACGCATACCTGGGACGGTGACATGGGAATCTCAACAAGTCTGCTTGAGTCTCCGCATATGAAACATAAACACTAATCAGCAGCGCTTCGCTTAGCGGATTTGCCGTTTGCGTATGTGCAAGAAGATGTGTCACGGCTTCAACCTTCTGTGCATGCGTGTGCGCGCGCACACACACGCACACCTTTGTTTTTAACTCTTAGCCTGAGGCTAACTGCATTTTGGAGCCTTTCAACCTTTGGCTAATTGAGTTCTTGGCCCAGGGCTAACACTTTTCTCCTGAGTACTCTAAACTGGGCTGAACAAGGCATTAACCTGTGGCCACTTAATATTGTGCAGAGGCAAGGACATGGCTAATTCTCTGAGTTGTCAACAGCAACATGATCCGCTGTGAAAAAACTCATACTATATACTCAACGGCTGTTTTACTGCGTTGTCTCAAGCTTGTATGAACGCAAACTCTACTTCCCTTTACTGCAGATGCTAGGGCCTCCTTAACAATCTCCAGCAAAGTGGAGTATGTGTGTACTAGCAGTCATGAAATCATTTCACAGGCAATGATAAGTGTTTATTGATGAATTTGGAACAAGAGTTGTGGATAGTTTATGATAAGCCCTTCACACTGCAATAAAATGGAATCCTCTAGATCCCCTGAATACCTCTGAGAAAGCTTTCCGACACCATCTTTAATCTCTGAATTGCCAAAATATCACAAAGATTGGTTCACACAATCATCATACACATAAACAATTAAATAATTAAACAATCACAAAATTGAAGAAATGGGCAGTTTTCCAATCTGTTCTATAATGTAGATGTTGTCTTGCAATGTTATTTCTTTCATCTTTGCAAGTCAGAACGTGACAACTTAAGACGAGTTGAAGCCTAAGGCCTCCCTGATGTCCACGCAAGACTGTCACCGACCCCGGGTTGGCAACCAGTGTTCGAGGCCACTGAGCCAACGACGTTTTCTAATCATTAGACGATTCGAAAAAATTGTATGATTTCTATGATTGGTGGTTTTCTTTCCACAAAACAAAACAGGTAAAAATGAAATTTTTCGACTATGAGTCACCTGCTCTGTTGCTACAAACACAACACGATTTGCAAAGAGGAAACAACTTCAACACTCTCAAAATTGTTCAAAGTAATCAGATAAGTTTGCACTTAGTAAAGAAGGATAAAAACCCACACCCACAACAGGATTTTTGGGTTTCTCACCTTTCATACCGATGTCTGCTGAACAGTTAATTTACAGGGTTTTTTTTGCAAAGTTCATGGCTTGAAAATGTAAAACTAGATTCCCCCATAGGCTCTCTCTGAAGAAAAAAACAACCAAAAAAAAACAAAAAGTGAGACTATGCTTTAATTCTAACGAGAGCTATAAAATCTGATCCACTATAATTCAAGCGGTAATGCTGTAATGAATCTCGAGCATCATAAAACAAAAAGTGAGATGCAGAAATGAAGGAAACTGATATTAAAACAGTGAGGGAGAAGTGTACAGTGATGAATCGCCTCAAACAGATATGTTTAACAAAGAGAAGGGTGGAGAGAGGTGGGAGCCTTGGGAAGAGGAATGACACAGAGTCAGGAGGGCACGGCCCTCCCCCTTCAACCGGTCTGTCGGATAAATGGATATCGACATGGCTGCTACCGAAAATGAATTACTGATGTAACTGAACTTATGTTTGACAATCGGTGTGTGTGTGTGTGTGTGTGTGTGTGTGTGTGTGTGTGTACGCACATACACACATGTGTATATGAGCTATGCATGACGCTGAAGATGAATTTGCCAAGCTGTCTCTGTGGACTCGGCTGTTAGCAGACCTCCATCTGCCGTGCCTCACAAACACGAGCGGGCACGTGGACGAGTATCCATTTTCACAAGCTTTTTCTCTACATCTCATGCGACTGAAGCATATGTGAAAGCAAAAAACACAAGTGTGAGCACATGACCTTATATTAACATCATCTCGGTATGACACATCACATTCAACACACACACACCCTCACGCCTCACCTGTTCGCACTCATCCACCTTCTTGACACCTCCCAGAACGGCAGAAAGCTTTTTGTTTCATGATCCAAGATAATAATGAGTAATAGTTCTTTTTTTCCTTTTTCATTTTTTTTTTTACTTCACATCACCTTCGCTCGCTTTCAATGCCTGTCCTTTTGTCCACTTGTCTTTCTCTCTCCAGCTCTTTCTGTTCTGTTCCGTCTCCCTCTCTTTCCCCCTACAGAGCATCTCTTTAGCAATGAATAGCAGCCCTGCTGTGGCTGTATTTGGCTGGACAATATGTGCCGTGCCATCTGTGTCTGTCTGGTCGACTAAAAATAAGAGAAAAAGTCTTTTGATCAATGCTCATAACAAATAGTTGTTATCTCCTCTCATAATCTGTGTTAATGAGAAGGCCCTTCTCATATACAGACTCAGTCTCGCAGCTCTTTTTGTGCCAATGAAAGAATCATCATTTGGTTAAATGGGTTTAATCTTATTATTCAATACTTGTTTTATTGGATGGCTTAAAATAGTTCTATGAATTTCAACCACCCGTTTTTGAAAGCAATAAACCACTTAAATATGAGATTTACATTTTCGTTTTCAGAACAACAATCTGAAACTTGTGGAGACAACAGAAGGGGCGGTTCTTTGAGTGACAGTGGGGATCAGACAAAGGAGCAAAGTAAAAAAAAATAAAAACTTTAGAACTTCACATTTTGATGGAAAAATATACATAATAAATGAAATGATCTTATCTTTTGAAATCACTGAATGTCCAGGATTCAATCGGAATTTAGTACATTTTGACATTAATTTGATGGGGTTTTTTTGGTCATGTCTGCTGGTGAAGTAGCTTCAATCACTTCAATGCCGGCCAGATAAATTTCAATTGAGCAGAAAGAGGGATGCAGAGAACAGAGGAGGGCTTCTACGCCCCCCCCTCCCCATCTTCTCTAAGAAATCACACCCTGGCACTACATCACAGGATATTATCAGATATTATAATTCTGGGAAGGCGTGTGACATGAACAAAGACTCAGGGTTACTATTATCAAGTAATATCTCAGTTTCCTGCCACATTTATAAAATTACCATAATTTTGCTTGATTTAGTCATGATTACTATTTTATAAAAGTAGCTGTCAAGTTTTTTGAATAAAGGTACATCTGATTTTGAAATGGGAGACACTGATTAGTACATGAAACCAATCTCAAAGCACCACCGTTTCTGTGCGTTTAATGAAGACATTTTCTCAATAACTGCCATGAAACTATGACAAGAAGGAACAGTGAACCAGTAGGATGGAAGCATAGTGAGATTCACTAAAGCAAAGGTGTCAAACACTCAGGGGATACATACAACACAACTTGATTAACTGAGCCGGAGCAATAAATGATGGAATAATAACTGTTAAATGTACAAAAAATGCAAGCAGATCATGTTCTTACAAAATCTTACAAGAACAAATTGAAATTTTGTTAAGAAATTCTACTTGCCACAGTGATTTTCTTCAGCTTAATGTGGGAATGTATCTCAACTCAGATCGCAGGATGTCTGCAACCTGCATGCTTTCATAAATGATACTAATGCTATTTTCCGAGAAAGAAGTGGGGCTCCGCGACAGATCACACTTTTATTGCCACTGACTGAGCTGGAATAAATTTGTCTGCAAATGTCTCCATCCACTTTGCATTCATGCTCAACATAAATGAGTCTCAACATACCTGCACAAAGACATCAACATCATACACTCAAGTGTTTTTTTATCTATTTAAGTCATATTGCAATTGCAATACTAATTATTACATGTTTATCATGTAAGCTTGATAATGCTTTCTGCTGTTTCGTTGTGATTTTCACTTAATTCTACCCCCAGTGGACACATTAGGAACAGCAGTTGTCCTCAGTTATTTCACACTACAAGGTCATTTCATGGCCCGGATTTTACTCTCTTGTGGGCTTGTGTTGGCCCACAGGATGAATGTTGGACACCCTTGTCCTACAGGAAAACAATTTCTATGCAGAGAACATCTTCTTAAAGCAGCCTAGGTGAAAGAAAATAATATGCATAAGCTGCCTCTATATTATATAATCTTCCATGACATCTGTTTCGCTATGAATCCCTGGGTAATATCTCTGTCACCTTAGCTGTCAATGTAATGCATATTCATCTACTGCTATTGGGGAGTTTTTAAAACAGTCAGTCCTTGAGATTAACATAAACAAACAAACACGCACACACACACACACACACACACACACACACACACACACACACACACACACACACACACACACACACACACACACACACACACACACACAGCAGCAGTTTGTCATTGAGAATCACTGGGTGAAATTTGAAATTGATACCAGGGTGCGTGTTATCACAGAAATAGTAGTGCAGGCAACACATATTTTCACATGATGAAACTAAATGACTGTAAATATGGTGAAGAAGATGCCTCGCTGGATAAATACCTCATTGCTCCAAATGGAAAAAATTTTTTTTTTGCTCTGACAACATTCAAACTGACATATTTGAATATAAAAAGGGCTAATTAAAGACACAATTAAGCATTAAATGTGTAGATCAGACTAAATACAGTACTGAAGTTAAACACACTAAAAATAACACCAACTTATGTACAAACATATACGAAATAATAAGATCGTAATTTGGAAAACACTAAAGAAAAGAACCGGAAATATGACATTAAATGGAGGTCACAAGACCCTATTGGGTAATGACAATGATGTCAACTAGAGCAAAACAAGTCTGACCAAGAAAATCAATAAAAAAGTAATTTAGACCAAGCTGAAATTAAGCCATATACTGTATATTAAAAAAAAAAAAAAAAAAAAAAAAAAAAGCAAATCATTTAACTTGTACATTGAGCGTCTCGGCAACATTAGGCTGGATAAAATGGGTATAAAAGATAAATGGAGGAGTAGATTGTAACCAGCGGTTCTGTCTACATTAAAGTGTTGCGAACAGCACAAGGACAAAGCTATTGTGTTTCTTTTGGATGAAGCGAAAAATGAACCGACACTGAAATATTACAGGAATCCATCAAATGAAGAAATTACAGGCTTAGATCAGATCACTTAAGAACTGATGTATGTAGATAGATTGAAGTTAGACTAATCCCCTAATGCCTGCGGGTCTTTCATCTAAAGATTAATGCAAAATGTTTGGACTGCTCGTAGCATAGTGATTCCAGGTCTAATGCACGCTGCTGTCCTTGCATACATAAGTATGTTTTCAAGCATCTGTGAAGAAACAAACAGAAACTATTCACGTGGATATCTTCAACTCTCAAAACTGAAGTGAAAGGAAAAATGCTGCATGAACCTTGAAAATGAACCAAGATTCTTAAAAGGTTGTCTGAACAAAAGATACATTTATGATGACATTTATCTAAAGTTTAAAGATCAAGACTCGCTAATGAATCTGTAAAATGTTTATTTTGTTTAAAACCTCCTTTCAAATTAAATTTTAATTAAGACAGTGAACTAAAAAGGATCTGAGAGGAAAGCACACATGCATATTTAGATTCTCCAAATGACTCCTCATCATTATGACCGCAGTAGGAGATCACACTGAGTGTGCCATCAAATGCATATGATGAAAGTCTCTATAAGAAAAAGTCTGCTTTCCCTGCTTTCTCCCATTTCCATCCGACACTGTTCTGACCTCCACACTTTTAAATCCCTCTTAAAGCCTCACCTATTTAAGATCACTATTAATGTTCCAACTGTTTTACTTTCTTACACCTGCTTCTTATATCTGATTTTTAAACCTGCTTTTCATTCAATTTGCCTGTTTCTGTTCAAAGACCTTGTAAAGTGTCTTTGAGTAGAAAAGGGCGATACAAAATAAATGAATTAATACATTTTTGTATAACGAAGGTGCTATGTAAACACTTGAAACTCTATAAAGGTACCATCTTAATGAATAATAATGATAAAAGAAGTAAACTGAAAAAGTTTTGTGATATTCCCATCAATCAAAACAAATTAGTTACTTTCTTTTTGTTTTGCATTATCTTGCTTCTAAATCAGAACTATATTTTCAACCGAATTAATATTCTATATCCGACCTAGAGGATATCAATGATTGTTTTTTTGTTTTTATTAAAACCACTTCTCATGTCAATACATCATAATACAGCTGCTGCATTATTATCATGTAGAGTTTGCAATCGTGAACATGTACATGGAGAGTAGGCATCCATTACACATGAGCTTTTACCTAATTTGATCGGAAAGTCTTCACTTTGGTTGACTGGTGTCTCATTTTATGCAAATAGTGCTTTGAAGCCTGTTCAGCTCAGCGACAGACAATCAATCTGAGTGATGAGGACATGCCAAATCACCACTGTCAATGCGCAGTAGTTATTTTCTCCATTGCTGGACACCTCCTTTCAGGCAATAATTACATCCATTACAGAAGACCTGAACACTTAGGTTTCTTTCAAAGGAGCAGGAGGAGTGGAATCAACTGTGATGTTTTGGGAAGTGTGATTGTGTTTTGGTGTTTGTATATGTGTGGCTATGTCTGGGTGTGTGTAAGTGGGTCACTTTTGAATGAAAAAAAGACTTGTCGTCATGTTCACATGTTTAATTGGCTCTCATTCGCAGACAGTAAAAATGCATACCTCAGTTTGGTTTTCATTTTCCGTATTCTGTCTCTCCTCAAATCAATTTGATAAAGAAAAAAAATCCAATGTCCTTGCTTGCATGTTCTAGTAAACTGGTTCTGAAGCTTTGTAGGATGAGGCTTTGTACATGTGCGTGTATAAGACAGGGGGATCTACAGGTCTTGAGATGAGCGCATCTCCATCCGCATGTGCCACTGCCTTTGTTTACGAGTGGCACTAGCTTTATTAGAGGGTTTATTAGAGAGCTTCAAAGGGGCTTCCCTGCGAAATTGCTTTTGAGAGAAAAACATGCCGCTTTGGGACTAATTGAGCTTTATTGTCTCTATAGATTCAATTCAGCAGGAAGCGCAGCATGAGGATGAAGATTGCATCAAGTTTTATCATGCAAAGCCTCAGCGTGGAACTAGTTAGTTATTGTATTATTTCTCAAAAGCTTCCCTATGTGTAATTTTGACAGCAGCTTGTGGAACAGTAGTCATTTATACCGATGCACACATTTGGATTTTATTATCATAGCTACAATTATCCCCTTCTCCGCAACACTAACTTTGATCAAATAAACTGTATAGGGCATAAAAAACATACACATGCACAAACCTCAGCTTTGATCTTGTTGTCTCCGAAGCAGAGATGCTGTAGGTAGGCTGCAGCGTTGGACTGCACCGATGGGAACTGGTGCTGCAACATCTGGATCACCTCTGGCAGCTCCGGATCTCTCCACCCAAATTCTCTGCAGACAGACAGACAGGAGACACTTTGATTCCTTCAGCATGTGAACAAAGCTTCTTGCTAACAAGCAAAGCGAATACCTCAAAGCAGGCCAATAAA
This sequence comes from Lipophrys pholis, assembly GCF_963383615.2. Lineage (NCBI taxonomy): Eukaryota > Metazoa > Chordata > Actinopteri > Blenniiformes > Blenniidae > Lipophrys > Lipophrys pholis. The sequence continues at coordinate 8,791,529 of NC_137648.1, forward strand.
ATCTCGGTCTCTATAATACCCTCTGCTAAACTCATTGAGCTGTTCACATTGAAGTAAACTGAGAAAAAGACAGGCAGTGAGAACAAAAGGCGACCTGAAGTAAGGACAGAGATTTAAACGTCAAAAAAATCCATCCCTGTTGTTTTTTCTACAAAAAAGAAGTCGTTTTTATTTGTAATAGCTTCACAAGCTAAACAACACAGTGGGACAGAAATGATTCAAATCACTCACCGAATGGCCAATTTGCCAAAATATTGTCATCTACATCCATCACAGGCAGAGGAAATGATAGAGCATGTAAAAATGGGTCCAGCAGGTTAAGCAGGGACCCTATGAATGATTACACCCAAATGGTGAAAAATAAAGCAGAAATAGTCTTAAGAAGGTAATATTGTACTTTAAGTGAAATTTTTCTCGTCCATCAACCTTTCTAAACTAGATGGCTCAACACATATGACAAGATATCAGGACTATCACATAGATAGAGAGTAAGGATAAAGGTTCTAAATGTATCTTAATGTGACTTCATGTCATTGCAAAAATCTTGCAGGTTTGGTAATCTGTCTGTGTGGAATTTACCATGTTCTACCTGTGCATATGTGGGGTTTTTTTCAACTGCATCCCCGTGTGGCTCTGAGTTGGATGAAGCAGTACAGAAAATGGATGGTGGTGACACACACTCGAAGAAGAAACATCGAAAAACAGGTAAAAAAGTTTGAAGAATTACACAGCACAGCACAGCTACCGCCTGGATTATGTCTGCAGCACGAGTGGTGTGAGTTATGTTCTATACTTTCAGCTATTAGAAGTTTACACTCCTATGAACACAGTGGACAAAGTGAAATAAATGTTTTGTCCCTCGGTAATACCCAGGAAATGGTCTCCTTTATTGTATTATCCCCTGCTAATAATTGTTTTGCCACGGTCCCCCAAATGAGGAAATTATGAGAGTGCAAGGAAGTGTGGGCGACTGTACACGTACACACAGGAGCAACACCATGTGTTGCCACCATCTACTGTAATATTTTCTCCACTAACCGCTCTCCGCACTGTTTCTCTCTTACTTCCCATCTTGCTCTCTTTAACAGTGCTTTCAGAAAAATGTCAACTCCCAAAGTGATCTGACGAAAACCGATGTGGACATTTTGCGGCCCCCATCGATTGTGGTGTTTGAGGATTGATTTTGTTGTTTCTGCCTTCATGCTCACAGTTCTGTGGCAAAATGCAACTCACTGTAATCCCCATCAAGCTATCATGAAAACCGCTGATTTATTTTTGCCGCCTGGGTCGGTCGGTTGGACCAAACATGAAAATGTGGTAAATACGGGACAATTGACCTGCCTGCAGTTAGAACTGATGGGGTGGAGGATTGTTGTAAATATGTGTGCATCCAAAGTTTTTACAGCAGAAAATGAAGCCTCGCCACGGTGCTCTCATCTCGGTCAGATCAAGAGAAGGCAGTCTATGAAACATCTGTGAAAAGCAGAGCATTCACGGGGAGTAAACATGGCTCTCAAAGATAAAGCAAGCTCCAGCATGGACGGCTCTTTATCTGCTGAATGATAAGTGTGCAGGACTGAACGAGGGAGGTAGAGGAGAGATAGAGAGAAGGAGAAACAGGGAGGGATTCCCAAGGCATTTAGGGGATTTAGGAGGAGAGACCCTCAAACAACGTTCCTTAAATCACACAGTCAGATACCATCGGGCAGTTTGTTTATTTATGTGTGCGTATGGGTGTGTGGCAAGATTAAGATAGGATCATGATGTGTGTTTATGTGGACACAATTGCCTCTGTGCCTGTTATGTCAGCCTGCGTGTGTGTGTGTGTGTGTGTGTGTGTGTGTGTGTGTGTGTGTGTGTGTGTGTGTGTGTGTGTGTGTGTGTGTGTGTGTCTGCATGCTTTTATATTCATCTGTGTCTACACTTTCCACTATAGCGGATGAATGTATCTGATGATGTGCATGACTGGTGTGCGTGTGTTTGCGTGCACGTGTGTGTTTGTGAGTGTGTGTGTGTGTGTGTGTGTGTGTGTCATCCATCCCCTCCAGCCTCCCAGCTCTGTCAGTGTAGTTAATAGAAAGCAGAGTGATCTGCTGATAAGATAAGCATCACGGCTCGCCATTAATTAAAAACCCCTGGTAGGAAGAGAGACAGAGTGAGAGGAGCAGAGGAAAAGAGGAAGAAAAAAAGAGGGAGCCGGTGAAACATATAGAGAGAACAAGAATGAGGAAAGAGACTTAAAGGGTAAAAACAAAAAAAAAATGGTGCATCCAGAACCGTGGGTACAACAGGCAAGAGGAGGCTGACAGGAAAATAAAAAAAGAAGACGAGGCAAAGTGGAAAACAACCCTCAGATGAGATGCCAGTCATGTCAACACAGGTGCTAATGAGAACTATAGCCCTGGTATACGCACCACTCGGCAACATGCCAATGATGTGAAACAGCAGGATGCAAACAGGGAGAGGAATACAGCCAGCAAGAGGAGGAAACTGATCAAAGAGGCAGTGCCAACTAAACTGCAGGATTCACACTAAATACTCACACAGCTTTTGAGGAATCTGTACTCCAATATGCAGCTACTTATGTGCCACAGTTTTCACGTTACCTTCTTATACCTTGTGTGGTAATAAATCCCAAACTGAATAATTTGTTGACTTGTTTTTGTTTCTGTTTTTTTTTTGTTTTTAATGGTTGTGTTTATTGCTCGATGTTGCTGATTCAAGTGGGCTGGAGAATAAATTAGGTGGCACTGCTGTGGCACAGACCTTCATGTTCCTGGTTACTTTGCCATTGCTTGAGGAGTGCGGAGGTGTGATGCAGCAAAATAGTTTTGTTGGAGGCAGCAGTCGTGGCAGGAGAGGAGTTTGACATGCTGAGAAGAATTAAAAAAAGCCAGGTGGCAGGGGGGCTGGTGGAGAAAGGGTGGAGGCAGCGACAGAGTGATATAACTGGGACAGAGAAGACTTCAGTGTGATGGTAAGGCTTTGATGCAGGCACACGCGCATGCACGCACGCACGCACATAGGAAGAAGGCAAAATGTGATAGAAGAGGGCAACACATGAAAATACAAGAACAAGGATTATCAAAGGATTTTTTTATTTTTATTTTTTTTAAACTTCTCTTCATCTGTAACTCTTTTCATGTCCAGGTCTCATGAGACAGACCTCATCACGACCACTGACAGCACACACACACACACACACACACACACACACACACACACACACACACACACACACACACACACACACACACACACACATACAGAAGAAACCACTGACAGGTGAAGTAACTAACCTTGATTGAGAGAAATATACATTGAATTAAACAGAATTTGAGTTCACTGTATCGATTGACCTGATGCATTACAGGCCTGGAAAGTGAGCAGTTCTAATTCTGTCCCACTGTGGATCTTGTTCATTGTAGTGCAGTGCTTAATAGCTTCTGAAAGAAACCTAACGAAGGGCAACCGGGAAAGTAAAAACTGAGTCACCAACAGGCCCGAGCGAGATACGCTGATGGACACGTTGAGCAGGGGCTGGCTCATGTGGCGCAAAAGACTACTGAAAAAGTTCACTGTGCCTTAGAGAAAAGTGACAGAGCATTGAAGTGTATTAAAGCTTGCCGTGTGTTTGGTGTCTGACTGTCCTACCTGCCTCGAGTCAGTAAAACAGTGATGATGTGCATGTGGGTTTCAGAACTCAAACATGGATCAAGAGAAAAAGTTGCTCTGATTCAATGCCTCACATTCTCTCATATATCATGTGGGATGGCAGAATTTGGAGGTAGTCGTCTATGTACAACCCCAATTGTATAAAGGTTGGAAGTCTCCATTAGAACCCATTGGAAAGACATTGTCGGTATAAGTTAGCTCAAATAGGTCAACAGATGAATGAGCCAAGCTTATATGGTTCTGCATTATGTTCTGCAGGGAAACCTTGGATTCTGCATTCATAGGAACCATTCATTGAACCAGTGTTCTGTGATAGCTATTACTTGTTTTGAAAAGGATAATGCACCATGCCACAAAGGAATTAGTCGATAATGGTTTGAGAAGCATAAAGAGTTAACAATCCTGAAACGGCCTCCAAATTCCCCAGATGTCAGACTGACCAAGCATGTGTGAGATGTGCAGTAGAGAAAGATCAATTTCACAAAAGCTCCACCATGTGACCTCCGGGATGTAAGGAGGAATTCTGGTTTATTTCATCCGCTCTATTTCCCATCACTGTTGTATAGAGTCAGAGAAACAATTTTCACTCTAAAAGCACATTGACAGCACATATCAGAGCACAAGTACAAAGTTCTAAATGCTTTCAAACAAGGCTATTATTCAACTTAAAAAAAAACATAGAAAAATAATTATTTCACATCTTTGTTTCTCAGTCTGATCGAACATAGGAACTAGCCACCTCAAACTGCCATAATATTTGACTGATACATCATGGCTGTTGCAATATCATGAAATAAATTAACTATTTGGTGTTTTGGATTCAGCCAGAACATACAATCACTGAAAATACACACATTTATCATATTTAACCATATGTCCAACCCGCTGCAGTAGTTTAATCTAATGCCATTCTTTATCTCTGCTACCTAACTGGGGCACGATGGTACACAGAGGTTTGAAAAGGGAATGATTCACTCCTCCAAGCCCAAATCGCATCCATCAGCAGAGCCCACAGCGCATGTGGAGTGACAGCTCCACACAGGAAGCCTGTCCCGCTGGCCCTAATCTGATTGGACAAGACCTGTCATGTCTACTAACTGATTGGAGAGTCGGGATTGGACAGAATGGCAGTGTGCATACTAAAGCAGATGCTAATTAAGACCTGAACATCAATCTTCATCAGGACGTTTAAGACAGAGGGGCAGTGGGAAAGGGAGAGTCGGACAGCACTGCGCATTTTACTGATCTTAAAAGAATTTGACTTTCCGAGAGAAGCAAGTTGTGATCTCACCAAAAAATGTCATTCTGGCAGTTCAGGCTAAAATTCCTTTCCTCGTCTTCTTTTTTTATTCTGACTGAATCCATTGGCTTTTACCCCCTAAAACTCATCTTCTGCCAAATATAGCCAATCTTTTAAAATACTTTTATATGTCATGTCAATGATTTCTGAGAATAAGTGGGAAATTGGTCTACCAAGGCCGACATTACTTTATGTGTGAAAATGATCTGGATGCATTTGAAATCCTTCACCTCCCAATACAGATTATTCATTGAGAGCACAGTTACTTTCTCACATAAGAGCCTCCATGCATCTGTTCCCAGTGTAAATGTGTCTTTTTTGTGTGTGTGCACTTGTAAAATGCTCCTCAGCCAGAGTGCATCAAAGGGGGGGGGGGGGGTTGTTCAAGAAAAAGTCTTGAACAATCTCACAGATAAACAGCAGCCAGACAACAGGATGCAGGTGGAGAGGCACTGACAGCAACTATAAATATGAAGCCAGGTGCCTTTAATTAGATGTGCCGATCTCATTAAGATGCTATCCGGAGAAAAAAAACAACCCTTCCAGACACATATTTCAAAGTTTCTGCTTGGCCACAGAGCCAGCAAAGTAGATGAAATATTAAGGCCTTACAAACATGGGCAACCAATTCTGGGTTTTTTAATACAATATATAGTGATTTAGTTAATTACTTCTTCATGTATTACTCTTCATTTGATATGCAGAATAACACACAAACTGGCTGTGAACTGCTGAAAGCACCAACCAGGAGAGCAGAGGCCTGAAAAGGAATCACTGTAAATGTAGGAATTGTGCACAAAACATGTGGTGGATATATTTACCCAAAATAATTATGGAAAAGACACACAATTGAGCCCAAGTGGCTTTAGGAACCTCTTGCATTTATCACGGAGCACTTGACAAATGACTGCACCATCAGCTGTATTGGATTTTCTTTGTAGCTTTGGCCTCTGTGGCCTTTAGCAATATTGTCGGTTTTGTCCATGTTCTTTTCTTCGGCTCAAAATGTCTCTGTGTGTAGAGCTCTGCTGCAGCAGGGAGAACCAAACAAAAAGCACAGCCACAGTAAGGACGATCAATGAAGAGTGGGGGAAGAGAGAGGGTGATACTCATAACAGCTGGACAGACAAACGGATAGCTAGAGATGGGTGGATGGAGCCTGGGACGAAACCCATCCAGAAATAAAAAGTGGGCAAAAATCTTTGGCGAGTCAACTACAACTGAAACACCTCATTTTCTGTTCCGTCCCCCTCTCTCTTACTCACTGCTCCCCAGTTACTTACTGATGGGCAAATGAAAATGACCCTAGTAATCATGGACCACCTCTCTCTCCGTGGAGAGGAAAGAGTGAGCAGTTAATTCCACTCTGAGGGTAAACCATAAAAAGAAAGACAAGAGGAGAAAACGTAGGTGAGAGAAGAAAATGAGAGGTCATAAATAAAAGTAACAAAACCTGTTCCAGTGAGCCAAAAGGAGAGGAATGATGAATGGGATGGAGGAAAGATGAGTGGATCTCCTCTCTTCTGCTGCTCAGTTCACTTCAGCGAGAGGAACCACATCTTTTTTTTTGGCACAGATGACCATCCCTATTGGTCATCTCCTCCCTTCTTCTGTCTCTCTTTGGTTCTCAATGTCTGCCTTTTTTTTTTTTTTTTATACCCTCCACTCCCCCATGCAGCAAACAGACAAAAAAAAAAATCAATACACCTTCTCTATGGCATCTTCCAGCTGGGAATAGGAGCTCAGGGGGCTGAATAAAAGTGAACAAAGGATAGAGAGAGAGGAATGAAAGGTGCTGAATGAGTCTAACGTTGAATTGAACAGAAGGGTGCATGATGGTGCAGAAAAGGCAGGGGATGAATGTGACGCTTGTCATTAGCAAACTCAAAGAAAACTTATATTTTGTTACGCATATCAGAGAGCACTTTTTTTGATTGTTATGTCAAATATGTTGTGTATAAGAAAAAGATTATAGAAGGTAAACTACTTAAATATGAAGCCCAATAAGATGATAACAATGTAAGCTTTGTACATTCATAAGTGTGCAAAAATTGTTTTTTAAAGCATTTTAGTAAAAAAATGTAAAACGAACAAATGAAATAATCACTTTAAATGCATAACTTAGAGGGGCACCAAAAATCACAGAGGCTATGTCTGCTCTGAGGTTGAAAAGTTTTAAAAATAGGATTTCCAAGTCCTATAGAAAATCCGAATACCATAAAATGCAAACTGTAGAGCCAAACGACTGGCCGTTGATTATATTTTGAACACTCTTTCATGTCTACCTTTGTACCTGAGGCAATGCAAGCGTTTGCATTTTTCTCGAATGTTTTGGTTAATAAAACACAAGTTAGCCCTTTAAAATGTAATCTCACGGTGCTAAAAGGAAGAGTAATGCAGAATGGAGCGTTTTTAACAGAAAATGGCTTTCCATCTAAGTCAAAGGTAAAGCCATATGCTTAGTTTGTGGTGTACGAATCAGTGTGGTCAAGCATATCAACTTCATTTGGGGATTTGGGGAATCAAGACCAAACACTTGATTTATGCAGGACATCTAAAGCTTTGCTATCTCAGCTGCGAAATTAACGAGAGCTTTTTTTTTTTTTTTTTTTTTAAACCAAGGTTCACATATCTCATAGCCAAACCCAGCTTTGTGATAACCAACCAAAAGTTTTGGTGGAATCTGAGGGAGAAGAAAAGGCCTTTGAAGAGACTAAACACAAGGAAGGATTGTGGACTTTACAGGAAATCTGAAGATTCACTTGGAGAAGATGGTGGATAATTTCGTCAATTTCACGTTGGCTTTGAACAAGAGCTTTGATGTTGGCAAACCGGCAGTGTTATCCAATCATGTACCGGGGTAACCAAAAACTCAGACATTCAGAAGGAACTGGTTGTTTGGAGTCAATATAAGGGATGTCATAAAGTAGGGAAGGACATATTTGGCAAAAGCTCTGACCTAAATAGAACAATGGAATTTTATACTTGTTTTCATGAAGGTAATTACATGTATATCTTTTCAAAACTTTCCTTTGGGCGTTTGGTGAGGTAAGCCTTTCTCAGACACACGTTTAGGATAACTCAAAAAAAAAAAAGAGCTTTTCATCTAGTTTTCCTTTTTCACAATTTGGACAAAATAAATGTGCCTACTAATACTGTAATGTAGAAATTGTCAAGTAGCAGAGTGTGAGGGTGCGTTTATGCATCATTTTGCACATGCACTCTGTGAGGCCGGCCTGGGTGTTGCTAGTGAAGGGGAATATTAGTGTGCAGGGCCATGGAGCAATTTGCCAGGGTAAGGAAAACACAAATGCCGGCACTAGTCCTTGCAATTAGCTGAACACACAGAATTGGAAGCCTAATCGAATAGGGCATTAAGCTGACAGACAGGTGTTCATTTATATACACACACCCAGAGAAGGGAGTGCACACATGCACGTATACAGAATATTGACTTTATACAAATGCTGCAGTTAAACAAGGGTGCCTGCTTCCATGCACAAACATCTAGTAATGCATACACATACAGTGCATATCTGCACAAGCGTATACTCCATGCATCTGGCATATGCATTACAGACGCACCTCCATACGTTCTAATATCAAAGAGGCCAAAATACACACAGCTATTACCCGCATTTGCTGATCGGTAATTTTCAGCCCGGTGCCACTATTCCCAAGTTGCACAGTGCAATTACTGGATGTTTACACAGCCAAACAATAGCCCAGTGAAACATACTCTCAGTCAAACATTCATTAGATGGGCCAATAGAGGCTGAGGTGACCGAGGCCATTACACTGTATCATACAACATGCTCATTAAGATTGAGCTGTGGTGTCTAGAAAGAAAGGCCAGATCCTCATAACATCTACTGAAATGGAAAACAATCTTGTTGCGTTGTGGCTGGCATGGTGGTTTAATGGTTAGCACTCTGATCTCAGAGTGACAATAACCTTGGTGCGAGACCAGTGTTAAGAGGCCCTTTTTGTGCAGTTTGCATGTTCTCCCTGTGCCTTCACACACTGCCAGCTGGGATCTGCTTTAGTGCACTACAGCACAGTGCAGCTTCAAGTCATTATGAAATTGACACTTTCATTAGAGGGAGATTGTGAACTCCTTTGAGTTAGTAGAAAACAATTCTTGAGTAGGTATAGCACTACGAGGTGTTTACACTGGACAGGTGAGAGACCTATATAATAAAGTGCTTTTATTTTTTATCCTATTATTAATCCATTGTTTGTACAAATGATTCACGTTCATACATCAACTAGAAAACATTGTGTCAACCTGGAAAAAAATTGTCATGCAGAGGACAAAAAAAGCTCATCTATAATATCACTTGTTACGATTATTTGTATTACAAGTAGTAATTTACCAATTCTGACAGGAAAAATCTTCATCTCTTCCTGTCTTTAAAGGTAAGGGTCAAGAGCTAAAAAGCACCACCATTAAATATCATTACAGCTGAGTAGAATTTCCATGTGAGTAGTATATTTTTGTACCCCGATTTTAAAGTGAGTAAATCCAGCCTCCTTCAGACCAGTATTTATTTATTTATTTTTACAGACTGACACGAGAATTGATATCAGTGAGCATCCATCAACAGCAGTGCAGCATTATCATGTCTGAGAGCACTCTAACTTTAGCCCTGATGCAACAGAAGTGAACAAACTGACCAATTGAATCCCCATCCGCCACACTCAGCCAATCAAAGCGCAGACGCAAGATTAAGCCGGCAAATGAGCAAGAGCTTGCTGAAAAATTACGGCCCCATTGTGACTTGATTTGCAAGCTGTTGCAATCATGTCGATGGGTCTGCTCTGGCCTGAGAATGAGAAGTAAGAAAGGTGAGCTACTTTTAATGTGATGATGCTAATGAGAATGCTGGCTTATGCGGACGTGTGTATGAGTATGTGTGACATGATCATCAAATGCACCTTCATGCCTTACCTCTAATGAAGGTGCCACACTGTTGCACTGTGTGTCCGTGTGCATTTCAACCATAAATTATCCAGGATTATTCTGGCATATTAATATCACACTGATAAGGTCAAGTGCATAACTGTGTGTGTGTGTGTGCGTGCGTGCAATTCATTCATCCCCTGCCAGTTTCTAATTTCAGAGCCAGTCGTTTATTACAGAGGTCAGTGACCTTCACTGACATTAAACAAGAGCGATGACTTGCCAGACAACATTCGCACACCCCAAAGCACACACACATAAACAAACTTCTTCTGTTTTCTTTCAAACAAACACATGCCTGAATATGTATGTGAATCCCTCAATCCACCCACGCACACTGCAGATAAAGCAAAACCTTTTCATCTCCCACTTAATTTTTTCCCCTTATTCCTCCTTGTCTATCTTTCCTATTCATTGAATCTCACTTTTTTCTGTAACGGACTTTCTCTGCTCAGTCAATAAGAGGGCTATAATTGATGCTACACCAGAGTGAAAATGTTATAGCGCAAAATGTTACAGCACAAAATATATAAACAAAGGGCCACGGGCCCAAGCTGTACAGCTCTAAGCAAAGGCAACAGATGGCTAAAGAATGACTTGAACTGAGAAAGCCAGAGGATGTTGACGTTTACACCACATTAGCGGAGTAAGAGCTTCAATGTCCCATCTATTACGGCTGTGACGATACCCGCATGACGGCAATACCGTAATTGTGAACGCCTCCCGCAGGATTGAGCCTATTACCATCATATCTGCTTCTTTCTTGTTTGGCAAAGACACAATAGTGTATATTGTTTGCAATATGAAATGTAAACACAGTAATTATTGTCTTTCATTCGTATGCTCGGGGGCTGCTGGTGACAAAACAAACCACTTCCTCATCATTTTAGCTTCCTGCGCAGGGAGGACTGGAACATTCATCAAACATACAGTCTTTTATGGGGGTTTGATTGTCTGCAACCATTTTTTTTCCTTCTGGTATTGTGTTTGTGACATATACAGATAAAGGTCTGTATATTATACACAATCATACATAATACAAGACAAAGACATAAACATAGCTGTCACAATCTATGACATCACCAATACTAACGACTGTACAAGAATGTTTTTTTTACATCGAAAGTTACTAATACTGTATGTAAATATTGGGGAAATGTGAAGAAAATACTTGTCAACCATAAATGTAATGATATGCAAATATAGCAAACTCATGCAATGGATTCACAGCAGGAAGAGCTATGGTTCAATTATAGACGGATACGTTGGCTTGCTCCCACATTACAGAAACAGGCCTGTTAGGTGTAAACAGGTGTCAAATTGGTAAATATCAATTTAGAAACCTAACTGCCTTTCACCCTATGTTGGCTTGAATAGCTTCCAGTCCCGAGTCTGGATCCAGCTAGTACAGAAGATGAGGGGGTGGATATACAAGACTATTTATTGCCTGTGTTCACATGCCTGTAAAAAGAGTCCAAAAATGTTCCTCACTACTGCAAACCACTTTGTCATATGGATGTAATACTGGGCAGCTGAAATGTGCCATGGTGTCGAGTTTCCTTCAAAATACAGTCTGCAATATATTTTCATTTACACTTTAAAAAATAACATTAAAAGAGAACAACAGTTAAGCCCGAGCATGTTCAGTTTTGAAAATACAGCCTCAGATGCTTCCTGAATAATATTTGCATGATCTTCCAATGGCTGTTTAAATTTTGTCTTAGTTCTTTGCTCAAAACGATCCCGACTAGATCATGTACTGTAAGCTAAAAACTCATTTTAAATTGGCAATACATGTAGATGTGGTTGAACTGTGTTGAACTGGAATCCTACTCATGGAGCTTTAGTCCCATGTGACTCTCAACTGTAAATAGCGGGTATTGAAAATCAAGGAAGATATACACCAATAAAGAAAACACACAAGCTAGTACTCATCCTTCTATGGGGAAATACTCAAAGTGTTATCCTGATTTATTCAACTCAAGTAGTTCAGGTCATCTTTTCCCCTGCTTAAAAACATCACCCAGTAACAGAATTTTTTAACAACTTCTAAACTTCTAAACAGAAGGCATTTAGACGCCTCTTCAATCTCTGCTTCAAAAATACTTCATTTTGAGTTGCCTCTGCCCAAGAATTACAGGGCAATTCCTAACTTAGTTCACAGTTCACCTTGGGGTGACTAAAGTCTCCATGGGCAGTGACTAGGTTTGGGTGTAGGCATAAAATTATCAGAGTATTGCTTGGTGTGCAATACGAGGATATTATTAACGTACAAGAGAGTACAATCAGCAAAGAAAAACTAATAAACCAGTGATTAGCTTATGCAACTGCTATTCTAACTGCCTTTAGCTCACAAAGGAGCAATGATACAGCACACAGTGGTAGCGGGTCAGTATTTGCTAGAAAGGTGATCACAATAACAGATCCAGCAAAGAGTGTGAACCTACTAGATATTAAATCGATGATCGTGGTGAAAAGACATGCTATCTAATAAAAAAGACCATATCCATACAGTGACCACCCGGAATTGAGTTTATAATCCCTCCCTGGTATATTGGCAAGATTTATTAAAAAAATTTTCACCTAATCTCCTATATACTGGACATCGGAGCATATGAAAGCAGAAGAAGATGTAACCAGAGAGGGCTGAAGGTTATCATGGTGAAACGATTTGAATGACTGGACTGAAGTTGTCATAATCATTGCGAATAAGCTTTCTGACAACATAGTTATCCAGATTTAAAAATTGTGATATCTTCCATTGACGTTTGTATGAACCAACCAAACACTGGCTCTCTCTCTCTCTCTCTCTCTCTCTCACACACACACACACACACACACACACACACACACACACACACACACACACACACACACACACACACACACACACACACACACACACACACACACACACACACACACACACACACACACACACACACACACACACACACACACACACACACACACACACTCTTTAAAATCGGATTAAGTGGGACTAAAAGCAGTCATCCACTTCAAATGAAAAAGGATGGAGGCAGGGGCGGAATAAGGAACAGATCTCTGCTATAGAAACATCCCATGCTGCAGTTCCAACAAGGCTTGGGTCACACAGTATGACAGAGTGCAGCCTATATTGACTTTATTTGAGCTGAACACACAATGAAATGGTATATTTCACTGCAGTATGCACACAACTATAGAACTGTTGCCTCGCTTCCCGAGGGGAATCCAGATGACAGCTATGATATTTTATTTTCAACCTCCTCCATTCATGTGGCGTGACTTTGAGTTTGTTCGCTGCCTAATATTCAGTGAGCAACATTTCAATGACACAGATGACTGAATTCTCTGAAGTGGTCTAATTTGGTAAGAAAACTTTTTATTTTCTACATGTTCAGCCATCCTTGCAAAATGAACGCTGCCATGAAAGCAAAACCCACGATGGAAAAAGAGTGAAATTATTACCCGGCTCGAGCGCTGCCCAACTGACAGCTCTGACAGCTTGTTTGAGAGCTATAAAACAATAAAGCAAAAGCTTGTAGCTGAAATTGCTAAAAACGAATGTCTTCTCACTGATTTATTTTCCTGATTGTGGCTTTCGAGGCCGACTGTATATTCTGCCAAATATGTGTAGCTAATATTCTATTGTTAGGTTGCATTTACATGCAGAGCAACTTCTCTAATTAGTGCTCCCTTTTCAATATAATGACAGTTATTCCAGACAACACAGATGGCATTCAGTTTGTTTGCCCATTTAGTCTGATGTACATATGAAGACAATTATATAAGATTCAAGCCTCGGTCTTGACAAATGGCATTCAAGGGCTGTATAATCAGCAAAATGATTCAAGCAAATACACAAACCACACAAAATTAACACTTGGTGAAAGGAGAACTCTCAGAAAGGGTAGTCAGGAGTTCCGTGCTGCTCTATTTTGGAAAAACAGATAATATGAACACACTTTACAATTAAGGGTATTCAATTAAAACCACCGAAAGTGCTGTGCGCGTGCCACTCATATACCAAGTGATGCATTTGTAGCTATAAAAACATTACATCCTCCCTCCTCTGCTTCACCATGGTTTGGTTTATCTTCCTGCCGGTGGATCAGTGGAAGTTTGTCAGAGTGGAGGTTAGTCATCTCCGCTAAGTAGCTTCATTAGACACATACACTTAAAACAAGATATGTGTCGAACAGTTTTACTTTCTCCCACTTCCAAAGAATCAAACACTTGGATGCAGACTGGATTTTGTTCACTCCATTAGGTGGTGGGTGGATCTTTTGTGTGAAGGCAGCAGCTGTACGAACAGACCAGCTGCTAAAAAGAGGCACAGCTCTGTGAATTTTACTGCAGTTTTCTTTTTTTTTTTTTTAAATAATCAACTGTATAATTTCTATAAATAATACTTCTGTGCACAACGTTTACTATCATTACAGTTATTAATAAAAATACAATATAAATAAAAAGCAATTTGTGTATCAATTATCCAGTGGTATGATTCACAACAGTACATTTTGATACACACTTAAACCTTCCTTACGAGACTTTAATACACCTAAACACAGACAACCCAATATTGTGTTTATATATAGTGGGTGCCAGTGTTGACATCAATATATAACACACACATGTTTACCGACAGGCTCAAGACAACACCAACAACATTGCGTCCACCTGCCTCTGTTTCCCTATTTTTCTTCTGAAACAGTATTCCCTTATATCCTCCTCTATCTTTCACTTTGCCCTCGCCAACATTCTACTAGTGTCAGATTTTTGACTAGAGACACAGTCAAACATCTGTCTGGATAACAGGACAGCCCTTATTGATATTATGAGCAGAAAGCACATGCACACACAGGAGCACAGACAGGAAGGTACACAGAGATGCAAACGCACACAGAGGGCAGGAAGAGTCTGAGGAACCACCTCATAGCCCGCGGTGTAAAAGCAGGATAAAAGATTGATAGAGACAAGGAAGGAGAGAGTGGAGGATTGCTTAAAAAAAAAAGAACTGCATCACTACTTTAATAGACACGATAGACAACAGGAGACAGTGTAGGAAAACTGTGTGTTTAGAGTGAAAAGCGAGGGAGAAAACACAGGTAGTGAAGGAATGCTTGTGCCCCCAAACTCATTATCGCTGTGGAGTGGTCTCCACATGCGGAGGTGTGATAGAGAGCGAGAGAGAGAGATGGATTAATAGATGCATGATGAAGGTGTGTTCATAAATTGAGTCAGCACCCCCAGGATGCATTGGTGTTATTTTATCATGACTCAGTGAAAAAATTGGATTGACTCTGCAGATTATGAGCGGGATGGGGAGCTCCATGAACAGAACTGGACAGTCTCCCAGACTGAAAATAAATAATCAAATACACAACGACAAAGCCAAACGTGTTTGTCCACGTTTTAAATAGCAACCATTCCTCACTTGGGATGCACGTGATT
This sequence comes from Lipophrys pholis, assembly GCF_963383615.2. NCBI lineage: Eukaryota > Metazoa > Chordata > Actinopteri > Blenniiformes > Blenniidae > Lipophrys > Lipophrys pholis. The sequence goes on from NC_137648.1 coordinate 8,806,924, forward strand.
AGGCGGTTAAACAATCAGGAATCCGCCCATTTTACAGTTGGCACCTGAAATATCAGTCGTGTAAACCAAGCAGTTTTTCATCCCTATGCAAGGCAACTTATTGTCATGCAGCTGCCCACCACTAGTCAGTGCTACAGAGCCATCAGACAACAGTCTTAAGCAAACTGGAGTTTTAAAGCACATTTTGGCAGTACTTGATTTAAATTTTTTTTTAGTTTTTTATTAAAACTAGGTAAAAAACAAACTAACCCTCCACTGAGGCATACAAAATCACATTCAACTTAAGTATTTGGATATTATCATGGACGAAAAGACAGCTGCAGCTCCTAGTGCTAGTCACACACAAGCCATCATCTAGTCAGAGTTAATGTGATCCTACATGGTCTGAGAAGATTACACCTAATACCTCACAAGATATGCTTTCAATTAATTCTATTAAAAGTAAAGCTTCAGGATGTTAACAAAGTACATTGATCTGTTGCAAAATTTTGACTGTGTTTTTATGTTTTCCTATATTACAATTAAACATTTTGCTTTAATTACTGGGGATTTCCTATTCCTCACACAGCAAATCCCTACTTAGGAGTTTGATGGCAATTGCTAACCCTGAACACAATCCAGCGAATAGTCTTCTCCAAGAGCATCTTGCTTTTCACAACACCTAGTCGTGTGTTAACAAAGCAACTCCTCTGGTGCACCTGAGGTATTAAGAGGCCAGCTCAAGTGCACTCAGTAGGTGTGTGGTAAGGACCTTGCAAGTCGCAAACCAACTTCTATACATCCTACACACTCAGACAAACTGCATTCCCTTCAAAGCTGAAGTGATCTTCTAAGTTGAAATGCTAATGAGGCTTGTCATTCTTCATATATTGTATGCTTTCTTTACATAAAAGTATAATCCAGTCACACACTTTGCCACTTCTAGTAAATGCAAGTGTCAAAATGATGTCTTTTGCTGCCAGAAATCAAAGCAAAATCTTAAAAAGATAATGCAATAGGAAGCAAAACCAGTCCAAATGTGTCTGATATTCTACGTTCGGCCTCAGCTTGAGATAACAAAATTGATAATCAATTTATTTTTTGTTAAATTTTTGAAACCCACTTCCATCCAGTCGCTTCCGTTTAATCCTCATGAAGTGCTTGGCAACATACCTGTGAGTCAGTCTTCTTTAATTAGGATGCCAAATGGGAAATTTAAATTAGGGACAATATTGGTATGAATTTTCTGTGGGCATGTGTGAGAATGAGTAGGCATTTAAGTGTTTTATTTCAGTAAGCGGCCTTCCACAGGGATGAATTACGAGATGATTGTAACACGCAGGTGTTTTCATACCTCTGGAGCTGGCGAGTATCGACAAGGCAGCAGGGCCACATGTAATCACATACAACAAAGAACTATTGTTCTAATTTCCAACACCGCAACAGATATGAGCCCATTTTCATATTTTCCACAACAAAGCTTATTTTGGAAACTTGTTTCCCTTTTTCAATGCATTCTACTACTTTCGTGCATTCACCTCTTGTACCCATCCTCCTAAGTTTTGCAGTTTTTTTTTTTCTTTTCTTTTTTTAGCTCTCTGATCATTACTGAGTCCCACAGGGTCCAATAACAAGAACTCAATACTTGATTTCCTGCAAGCAACTAAGCTGAAAGGTCAAGATCCCTCTCCTGCTCAAGAGATATACAGCTCGCTGACCTTAACTTCTGCAGCCCCATGGAAGAGCGAGTCTTGAGCAAAGATAGCAGTGGCTGCTTGACATTAATGTCAAGAGACGATGTTAATAAAAATGATAATTAGAGATGAGATACATTTCTCTGGATGTGACATTAATAGTGCTGAGTTGGGACTTTAGCAAGGAAAAAAAACAATCTCTGTCACTGTCGCAGGAGGGTGATAATGGTAATTGCACCGTGTTCATCGGAGACAAGACGAGGACAAAGCCTGTACACATGGCTGGACTCGGTATGAAACACTGGAGGGTTTTCACTTTCACCTTCAGACGCGAGCATTTTATGGCAAACAAAACGCAAATGTAAACTAATGCATTGTTATGATTATCATGTTTAATGTGATGCTAATCACTTTCATTTGAAAACATTCAAAATCAGCAACATAAAACCCCAAAATTTAAGTTTGAAAACTATCTAACAAACTAACTAATTGAACGTGTGCCATTAAAACTAAACAATATGCAACATTATTGAAATCATCAATAACTACAGTGCTGATCATGTGATCAGTCATTTACATTTAAAGGACATCAACATTCAGTTGTTCTGACGTTAAATGACCTCAGAGTGACAGTTTACAGGTTAGAGCTTGTAACAATGTTTGTGGACTAGTGAACGATTCAGGTGGGAAAAGTGAACACTTGTTGATACACTCACCATCACATTGAGCTCCAGAGCAAGCCCCTCAACGCTGATTAACTGATTTATCCACCCTATTTCTAAGGTGCAGTGGGCAGCCACATTCGGGTGCTCCGCGGAGCTGATGGGGGTCAAGAGTCTTGCTCATGGAGTCATAGTGGCAATCTGTCTGCCGTGGGAATCAAACCTGAGAACTCCTGATCCCAAGTTCACTTTTCTAGCCTCTAGGCCACCACTGCCCGAATTCCATGCCTTTGATTATTACTCCTACCTGTTAACAGGAGCAGTGGGCTGTCATCATGGGACCTGGGGAGTAGGTGAGCCGGGGGTCGGTGCTCAGGGGCCCACAGTGATAACACATCGGCCAAACGTCCGATTCCAAGAAAAGTTCTCTAACCTCGAGGCCAATCTATAAGTTTTAATTAACCTTCGGCTTAACTTTGTTTTAGACTGATTGTTTTTTGTATGTCTGAATTCATTTGGCTGTGAGCTGCATAGACAGTCAGGCAGTCCAATTGGGTAACTGCTTCCTGAAAAAAATCGTTCATGTTCCTCACTCACTGACTCCACTTAGGTACAGATGTATTAAAGATAATATAATGGCAGACATATTTTAGCTACTGTTGCAGGACTGATTACACTTATCTTGGATACCAGTTAGTAAATGTTTATTGAATGTACTTGGGATCCACAGACAATATGAAGCTGGTTGGTCTTGCAATTTTACTGCATGTTCCAACCAGTGTGTCATTGGCTCTGGAGGCAGCAGGACAGGAAGGCTGTGTTGCCCTCAAGCATGAGCTGCAGAGAAGGCGAGGTGAACTGAGGCGTGGGGAGGGGAGAAGATATACAGTAATTCTGCTGGTGTGACATTTTCCCATAATCCCTCCCAAATGCCAGCAGCGTCAGGAGACAGAGCCGCTCAGAGATGGTGTGAAGAGGAGGAGAAAGGGAAAGCATCTATTGCCACACAGGAGATCATCTAATATCCACTGTTCTAAGCCTGTACATTATTGTGCATGTTGATTTCCTGTGTAAGAATTAGAACATTTGACAAATGATAACTGAAAATTGTTAAAGACTGTGGTTGCATTAATGTAATGATTGAACTAAAAACATTACAGACTATCGCCCTCTTTCTTCCTCTCATTCGCACCAAGAAAATATTCCTCAAGCACCAAAACAAAATATATCTGTCAACGCATCAGCTCAACTTTAAACTTAGTCTCTACTTTTCTTTTTATGTATTTATCTTTACACCTAAATGTTAATGTTTATATAAATGTGTTTTTGTGTAACTAAGCAGTGAAAGCTTCAAACACATTTACCAGTCTGCCTCTGTTGGGTCAACCTTGCGTCGCCAAGGCCTCGGCTTTAGGACTCATCACAGCAGAGAGAAGGCAGACACACGGGATTGTGATTTTCCCAAGGTCAGACACACACCCATACAAACAGATAGGCCACCTCAGAAAACGGGAAATAACTACAATGGGCAATTTACCCAGAAAAGGCAGGGATGACGGCCAGGACACACACACACACACACACACACACGCACACACACACACACACACACACACACACACACACACACACACACACACACACACACACACACACACACACACACACACACACACACGCACACACAGCTGTGCCTCAGGACCAAGGTTCTGGCAATGCATCATTACCCTCCCTTGGAGGTGATTCCATATCCCAGCATGCATTTCTCATGTGGAGAGGAAATTGCCCCTGGGCCGTGCTGAGAGCCAATAGAGTGTGTCCTCTCTCCTCTATCCGTCTCTCTCTCTCTCCTGTCTTTCTCTTTCTTTAAATCCCTTGCTCACCCAATCACTGTGGCTCTGAGAACCTCCCTGTCCTTCTTCCTTTGCTGTCTCTACCTAAGACACTCGGTTACCCACCCATTCCTTCATCTTTCTTTTATTGACATTTCAATTTTTCCCTTTTCATTTTCTCATTTCTTCAATGTCTGACGAAGACACAGATAGATAACAGGGGGCAAAAAGGCTTTTATGGCCTCTTTCGTCTGTCTTGCCCTGCTTGTGTAGTAGTGAAGGTTTTGTTATTGGTGGTCTGTGTTGAATGCTGTAACATTGCCAATGCTGTAACATTTCCAGGCAGCGGGTATGTAAATGTAATTCTAATGCATTTATAATAGTAGTGAAATCCATTTCTTTCTATGTGCTGTATCTAAAAAATATCAAATTTTGCATATTTTTTTTTTTGGGAACAACAACAGATAGTGAGAGTTCATTCTGTATAATGTATTATTATCAATAAAGGTGTGAAACCTATATAAGTACTGATGAACAGCATTAACACAATAATGTAATGCTTGAGTGATTACGTAAGTTAATGATGTATTGATTGGCACACTCACTTCACAGCGAGAGAATTCACTGTTTGAGTGTGTGCTGGGGGGTCTGAGTTTGCATGTTCTCACTGCATGCATGATTTTTGTATGCATGCATGAGTACTCCAGTGTCCAGTGCGTTGACAGTTATTTGAAACTCTTAAGTTGCCTGTAATTACAATCTCTCTGTGTTTGAACTGCTGCCCTGTACAGGGTGAGGTATGCTCCATCACTTCTGTCAGACAAAGTTGGATAAAGTGATATTGAAGATGGATGAATGGTTGCTTTATATTTAGCTGTTCGAACAAATGATAATAAACGGCAGCATTTGAAGTCACAACCTTCTTGTCTCTCTCCATGGTGCTGAAGCTTTCAGTCTCTTTGTGTCTCTGTCCGCTGTGCTGAAGTGCTTCAACCAAACCATTGTTTCTATGGGTCCCCTGATAAACTCTGTCTATGCCTTTTAGGATGATCTGTTTTGCATCTCAAATAAACCTGAGATTAACTGAGTAGGTTATCTTCATAACTGTGAGGCAATTTGGCATCACGTTTTATGAAATTTGAAGCACAAGAAGATTTCTTTCAGTTCGATAGAGAAACTGCTGAAAGCACTACTTACTGGCATCTCACAGTTTTGTTGTAACATCAGATGGAAACTTCATTCAAACTTAAATATTTCTCATGAAAACTGACTTTGTGAGTTGGGACTCCTCCAAAAAGCAAAAGTGCAGTGGGCTGTGTGGGTGTGCAGGTATCACATGTATGAGTGATTAAAAAGTGTGGCTCGAGGAAATCAAGCCAACCAAGGAAAAGAGGGAGGAAAAGAAAATGCGTCATAGAAATGTATGTGTCTAGGCAATACAACTGAACTACACTGCATTAAAATCAAGAATCTACTCCACTGGTACCAAGTAAACATGAGGGCAGCATAATGTGTTTTCAGTTTACACAACAGAAATCTCCAGATGCTTCACATAGTGAACTGTGTCCAGTGGACGAGTGTGGGTCTTACTTACACTTAAGTGAGTGTGGGATCTCCTGTCTGAATGTAATCCTGTGGCCAAGACCTGCCACACACTCACTCAGAGACACAGAGGCTCAGCGCAGCCTGCCAGCGTCTCAATTTCCATCTGAAGCAGCTGTTCTGTCTGTCGTCACAGATAACCTATGACTACATACAATGAGCAAAGTGCTTACACAGACAGACAATGGTTTTATTAAAGGAACTGAGATCCTTTGTGTCTATATCACACATGTTATTGAATAAAGCCAAACAGAGCTCAACAGACAACAATAGCAGTCCCATCATGATAACTTTGTCTTTCTGCTTTCCTCAGCACACTCAAATACACATGCAATAACAAGCTATTGTACTTTAAAATATATAACACACTGCACAATGCACACAGGCACAAATGCAGTCTTGTATGTCGCCTTGAATGCAAACAAACACACACAGTCACCCACAGTACCCATTCACGGGCCAACAGATAAAGCACTTGTACACACAGTCACCGCTGACCACTGCACTATTTCCATTAATAGAGTGATGTGTTGCCGTTGAGAACCAGCAAACACTGAAAATAAATGGTGACCAGTGACAATGGCATGTCACACCAGGTCACATCATATCAGGAAATGCTCAATAGAAAATTCATGTCAGCAGCCGCAATTATATCTTGCAAATAACAGGGGGCAAAAGGGTATTTGTTGTACAATGGATGTTTTACATCTGTTTTAGCAGATATATAGCTTTATCCCCTAAATGTCCAACATTAAATAAAATGTGATGTTATAGCAATAAGCTTAAAATGAATCACAATTAAAGAACATAACGATATCAACTATTACTACAAATATAAGCATTCCTCCATGATCAGAGCTGTGGAAAGGAATGTACATGAGAGTGAAATTTATATTGGAAGAGTTTGATGTATCTTAAGTGCTGTGTCTGTTTCAGGCTGATTGTGTGTTTGATTAGATAAGTCAAACTCATTCCCACAGCTGAAACAATACCGGAGTAGTGTTTTTTTCACGCTGCTACTGCTTCTCTTCCTGTCAATCCTCATTATTTTTACAACACGGTGAATTCCCCTCACCTAATGCACCTCTCCCTTTACAATGTTTCTTTGCACTATTAAATGCCTCCTAAACTCCCCAGGCTTGGAACAATAACCACTGCCCCCACTCCACCCCTCCACCTCCTTGCTTCCTAATTCCCTCCTTCACCGAGTTAATGTTCATCTCTCTGTCCCTCCAGGCTTTGCACGAGCACTCCCTTCGTTCGTTCTCAATCTTTCAAGGTATACCACTATTCCCAACAAATGTCTGTCTGTGCTTTGCTTTCTCTCTTAAGATTAGCAAATTCTCTTTATTTGTTCCTGCTTTACCCCCTTTTCTTTATTGGTTTTTGAATTTCCTTTCCAGCCTTCCTTTGTTGGTTCTGCAAGTTTCTCACCATCTCCCTACCCATATAGTGTTTATTATTCATTTTAAGAAGGAAACCCAAGTGGGGAGAAAAGTTATTCCCACAGTGAGAGTTTTAAAGGGAACACACAAATAAAAAGAAGGGAGACACTCAACATCATCACGATATACTCTGCTGATCTCTGCACTTCTTATCTGCTGCTCTTCAATATATTCACCTCGATCTGATTTATATCTTGGGGTCTACCATTGTCCATTTTAGTCTTGTCAGACCAGTTTTTTTGTGAAAACAATATTCTCTTTCTGCCCCCTCTGCTGATACTATTCATCCTCCTGCCTCATTCCCTTCTGCTTCATCTTCTACTAATTCCCTCTTCCCCTCCCTCATCCATCTTATCTCCCTCTCTTCCTTCTCTCCTCACTCCCATCCATTAGCGGTTATTGAGTTTTCTCTTTGTGTCGCTGTCATCACCTCTGGCCTCTCATACCCACTTCTTTGCAACTGTAATGGCCTCCAGCTGTGTTACTGGATGTACAGACACTGCAAACTATACGGTGTGCAAGGTCGACTTTGACTATGCGTGATTATAAAATCACAGACTGCTCTGAATGCACCTTGTTTTTTCACCAGGACTTTACAGGAAATACACTGATTTGCATTTATTGCCCAAAGACTTCCTGCAACTTTAAACTTCATTTCTCATTTGGATAGTACTTTTGTCTCAATAATGCACTTACCGTAAGTCTTTACAATATGAGCAATGCCTGTGCAATACGCACACGCATGCTTGCACGAGCACACACACACACACACACACACACACACACACACACACACACACACACACACACACACACACACACACACACACACACACACACACACACACACACACACACACACACACACGCACACGCACACAGAGTAGCAGGCAGATATAACCTCTGCCCCCACTCACAGTGTTCCTTGTCTCTAATAGCTGCTAACCCATTTAGCACTTCATGTTAGCTCAACTAGATCCAATTACAGCAAGAGGGAGAGAGAGTGAAGTTTGAGTAGGAGGCCATTTAACCTCCTGACAAAGCGGAATGTAACACATAGCTTTAATTCTGTATTATTAAGAAGAGTGAAAAATGACTGCATATAAACAGATCAGGATTTTTAGGAATTAATCAAATCACAAATTATGCTGACTCGAATGGCCTGACGGAAATTAATAAAGAACCATTAGCATGATGGAAAATTTAAATGAACGTCACTGAGTGAGCAAGTATCAGACATAGTTTGTAATATACATATGCCAGTGTAAATATATACTGTAAAAAAAAGGTATTTTCATATTACTGATGCATTCCTTTTTCTCTTTTTATCCCAATACTATTATTGAAATCACAAGCCTTTAAGACAAACTTCATCAAGGACAAGAAAATGCAATAACTATGACACTCTTTTGTCAAGGTTTAGGTTCTTTGGCTACCTGTGGAGCTCAAGTTTGCCAAAATGAATAAAGGCATACAACAAGCTGGGTCTAAAATATTCTTGCACCACTAAGCTTCAAATAGTAAAAACACTTAACAGTTTTCATGAATAACTATGAAGCTTCTAATTAAGTAAGGATTTATTAAACTCTGCAGGGTGCAACAAAGAAACAGCCTGCTTTATGTTGGATTGGAATTAGTTACAAAATGTTGTGAAATTTTGTTGTTGGATTTTCTAAAATGAAGTGCAAAAGCAGCAAAAACAAGCTTAATGTCTGCTCACGTAAGTGTACAATGCCTGAAGCAGTAATGGAAACAAAGTAATCTCTTATGTGTGCTTGTGCATAAAAGTAAGTGCGCTAATGACTCCGGTGGGCCAAAACAAAACACTTTTTGTTTCTACAGTTAAGAGAGCAGCGTGTTTATGCCTGAGAGTGTCTGGAAACTGAATGTACTTCAAACCTCCTAATCAACACCTCCATTGGCTTGATTTCAAAAGTTGCCTGAGTAATGAATATTCTATTGAACACTAAGTTCCAGGTTATACCATAATATATATGGAATTCTACTCTGCTCACAGATGCTGCACAGTGATGAAGTGGTTAACAAAGTGAGAATATCTATTTCTGTGTATAGTTTCAATGTTCAAAAAAGAATGTGTTTCAGGTCAAATGGTTCCTAAATTGCGTGTGCGTGTGTGTTTGTGTGTGTGTGTGTGAATATCAGTGTTGTGTGATTGTGAACACACACTGTTGCAAATGTTCTTGACATTATATAATTGGTGAGAAATAAAGTTCGAATATTGACTGAAGTTCGAGCAAATGCCTTTTCAAGTCATTAAAATTCACTACAGGCAAAAGTTTACATATGTATTTGTGGATTGGCCTTCTAAACTGGAGAATGAAAAATTCCAATGAGAGCAAACATGTTAGAATTTTGATGATATTCTGCAGGCAACTCCATTAATGGGAAAGTTGGGTGCCAGTGCCGGTCACTGGCAGGAGCACCCTGACTCCAGCAATGATGAGGAGGATGTTGATGATGGGGATGCAGTATCGTTGAAAACATTGTTTCTTTTCAGAAACAAAACAAGTTGTAAAACTAACTTTTGGGTGTGACGTGCTCAAATAAACCCATACAACAAAATCCATAAAACAAATCCACATAGAAAGGCTAGACTTAAATAGAGGATTTTAATGGCTGTCAGGTTCATGTTATAACCATTACACCACCCAGTAACTCAGTCAGGCTTGTATCAATAGATAATAAAGCTGCCGACTGATTTCTTTCCTCATATTTGAGCATCACGTACAATATGTGAAACTGTTTTTTATTTAATCTTAGTGATTCCATATCTTTCTCATGAAACTTGTTCACTATTGCAACTGTGTGACTAAAAAGCTTTTCACAGCCCTGAGGTGCTCACGTAGTACAACATGAAGTACTATCTACCTTTAGCTGCAATAACCAAGTATTGTCTGTGCAGTCAACATTTGAAGGTCTCCAAACATTGTGAGGCTGTTCGGATGAAAACAACTAAACTCAATCAATGTCTGACCAAACATTTCAGGGAGTCCAGTTCAATTAACAAAATTTGTTCCAAACTTCGCTGAGTGGAAATATTAGACGTGTTTGTGTGAAACAAGTCTGTTGAATCAATCAGACTGCATTAATAAGAAACCATGGTGGCCTCATTATCGGTGAGATATTTCAGATATCGTCACGCCACTGAATATTGTCCAGAGGGGAGGATTGTGTTCATCTGACTGTGGACCTGTCGTTGATGTTTTTTTTTTTTTTTTATGTTTCTCTTTTCTTTACATTTTCTGCCATTGTTTTCAATAATTCTCTCCCTTCCTTGTCTCTTCCTCTCCTGTTCTTTCATCTATTCTCTCTCTCTCATACTGCTTCTCTCCTGTTATTGACAGCTGCTGCTGAGACTTGATCCACACGTCGCAGTCCCTCTCACTCTGTAATTAAAGGAATTATACATCAAGAGTCCTGTGAAATATATATATATATATATATATATATATATATATATATATATATATATATATATATATATATATATATATATATATATATATATATATATATATATATATATATATATATATATATATATATATATATATATATATATATATATATATATATAAAGAGGGAAGAGGGGGCTTTGCTTAATTGTGTAGACAAGAGGATGGAAGTGATCACAGCCCAGTAGGACTCTTTAACACACAGCGTGAGACTAAGGGAGGCAAAAAAAAAAAGAACTTCTGAAGCAACTGGCGTGTGACTGAAACAACTCTATGCTCTTCTTAGTTTATTTCTTCAGATATTAAATTCAGAGATAACACTAAATTGTACCAAAAATGTCTACTTTGGTGGTAGAGCAATGCGATATCAAACTGTTTAATGCTGTTGAGACTTTAAATAACATCATGCGTGGTGGTGGGGTACGCAGTTTCTACACACGATACACAACATTTTCAATAAAACAGTGAACCACAACAAAGTAAAAAAGGAGAGTGGTTACAGAAAAGACCCAACTGGATTTTCATAGATCACTCTGAACAATCTTGGCCTGAGGAAGTGTGCTGATCCCGGTAGCTTGTCTGGAAGAAAACATGTCTGTGTTTTTTCGGATATCCTTAAAAGCTGTTCTCTGCCTGGGTTCACTCTCAAGAGAGAGAAGTGCCAGATCCTAATGGCCTGTAACACTCCAGACTTCTCCAGGTCTTTCCCCTATAAGCCCACATATTGAATTTGACTCATTCACAATAATTTATACAATAACTTCTCCATGCCAATGCCTTCAAGAGGTCGCTGGTCGCAATCAAGAAGTAATCATGTCAAAAAATAACTGTAAATGAACAGTTTGGAGCAGAGTAAAAATACTGTGACATTCTTATTTATCTATTTTTTTTACTTTTTAAGCTGTGTAATGTCTTCTGTTTGGTAAGTGAATATTCAAATCTTTTTATTACTATTTAAATATTTTGCTACCATTATTGCTGGTCGCACATTATCAGCAACATAAGTACATTTCTATGCTTTTTGTTGTTTAGAGCACCTGTGATACTGTTGCCATTTCATAGTGAAGAGCTGTTGATGTTAAAACGTGATCTAATCCTGAATCCATGCTGTTCAAAACCGGGACTGTTACCATTTGCTAGTTTCAGTTTCAATGTTCATTGTTCAGATGGCAAAAGCAAAACAAGTAACAAGGCCCAGTCCACTGGTGCCACTTCATTGCTGAAGTTAGAGTCCAGAATAGAAACAAACAAGCATATTTCAAATGCAGTTTTGCGTTGTTTCTCCTGTGAACATGTCTTAGTCTTATTTTATTCTATATGAGAAGTTTTGATCCAAAACGTGCACTAATCCAAAGTGTATACCACATCATACTCTGACAGTTGAATGTATTTTAGGATCGTAGTCATACAGGTGAAACCATCTCTGAGCCAAAACACTGATCATTGTCCACAGTGAGGTCAGGTTAACATGAGGCTAAATGTTAGCCCTGTTGTAGCTGTTGTGAGGTTCTTTGAAGTGAGTCACTTGTCTGTCCGTGTGCAATTATATCTGCAAACATATAGCAGAGGCTCACACATGTCATGTTTGACATTTCAAAAAAACTTGAATCTTCCCTGTGCTCCACCAGCTGGAGAACTTTGTGCATCATCGAACCAGAAACAACTGAAAAGGATACACGCATATCTGTGCACACAACACACATGCCCCACCTCTCCTCTCATCCTACCTGGGATCTTTCTGGATGGAGTCGATGGATGGTGAACGTTGAAGGCTTCCTTCGGGCGGCAGGGCCGGTCCTGATTTGCTGTAGGGTGATTCCACCACCGAGGGGCAGTACTGCAGGGTCCGGTACGGATCCGCCACATATGGATCTGAGCCGTATACATCTCCACTCCCACCACCTCCACTCGAGGTGTAGCCTGGCCCCACTGTGGCGTAGTTGTTGGTCCCACCGCGGCCGTAGTTTCCTGTGCCCGTCCCGTGACTTCCTGTGCGCTGCAAAGGGGCGGAGTCGACACCGGGGGAGGAAGGTGCTATGGTAGGAAAGTAGGGACAGAGGACATAACTTAGGTCATGGACCTGGTCATGGACACGCATGGTCAGGTCTACAGAGGAGAGTCAAGGTGGGGAGAGAAGGAGAGAAGGGCAAGGTCACGAGCACAAGAGAAGAGAGACAGGGCAGAAAAGCAAACATAGAGATGAACAGATGTTTAATAAAAAACACTCTATATGAATGATTATAAATTGGCCACATGCCCTTGATTAACCCTCTAATGACTTGTACACCTGGATTTACTTTGTTTTGATTTTATGGCTACCATAAAATGTGCCATAAGCATGTGCATTTACTAAACTTTCCGACGTAGCTTCAACTTCTTATATAGTGGTTATTTGATATAATAATGTGTTTTTGAGTACTGAGAAAATAATGTTAAATATGAGTGACAGACTGGTGAATCTTGTCTTTCTCTGCTTTGTGTTGTATACCAGCAAATACAAGAATGTAATAAAAAGGTGAAAAGAAGAGCTCAGACATCACAGCTTAGCGCCAGCATATAATCAAATCCACTTGATAACCTTAGCCAAGGCTTACTAAACAGCAGAAGTGTAAAAACTATGGCGTTTGTCTTCGCTGAATCAGTGGCGTGCCACCAATGCAGACTCATGATCACAAAAACACTTTATGGTGAATGAGAAGTACAGTAGTCTGGTAAAAAAAATCTATGTGACAACAGTTTCCACAACACTTCAATACTGCACACAATGTTTGCTTTGTCACTCAAATGACTCATTAGCCTGTCATTCCAATACAATAAAAAATGTAAACTCTGCTCATAAGGCTATTTGTGGGAAGCTAGAGGACAATTCAGGAAACTTTTTCCAGCACAATGTGACATCTGCCTGGTGAGCAATAAGGACTAAAAAATACATTAATAAAAAAAATAAAACCCCAAGCTATCTTGCGTCAGAGTGACTTGGGAATTGAACTGGGATTTGTTTTGGGGATGTAAGCAGCCTGCAGGGGCACGGTAGCTATCACTGTCCCTTCACATTGTGCTGGAGCGATACATCTGTGATATATCAAGGTGCTAATGTGAGTCTGGGGGGCTCATTTCTCTCACTGTAAAAACACAGAGACAGACTGTGAGAGGGAGCTCCATCCCGTCTGTCATTAGGGCCGAGGTATATGTACAATGAAACACGCACATGCAAAACCACCATAAACATGTACATGAGGGGATAAACTATAAATCAGTGTCCCTTGTAATCGAAGTGGTCTAGTGATTGACCAAAGCTTTAACACACGCCAATGAACTTCCTCGAATTATCCTATAAAACTTTCCCAGAATGGAAAATGCACACCAAGTAAATCACACACTCACAATATACATTTAACATTTACACATGTTATACCCTGTTTACGCAATTACCAAAAGGCGAGAGGATGTTAGTTTGCACTGAAGTTGAGCGTCTAATCGTTATGTGACCAACAAACTTGCTCTTTAAGCGCTGTCTTGAGTGCTGGCATTTACTTGACCTTCACAACCCCCTTATCACTCGTTTTCATCTCTCTCTCTCTCTCTCACGCACGCACGCACGCACGCACGCACGCACGCACGCACGCACGCACGCACACACACACACACACACACAATCTGCTTCACCTATTTGGTGCACAATGCCGATTAAACTATTCCTCACCAAATGTTTTCTAAATCTCTGGTTTAAATTTGTTCACTCACAGTCTGGTAAACACTATTAGCTGCAGCACACACACGAAAAAATGATTTTGGAAGACGGAATCAAATTAGCATATTTCGGTTTCTTGGCTCTAAAATCAGGGTAACAAAAGTCATTCGCCAGCCAGACAGCAAAGAAGTCAAGTTTCAGACTCGTCAATGCAATGCCCACAAGGCTAAAGACTGCGTGAGCTCCTCTACTGATGCCTCAAATTTGACAAGGATCCAAAGAATTAGGCAGAGACACAGTGAAAGAGCCTGGGAAAAGAAAGAAAAACTGAAAAGTGAAGAACTGTGCAGCATTTTAGAAGAAAAAGTGCCAGCCAACAGAGGAGAAAGGGAAGAAACAAGAGGCAATGGAGGGAGCGACAGAAAAACCGCACAGAACAGAGGGTATAGGAGGGTAATGAAGCAAAGTTACTTCCATCAGAAGCAAATCCCAGTCTTTTCTGTACTCTTTAAACAGTGTCCGTGGTGTGCCTGTCTTTCTGAACGTCTCATTAGCAGCCTAGGCTTTAGGCTAACACCACCAGTGTCAGTGTGCACTCACCGAGTGACTCGACACTCAAATAGGACGAACCTTGGAGCAAAAGAATAATGAAAAAGAAAAAAAAGGGAGGGGGGGGGGGGGGGGCACACACAAAGAAATGTCCTGTCATATTCTTTTTATTGCCTGAGCTACGTCTACTAAATAGGAATGTCCTTAGTTACGAGGTGAAGAAGAAAACGGAACAAGAAGGAAAGCAAAAGTGATATGAAGAGATTGTAGGAGGAGAATTCCCCCCAAAATGTCCTGCCAAATAACTGTTTTAGTCTGTCCTTTAGTTTTTGCATTCTGTTACTTTGTATTCCGCCCCGCTTTGCCTCTTTATGCATTTTATTTTCCTCTGCACTCATTCCTTTTGTCTGCTCCCCTCCCCTCCTCTCCAAGTTTAAGTAAATGGTACCCTGCTGAATTCATCATTTGCTCTGGTAATGGTGTGTTCTGACTGATGACTTGACCTTTGGGGCTGATACGGGTTGGTAAATCAGAATTTGGCTGCCTGCTTATGTGCAACAAGATGTCCTATGAGTTCAATGCATCAATGTTTTTTTTCCTGCATTACTCGTAATGTTTTACACTTATTGAAACCTTGATAAATCCTCAAGCAAGGGCACGTTCCCTCCTGTGTGGTGCCTCATTTTAAGTCTTTACTTTGCCCCAGGTTATCGTCCCAGTTGCACCAGGAAGTTCATTCAGCGTATAGACTAGCTAAGTCCGCAGTGCAAGTTGCAATGAGTTGCTGTGGAGACATCTGTAAAAGGGAACAGCTCGACTTGAACTTCAGACAGGAAACAAATAAATCTTAAAATCCAAATTTAAGTTTGGATCCATACAGTAAAAACAAATGAATGGTGCTTATAAGAGAGAGTGGTTTTCTTCTGTTGTTTTTTTATGAATTTGCTAAAAACCCGCACAAGACAAATTCACTGCACAGTCTCATAAAATCATGAGATTTGTTGTGTATGCTTGTGTGTGTTTATTCCAACAGACAGATATACCCACGTGCACGTTCCAGTGGCACCTCTCACACATAACGCTCTGGCAGCGTGAAATTGTGTTTGAGAGGAAATAAAAAGGCGGGTCTGTCTTTGTATTCCCTTGCTTCGGAGTATAGTAAACAAATTGTGGCTGTGCTCCTGCTGGCAGATTAGCAACGGGAAGGGAAACTCTATTAGTCATTTGACACAGTGATACCTCTGCAATTAGCCAGTCGGCTGAGGGTCCGCCTCGCTCCGAGCAGGGATGACTTTTTCTTTGGGCTGCTGCGACGAGGGAGCCCTCGCTGAATTTAGAGAGCAAGGGGAGAGGGAGGGGGTGAGAACGAGATGATGAAAGGAAGAAAAAAACTAGAGGGGGATCAGGCCAATCCTTCGAGCTTTCTATGTACATCCAAACTTCTCATTCTTTCATCTATGCCTCCATTTCTTTCAGCACTACTCTGTCTCTGTCACTTTCTCTTTCTCCATTGCTGTCTTGCCCTTTACTCTCTCTTTACATCTTTCTGCATTCCTCTGGATCTGTCCCTCTTTGTCTCTACCTCCATCAATCTTTTTGTTCTCACACATTTCTTTTGAACAGTTCTCTTTGAGTCAGTGCCCTCCCTCTTTTAAGTGTAGCTTACACCCTCTTTGCTGCCATTTTTTTTGTCTGTCACCCCGTCTCCATCATCCATTCATTTCATGTTTTTCCTCTTTCTTCCCTAACACCCTTCTATCTCTCCCTCTCTCTCTCTCTCTCTCTCTATTGTGGTTGTAGTAGACTGTGATCAGAGCTGAGGACATGTCCTTTCTCTCGACATGCTTCAGCGCTCAGCACGATTACACAAAACCCCTCAGTACAGTCTCTTTCTCGCTTACGCACACACACACACACACACACACACACACACACACACACACACACACACACACACACACACACACACACACACACACACACACACACACACACACACACACACACACACACACACACACACACACACACACACACACACACACACACACAAGCGGCTCACAAACACGGATTTCTAAATATGCGAGTGATTGACACAGACTGAGCGTGCATGCTTGTAACACATCTTTTTCTAAGGCTTTAAGGTCATGCAACAGCATGCGTTCGCAACCGTGCCTACAGCAGCCATGGGTGAAACACACATGTCAAGGCAATCGCACAAACACACACAAGAACGCACAGTGCTTCGATGCAGCGGAGAGCAAGGATTAGTTTCTCCCTATGTTTATCCCTGGGAGAGCCTCCTGGCCAACACACAGCTCTTGATGTTCCTGAGCTGGAAGCACTGCAAGACCCACATGCAAATACACGAACACGTGCACGCACACATCCAAACAAATGCCCTCCCCTGCACTTTCAGTATCAAGTACACAACGTTTTACAGTGTGAAAGCTGTACGCCACTTGCTCCTATGAGTCAAGGTGCCTGACTGTTCTCCAACGGTGCGACTTAGACACAGCAAGAGCTCCAGGCCAGTGGCTGCTGCTAACTATTCCTGCTGTGTGGGGACAACAGTCAATGTCATAAAAAGATGAGTTTGTTTAGTTACAAGCTTGACGAGACTTCTCTATTTACAGTATGTAGACATGCAACCACGACACATCACACTGATGTGAGCCAGCACACCTCAAGCTCCTCCAAACAAATACTGTACAAGCAAACATGGCTCACAGCCTAATGCAGCTAGTTTTAAAAATGACATGAGTGTGTTCAATGTTCAAGTCAACGTTCCCTATTCTAACTGTGATCTGAGCACAAAGCATGACACATGGTTCAAAGAGGTTGCAGTTAGTCTCTTAAATAGCTACAGGCATATCTGGCATGAGACCTTGGATAAATCAGAGTTCAATCTTATGTTTTATGAGCTAAGTGTGCTCACAACTGAGCACTACTTGGAGGAAACCTATCCACAAGTTGTGCAAAAGCTTTGACTGTGGAGAGTCAGTGAATGACAAATCCACTGCATGAAAACATACCTGTATGAAAAAGAAGAAAGTACACACTACTATCTATGTTACATCTTCTTTTCAATCAATCAATCCTTTCTCCCTTGTGGAGATAATTCAGGAGTAAATCATTCTGTTACCACTGTTGTGCCACATGTGTAAACTCATACATGCTCAGCAAAATAACTCAGAGAAACAGCTGGACGCCACAAAGCAGGACACCAGGTCCTGCAATCACACACACCCCTGTAGATGCAGGCTGCCTTGTTCCTTTAAAATACCAATCTGCACTAGGTGCAACTTTGCATTGTAGATGGATAAAAATTGCACTATCATTGCCCCATTAGACACATTCTAAGCAGGCCCTGCTGGCATTGATGCTACACACATTTATGAGTTACACACTGCAAATTTACACACTTGGAAACCAGCTCGCTGTATAAAATCCCACACTGGGCAGGGTTTTCTTAGTTCTGTGAGAGCCACTCAAAGTTGACAGGGAGAGGGAATCTCCTCACGGCACTGTTGCAGCACGGTTGCAGAATCTCCCTGTGAAAAGAGCCTATAGTCACGAGAACGCAGAAACTAAATCAGGAAACTACATCAGCCTGTTTGAAGCACCGCGATTAAAACAAGTGGGTCACAAAGTACGTAAATATTACTCTTAACATCACGACTGTCTGATGACACATGATTTCAATCCCCTGTACATAAGTCAGTGGCTGGGAAATAGGTTAACAAGGAGGAAGGCTTGAACGAGACTTTGTAGACCTTTCTGAGAGGTCTACAAACGAACTATTCCAACATGCCACAGTTTACTATGAATAATAGGGAGATAAGGAGAAGACACAAAGGTGATGTGCAATGTATACGGAAAATAAACAGTGCAGCAATTGATGAATAAAACATATTTTCCGATTTGATTAAGATAGTCTGTCTTCATCAACATGCTGTTTTGTGCTGACTTCAAATGTGTGTGATCTCCGAGGACAGAAATAAATGAATGCTTCTTTCAACAGTTATGAATTCATTACTGTTGATAAAACTGAGAATATGCTAATTGTGTAAAGTGAGACAGCACGGGACAGAAGGAGTATGCGATTCTGCCTTGTGTTTGTGTGATTGTGGCTCTTTTTGAGGTAGTCTGGGCGAGAGTGGTGTGGGGTGACTAACTTCAACTTATATTTCAGGCGAGCCATGTGTTTTCCCAGAGGGAAAGGATTTGTGCTGATCTGTCAAGCAGGTCAGATGCTTTGAGGTGGTAATTAAAGCTTTCTGAGGCTTCAGCAAAACCTTGCTGTAAATTCTCTACAAGTTCAACCCACAATATCATTCAGCCTGGATTCAATTTATTAACAGTTGTCGCCCTCTAAATTGAACAGCATTGTGGGTGAAAGATGGGTTGCCTGTTCAAAATCAGTTTATCAGTTCGAAAAGCAGATTGCTGCAGAGAATGTAATCGCTCACTTTCCTATTTCCCTCATCCCCTTCTTTAGTACGATTTTTGTTTACTTTCTCAATTAAACTGTGATTCGATGTTGTCTTTCAGTAGAGAGCTGGCTGGAGTTTGACAGTCTGGGCATTTCATCAGCATAAATGTTTACACAATGGAGTGAGCATCTCATTTCAAAGAAGTGCAAATCCACACTTTTTTTTTTCTCAACTGGGGCTCAAAAGACAGAAGGGCCATTGAAAGATCAGCAGGATCAGAGGCCAAGATGACATTGATTCTGGTCAATCAAGCTGATGTAATTTGATGATGGTGAGTAACACATTGAAGTTAGAGGAGAGAACTTTCAGCATAAATGTCTCAGTAACTATTTAAGGGGTGATCGGTCAAAATAGATAAAAAGAAATGGTGATTTAGCTCTACGGTGCTATAAGTAAATTATGTGAGATAACTTTGCTAACTTTAACCAAGCACCTGCACTGAACATTATCATTGTTAAATCATGACTATTAAACATAAAAAGTCCTGATGAGACTGTTCATACTAGAACTTTAAAAGCCAGTATACCAATAAGAAATACTATAATGATACTTACTGTATATATACGTGCATGTTGATAGGATATGTGTTTGACACATGGGAATAACAGTTGCAGCTTTCTAAATTTGACCCATTTAGATCACCACCTATGAATCCATTGATCTATCTATCCAGAGAATGTCCCCCAAACCCAACCTAGACTCAAACCAGCTTCGTATGAAGTCAGAGTGCTAACCACATCACTAATCACCCAACATATGTTATATTCTGTTTCTACCGATCATCAGTATCTAGTAGCTTAGTGAGTTTTACCAAAATAGTGAAGCCTTCCCTTAAGGCTATTTAAGTTAATTACATGTTTGATATGGAAATACTTCATTAATACAATGGAGTATTTTAACTGGTGCCACTAAAGAGAAAACGCCATCGAATCATCAATCGATCAACATGTAATCCACAACATGAAAGACGGCACTAACTTTTCATTTTGCTTTTATGCCTCTGGCTGTAGTCAAGAAGAACAAAGTCGGAAAAACCAGCACATTGGAGCAAAGTAACTACAGTAGATGTGTTGACCAACTAAATTTTAATCACGCTATATGTGCCATACTTCTAGTTGTTCATCCTCTAGCAGTGGTGACTAATTATGAACTCATTGCAGGATGTATGATCAAAAGATTTCCATTGCTTTGTCTGCCTTACATGCATTTCATTCAGATTCTTACTTCATTGTGGTGTATTTTCAAGTAGCCACACTTTACCAGAACTCTTAAAATCACAATTGTTTCTCATGTCCAATGTACATATTGAATGATATAAAAATATACAAATGCTTGAATTTATGGCTAATTCCTTCATCTACACGGCTGTTTTTTTTAATAACTTAACACATGTTGTAGTATTTAATATAGTGAGTCTGTTATATTCATCCATTCTCACACCAATAGCGACAGCTGCCATGCAAGGTTCCTGCCATTGTAAATAATGGTGACTTAAATGTTTTGCTGAAAGACACTTCCATAAGCAGAGATGGTGGTTTTAATACTTGGATTGGACTATCTACCACCTGAGGTACAGTCACCCCTATAAGGATCGGCTCTGCTATGTTATCAAGGAAAAGTACCAGCAAGGACTCTTCTTTCGGATGGAAATGATCATCCAAAAAAATAATGATATGCAAAAAAAGAAAGAAAAAAAAAAGGAAAAGAAATGTGTGCTCCAATATTGCACAGGAGCTGACACCTTCAAAGTCACACCAGAAGGTGTAACAGTACTGGGACAACTAAGTAGCACTTGACCAGCTCCCGACCTCCCAGTGCCTGAAACAGGACAGCGAAACCTTCAGGAAAGTTCAGCTCAGTGCATTTCTCAGAAAAACTGCCAACCCCTCGAAATTACTGAAAGACACTGATAAACATGAAACAATTATTACATTTATCTAAACTCAGCTTTTTCTTCATTGACTTATTCAACAGCCTATGTCCAAATAGAGAATAACGTTTCTTATAATCTGATGCGACACTCTTACTTTTAATGTAGTCGTTAATATGTTTATATAGCCAGCGAGAAATTGATTAACAGCAAACGTTTGACATTGGTGCTTACAGCCATTTCATCATCTGCCTCGTAATAGTTCAGATCTGTATGTGGACTAATGCAATACTGTACTGCTCGTAGCTTCTGTATATTGTTACGGATTAAACCTAAAGAGTGAAAATGAGGCGCCTCTGCATGTGTGTTTTTTTGTAGAACCAATTGGAATTCCTCTAAAAATTAATGTGCACAAAACATGACATTTTGTTAAAAGACAATTACCTGGACACAGCCATCACACACAGCTCCATTCAGTCACTCTGCAGGAAATTCACATTCACAATCACATTAATGACTGTGACACATAAGTAAGTTCCACACACTGATAACCCCATGCAACTTATCCAAATTAGCTCTCTTTTCTCTGCTGCATTGCCCCAAATTTCAAATTACCACCTTGATTACCCTCCTGCTTTCGGGTAATAATGTTCTCATCTGTCAGGCATTTGTTGATAAAACATTGTGTTTTGTTTTTGATTGCTTTTTTCTTTTTTTCAATCAGATGCATCCATTTTTAAATCCAATTTTTTTTAAAAGAGGTTTTGGAAATGTCTTGTTTAAATTTTTCTTAAAAATGAGCAACAGGCAGATACATGCACGGCCTCAGCACAAGTGGAAATTATTACTTTTATACACTGGAAGACATGTGGCATGAGTCTCTCTTCTTTAATTTTAAGAATGTGTCACTTTCTCTCATTAAGACAAGTTTTGAATTTCTCCTGCCTTCTGGTTAGAAGACGTGGAGTAACTGTTCAATCTCTCCAGTCCTTTTTGTCTTTACCCATTTTACCCTCCTCTCTTGGACTTGTTCCCCCTCTCTCTTATCTCTCCTCTCCATCACTCTCTCTGTTCGCTCCCCCTCATTAGGATGTCAGATCTCATTACAGAAGGAAAACAGGCGATTTAAAATGGAAAGCAGATTGGTTTAATGGTTTGATGCAAAGCCTTCTTCATATTTTTTTTTTCCTTCTTCCCTTTCAGTGTGTTTGTGTGTGCCAATTCATACTGGTGAAAGCGACTGGTGACACAGAGCTGCAAATTCTAGCAGAAGATAATCCAGCTTTTGGGGAAATGTCATGACACACATGCTCACACACACGTACTTGAAGTTATGTAACAGAGTTGATCCCTCGTCCTGGGAACCGCATACATTTCACTTCTGACAACTAATGAGGAATTGTAGGAATGAGCATTCAAATCTTTTCAAATTTCAAAACTATACATCCTGTATAGAAGAAAAATCAGATTTAAAGATAGGAGACTGAACTTTGTGAATATCTCATATGCAAAATTGTTCCTAACTATATAGATCTAGAAAAGGTTAACTTTAATTCAATTTAGGATATAAACTTTGAAAATCCTGATGTATACTACTTAAGGTTCAGGCTAGTTCAAATATGATCAGGAAACAGAGGTAACTAACAATCAAGCAGATATTTCAGGTGTCTGGAATTTACTTTTACTCTACTTTTGAACATGAATATCAGTATTTTTCTTGCATTATCAAAGCTTTGCTTGTTTGTACACACAGAAAATATGAAAGCAGCAACACTTTCAATACCAAAGCTGCAGAAGTTGATGAATTGTATTGATAAGTGATCAAGTTACAGCAATATTGGTTGAATGCCAAGGCAACCTTCCCCTTAATCCAGGTTATTACAACAAAATTGTAAAATGAATGTGACAGCAATGTGTGTGTGCGTGCGTTGAAATGTTACATTGGTATTGTCATTTTTAACAAACTTTTCCCCACAAGTATTTCTACAATAATGTTCTACTAAGTATTGAAAAATATGACTAGTTTTTGACAAATTTGGATATATATGAATGCTATAAACAACAGGAGTGACGATAAGGTTCTACATAAATTTTGCATTATTTAGTTGTCTGTTCTGTGAATAGATTAGAAAATATGACGTGTCTTTACTGAAGCTCAGCCCTGACTGGTAGTCAAGGAATTATAGCCAAGTCCTCTGAAGATACTGAAGAGAGTGATGTTAGAATACATAACAACCTTTATCAAAGGCACAGGCACAACCTTGTTACAAGAACTATTTGACAAATAGTCTCCACCTGCGCTACATGCAGACCTAATGCTGAGCTATTAAAGACAAAAACAGCTACATCAATTCAGGCCTGCTGATATTCCCAGTGGTCTGAGTCATTATTGCAAACCAAGATAACTTCTGGGACATGAAGAAGGGATGAATGAAGTAAAAACAAAATAACAAATGCAGTTTGAGAGGAAAGAACATGAGATAAAACGTCAGAGGAAAAGAGAAAGTGCACTTTTATAACAAAGCACAATCACACAGCTGTTGCAAGTTTTGAGGTAATTTTCATGCCAACTGCAGGAGGGTTCACGAGCGCCGTTACCTGTGAACTGAATGTTCATCTCTCTACCGTAAGCCGTCTCTAACGGCGTTTCAGAGAATTTTGCAGTACATCAGACAGGCCTCACTACAACAGACCACATGTAACTACACCAGCCCATGACCTCCACATCCAGCATATTCAGCTCCAAGGTTGTCTGAGACCAGTCACCCGGAAAGCTGGTTCAACAATTGGTTTGCATAACCAAAGAATTTCTGAACAAACTGTCAGAAACCGTCTGAGGGAAGCTCATCTGCATGCTCGTAGTCCCCATCGGGGACCACCAACTGACTGCAGGTTGTCGTCGTAACCAACTTGAGTGGGCAAATGCTCACACAGTCTTAGACCTTTAAGTTCCTAAATAACAAATTCAAGAAATTATTACAAAACAATGCTCAATATATTTTAAAATGAGAAAAATTATAACACTAACACAATGAGAAAAATGAGCCTAATATCAGGAGTGAAAATTTGAATAAAATAAAGGAAATCATAGTGAATCATGACGAATATGAAAATGGACATTGTCTTATTGAGAAACACAATGTATGTGTGTGCGTGTGTACATTAGAGATGCTGTGGCCATGCAGGAATAATGGTTTAAAATAGGCCACATTAACCTGCAGTCCTCTGGGGCACTGGCCTGGTTTAATTCAAGAATGAAACATCACGCATCACTGCCT
This sequence comes from Lipophrys pholis, assembly GCF_963383615.2. Classification (NCBI taxonomy): domain Eukaryota; kingdom Metazoa; phylum Chordata; class Actinopteri; order Blenniiformes; family Blenniidae; genus Lipophrys; species Lipophrys pholis. Next base: position 8,831,498 of record NC_137648.1, read on the forward strand.
ACAAACACACGTGCGGTGCAACAATCAGACCCACTCTAGTGTTGGTGTATAGTGGGGGAAAACACAGGGAAAAAGGGTGAGACAGCAGCTAACAGGAATTACTGAAGGAAGCTTGGATTATTTGAGGAGATTCCCTGTAACACTGGGAATTTGTTAATGGAACAAATATAGAAAAGCTAAAAAAGAGAAGTGTGTGGTAGCAATTGGAGCTGAGCTGACAGGTAAAACAAATGGCAGCTTTCTAAACTCAACCTGACTCAACTGCCAGTGTGCTGTCAAACTGTTGTCCTCTGCTGCAGGAACAGGTCCTCCTCAGAGTACAGGTCTGTTTGTACACTGCTGAGCTTCAATGATGGAGGAGGCACAGAAGTGCAGCCAGCCTCTCAAGCTATGGGAGAAATATTCTTTTTTTTTTTTTGTTTAAATGTGGCCCCTTCCTTAATTCTTTCCACCTGTCCCTCAGTCCTGAACTACGTTAGGAAGCAGTCACTATTAAATAAGTTCTCATGCAATTAGAGTCACTTAAACAATGTTTGTATTGTATCGCACCGCTCCCCTTCACAGCTAAGTGCTCAGTTAAGTAATGCAATGCCTGTAAATGAATATATCAAGGTTCATTTGAATCCTTGTTCAAACTGGCCTTAAATTAGGATGACCACATACTGACCGGCTACAACTTTGCTTTAATTTTTTTTAAAGAGTAATCCACACACACAAACCCTCCACCCCTTCTGTTTCCAGCAAAGGAATGACTTATAGCATTAATTACGGTGATCCATGCCAGCTTAATGAATCAATAATGTGAGCTTGCCATTGCCAAGAAAAGGCACTATGACATAATTAATGACTTACCGCTCACTATGTCAGCACAGCCCTTATCAGTTCATTATGTGCCATCACTCTGTGCATTATGAATTCTTATTAGACAACCTCCCATTCATTGTGCATGCCATCCCCATGACTTTTAAAACATGCTATGTTAAGGCTGGGCTTAATTTCAGTGGGTCCATAAGTTTATAGTGATGTTTTTCTTGGGTGTGTTGATTTATAACACAGGCTGAGCGCAACGGGGCAAATATGTGTGCGGGATGAACAGAAGCACATGTACGGTGATGGAGGATTTAGCTCTAACAACACAAGACAATCTATTAAAACACTGTATCATAGGAAGAGCACATTGTAAACCTCAAGCGTAGCAATTAAATGCATACGGTTTTATCCACAGTCTATTGATTTTTTTTTCAGCTACAGAGCAAATTTCCTTTGTGAGTTTTCTTATATCCATCCGTTGAAAGTACAAATACAAGGCTGAGTAAATTATAGATAACAATGGATCCACTTTTGAAGCACACTTATTTAATTAATTTAAGCTCCAGAAGCCAATACTATCGCTGTATGAACTGTTTCAGAATTTCCCTGAAAGTCATCAAAACAAGGATATGAGCAAACCCCAATGACTGAACTCTGAAATGTGTTACAAAAAGCTTGGCTTCTGCGCTTGAAGGCAATTCTCACTGCTTTCAAGTGAGTCAAACTGATCGATTCAAACGCTGGGTCTAGGGTGGCGTATTTACTGCCACGATTCTGACCCAAATGCTAATGATAGCTATTAAGGCAAGACTGGTTAATGACATCGAGGGAGCTGTGAACGTGGCGTGACCGACTTGGGTGTTTTCATGTGGATATGATACCGTAATGGGATTAACATGGCGTACCTAAACCCACATTGAGATAAGCTCAATGAGACCCTATTAAAAATACACTTCTGGCAACAATGGAGTTACGGAGGGAGTGGGTGAGAATCAGTGTGTCTGACTGCGAGAGTTTGATAGAAAATGTGCCCAGCTGTGCTCCAGTGCCAATTAAATACAAACGATGTACACAAGAGTCGTTCTTCAAAATGACAAAGGGTTTGGTTTTTCCATGCTTATTTGTCTTTTCCATTCTGTTTAGTTGCTAAAAATACACAAAAACAGAAATAGAGCCTTAACTGAAAAACAAAGCATGTTGTAACATTTAAAAATAAACCTATGCCGACATGAAAGAAAACTACTTGCCTCTTTGCAAGTTTAATACACCTACACTGCAGGACCAATGTAAAAAAAAAACAACAACCTCATGTTAATATTCAAGGACATAAAAGATATAAGGTCAATTTTAACTTCAAAAAAATACACAGGCATTCCATTACTTTTGAATGTTGAAAAGTGCAAAATAGGAGGCTTGTAAAGTTAAAAACAAAATGCAAGCAGGACAGGAGTGCTGGAAGTGATTATACAAGCGCCTTACCAGTGTTGTTGCGGTAGGGGCCTGTGTCTGGCCCCTGGCTCTGGCTGAGGCTCCTCATGGGGCCCTTGTTGTGGTAGACACGCTCTTCATAGATGGGATCTATGTGGTGCTCTGGGGACCCCAACGGCCGAAGGGGCTCTTGACTGTGCTGACTACTGTAAGAGCCACGAGAGCCTGGAGAAAGAGAGGGAGAAAAAAAGATGTGAGGCAGAGGAAAGTGAGAGAGAGAGAGAGAGAGAGAGAGAGAGAGAGAGAGAGAGAGAGAGAGAGAGAGAGAGAGAGAGAGAGAGAGAGAGAGAGAGAGAGAGAGGGAGGATGAAAGGGAGAAGAAAAAGTATGGAATTTGTGATGAGATTAAGGTAATAGAGAGGAATGGGTGGATTTAAAAGACATGAAGGGAAGGATGGACAAGGCGGACGGAAAAAAAAGTTAAGTTACAAGGTAAGAATACAAATGAAAAGAGTATGAGTGAAATATATAGGTGATGATGACAGAAAGGATAGAAGGAAACTGTGGCAATCATACAAAATTGCACTGCGTTCAGACCTGATCATTTTCATCCTGCATCCTTTGTTTTGATGATGTCGTGTGAGTGTGTGCATGATTCTGTGTGTGCATTGGTATTGAATGGGATGAGATAGAATAGCAACAAATCAGAAGAAGAGGGGGGGGGGGTGATGAAAAAACTGACAAGGCAAATAGAGACATATACAGCCAAAAATGAGATAGGAGGAAATAAAGAAAGGGAGAGGCAGAAAAGAGAGAGGAGAGAGAGAGAGAGAGCGATGCCTCTGTATTTCACTTTTTTAATCTCCGTGGAACACATTGCTGTTCGTCAGCTATAAAATAATGAGATGCGGTGTCCCCCCGTTATGCTGGGTGTTTGGCAGGAATCCCATAGACACGGGGCAGAGAAGACATTGACAGGAGGCATTTGTTCATTACACAGCAGAACAAATGTAAGGCAAGCAGAGGCCTCCCTCTGAAAACGCACACCGAAATTAAAGTTAGGCAAAGGTTAATAAAAAAAATAAAAAAAATATGAAGACAATTCCGAAGAGCTTAGGTGACATGGCAGGAGATGAAATGAAGACACACACGCACACAACACTATGACTGCTTTGAGTGACTGAGCGAAGCAGAGATGGTCCAATGGAGCCGACGTCACATCATATTAGTGCTCAGATAATTTCAAGTCGTGTGCCAAGGATTTTCCATGGAATAAAGGGCCAGTGCTTCATGATCCAAACCTCCGTGTGTATCCAGCATCAATTTAATACAGTGAAAACCTGTCAGATCGTATCAGAAATCAATGCATATGAGGCACTTTGCCATGTCGGTAGAACTAAGCTTGTCTTTGTAGCCAAACTGTATTTTTTTCATCTTGACCATCAAACAGAACTAGTCAAATAAAGCATTTTTAAGATAAATCACTAAACCCTCTTGAATGAAGTAATTTCACAGCAGATCTAAGCATGAAAAGACTCTGCCCGCACTTTCTGAACTATACCAAGAGAGACTACTGGTTTGCTCCATTACGTCTGTCCTGAGGATGATTCTGGCAACGAGGCTACGTTCATGTAAGCATGACCTCCTTCAGCAGCGTAGCTGAACTAGAGTATAGGAGCTAGACTGAATCCCATCGTACATAACTAGCCAGCAGTAAGGCAAGGGAAGACAAGGCCAGGCAAATGTATTTACAGAGCACCAGTCAGACACAAGGCAATCCCCAGTTCTTGACAAAAAAATACAATAAATAGAATAAAAAAAGTGATTTAGAATCTTAATCTTAAGCAATTAAAATCATGAAATTCATTAAAAACAAATGGATTGAAAACAGCATCAGAAAGAGATTGATGAAGTAAAAGCTGTATTAAGGTAAAGGTAATAAACCCAAACAACTTCCTAAGCAGCTTGACAGAAAAAAACTAAAATGCAAAACAAAACCTAAACACAGAATATGAGAGCGAGGAAACTGAAATTAAAGGAGACTGAGGGTGAATTAAAAAAAATAACTGAAATAACCGAAATGAAGCTTGAGAAGGTTTGGACATAACGACATCCGCCGACCTCAGCTGAAATGGAGCAGATTTGGAGACAGATGGAGGAAAATAAGAAGTGAGAAAGAGACAGAAATGGTCAGAATATGCATGAAGGAGTGCTAATTAGAGTCATGGACACACCCATTAACGGCATGACTCATCTCAGCTTTTTCTCTTCCTCCCCCTATGCCTTTCATCTTTGAAGTCTTGGTGAGTCGGTTTTATTTCGTTATTCATTTATTTTTTTTGTCTCACATGGGCCCACTGGTACAAGCACTGACCTCTTTCTTTCTACAGGAAAGGGAACTTTAAGGAGAGAGAGAGAGAGATTCCCTCCCATGGCATTTCATTCAGTAAAATATTTAAAAAGCATAACAACATGTAATAAAAATCAACTCTGATCCCTCGGTGACTCGCATTCCTCTTTGTGTGAGCTCAATATCACCTACTTCTACTGTCAGAAAATTAGTTTAAAAAAATAAACAAGAAAATACAAAAAACCTTCTCCTGTCCTTCTCTGACTTTCATATGTCACATGCCTTCAGCAATTCCCACCACAGTGGTAGTTTGGCTGTCAACTCCACAGTAAAGATCCTCTCATTTTCTTAGTGAGTTCAATAAAAAAATGAAATAGAATGAACTTTACTGTATATTTAAACCAAAAAAAAAAAGACTGCTGTCGGAACTGAGGCTTTGGTGTTAACCAACAATCAGTAATAATGACAATGAGGTTCATTCATATGTACTGATAACCTGTGATTTCCTCCATTAGGGAAATGTCGTCGTCATCTCTAAGCCCCTTTGTTTCTCCCTGCTGTGTATATCATGCCCCACTGTCACCAAGGCAATATTACACAATGAACTGCATCACTCAGACCTTCAAATACACAAAAAAAGCAAAGACAGCAAACTTCTATTTCAAGGTAATTTCTTTTTCACACAGCTTAGCCCCTCTGAAGAGTGGGTCCTGTCGCTGCTAAGTACCTCTCCAAATATTCTACTAAGAGGAACTACAGTGAGCTATTTCCAGCACGACATCACCAACTGGGAATATGCAATTCCTCTGAGTAAAAATATCTGAAAATATCATTTGCTTGGTAGGATTTGGGTGAATTTGGTGATTACCATGTGACGGTAAGCATGTAAAAACATTAGTTACCTTTAAATTGTGCTGATGAATGAAGTACACAGGTAGTAATCCAAACAAATTCAATCTAATTGTGCTAATCATATCTCCCATGTCTGCTAATTAGTGTGGTGGTGGGCTATCTCATGGATCGGTTCTACTTCATTTGAAGTCTCCAGGAGGGATAAGACCCCAGGCACTGCTTTAAGATCACAGTTCTGCCCTCCAGGTAAAGTATGAAGGTCATGTTCTTCATCGATAAAGCTTCGTGTTTATAAGACTGATTAAATAAACTAACTCCAGAGCTTCAAAGCGCTGTGGCAGGGTTAAACAAACAATCATTTATTTCATATTTACGTTTGGTTCTGCACAATGGTGTAGCGGTGAGTCAGACTGTCGCTGGTTGTCGTCGGGGTGAAGCTTTCTGTGTCAACTTTGTATATTTCCAAATGCATGCATGCTTTTTTTTTGTTTGTTTGTTTTAATTAACCCATGGGTGTGAATGTGAGTGTATCTTTTTATGGTACTGTGCTGACTTATACAGGGTGGATCCTGTCTTTTTTTTTTTTTCATTGTCAGCTGGAATTTGCATCACTACCCCCCCATCTTAAGTTTGCTCAAGCAGTATAGATGATCGATCTTGTGTATGTTATACAATGTTTTGGCATCGGACATGAGGGAAGTTTGAATTAGTCTTAAGAGGACTACTAAACTGTGTTCCACATTATACCATCAGTAGGACACAAAGTAATTTAGTCCATTGGCATAAACATTGCTTCTGCTACAAGTCAACTCATGGTTGTAACTGGGCTTTTTCATTGGCATATGAAGGTTTTGAGATTATTGTTGTAAACAACTCATTTTTATAGTCGGCAGCCACAAAATGTTGCTAATTATCTTCACACATTTTCAACATTTTAAAAGCATTTGGGGCTTAAAATCCATGCTCAATAAAACTTAACACTACCCAACTGAGGGCCATAACCAAAGGTAATAACGTATTTTTAATTTGGGATTGACGTTGAGCCAGCTCCCTCTTAAGAGTAAAGAGAGACAATTGACAGTGCAACTGTGGGATCAAATATATATATTTGTGTTGAGGCATGTTTAGCTTGTTCTAAGACCATCTATCTATACAGTTTAGATTTGGATCAAATCCCAGTTGAAAGAAAAAAAACAAACAAACTGTAGACTAAAACCTGGACAGTTTGCCAGTCCATCACAACAAAAAAATATACACTCATTCAAAGTTCCTGACATCCAACAGTCAGTAATTAACCTAATAATTATCTTTGGAGCGAGCTTATATCCTTAAAGATGCAGGCATACAATATCTTTAAATGAATGACACTGTATCTTTATTATAGGGAACCACAGCAACATGCTGATTATCGGATTGAGACTTTCTAATTTAAGAGGCGCAAATGCAAATGCCCCTTTGACAATTAATGCTCCATCAACGGTCGTGAACAGCAAATAAGATTAGACTTCTCCTTGTTTATCTTCACTGCTCACAGTGCCGTTGGTTAAAGAGAAGTCGCTCTTATGTTTGGGTTTATGTTGGTGTATGAATGCATGAAACTACGAGTGAAACTGCGTGGATGTGTGAACTCCCACCTGCCAGACTTCCAGGCCTCTGCAGCGTAGCGGTAGCGTAGAGCTCGTGGGAGATCTTGTACTGTTCAGAAGCGTGATGAGCTGCCAGACGTTTGGGAGACAGAGTGGCATAGCTCCCTATGCCCGAACTCATCTGCAAAGACAAAGAATTGTTTAATTTCTTCTTTTTTTTTTTTTTTTAATTATTCGAAATGTTGTTAATAAGCTCAGAGAATGAACAGGGTGAAGATTATACACTGGTATTTCCTGATGGATTACTAGGTCTTGGCAGCAAATTATCTAACAGCTGACGTGGCTGATGTTCGAATAAAAGATGTTTGTACCTGCATATTTTTCAAGTTATTTTGCCAAATTAGTTTCGTGTCTACTTCCAAGTGAGAAACTTCTGTAAATGGGTTTATGAAAACGAAATTAGCACAATAAAATTTACACTGCGAAAACCCACCGAACAAAAAAAACAAAAAACATCTCATTATAGTTCTGAGTGGGAGATTATCATATCTTTACTGCAATTCATCAAAGGAAAGAAGGATTAAGATAAGGTACACAATTATATACAATCTCACTATAAGGATATAAAAGCAGTCCCTATCTGAGGAACTTAAAAAGACTTGTATAGATTTCTGTTAGAAAATATGGAGATATGGCTTGTCTTGCAATTGCCCTGAAGTTCCACTATACAATAGGTCATGACAAAAAAATGTGACAAAGTAGAGAGTAGTATAATCCTCCCTGCAATGTGACCATATAGTGTTACAGTTACTGGGCAGGCCTCCCCATAACACATCCACAGGACAAGTCCAGGAATCAGGGTTTTTTTCTCTTTTTCTTTTAAACCTTTCAAAATTTTGAAGGAAAACTATTAATGATTTTATAAAACTACATATTTTTTATTAATGTATTGGAATTAGAGATTAGGGTTTTTAATGCCAAAGGATCTCAACAGCTGGAAAAACATTAGAAAAACCTGCATTAAGCTCAACTATTTTATTTGGCATTCGACAACGGTTTGGGGTTATTACCCCGTGGCTCCTCAAAATATGTCAAATTATTGGACAATCATCATAAACAAAGTAGTGTTTGGGGAATAATGACTAAATCAAGTTGTATATAAGCAAACTTTGGGAGAAAAATGTAAGAAAAGAGAAGTGAGCTCCAAGAGAAGAAATTGTGACTTTTTAATTATTTTTCGAGAAGAAGAGAAGAAGTCAGCGACTTCTCTCATGCCCAGTAAAGAAATTCCTCCAAGGAAATTCACACTAAATACAACTGGATCATTATTATAAGCAAACAACAAAAGGTTGGAAAATGTATAGAAACAGCATGCAAGTATGGGATCAGCAGCAAAGCTGAGTAAGTGAAAAATATTGCCAAATCTTCTCTGTTCATGACAAACAGCTTATTCTGGTGCTGATTGTTGTTTGGCGGATTAGTCTGAAGAAACAGCACATATTGGCAATTTCACAATTCATTCATTGAACAAACAAGAGCCACAGCAGCGTGTGAAAGAACCAAACACAGCCACAACAAGCTGCCACCTCCTCTTCACGGTGGTCACCAGCCTGATCACACACAACACTGTGGGATCACATCCCATTCTTCAACCAGCATTTGTTCCAAGTCAGTCACCATAGTGGTGCTGTTAGTCACTCTGGCTGAGGGCAGAACTGCTGGCATCAATGAAAACCAGAAATAGATAAGATGTCTCACAGGGATAAGGAAGTTTTGGCAATGTTTTCACTTTGGTATGAAACACTTTGTCACCTCTTCTGCTCATCCTACAAACGTATCCTACTTACAGATGTGGTACAATTTCAAATGGGAATAAACAATTTGAAGGCTACTGAAAATGTAGCCTTCTAACCTTCTAATCTTTGTATGATGCTGTCTCCAACACTGGTTGAATAAACAGTGCTTTTGGTTAAAGAAGTTGAATTTGTTTCACCTCAGAAGCTTTGCTTCAAACACTCTGATATCACAAGAAGACTAAATGTCATCATTCTTGTACCTGGTGAAGAGGGGATGATGACGAACTGGTCCCTCCCCCTGCTGCTGTGGAGTTGGGTGGAGATGCAACCCTCAGGGGAGACCCGCCCCCTCCTGCTGTTGTCACGGCAACTGTAGTACTAGACGAGATATAGATGAAGTGATATAATTAGTTTGAAAAGGAAAAGGTTCATTTCACTTCACATATAAAGACAGGTTCCTCCGTCTCGTGTGATATGGAGTATATAGTGTGCTATATTGACTGTATGCCTGCACAAATTGAAGAACAATGAAGTGAAAAAAAAGAATAGTCCCTTTCCATTCAACTGTTCCATTACCTTCTTTTCTCTTGAAGCACATTGTAAAAAAAGTTACTGAGTTTTCTTACACCATCTGTTGACACCTGTAAATGAAGCATGTACATATCAGCAGTTACTGTGGCTCTCTACCTGAATGACTTGGCCAGCCGATTAACATTAGACTGTTTGCTGGGAGAAGAGGAGGAGGAGGAAGGCAGGCGTTGGGTGGTGGAATACCCCGGTGAGTCAGAAGATGATCCCAGGCGTTGGAGTTTACTGGGAGAACCGGACCCTGAGCCGCCTCCTCCTCCGGTCAGAGGAGAACTGACACGCTGGGCAGGTAAAGTGGAGCTGGAGTAATAGATACCTAAAAAACAACACAATGAAGAGTGGTGCAAAAATCTATTGAACATGGGTGAGGTTCCATCAAAATCAAATGCACAACATTTCTCAGTAGTAAAAACAAGCACAAGAAAATGCATAAAAGGCAGGTTACAAAAAACATCAATTCACTTCAGTTAGGCCACAATGCAAAATTTACTGTACACTTCATTCATTTGATATATTTGCTGAGTCTCTGTCATACTGTGCCTAATATTGGATGGGGAGGCACATCCAATTTCAACATTATTGATTGTCTGTATCCAATAAGTCAACTTAAATAGAAACAGGTTTCTAATATGACTGAGCCAAAACTACTAAAAGAATATATCAGACAGCCCTGTAGCATACAGAAACGGTTAAAAAAAAAAAAAGGCAGTACAGCAAATATACATCAAAGACAAAAGAAAATACAGCTTTGTTGTGAATAAAACAATATATATACTTTTATTATGAACAAATGAAAACAAACGCATAATTAAGAACACAATCTCATCATGTAAGTTACTGAAAACCCGTGGACAATGAGTGAAAAGCCTCCTTATGTGTATTTGCCTTCGTCTCCAAACACCAGTAGTTCACGCTCTGTCAGATGAGGTTAACACGAAAATGCATCTCGTGGAAAAGATTGAAAGAGCATGTGAATTGGAGGAAGATGTGAAAGCTTACCTGAACCTGAACCGCTTTGTGATTGTTGTTGCTGGGCTGCACGGCTGGATGTCACCTGAGGAGATGGTGGGAAACACAAAACAAATGAGGGCCGTGACACATAAAACAGATTGGTAGAGATGGCTGGCAGTAGGGAGGGAAGAAGCAAGAGGAGACAGAGGTAACAGGGGAAAACGGAGGGAATCGAAGAGAATAAAGACTCCTGGCCATCAAAACTTTATGCACAATGAGTTCAGTCAAGCCTTTGAGACTTATCAAATGAATATTGAGGAGCTGGTAATAAAATCCCCATTGAAAACATACGGGTGATTCAAGCCGACTTGTAGAAGCAGAGCAAGTCCTTTGAGCTCAGCTGACTGAAATTACTCGTCACGAGAGTCCTGTTGCAACACCTACTCAAAGTGGAGGATCACGCAGTCCATAGTGTATCCATGAATTAAGATCACTTATTTTATCACATAAACCCCCAATATTCATGAACAGAATAACTGAATCTGTCAATAAAATTAGTCCCAGTTTTTATATAAGCCAGAGGTGCATGTATGAAGCGATAATCCCAGAACATGAAAAGTCTACTTTATTAGTGATCTTGTCCTTCAGATGACAAAATGCATGCAACTCCGTGAGAAGCTTTTTCCAGCCACATGTCACCTGCTCGTCTATTCCACTATATTCACTCTTCCCCTGGAGACAGTCAGGGGGAGGATACGCCAGAGCTCCACTGAATCACATACAGCTAAACTGTAAAGATGATCCAAATACATTATCACTAGTATGACGCAGAGACAGTTGTGCAAGGCCACATTATGCAAACACAGACTCACCATGCAGCACTGTCATTCATTACTGCAGATACAGTAGTTAGAGTAAGTGCACCATTTTTAAGCATCAAGTAATAATAATGATTTTACTAATAAGTAATCTATATTTAGACTGTAGTATTTTTTTGAACTGTATATGTACATGTGATAGACTTTGTTGCTGTGTCTGCAATGAAAAAAAAAACACATTTATTCAGTATTTGTGCAAACATACACACACACTACAATAGTGTCAAAAGGTGATGTTTGTAACTGTCTTCAAGTGTGAATATTTGCTGCTGTACAATACTGTGGAAAGAGCCTGCTGGGGGAAAAAAGGCATGTCTGATCAGTAAACCATGCCTTGATAAAAATAGCAGCAAGCACAAGCAAACAATCTCCCATTATGTTTCCAATGGATGTCTCTGGTAAATTTCCTGCTCTGCGATGAGCCACAGTGTGTGAACACAACAGGCCTGTGGTTCCAGCACTGCTTTGTTTGGAGAGGGGTCATGGAAACTGATTTATCTCTGGCTGAGTGGATTAACAGTCTCTGTCTAAGAAAAAAAACAACAAAAAAAACCAAAAACAAATCAGACATACAGTTTAGGGAAGCAAACATGCTGAGAGGCAGAAAGAAGATACTGATAAGAACTGAGTGAATAGAAAATCAATCAAATGGGGAAGAGTTATCGTTTGGTGCTGATATATGACTTCTTGTAGTGACAAAATATCCCTGTCTGCATGTAACTGGGTATATGCTGAACAGGTCAGAGTGAATTTGGCTGTCAAAGCAACAGTTTATGATAAAACTACGACAGCATGAAGTATAAAAGTGTTAAAACTATTCAATTAATAGGGACTGCCTCAGATTCAGGTGCCCTGTGTGATCTGTCACAAGAATCATTTATTTTCCTGCCTTGTTTTTCCCAACAGGACCTTCCTTTCTCACTAAAATTACTGGAAAAGAGCTAAGATTGAATCTGTATTACACAATGTCTTCAGCAGTCTCAGCAGCAATCCTGGTCTGAAATCAATGGCAACTTGCATAAATAAGTCATGATTCATATGTCAGTTCCAACCCAAACAACCAGCAGTATTTACATCTGTCAGTATGGGAAGGCAAAATGTGTTTTGCCTGCAGTCATGAACATAAAAATTGAACTCATACTTCAAAATGGGATATTTACAGACTGTAAATAAAACTTGCATTTAAATAAAATTGCGTTTGAATACAGCAATATCCAGAATTTCAAGGAGATAGTAAAATATTTAATATGAGCCTCATGTAGCTCAAAAAACAATCATTTATTCATTAATTAGTTGGCATTTTTGAAAGAAAGCCTAAATATATCAAGAAGGGCCAAAGATCCATGGTGAGTAAACATTAAAAAAAAGTGATTGATTTGTACAAGGTCAGTTGATCTACTTGTTTGAAGACTGATTAGAGAATGGATCATTTAAAGTGTCTATAAGCAGATACTGAGAGATCTGCATTTGGATGCGAGCCAGCATTGAGAGCACTGTGAAATCATCTCTTTAAGTCCCTTGTGTACGTTTAGTAGGTTATGAAGCCGAGTGGGAGAAATAATGCTGATGACTTGATGGCCACAAAACTGAGTTTAGGAACCCCGGTAATGCTTTATGTTGCTTGAGATGTGTTTAACACAATCAATGTGTTACGGCGGCGAAAATATAAAGCGAGCTATACATACAGATGGGTTTGTGAATGAATTGATGAATTGAGGGGTAAATAAATGGATGGTTAAATAAGTAATGAGTAAAAGATGAATTGTTGGCTGAGTTAACTAAAGGATCGGAGGCTGACGCACTCTGTGGTGAGAGCACTTTCTCGATCCCACTGTGTCATCTTGCAGTGCTGCTTCTTTTCCTCCTCCAGTAAAACACTGGGATGTTTGAGGTGCCATGTATCCATGCATTATTAAAGCATGGCCTCTCAGGGTTATAAATATCCTACAAAAGAGGAGCAACATGCCAGACCTTTCACTTTCCCTCTCGCTCTCCTTGAACAGTCGCTTGTGCAAACTCTAAACAAATGCAGCCACATGCACACTATGGCCAAAGGGGTGCAAGTAAAACAGCCCTCACGTGCACGTGCATGCACAAATGCACGAGTCGGCAAACCCACCAACAAAAATATGCATGTGCTGCACCTGCCTATCCAGCAGCACTGGCATGCATAAGCTACCCATGGGCAACAAGCCCTGCTGACAGCGGTAGCCCCATTACACTGACAAGCCAAAAAACATCAGAGAGGACAACACACACACACACACACACACACACACACACACACACACACACACACACACACACACACACACACACACACACACACACACACACACACACACACCCACACACACACACACACACACACACACACACACACACACACACACACACACACACACACACACACACACACACAGAGCGATGGTGAGCAGAGCAGACAGGGAAGTGAGACGGGAGAAGAGGACAGAAACCCAGCAGAAAGAGTGAATGTTCCTTCTCTTTTATCTGCCTATCTTTATCCCTGTCCTTCAGTTTTTCTTGCTGTCTCTTCCTGCTGTATTTCTTATTTATTAGCAAGAATATTTGAGCTTTATCTGAATCCCGCTCTGAAATATGCTTTGGCATGGCCGTAATAGGAAATGAATAAATATGTTTACAAAGACGATAACGCCTCTTTCACCTTTCTCTTTCAAAAGACATAAGCACATAAGCAAACAAAAACATGGAAATACCACTGCACACACCTCCATGCACATCAACTGAGAAGCAAACAACATGAAACAACTATCTTTTCCCTTTTGAAATGAAAACCATACTAAAACATCGACCAGGAAAATGTATGAACAATGTAAGCAACCACGTGTGACCCTTGTTCAATAATTACCTTGTTGATAATCCTCACCGTAAAATATGTATTCTTACTTTTGTTTGATAAGCATCTTTCAGAAATGAAACAATTGTCCCACACACCTGCAATATCCCTTAATGAAGCACTGCGGCTGCTCACTGATTAAGCAGTAGTGTGGGTGTCATGTTCAAAGTGCATGTGTGTCTTTCCACTGTGAATTTAACTACTGCTATGTGGAGGACTTGAGAAGTGGGAAATAATTGGCTGCGGTAGGCTGTGAAGTCATTTGATGGGTTTGCGCTTTATCTCATTGATGTGAGTAATATACAACTTTATGCAAACTTTTGTCCTTAATGGTGCCAATTTGGTCAAATAACCTTCTGATTACCTGCCATCTTCCAAACAGCTACAAGTAATACAGACACCATATATCACCCCATCTAATTTACAGACAGAAGAAATTGATTGCTCCACAACCCAGATGTAGTGATTAGACCAAATGACAACAGGAAATCTCATGAAATAGGATTCTTATTAAATATGTGTTTCTACACAGATCACATCGATTCCACTACAGCAGCAAACAGAGCAGCGTTCAGTGAGAGCGCTGAGTGTCAGAAGTCCTATGCAAAGTCGTGCATGTGAAAAGGCACCAGAGGAAAAATAAGGACGCCTGTGAATGAAAAATGGAGCAACAAGGAATCCGAAAGCAGCTTATATCAACTCCACGGCGGTACTTACAAGTTTCTGAGAGCATAACATTAGAATGCAGCTATTATTAACCACATAGAACTAACTTTAGGTGAGCTGCTTTCTACAGCCAAAATCTTTTTATACCAATTGTGACAGTTTTCTGTCCGTCACGCTGTCGGATGAATGGAAAGTTTCCCAAAACAGACAAACAACTTCAAGGCTGAGGCCAGCAAAGTACATCTCCACTCAAGGTTTTCGTCTTCAACAACATTTGCATCATCATCATCATCATCATCATCATCGTCTTCGTGCAGCAGTTTTTTTCCTACCTGGTTATAGCTGTGCACGGCTCCTCCAACCTGCCCACTGCGCTGAGGAGTTGCTGCAGAGATGCTGTCGCTAAGGGCGAGGGTCTGGTTGCTATGGTAGCTGGCAGAGTACTGGAGCGAAGCCTCCGGGGTGGAGTTGAGCTGCAAGGAACTCTGGGAAAGAAGAGCCGGTCCTACCGATTGAGACAGGAACAGTGTATGGTTGGGTGAGAAGGGGGGTTGAGTTTGTGTTGTGTGTGTGTGTGTGTGTGTGTGTGTGTGTGTGTGTGTGTGTGTGTGTGTGTGTGTGTGTGTGTGTGTGTGTGTGTGTGTGTGTGTGTGTGTGTGTGTGTGTGTGTGTGTGTGTGTGTGTTAGAGAGAGAAAGAGACAGAAGAAGAAAGAGGGAGAGATTAAGAGTGAGGAAGAGAGGGGGCGTAAAGGGGAAAGATTGAGAGGCGAAGAGTGAAATGGGTGAGAGAGAGAGAGAGAGAGAGAGAGAGAGAGAGAGATAGAGAGAGAGCAGCAATTTAGAGCAGATAGTGCGGCAGTGCAGCACTCCGTGAGTTGGAGATGGCATACATAATTTATTAGCAGAGGAAGGGAGAAACAGAGGAACAGAGAGAATGGGAGGAGGAGGAGGACCAGGCAGACGGAGAGGATGAGAGGAGGAGGGTGAAGAGAAAAAAGTTGTAATAGACGGAACACCTAACAACTTGAACATTACCTCCCCCAAAATGTTAATTTTGCCTGGAACAGGCTCAAACAAAACTTCACTTGACCTTTCGAGTAAGATAGATAAGGAAACCCCAATTCAGTGTGAATCATTAAGTAGTATTCTATATTTGTGGTTGTTTAGTGAGCTTCGGAGGATAATAGAATATGGCTGCATATACCCAAATGGCTCAATTTTCACTTCATATACTTTAATCACTGAAGCACCACTGAAATATTAATTAAAAAAAATGACGATATGAACTGAATCTGTTTGGTATGGCTGCAACAACACATGCACACACACACACACGCACGCACACACACACGCACGCACACACAGACACACACAATAATCACACTTTGAATTCCACGGCAGAATTGCCTCTACTACCTGATGCAATAGCTGCTGTGTCATCAAACAATAATTGCCCCTTTGCGGTTCTCATGCTGTGTGCATAAAGCTTATATTGATTCAGTAAAGGAACAATACAGGACAGCTTTTAAGAGGAACAATCTTCTAAACTGTGAATGGAGTGATGAGGTCAACTGAGGGGAACTCCTACAATCCTTTCAGTGATCAGCCGTGTGCAGAGAAGTGGTTATATAGGGTAGCTGTGCTTTGTGTGGTTATGTGTGGGTTGGATTTTCAAAAAAAAAAACATTAAAAAAAAAATCTCAGTCTATGACCTGTTCATTCAGTGGTGTGTCAATATTTTACTAGGTTTCTATTTTGAGCCCATATCCTCCTCTGAATACAATTTCAAGTGCATAACATATATGTTAATACATTTGGTAGGTTTCAGATACCAAACTCGGTCTTCTCTATTTTTCTTACTTTCCTAATTTAAAAGTCTATCATGAATATGTCCTTTTAAAGTCTACAATAAGCGCTTTCCCCTAAGCTCACAGACTCTTTTTTTTTTTTTTGCCCAAAAGAACAACGG
The DNA here is from genome assembly GCF_963383615.2 of Lipophrys pholis. NCBI lineage: Eukaryota > Metazoa > Chordata > Actinopteri > Blenniiformes > Blenniidae > Lipophrys > Lipophrys pholis. Next base: position 8,848,251 of record NC_137648.1, read on the forward strand.
CCTGTTATTATTCTGCTCCCATATCTATTTGCTTGCTCTTTCTATCTCTCTCGCCTCTCTTTCCCCAGAATATTTTTTCTCCCAGTGACTCTGTGCGCTGTGAACCAAGATCAACTCCTCTGCTTCTCGCCTTCACAAAAGACTTGTCTTTCCTCATCTTGATTCATCCCTAGCTTTTTATGAATTATTAAACAGCACTTTGTGTTACGCAGACTGAGAGGGAGCTCCCAAACTCATTATTACTCAGCCTCTGTGTTTGTTACATTGTGTGACAAAAAAACTGTGTCCATTTCATTGTGTCTTCATGAGTGTGTGGTGAAGTGTGCTCGTGCTGAGTGGTCAGAAAATTCTTGAATTATCTGGTTGGTCAGTGGAGGAATAGATAAAACACATTGAGACAACGTTTCACTTTTCTTTCCTTTTGTTTCTTTTAATACCATGTAATCTTACTAACCTGTTGCCAGGTACAAACACTTCATTGTTTTCCTCTTCCAACTGTTTTGAGGTGCTTTGCATCATCAATTCCAGCTAGTGTTTCCTTGTTGGTGATATAATTATGGATTTATAAGTATTTAAAATCATTGCGTCCTGTTTTTATTTACATTTTGCGAGCGTTTTTGATGTTGGAACTGAAAACATACAGTGCGCAAATGCTCAGTGTGTGCGTGATATGCGAGTTCCAGTTAAGTACGTGTGAGTGCGAGAGAGCGAGATGAGAAACATGAGTCGATAGTGGCGCTTTAAGTTCTTTCATGTCTATATCATCTCAGTCTCAGCGCCTCCACTTTGACACGGAAAATATGAATATTTCAGAGGCTGAGTTAAATCATGAGCATCTTATTCATACTCAGTAGGTGAAATGCTTGCACCCATAGATCTGACACCAACACAACGGTTATTATGAAGGTTGGTTTTTAAGCACAGGTTACCAGCGCTCCACTGTGAATGACTTGACAGGTAAATTTCATTTTTTAAAATAACTTTCTTTTAGAATATATGCCTTTTTCCACACTCATTTATGCGAAGTGGCACTTTGTGTTGATGCCGACTCAATGACTGTATTAGCTGAAAGCAAAAAGCCTCGCTGTTTAGTGCAACCTTTCACTGGAGAAATCAACATGAGTCTGGAGCATGCACTTACTGACCAGTTATTTGCGGCGCTCTTCTTTTGGTGGGGAAATCACCTGAACGTGCACACACAGAAACACACACACAAATACACCACACTGAAAGCTAAGCTGAATTAATCTGAACCCCTAAATTAAAATGCTTTTGGAAGAAATGTGTGCAATGTGGGAGAATACAGCTGGGTGTAGAACACCCACAATGAGAGTACTTGCAATGAAAGTGCCATCTATTTGGACATGAGTGACAGGGGCTCGGGCACTTCCCACTAACAAGATAAGAATCCAATTACCTGATATGTCCTCAAACTGTTCAGCATGTGCTTAAACAGGCAATCTCTTTCTTATCAAAGATGACCAGCGACGGCATATGAGGTAAATATTACTAAAATAGCTTTCTGTGGTTTATTCTGTCCAGTTATTTGCCAGAAGGTATAACTATATGTTTATGCATGCATGGATTGCCTTTGTAATGGTACTCTGAGGCAGCCAGCCTATTTCACGAGTTACATATATGACATGCTTATTGTGCAATGTATAGACCCTCACATTATAATACGCCGAGCATCACACACAGTGTGAGTTCATAAAATGCCATCCATTACTGCATCATCAACCAGCAGAAAGGTCAGCAGACAATAAGTTAAATGGGAATGCAGTGTTCCAAAACCAATGACCTGCAACTAAAATGCCTCACACACACACACACACCCACAAACACACACACACACACACACACACACACACACACACACACACACACACACACACACACACACACACACACACACACACACACACACACACACACACACACACACACACACACACACACACACACACACACACACACAGCTTCTCAATCACCACTTGAATTTGTTTATCAGAATCTAAGCTCTACAGAATTGAGAGTTGTATTTTTGCAGGTGAGGATATTTCAACATGCTGTTTGTAAAAACACTGTTCATGTTTCTCCACAGCAAAAACAGTGATACTCTTTTCAAATTCCCCGAAGAACACCTGTGACTATACAATAAGTTAGGACTTGAAACTGATCGTCTGAAATCACTACGTTGGCTTATTAAAGCGAATCATTCAGGAAATGCATTTGTCAGTGGGATTCTACTTTTTCTTGGCACAACATAATTTACATTTCTCCTTCCTTTATGAAAGCTTTGGCTCGACTTGATACTTATTGCCTAATCTGTAACAAAATCTCCCCTGGACCGAACTTGCTTACTGTAAGTAGAAATGAAATCTGAGTAAGAACTCAATATACCAATGGGGAAATTGCTGCACTTATGCCACATATCTAATGGGAAAAGTGACTAAAAGTAGAACATTTTCTCCTTTTCTTGAAGGAAAACAAGTAGAGTTGCCAAGAATGTTCTGCCATAACCTCTAGGCATCGAACCCAAGAACAGCTGTCGTAGTTTTTTTCAATAAATTTGTCTGGATTTTCTTTACGCATTAGTAACCCTTACTGTCTTATGTTCATTTTTTAGGACCGATTAAGCAAGTCAGCAATCCATTTTTATTGCCATTTTGGAAATGAAACTAAGCTTTCTTCTTTTAATGTTTCTAAAGCGCTTGCTCAAGATTTGTAGACCTTGGATGTGATTCCATACTAATCACCTGTTGAAATTAAAATTAATTTCCATCCACCATCAAACAATCAAATTGTTCAGATTTTGAATGAAAAGAAAAAAAAATGGAATTTAAACAGACAAAAACTACCGAATAGCAAATTTCAATCATACTACAAACTTACGTTCTCCACTGTCAAGTATTCCAGATTCTTGAAGAGAGCGGATGCAGGAATCGACCAACTCCAATCCTGTTGTCAGCTCATCCTCTATGTCTTTTTGTCCATCAGCTATGGAGGAGGAAAGAGGATGGATGAGAAGCAAAGAGCAGAGAGAGGAAGGGAAGAGAGAAAGGAGGCAACAGGTGAGTGAACTCTCTCTCACTTTAAAAGTTGCTGGTAAAATTTCCCATTAACAGTGGCCTCGGTCTGACAAAGTTTCTTTGTCTGGATCTACGTGTGCCTGCAATCGTTTATTAAAGCACTTTGTGTGTACTTGAGTGCCGCAACTTATACATTACTGGGCCTGAGGTATGAATTCCAAATGTCCCTTGACACAATGCTTTTTGCAGTATGTCAATTAGACACAAATGGAAACAGACTTGAGTCTTATAAGTTCTGGGGCAATAAATCTTACTGTTCAGCTTCAGATGTGTTACAAATATACAAACCTTTTACATGCAACCCGAAATTCTAAATGTTTTGGCGTGCATGGTATGGGATTTAATTCAAGTCAAGGCAAAGTCCCCAGAGGTCAGTGAATCCATTATATGGGTGGTGGATAATCTTGTGCATGCATGAGTGAGCATGAACTTTCATGTATGTGCCTCTGATAACTTTCTTTTTATGAAGAATTTTACCTTGAGAGTTCCAGCGAAACTGCTCATCTGTTGAACTGCAAGAGAAGAAAGTGGTTAATAATGACAAAAGTAGTAAAATATATAATACTGCATTAAATAGCAGCATTATTTCACATGTAGACACAATGGAACTGCCCAAAGAGAAAAAAAAAGTGTACTGATGAGTGCTGTCCCATCAAACCCTAAATTCAGCTATTGGCTCATTGGTTCAGCTCACAATTATACATTTATGTCGTAATGCTTATAAAATATTACGTTTATTTTCTATGCTCACAGAAAAGAAACAAAACTAATGACGGATCATAATTTAACTTGTTAGACAGCCTTGGCCAATTATCGTCAAACAAATCACTTAGCAAAATGAAGTTCTATGCACACACACACACACACACACACACACACACACACACACACACACACACACACACACACACACACACACACACACACACACACACACACACACACACACACACACACAAAACAACTTTTGTCTTCTGTTTTCCGTCAATTGATCAGTGATTGATGGGGGGTGGAGGAGAGAGAAAAAGACAAAGCGAGACAGAGGGAAACAGGCAGGCACAGAAAGAGAAAGCTGGAGAAGAGTATTGAGCTGCATGCTGTGTGATCAATGCAGACACGGACAGACTAACTGATACATATAGATTCCTTCATCTGACTTCATCTACACCATTAGACCGGCCGTCTGTGCAAGTCGGCTTGTGTGCATTTGTCCCATTCAGACTGTTTTGTATTCCACATCGCCCAACTTTGTAATTGAAGCCAGTGTGCTTGCATGTGCACTTTGGGTATCATTGAACAATTTAGTCTGTTGAGGTGTGTGCCAATGTGTGACTATATTTAGGGTTATTTGTCTGTTTGCTTGGCAGAGTGGCAGGATGGTCACCCAGGGATGGACATTTTCTAAATGGCTTTCATTGACCGATTTGACTGGGATTTGAAGCAGTTCTCATTACAAACACTGCAGACTATTTTTAAACCAATATTGTACCATTTTAATTTGGTCAGAAGTCAAACTAAAGGGAGCCAAAAATCTGAACAACTTTGCTCATCTTCTTCACTCTTTTTCCAAACCACTACTTAAACCTGTCCAAATCAGCCGAAGCTTATGTGAGTTTATTACCTAAAACTAAAAGACAACCCTTAATTAGCAACCACCTGAACTCAGAAAGCATTTACTCTTGTGAAATCTTAATAAATTATTTCTCTCTAAAACGTTTTTTTCTCATATACTGATTCTTCCAACTGACCTGTTGCCAAATCCAGTTTCCTTTTAGGCATTTTTGCTGATACCACAACTCTTCCAATCAAATCTAAATTGATATAATACTTTAAATTCCCAAGATATAGCACTTGAAATGCCTGATATGATGCCAAGAACATTCAATAAAATTTTCAGTTTTTGTCTGTATTTTACCCGAGGACATCTATTTTTGTAGTTAGAGATGCAAAAAGTCACAAGAATCATAGTTTTTTTTAAAAATCTGATGTTTGAGCCACGAGACAAAAGCAGGTGTCATTTGGGCATTTCATCGTGAAAACTAAGTACAGTATTTCGAAATGATAGTGATTAAAGTGCATCAGACTTTTCTTTTAACCTGCATGTGATTGTATTTGTATGAGCTTTGCAAGCAGGTATGAAGACATTTCACCTTCCGATTTTCGATTCATGTTCATTTTTACACTAAGTAAGACATGAATGTGACAGGTTGTAATAGCATTATCACACTTGACAGATATCTTTAAGAAAATAACTGCCGCCCAGATTTCTGCACTTGGCACCAAATAAACATTTTATCTTAGTTTCTGACAATTCCGAGGAAAGGGTATAAAGTTGTTAAGACAATACTAGATTTTAAAAGAAATGCATTTTGTATTTCCTCTGCAGGGTTTTCTTGTTTTCTTGATACATAGGGTCTGGGTTTTATGAAGTGCAAAATTGAATAATGTAGACAGCAAATAACTGTGTTTTACTAATGGAATAGAAACAGCCGTCTGGAGAGATGTTCCAGTTTTTTTTTTTGGAGGCTAAAAGAAATATGCCAGAAGTGAAAGGACAGTGGCTCGTGAGCACTACAGATGCATCCAACCGTGGAGTCCATGTGTGTGACCTTTCAGAATGGCGGTCATGGTTATGACTCTGTGTTGTTTCTATCACACTTCCAGAGATGCTTCAAAAGGCTACAGCCAGCCAGTATTTAACAGGCCAACCAATACCAGACACACTTCATTTGTTATATATTTGTTCATATAGACTTTTAGACCCATTATTGATATTATTGTTTTTTTTATTATACTTGATTATGAGAAATAAATGGCACAATAAAAAAAGAAAAACCTTGTCTTCTATATGATTCAGTCCACACCAGATTTCCATTTGCCAATGTCTTACTTCTCTTAGTCATAGTTGAAGTGAGAAGAGCATAAACATAATTTTCAGGATTTAAAACAACTTTAAAGACATAAAATAATTCTACCCGTTGAATAAATTCTGCCTTTTCCATGTTACTGGTGTTGCTTTGCAGGCTTTGCAAGCTCTAGATTTGTGTGTCTATATTCTAAATAGTATGTTCATGTTCACTCTAACTGAATCTCCAAAAAATATTTCTTTGCAAATTCACTTTTGCAGATTTGGAAGTGATTGTTGAAGCACATCCATATGAGATTTACCAACGGCTGAATACATTGCGGGGGGAAAAAACATCTAAATCTGGCCGCAGAGAGTAGCGTAGATCTTGGAATGGGTGACATCGGTGTTACACACACAGACAGGCACACCAACAAAAGACCTATAAAGCAGAATGACAACCAGGTAGCAGGAGACTGTTTCCATGTGCCTGAAGGAAACACAACAGAATGAGCAGTAAACACAATAAAACTGTGATAAAGCAGAGTCGGTTACAAGAAAAGAGTGCAAGACGAGACGGGGGGAGAAAAAAAACTTTGCATGGAACACTCTGAGAGAGAGAGAGAGAGAGAGAGAGAGAGAGAGAGAGAGAGAGAGAGAGAGAGAGAGAGAGAGAGAGAGAGAGAGAAGGAGATTTAATAAGCACAGCGTTTTTCCACCACACTACACACTCACCGCTGCAATGCCACAACGCCACATCCACGCTTGTCTTTTAACAGCGAGCATGAATTCAAGAGACATTTTTAATTCACAATGCCACTCTCGGCCACCACACAGCTTAAATCAACACACAGCGGCATCTACCGTTCCCAGAGAAATCCACAACCATGCATACCCACACACCCGACTTGGCTTACACAAACATAGTCTAAATGTGTTGTGGTTTGGTTTTATTGGGTCAATTTGTGCAATACTGCAAAGACTTATGACTTCACGATATTACACTGAAAAATAAACACCTTCAAACACAAGTGACATTTGTAGACTTTGTTGTGGTACAAAGGCCTTTTGGTGACAAGCAGTGTAGATTTGATAATAGATTTACTTAAAATGCATGTGCTCTTCACTTCTGAATGCACTCTGGAGAGACTATTTGTGAGAGTTTGCTTGAATAAGCTACAGAAGTCATCCAAACCTTTGTAAACATGCTGTAAATGGGTTGACAGTATGACTATGGAACTATGTAGACAGCAATCCCAGAAGCTTCATCCTTCATGAGTCATTAGTCCTCAGTTTACATTACTCAACTGCAACACTACTCCAAAAAGAGTTACACGCTGCCACGCAAGATCCTGCTTAAATCCTCCAGCTGCCTCCCATCACAGACAGTAGTACTTAAGAACATTTGCCTGCCGTGATAAGGTTGTCAGCATGTGCATGTCTGCTCAGCAAGCAAACACATGCACACATTTTGCTTTCACATAGACACAATACATTCAAAGCACACGGCTTCTTGCTTGAATGTGCATGCGCACACATCAACACACCACTGAAAATGTATTTAAACAAAAAGACAAATACCAATACACGGACAAGCTGTCAATTTCCCACCAACGTTCAACTAAAAGTTCTTCACGTCTTTGATAATTGCTATCCTGTTGAGTTGGGGAGAGGAATAAATGGTAGGCCTGGCATGCAGCCCCGGGCTATTTCATTACCACCCGTGTTAAAACTGCAGCCTAATAGACCTTAATGCCCTGTCTGACGTTTACTAATGCCACAACAAGGAGGATCACTAAACACGTCCTCCCAGCCTTTACAGCTACAAATCATTATCTCAGTATTTGTGTTTTTAATTGAGGAACTGAGGATGTCGAATAATTTTAATTTCTAAGGATTCACTTGTAAGAATACAATAGGTTGAAGGGAAAACTGATCTTTTTCACAGAAGGTGCCACATGACTTACAAAAGCATGTTTAATTTAATAGAGCGCACACGCTAGCAACACCCCGCGGAGAAAAAGGATAAAAGAGAATAAAGATAATTCATCTGAATAAGACTGACCTCTTTCTGTTTTCACAATTTCAACTTTAAAATTTCACTGAAAGGTAATTTCACTGAAAGGAAATGCAATAAGAGAGACAGGGGACTGCCTCAATTCCTAATATGATAGTCGAGATATTTTTTTTAAACTCGGAGAGTAGAGACTTTAACTTCTGTCGATGAGAGCATCGAGAATAATTCAGAAGTCAGAGAAGAAAGAAGGAATTGTTGAATTATAGTGTATTATTGCCATTTGATCTCAATGAGGATATTCTAAGAGATCAGATATGAAGGTCAGCTGAAGCAGTGCGGGGAATTCGTGCTCTGCTCACAGATAGCCGAACAAGCACAATGATTGGCTTTTTTTTTTTTAACCACCCTGTTTTCCATCATATGGAACTGATGCTTGTTAGTGATGAAAAACACCCACATACAAGGCCACTCAAGCCAAACAAAGAGAAAACTAAAGCAGATCAAATCACGATGCAAGGATCCCTTTATTATTTGATTCCGGCATGTGTTCAAGTATACAGGAGACGTATGCAGTAGGCAGTGGATATTCAATCAGAAACATAAGTCTTGAGTTACAGAAGGAAATTACAAATGCAATGTATTATTTACTTTGACTATGCATATGCAGTATGCATTTTAAACTCTGTGGTTGACAGTCAAGTAAAAACTTTGAGAGATATCTCAAGGACATTCAAATCATTTAAATGCAGACACGTTTAGAATTTGCACATGGCTGAATTATTATTCAGCAAATGCAGAAGTTTACTTTTAAAGTTGTTGTTTTTTTTGTTTTTTTTTGTGAATTACCTCACGAAAATAGATATTTCTTTGGATTCTCTTTGTATTGTTTGATTGAGTGGTCAAATGTATCCATCTGGAAAAAGAAATCATTAACACTGACACTCAATACACCATCATAGCACTCCCTCTCATTAATCACTTCAAATGGCGGGACGGCTCCAGCGATAGATCATGTCAGTGCAAACAAACTGAGGAGAGAAAGACGCCGTGTATACATTTTACATCCACTTCCAAGAGGCCGTATTGTTAAATCTATTTACTCGACAGAAGAGAGTAACAAAGGAGTAAGTACTCAGTATTTAGGAGCAATAAATTAATTATAAATGAGTCTGTAAAGTTGTTCGGAGCTCACTGTAAACCTCAGTGATGAATACTTGATCACAGCCAGCACAAATGTGTGACACCCTCCCAGTAATCTGTCAGTCAGTGCAGAGGAGGGAGCTTTTATGTTCTCCTCAGGATGTGGGGGTGAGGAGTGTGTCATTCACACACAAAACCATGACTGACACTAAAATCTGTCAAAACATTGAGGCTGGGAAGCAGGACGTATTTTTGTTTATGTGAAAGCAAATATTGCTCGTCTATAGTCACCATATGTGACGCGTGTTTAAGCGTGTATTTGTGTGTGTGCATGTACATTTGCGTGCGCCAGCTCTCTGATACTCGATTCAGAAAGCAGCCTTTTGTGCAGAGAACAAGGCTGAGGACAAACTTTTGTAGATATGACAGCTGAATGACAGTTTAACAGTGGGCCTTGAAGAGAATTGTCTAGTCAAAGTGTTCTGAAATAACTTCTAATGCACGACTACTGACAGCTGCAACAAAACCACAATTCCTCAAAAAACGAAAAAACAAAGACAACAATGCACAATGGTATTGACAACTTCAATAAAGATATATCATCTCTGCAGCTTTCTTCCCTCCCACTCGGCCTCTTTCAAGTCCTACACACACATCCAGGTGTTTAGCCAACATGCACAACAGTGTATACGTCCACTTGTAGCGAGAGTAAGAGTTTCATGTGTATATGTCTGTATACAGTATGTTCCAATCTGTTGTAATGACTCCTGCTGCCAACTCCCATTTCCTCTGATTTTTAACGGGAGATTTCATTATGTAAATAAGAATAAAAACTAAAACACCCACATTAGTTCTACTCTCTTATCATGAAGCTTTAACCTTATCTTAAAATAAATGCAGAAGCATACAAGTATCAGACTGTCCAAAATATACACCCCAAAAAATAATATCAATAGGAAAGGAAATCAAAAAAAGTACAGCAGGAGCTCAAAAGATGTGATCACACATCCCTGTTGTACTGTGCACACCCACACATGCATGCCGCACTATTTATAAAGGATGAGAAAAGTAATAATTTCGATTCAACATTTGAGTGGGAGAATTTTATCTTCTGTTCAAATATCCGTAATATGCCGTCAGAACTGCTGCACAAGCATGCCTCAGATAACTGTTTGCATGCATGCTTTGAGAATCACTCATGGTCACGTGTGGGTGTGCGCGAGTGTATGTGTACATGCAGAGGTTGTGGGTGGTTTTCCACTCCGTGCAGCACCTGCTGGTTGCTTTATTTCAGCTCAGTAACATCTGCTGTGTGTGTCTAAATCACCAAGCTATTATAGTTATTATGATAGGTGGGCTATCGCCATTTTGCACCAGCGCAGATAATGACAGAATACCTCCATGCATAATTCACAAGGGACGCGTGGCCTGACACTGGGTGAGCCCTGTATTATTGTGCTCCACACAGACAAGGGCTGTCCAATATTTATAGCCATCTAACAAGGCTCAATGCAGCAACAATGCCTTGACATGCCATTCAACAAGAGATTAAAAGCTCTATTGCACACATTATGGATATAAAGTTTAACTTTTGGTGTGTTACTTACAATCTATAATGTGAGCTCATAAGTGAACCAAGGATGGAGCTTTTACACAGCAGTATGCGCAGATTTTACTCCTCGATGATGAATAACTTCAATAAACTCAAGTAATTTAACATATGCTCACTTGAAAATGATCAGACAACAAGAGTTTAAACATATAACCAGTGGCCTGCAGGGTGTACATATTATGCTACAGTCAGTATTCGAAGTTTGCACGGTGGACTGAGTTCCAGGAGATTTATGAGGGAAGAATATGAAACATGCCTGTGCACAGGAGACAGTTAGGCGGTGAGTAAATAGAGAAAATGTTGTGGTACTTAAAGCAGGAGTTTATATGCGAGAGTCTGCAACTTTGGACACAGAAAAAGATGGATTATTTTCTGAAAGCAATAGCTGCAGAAAAACTGAAAAAATATATATATTGGTAATTCAGTTCTTCACTGTGCACAGTGTTTGCTTGCAGAGTTGACAGGGTAGTGGAAAACAAATAGAACCGGTCTTACGCCTCCACCTGCCTCCATACAGTATGCATTACTCTGTTTTCTTGTGTACTTTACCTTGCACTAAAGTCTAATTCACCACGCCTCGCCTTGGAGAACTGAACTGTTTGTATTGTGTGCAACAGTTGCTTAATGTGACGTAAAACTATGAAAATGCATTCTATAACAAAACCATTAGCAATATTAATTGGAAGCCATGCCCTGTTGGCTCCATTAATGCCCCCTTGACTAAAACATAATCATGTGTGCAAAGTAGCCATGGTGGTATTAGCATAACAATACAAATTTACATAAGAATAATAATACCACGGAGTGCTAAGTATACCAGCAAATTAAAGCCAAGAGGGCAGCTGATATATCAGTGGACAAAAATTTCAGCCAAATTCAGAAAACAGTCAGTGCCCTGCCAACAAATCAACAATAACTTTCAAGCGTGATTAGTTAATATAAAAGCCAGACTTAACCTGTGGATATTTATGTTTGAAAAAAGCTTGATTAACTGATTATCCATTATAGCCATTATCAGAGATTTCAATATTCTGCCTAAACAGCAGAATTCATTAAGTGTAAACTGTGTTGCTGGCACGCAGTCAGAAACAGTTTGGTGTCATCCAGTTGGACTCGCTGATGATTGATTGTACATGTTAAACTGTCAGTGGCACTAACTGAGGTCTGGATGATGTGCAGTCAATCATCCGCGTGTTTCTAAAACAAGTTGTGATTTTCAGTGAGTGGAAAGTGCTCTCTGAAATACATCAGCTACAACTAACATTTATACGTTTCCCTTTTAAATTGTCTGTAGTGCTGTAAAAGGGTTGGTCAAAGGAAAAGTGGCATATTCCTGTCAGTTCAGTTCAACATGTTATTTCATGAGGTAACGAAACACGAGAAGTTGGGTTTTTTCTTAGTTTGAAAGTGAAAAAAAAAAGAAGCTTTTTTTCCCCCCCTTTGATTCCACACTGTACTCCTTTCATTCACATCCATACAAAACGAAAGGACGACTACACTATGCACAAGGTGTAGAAAATGTAACTGGAAAGGTCAGATTTCATTTAGAGAATGACCAAAATCACAACACCATCTCTATCTTGTCATATAATGTCATATATAAAACATATCCACTGCAAAATAAAGCCATCTCATGCAGCTCATTGGGCGCTGTGAATCTCATACACACACATTATGTCATGGCACAGAAACTCAGTGTGTACTCAAGGGCAAGAGTGAGATGTTATGGTCGGATGGGGCATTTCAGAGCTATGGGGGATGAAACAGTTGACAGCCTAAATCATAACCCCCCCCCCCCAACAGAAAAGGATAATCTAACCGATGATTTAGTGGACTCATCGAGTCACTCTCAACTGCTTCCACTTCACTGGATGGATGTATTACCATGTGTGTGAGGGGGGGAGAGGTTATCTGCCCAACACTGTCTCTCTCTCTTTGAGACCCCCATGAGACCAATTACCAATACTCTGTGGCTCCACACACACTGATGCACACATACACACGTGATCTTACACGACACAAACACCATCACTGCTTGACTGTGTGATCAGAATAATGACGCAACATGAGCCCCATGATGTCAATATTTATAATTCAGGGGAGACTAGTTCAAGAAAAGGACAGGTTTTTGTTTCAATATCAAAGACATATAGTTTGTTTCATAAAAAAGTGGAACGCAGGAAAATATCAGTCAATTCAATATTAATATTCAACATGTCAAATCACAAGAAAGCAGTGCTTAAAAACAGGAAAAGTGGCATTAATGCTCTGTAAACCTGTAATATGAAAAAAAAATAAAAATCAGCTTGAAGCCTCTTGTTGTCACCTCTTACGTTAAACTGGACACTAATCTTGAAAGCAGAGCGCTTTGTATCCATGTTGTAAATTGATTTTCTAGTTTCTCCGTCACACTAAGCAAGATGTAATAGGTCAACAATCATTGTTTTGTCATAATTTTTTTCATAAGCTGCAGTTAAGGCAGATTCATGCCTGTAATACACGATTTAGTTTAATTTTACAACGCTGCAAATAGACATGTAGTTCATTCGGAATTCAGTTCGAGGACTATCAAGGTGCATCTAAAACCAATATTTTGACAATGTAATGTATATGGATGGCTTTCTGGACCTATCATGCATCGGTTTCACATCCCTCATCTGTGATTAATACTATACACAGCTGATGTTCAAAGGAGAATGACATGGTCTCTTTAATGTGCAAATGAATAATGTCACTGCTCTATTACACAAAGGACATGGTGTAGGAGTATAAAATGACAGGGCCGCTCATATAGCCCACGTATATGCATACATACAGTATGTGGGTAAAATATGCAGGCAGACGATTGATTGGTGACAATGATGCAATGTGACATGGAGTGAGGCCCCGGGGCTGAGGGTTTAATTAACTGGTAGGACAGGAGCTGCCTGGTCTGGCTATCACTATGTATCACAATGACTCAACAGCATCCATACAACACCCGAAGCAAATCTACGTACACACAGAGGCCATCTGTTTATAGCACCAAGCAGCTAACTTGTGTGACATTTGCATTTTCTGCTGCTGCGACGTAGCAATTCGATTTTCTTTTTTATCATTCTGTAGGTTCTGCTGTCAAAAAAACTGAAAAACATGTGAGAATAAACATCTGTTAACAGTAGGTAAAGACAAAGGAAAAAGGAAAAATACGTGGAACCAATTTGTGAAGTTCGTTAGTACCCACAAAAGTCCATGCATGCACAGGGAGAACATGCAAACAGAATGATCAAACTGGACCGCAAACTGTAGTCGACTGTAACACAGTGCGGCCGACGGAGTATTTATAGTGACGTTGGGTGATAATTTCTGCTCAGTCCACATCACTCTTTACTGTTATTGTACTAAAGTCTAACGTCTATTTCTTTTTGCCTCAAATTGCAGATATCGACACAAAGAGGGCATACGATAAGTGAAATTGCAATGACAGGACCACATGAAGACAATCCATGTATAAATTACACTGGATTGTTCCCAGCTGAATGTACTCCAGTGATGTATACCTTAAAATATTTCTTCAGTTACATATGCCAAGGTTAGGAACCCCCTGCCAAACAAATCAATGTCATATTTAAATATCATTACCAGATTCAGTTAATTCAATCCATCACACCAGATATTTGTTCTTGTTTATTACTGAACATGTTAAGAATGCTTTTTGAAGGAAAATGCCCATTTTTTTTTTTTTACTTGTGATTAAGATTCCTTTTTTTTATATATATGTTTATAAGAAATTGATTTTGTGCAAACCTTCTGGAAAACATTGGGACATACCTGTCATCATTTATCAACAGCTAGTAAGAGGGAAGGAAAAGAAATAATAAAACACCATAAAAATGGCACCTATCACTTTATATTGTAGTCACTGTCTTTTTTTGTCATGAATCATGTCATGTAGAGCAAACAGCAGTGTGTGTGTGTGTGTGTGTGTGTGTGTGTGTGTGTGTGTGTGTGTGTGTGTGTGTGTGTGTGTGTGTGTGTGTGTGTGTGTGTGTGTGTGTGTGTGTGTGTGTGTGTGTGTAAAAACAAAGATAGCCAGCGGAGATACCTGAGGGTGAGAACTTCACAGCAACTGCCAGCATGGCAGCACCCCGAGAAAAAAAAAAAAAAGGCATCTCCATGAAATTGTTTGCACAAAAACTAGAAAAACCACTTTAGAGGTTTATGAATGGTTAAATTAATATCATTATGGTGGATGACTGCAGTTAATACTAACCTTCAGTCAGTTTCCCTGATTTCCCTGAATCCCCTGAATTACCCAAAACTTTCATCATAGCCAAGTCTTACAAATCTCAGTAAGGGGAATACTAACAAGTGTGATGCAAGTTTAGTGTAGTTAGATCAAATGTGTATCAGAGATGTGAGTGACGAGCCAACTAAATGATTAAACGTCCAACCCCCTGCTAGTTGGCAGCAGAAGTAAAAACTTGTCGGTGTTTCATTCATGTACAAGGTGCTGCTGAAGTGGTGTGCAGCTGTCCGCTACCAGGCGGGGCTACAGAGAGATCCCCTTCACCACAGCAGTGCACACACAGATTGCAGTTTTGAAATATCCTCTTGCTCAACCACATTCAACTCAGGCGTTCAGATGTTGACCTGAACCGAACAATGACTGCTACTGGCGGTGCCACGCCAGCCACTCAGACAAAGATGACGCAGCTCATCACAACTCTGACCTTGTGGGATATGCGTTATCTTAACCGTGTCCATAAAGTTAATGGTACACACAAAATGATAAACTCCAGCACTTAAAATCTGATATGGTGTTAAAGGTTAAGATTGAAGTGTTCAGATGACGTATATTACCCTCAATTCTTTCAGGGATTATTGTTCAACATACTGACTTATAAATGTCTGTTTTCCAAACGGGCTTGGTTCATAGTGGTTCATCAGGAAACCAGTTTAAAATGCAAAATTTGGCCAGGATGTGGAATTTGGACATGTTCATTTAGAGTAAATACGTGAACAGTGCACACATGTAATGTCAGACTTCACCCGTGACTCTCCAACTCCTTGCTTTGCTCACGTACGCAAGGTGAGACGTCAAGACTGCGGCTGTCAGCAAGAATCTATCTACATCGTGTCAGTTTTATATCATCATATGATTCTCTCTACCCAGGATACCAGCTGACTCATTGGGTTACAATGCAAACAAAATGGATTTGGAAGCATCCAGTAGAGATGATGAAAGTCACAATGAGAAGTGTAATCACTGCATGCAGTTATAGCTCTTGGGAGGACGCTGTCCCGAGATCAAACCATCGGCTCAAAGGAAATAAACTTGCTGGCTTTATTGTGTTCATCTAAATCTTCCAAGAAGTATTTGTGGGGAATATGATGCTTTGTGAGGCTCAGCACAGTATAGTGCATGCACTGCTTTATGTTTGAATGAATGACTCCAATCAATCACTTGTTCTGCCTTTTTGTTTTGCTCTCAAAATGCAGAGGGTTTTAGTATTCATGTCGGCATCCAGGGTAACGATGCAGAATAAAGACTCAAGGTCTTAACAGACACTTTTTTTTTTTTTTTTTTTATCCTCTTTGCATTGTCAGTACATTATTACAGCGTGAGGTTGATGTTGGTGAGGTTCACAACATTAAAGTGAGGAAGTTTTTGCCCAAAAAAAAAGCACGAAATGCACCCTAGCAAAGACCAAAACAACCTGCCGCAATCCTGCACGCGAGGACAAACAACCTATTGCCCACATACCCTCCTCTCCACAGGTTCAAAATCTTCTCCTTAAACTGCTCCAGGCATTGATTTCTTTGGCCTCAGGGTTTGGTGCCTCAAGAGAAAAAGCTCACTCATATTCCTTTTCTCTCACTTGCCCTCCCAGTCTTTTTAGTCCTTCTCCCCTGCCTTACTCACTTTGAGCTTCTCTCAGCTCTCTCAGAAGTTCTCTCAGCAATGACTCTTAAGGACGTTACTAAGTGGACAGTAATTTGAAAGCAGCTCTGGCTCTGTCCTGCATATTAATAGCCCTGGACGATAATCTCCATCACCACCTGGGCTTTCAACTTTCACTTCATTACTCGCTTTTTCTTTTTTTTTTTTTCCCCCTAAAGACATTTTGAAATATTTCTCAACATTTTATTTACATCAACTTTGTTTTTTTTTTACCATGTTTTAACACATCCCTGGTCCTTATTTTCACATCGGATTCCTTTTCTTCCTCTATCCTTTAACGTAGGTTCCTTTTTCACCAATGACATTGAGCCTTTTCTGTCCTGCCAAACTCACAATCTCTCATCTTTGTCCAATCTGTAAGGATTATTTTCAATATTACCTGCAGCACCCAATCAATGTTTTCAGTGATTGTGAACATGGTATATCTAAAGAAACATGTTTGTATGTGTATGACAATTTAAAGATTCAAAACCGCATTGAAAAAGAAATAATGTACAAACTGGGTTTGACTACTTTGAGGAGAATTCTTGATTTGAAAAAGGTAAAGAACAGGAAAAACTAGTGTACAATTTGTAAGGTAGAATTTCCATACCGATATGTTCAACTCAGTATGGCAGGGTGCTGGAGCTGATCCTGGTTGAATCGAAACCCAAGGTCGGTTATATCATAGACACGTCACCAGTCCATCACATGACAAAACACAGAGACACACAGTCACGCACACTCACATTCACACCTACACCGCAATGTGCCACAGGTGCTGTTAATCGCAGGTACCAAGAATTGTTTCCAGCTTAGCTTTGCAGTGATTGGTGACCGGGTGGGATTGGGGGGGGGATTGGGGGAGGTTGTTGAGCACAGGAGCTGATGTTGGTAAAGAAAAAAAAAAAGGGGTTTCGTTTTGCTATAATGCGACTTTAAGCACATTTCAAACTATGGAGAGTCATGAAAGCTCTCTGACGGGTTGCATATAAAGTGTTGAGTTCAGCGTAATAACGGCAATACATTGTATCACACATATCCATGTGTGATATTACAAATAATCAACACTTTTCCTTTAAGGCATCTCCACAGCGATCAATGTTCTTCGCCGTAACTGCTGTGAATTGCAGTTGGCAATTTTTGAAACCAGCTTACTTTAATCCTGTTAAATGGAAAACTTTTCTCCCCAGCACTGATTACACTGCCAGCACACACAAAAAACACACTCGTACACACTCAATCAACATACCTACAAAAGAGCAGTGGCAGAGGACATCGCAGACATGTGCGTCTGTACGCACACGCACAACACATGCGTGAAAAGAAAAGAAAAAGAACACGCTAATGCTGGATATTTAACTGCATCCTAACAGCCGGCCGGAGCTTTTGAGTTTCGTCAACAAAACATCTCAGCATTTCTGTATGGAAGAATGCCCGCTCACTTTTTTCTCCCCCAACCATTCCCGTTGAATTGACAGCAAAACAGAGCCCATAATCCCACATAAATGCATACTAATAACCACTTTCACCGACTCAGAAAAACGAGCAGCAAAATCGAAAGGGGCACTGAACCAAATGATGCACACAGACAGTCAAAGTTTTCTTCCTGGTTGAGTTCGGCACAAAGTGAAGCCCCTTTTGCACTTATCAAACACAAACATGTTGACACCGAAGAGGGAGGCAGACTAAGAAAAAAACAAAAAAACATGTTGTTTCTGTGACGAGCAGTGCAGTAAACACAGTAAATACAAATGATACAGGATCCCTTACGGCCACTCTGGAGCACAGCTCCCACCTTGTTTTGACCTGTAATTACAGTGCTTCCTTGGGCCTTTAATTGAATTATAGCAAATGAAAAAATAAGAAAACAAAGCAGAATGAACCACCATATTGGCACATTTTAACAAAAAGCTGTCTGATAAAAAAAAAAATTTAAAAAAGGAGAAGCCAGAGTGATATAAACACAAAGAAACTATGATGATGGACAATATATCTTCTGAAAGCGAAAAAAAAGAAAAAGATGTTCAAATAGCCATCAGGTGTTCTGTTATATATTATATAACCTCTCGAGAGATATTACTTTGCACAGTATTGCTTGATAACCTAATTTCCCTGTCCTTTTTACTCTTTTTTTCCCCATACCTTCTCTTTCTTTATCTATCCGTCTCTGTTTTGTCTCAGTTTTTCCCTCTTATTTCCTTTCCAAAACACACTCTCTGTGTTTTTTGCACCGTGTCTGCCTCTCTGGCATGGTTTGGTTGGTTCTTATCTATTCTCACCACTATCTGGTGTTGGGGCAAGATAAGCATGCATTTGCATGTTTAATGAACCAAACAACCCCGATTCCCCTCAGCGTGAAGACGCACAAATACACAGGAGTGCAACACACAACCACACTGCTGCTGCTTTTGGCCCTGCAGCCCAGAGTCTCCTTGCTCCTGACATGGAGTCACCAGCTGCTGACTCCTTCAGGAATAAATATACAGAACATACAAAGCAGCAAACATTCGAAAGACATTACTCAGGCGAACCAAAAAGAAAAATTGAAACTATAAAAACAACTATGCAGTATTTAGGTTGGTATTTTGTTTGATCTTGACATTATAACTGAATAATTTATGTCGACAAAAAGCTGAACCAGACTAACATTATATTGGAAAATGTCATCATTCCTATAAGAAATGTTCTGACTAAATAAAAAAAAAAAAAAACACCAGCAGATCTACACTGTCGCACACACAGTTTCATTTCATACGTCGGGTACTGAGGGTTCTGATGACAATGCATTTAATGAGGAATGTTTGTTGTTTGTTAATTTTTTCTTAATGGCTCCATATGTTTGAAG
Source organism: Lipophrys pholis (assembly GCF_963383615.2). Lineage (NCBI taxonomy): Eukaryota > Metazoa > Chordata > Actinopteri > Blenniiformes > Blenniidae > Lipophrys > Lipophrys pholis. Next base: position 8,867,728 of record NC_137648.1, read on the forward strand.
ATGAATGCTGTGACCCCAATATGACTGATGCGTTCAACCAGAAGCAGAACAAAATAAAGGGTCGGCCCGAGGCCGGCTAAAACAATCAGGCCCAATTCCCTTTTGTAACCTCAAACATCAACCTCAATGCTGTCCAATGTAAACAGCAAATGTTAAAGCAAAGAACCATTTCTATAAAGGCAACGTTTCAGTTTTATCTACATTCACAACTCAAACTTTTGCGACAATGACTTGAGGAACACATTTAAGCCTAATCCGTGTTAACCTACACACCACTTTATCAGAATACCAACTTAAAATCTACCAATGAAATGTTGAATCTCCAGCCCTGCATTAAAAATGGTCCCAACAGTTAATTGCTTTCTCTTCAGTGCCTGCTATTGGTCAAACTGCTTTATTCTTATTTAATTGATACAGTAATATGGTTCCTGCTCACAATTCATATATGATGTTAGGAATTACTTTAAGAATTTGTTGTGTTCTTTGTTGTTATACATCTTAATTTCTGGAATAAAGAGTGGAAATTCTCTGAGATTATGAGAAAACAAACCCATCTGTTAAATATAGCCTTGCTTCTGATGGTGATGTCTGGTAAATGCACAAGGGTGCTATTTGTTTGTATTCTTGCATTTCAGCTCCATCGTTTCTGATGTGATGAATGGTGTGGAGAAAACAACATTTTCTACAGCTTCTTTGGAGTCACTAATTTTTTTTTCCCTCACATTTTTCACGAAGCAGTTTTTTATAGTCATAGTTGTATTGATTCTCCATATAGTCTTGTGACAAAGCCCTTAATTGACAATTGTTGATTTCGTGGAGGTAGAGGCGATTGTGTGTACTTTTCCATTTTTTTCTGTTATGTACAGTATTTATCACACAAAAAAGACTTATTTTTATTGTGTGTATACAGTGTTTACTCTTTATGGCTAGTTCACGGGTAGTTTCCTTTCAGCAGTGCGCCAATCCAGACTTGCCACTGAACCGTTGCTGTGCCACTTCGGTTGTGGAGCTCGGCACCCAAGTATCTCAAGCTACAGTTTCTTCTTTAAAATCACTTTTTCAAAACCCACATTTTTTACTCCTAACCCTTTGGTCTGTGTTTTATATGATTTTATATTGTTATTGATTTAAATTCCTCTATTTTGTTGCTCTTCTTTAGTTGTAAAACATTGCATAACAATAGCATGTTATATAATTATTTACTTAAAAACTGACAAAATTTGTAATTTACACATGTGCAGCAAAATTACTGTGAGTCTTGGATAAATTCGGCGAATGATGATGATCATCTTGTTTTTTTAATAAATATTTTTTAAATCATTTAACTTCCTGTCTTTTATGGTACATTTCATGAATACTTCAAACCGATTAGAAAAACTGGAAAAACTCAGTCAAACAAGACAGATTAAAAATCCTCTAAATCATGTCCTGACAAGATTCAATGTTTGGTCATACTCATCCTATTGTTTCTTTTACAAAGCGGTTATCGCCAAAAAAAAGAAGGTGGCGACCTTTCTTCCTCACCACACAGACAAAGCTGAAAAACTGCCCAGCTGGCCATTGAAAACGAATAGAAATAAAGCAAAGCGGCAAAAACAAAAAGTAGCACCCAATCTGAAGTCATGCTTTAAATGTTTGTTTCGTAAAAGAACGTTTAAGATATCAACAGTTGTATTAACTGTCTGTACTTCAGCGTGCCACAAGCCAGCTTAAATCTTAGTGCGTTTCTTCAGCTGGCTGACCTTTGACTTTTCAATCAATTAAACTAAACATCAATTCTCTACTTTGATTGAATTCCCAATGGTTCAATACACCATTTCACATTTAAACAGCATTGAACTTGCCGGTTAACAATGTAAATTATGTTGAGGAAACCAAAAGTCAAAGGTAAAGTTTCTTTCTATACAGTGAAAACCTGTCCTGAAAAAAAAAAAAAAAAAAAAAAAAAACACAAAAAGCCAAGATGTAATTTAAGAGCAAAGATGGATGGATGGGGGGGAAAGTTGAAACAACACAGAGAGAAGCAGACAGAAAGATAGACAGTGGGGGCGACAGCGCCGTGAGAGATGTTACCACCTGCCACCATTTTTCTCCTCTCCTCTTGGAAACGCATCATCAGTCATTAGGTAGGAGCATGACTTGCAGTATCATCATCACTCACACCGACACATACATACACATACCAGCCCAAATACAAGGCGTATTTTAAGGTATAATGCAGCAGCCTATAATTTGAGTTCTCTCTATGCAGCATTTTGCTGAGCTTATAAAACCGCCTGCAGCTAATGGTGTGATGGATCCCTCTATTATCACCCAACGCAGGAGAAGAGAGTGAGGTATAGTGAGATAAAGGAATGTAATTGGATAGTATTTTAGCCGTGGCAAAAACAGCAGGGTGGCCAGGGACAGAAAGAGAGCATGAAAAAAAAAAAAAAAAAGTCGTAAAATGATAACCACATGATGAAGTCTAAAAGCTGTCTGAGTGTGATCGACCTGTCCAATAAATTAAACCCAACATAAAACTATAATCAGCCCTGTGTGGACTCGCTGTAGATAAACTCATTCCAAATTAATGCGAGGCAATAATGAAGAGCAAAGATGATTAGAAGATTCTATACTGAACCAGTGTAGGTTATTATGTTAAAACTCTGATCAAATTATGATTATTTTAGTAGTGCAATGGAGATAATGTGTGAAGTCCACCACAGTTGTGCAGAATACTTTCTCAGTATATGCATGATCCTCACATATTGACCTTTACAAAACTTCACATGCTTTTTCCAAACGGTTATTTGTGAGGACCAGCATTGCCAGGCATTTATTGATTTGACATTCTGTAGATCAATGATGTGAAATAAAGCCGAACATATGATAATATCACCATTTAGTGATTGTGTGTTTCTAATAAACCTGGCAAATGTAATTAGGGTTTTTTTTTGGGTGACACATTTGCTGAGCATAAAATGGATATTTATTAATTAACTTAAAATATGTTCTTGAGTCTCTGGTATAATTATCCTACATTCCTCACCTGGTAACATTGGCAAACCCCCCTGAAGAATAGGACATATATGCTAAAATGAGTCTTCTGCTTCCCTAGTTTCCCTTATTTTCGATTCCCCTTATCTGCAGTTAACTAATTTCAATGTTAAAGTTTTTTTTTTCTTACACACAAATCAAAAAGAAAATCTGCCTTAACTGATTCCTTTTTCCCTTTTGTATGGATTATATCAATGATGAAATCTCATAGTCCCATAAAAATCCCAAATAGGGCTGTGATGTTATAATGTTCACCAAGTTGAATGACAAGGGAACCGTCTCCAATATAATCATGTTAATTTTCAGAATTAGATTGCCCTTTTCCATCTTTTTATTAAATCCTCATGGGAACAGGACCCGAATATGACAACCGATTAAGATATTTGGGATAGGATACTGAGGAGAGTCCTGACATTCGCTTATCCAATTTAAAGTCGTACATCCTTTTTTCTTACCAACAGGTTAACCCTGTAAGATCACAGAGATAGCTCCAGATCCATATTTTCTGCTTGTGCCTCAGCATGAAAGGAAAGATTTGTAGCTGAATTTTAATACCTGTTCCACAGTGCTGAATAAAATGTGACCAAAATCTCTTGTAAATCCATTTTTGGGAATGTTCCTGAAGGGGCACTGCTACCTGCTGGGATTCATAATTTTATTGCTTTCACTACTCCTTTGATGGAGGGAACCATTGCCCAATTCCTCACTGGATGAGAGATGTGATTTTTATTATTAAACTTGAAAAGAAAGGAAACAGCCAGGGCTACAAAACCAAAAAATGTGCTTTGTTTTAGCTTTAAATGTAGATTGATATACACTGCTGATGTGTCCGGGGTCTTTTAGCCGCTGTGATCAACTCTAAAGTGTGTGAACACTAAGCCCATACTGTTTGAATGTCTGCTCCTCAGGGTAGGGCAACTTTATAGTCCAGTAAGTGCGTTTGCCCCCCCTCGAGAAAAGCCTTGGAAAAGGGGTGAGAAGATGCACGTGTATGTGTGGTGTGTCATGTGTGTGGCACAAAGCGTAGAGCTGGTCCCTGCTGATGTGGAACTAAATGTCACAGCTTGATTAGAATAAATAGTCCTATATGGGCTCAGGGACTGGGCACCATGAGGCAAGCGTTTTTGTGTGTGAGGTCTCTGGTGGCCTACTGGTCTCTCGCTCTCTCTCTCTCTCTCTCTCTCTCTCCCCCTCTCTCCCTTTCTCTCATGCACATATGCACGTGCACACTCTTGGACACACTGGCGTTACCTTTCTCTGACCTACCCAGTGGGTCTTTGGGCAGATGTGTAAGTCTGAACAACACAATCAGAAAGCTGTTACGGCCTCAGGACATGAACTTTACACCACCCACCACCACACCCCCACCACCCCCACCCCCACCCGCTCTCTCACTCCACTCCTCTGTTTCTCTTTGACGAGCACACTCTCATTCACTTCATCAACCCACAAAGTCTTTTGTGTATCTTAATCAATATCTATGTCTACCATTCAAACAAGATGTGTTAACATGAGTGTGTAATACTGTGCCAACACCTTATAGATCATAAATAGTATGGTGTTTCTATCTCTCTTTCAGAATGTATGGATTATGCATCCACTCCTTCACAGCCAACTGTCAGTTAAACTTTAAGCCGTATAGCGTAACAGACTGCTGAAAGCCATGAAAGACAGTGAGTGGACCTTTCTGTTATAATACCATTACTTCATTTTGTACTATGACTGTAAAAACACATCGAACCGCAGAGTCCCGATTAGGAGCCAGTTGCAGTAAATTATTTGGTGTGGCGACACATTTTAATAGACCCTCCTCTCACATTGAGTCAACTTTCTCTTGTGGGTTAACTGTATTTTAATACCCAACCTTTATCTACTGAAATATCTTTCATTGTTTTAAAGAAAGACAAGATCTGCCCACTTCTCACGGTGGCTGGTTCTTCTCAATCAGCAGAACAATAAACGTGAAATAAACGATTTGTTCAAAATCTAAGTATTTTTTCCAATTTAATTTGTTTACTATCTTGCTTCCTGATACATACATAATAACAAATCAAAAAGCAGCAGGAAGAAATTAAACCTGAAGCAAGAATCTGTGCATTAACATAATAGACAGAACCACATGCTGTAACCCATGTGCGTCACACTGTATATACATGACAGCAGGTTGCACATATGATATGGCCAGCAGGGTTTAACATGATTATGCGCTGCCTATACTTGATATCTAATAATGGTAAAACAAATAATGGAGGAATTTAATTTGTCAGATAAGTAAATATTTACAACTGAGACATCTCCAGAAACATAGTGAATGGGTAATAATAACAAAAGAACAAACAAGGGTAGAAGAATTGTTCATACAGTACAACCCCCTGTATTATTTCTTTTTTTTTATTACTATTTGAGACGAGGAATGTACATATAAATCTATAAGTAAAATATATGGATATGACGAGATTGTGACATGTACCAGCTGAGTTTTGACTACATTTGTTAAAAAAAAAAGAAAAAAAAAAGAAAGAAAAACAGCACTGTAAGTAATTACACAGAGAAAGAGGCAGAGACAGTTACGATAATTAACAGTGGCAAAGCATTTATAAAATGTAACAATGAAAATCACAGAGGACGGAGAGATAGATGTGTAGTGGAAGAAAAACACAAGCATGACAGAAAGCGAGACAATGCAGTGGAAAAACCAATCGACAGCCAGAAAAAAAATAGAATAAATGTCTGAGCCAATTCTTTGTCAGCCACGTTGTAATGACAACTATCTATTAAAAATCTCTCGCTTCTTTATTCTCTTTCCACCTTTTGTGCTGCCTTGCTCCTTCTTTTCATCTCACTGTTTCTCCATCGCCCCTACCTCCTGCACAGATACTCCCATCTCTCTTCACTAAACACTAACAATTCCATTAAGCACAACAAAACACTCATTTAGAGGTCACATTTGTTTCGCTCAACTTCCCTTGTCATCGGCATACCAGCTGAAGAGCTGCATGCCGCGTCTTTGATTCCTGTTATCTGACATGACCTTTCTGCTTCAAAATAATTGGCAAATTACTGTGAAGCTTTACATGCTACTCGTATCTTTCTTTAATGACTTGTCTTTAAAGCAACTGCACACTGTGTTTCCTTTTTTTATTCACGAACATACCTGCTTATATCCATAACATCCCATCTACATAAATACTCTACAATACTACCCAGAAGGCGTCATGCTGGTACTATTTTCTGTTTGTAGCCGGTGGAATAGGACAGCCAAATAATTCAGTTTAGCGAGTGAATCCATAAACTTATGTGACATCTCATCCATGGCCTTGATAATCTAATGCCTCAAGTCACCATTTGCCTCATTGTCAGATTCACATTATTTTTTTCCTACAGTTTGGGGGCAATGCTTTAATGAACCAATAATATCAGCTGCAATGCACAGCAAGGTCACTGGGAGTCGAACAGGGTGAGATGTAAACGACAGAAATTAATCATAGAAACAATTTATATTATGCGCATTGGATTTGTAGCTGGCTATTTTGCTTGGTGTTTTTAACATGACTTTGTAGATAAACTTTCGTAAAACTATTTTTTATAGTGAAACTATTGCCTCTGATTTATGTCACATTTTAGTTTTATTATAAATGATGCAGGTTTCTTTAGCCTCTCGGCCTTTTCACATTATCAGGGAGTGTATGGATGTATTTCTGTTACGTAACCTGCAGTTGAACAAGAAACAGGCCTGTCTACACTGTCAACAATCCAGCCACCATCCATCGGGCTTTTAACAGTCTCCCAGCTAAATGCAGCCTGTTGGCCACATAATCAGTTAAGTGAGCCTGGAAGCATGACTTGGCCTGTGAGTTACTCCTGAACCTCACAGCAGGACAAGCTGCTCCTATGGAGATATGAGCTGTAGTGCAGAGAGAGAATCCACTTCAAATTTATTCTCCTGTAATGATAAACTGTTCTTAAGTTATAGCATCTTAAATATATGTAAAATTATGTTTTGTATCGTTTGTTGAAGAGGTAGTAAAAATAACTGCAGCTATGCTGGTGAGGTAAATGTGTAAAACAAGCCAAATCTGTATTTACATCTTACACACACACACACACACATATATATATATAATATATATATAAATACCACCATCGAGTATGTAGTGAATGACTAATGCAATGTTCAGTGTCAAGAAAAGCACTATATAAAACCAATGTATTATTATTAATGGGATATAATATATTGCATATATATGATTAATGAAATATACATAATAAAGCATTTTTGAATTGAACTTCAGAGCAAATGAGCATGAAAATGACTATAAATTATCATCTAACATTAACTAACAGTATTCATCCACAACCCCATTGGTCATTGTGTGCATCGCAAAGAGTCTGGTTTTTCACTTCATACATTTCAAAGTGTTGGACATGTTTCTCTGGAACTTATTATATGACTTTTTCTCCCCCACACATATTCTTTGTGCTATTAGAACAGTGAGTTCTGCTTTTTGCTTCACAGTCTCCCTCAAAGATGACACGTCAAATATCCAACAGTAATAAGCTTCGTTCAACTCCAACAAAGAAAATGAGCTGATCAAAATAACACTTTGTATTTGACCACCGAGGCAGTGCTATATAGTCTACTCCTAGCTATTTTTGAGTTACTTCTCCAAGAGTTTTGTCTCCAGTATTCAACTGATTAATATGCAGACAATACCTGGATTTGGAAACTTTCAGTTATGATAATGAATATTACCAATAAAATAGGAGACAATTTGAGAAATCGATATCAAGACAAAGGTTGTGAAAATTCTGTGGATTTGTTTTCCATTCATATGCCTCTCATAAGTGTAAAGTCATTCTGACAAAAGTTACTTAAAAACTAAATACAACATAATAGAGGCCGTATGCTCAGATTTTTTAAAAAGAATAAACTGAATCCTTGTACTTCCTATGGGATAAGGCCTGGATGTCTTTGTTGACAAGTCCACATAATGAATGAAATGACTTCCATGAACATATGCAGCTTGTTGTTAAACTGATCTTCCTTGCAGAAAAGACGCATACATTTTGATTATGAACGAGATGCCATTCTTAATATTTCATCATTTGGTGCTGCATCACTGTTTGTGTTTGGCATCTCTATAATGGTGAAAAATAGATGGATGCTAATTGAAACACTTCAACCAGAAATTCAGTGGTATGCCTTTAAAACTAAACTGAAGGCTTGAGCTACGCAGCCAGTCAGCCAGAAAAGACAGCAGGAGCAAATGCTTCCCACTGGCTGCCACTTAACACTAATGTTAGAAAAATGATAAATTAGTCCCGGCATGCTATTTGGAGTCAATGTGTTTGTATGTGGGTGTGTATGTGTGTCCGTGCGTGCGTCTTTTCCTGTAAAGTGTTGTGTCGCATGCCAACAGTTCACAGTGTGAACAGATGTTAGTCAGTAATGCCCTGGGTTTCTGCGCCACAGTCAGGCATTTTTTTAGGGTCCTCAGCTCTGAGGAGGAGTCCGTGGAGATGCCTGAATTGCTTTATCGAGCGGAACACAACTAAGGACACGCAGGCTCGCAGCAGCTGCCAAGAATACACACAGACATGCAAACACAAACACAACGCTTGCTCCGAGCATGTGCAATACAAACTCACAAGTGGAGGGGATGCAACCATCCACACATTTGGAATAATAGCACAAACAGAGACACAGACATCGATGGGGTAACAAGTGCTCTTAAGTTCACTCTTACTCTGACAGGCTTCTAACAAAGTAATGGACCTACTGCTGAGTGAATATTGTGGCTGCAGCTTTAAGCCCACAGGACTCTTTGTCTGAGAGAATATGGACTGGCATAAAAGGAGAAATTCTACTTTACAAGGACAAAATGAGAATAAGTTTTTAATCTCATGCCACAAAATGCTATAGAGAACAACAGCTCCCTATTGTTTGTCTCTCGAACAAAACTATCTCCCTTTTCAACATGAACCAGCTCTCTTGACTGTGTTCATTTTACACTGTCATTTATTATAACACCTATCCGTTCAGAGCCAGAAACCACACTCTATATTTAGCTGCTGCCTGTCATGGAGACCCTGATGAAGGGGAGGAAAATGAGTGGTGATGTTGGAGACCATGGGAAAGGTTACCGCTGTCTCTTTGAATAGCATCAAACTCTCTCTGATCATTCACAGTTATATTACAAACCCCGATGTCTATACTTGGGCTTGGAGACCGGCTTGGAATTTACATAGGAGATTATGGCAAAGCAAATAAAAAAAATGTGTACATGTGTTCAAGAGACATAAGAACAACAAGTAAAATAAATGCACATCACAAGCTTGATGTGGCATGCATTGACACTGCGATGGCTGTAGCTTATGGGAGTGTCGGCAGACACTATATCTGATGTGATAATCATGATGCAACTGTGAGACAACATGATGAGTATTGCTGGCACAGGCATGTGCACAAGGACACATTCTCAGCAGCATAACTACACACAAACAGAAGTACAAGCTCGACTGGAACATACTACAGATTGCAAGAAAGAGGAGCTTTGGGGAATTTGACCTCGAGTTAATAATGGCTTAAGTAAAGAAAATCTACACAGATATTCACAGTGGTGCGTAAATTCAACGGGTCAGATCTTTTGAAAGTAAAAACTTGATGAAAAAACCTTCACTGAGGATCAGAGAGCACATCTACAATAACAGAAGTGTCAAACACATGGTATGCAGGCTGAAACGACAGGGCAAAGGATCCATTTTGGCCGATGGGGTGAAGTGTAAAAATTACACATTAAATTTAATTCCCCAATAAAACTAAATGTTTCTAATTCATTCGGTGGGAGTTTCTCTGTATCAGTGAGTGGAGCAAACGCAACACAACAGCCGAGACACAAGCCAAAAGATCAGCGATGCAGCAGGAAAAGGGAGCAACCTTATGTTGGAGAAGCAGTATATAATCCCAGGAATACCAAGAGAGTCAATCTGTGGAAAAAAATGCCTAAAAAGGTGACCAAACAAAAAAACAAAAGCTACCAACTGATCAATTATGTTTTTTTTATATTTCACTATATTTTGCACCAGGATGCATCGTAAAAACTGGTATGTTGTTTCAAATGCATGTATTTTTCTTTTGCATTTTCCTACACCAAGTTAAATGTAAACTTTTCAATGATGTTGTGATCAATTATTTGTTATGCCCTCATCTCACTGGTCCAACTCATGAAAGATCAAATTGGCCTTTAATGGCTCCCAAATTAAAACTGGACTCCATCACCAGAGAAACTTTTACCAAAATCCAAAATAATCACAGTATTTGTGATCATCAGTTGTTGGTTTATAGATTTTACTTTGTTTGAACAGTTTGAATGATCAGATAAAACTGTAAATCAAAGCATATACATCCATATATGAAAGACTGATTGAAACTCATAGTACTGAGATGCACCTAGGAGTTAGACGATATGAAATCTGGTTTGTAACGAGCTGTTACAATAAACTTATTGTACAAGATCTGAATGAGATTACACAACATCCACATGTGGGCACTCTAGGATGGAGTTCGCTCGATTCCCTTTGCAAAAAAGAAACCAAAAAAATGCCGATAATAGAAGGTTTTTAACATTCACAAGTGTCTAATTGGCCATAACTTTTATGGTAACAGTAAAGCGCCCAAATATTTGTATCCTGTCAATTACAAAAGACTCAGTTTTGTTAACTTCCAGGTGTAAAAGACTTTAAATCAAGTGCAACATATTCATAATATGTTCAATTACCATTTAAAGCCAGCTGTGAAATTTCATCTAGGGAACAGCACAGGCATGCGAACATCCAGCAGCAGAGAGAAAACGACGTGTACAACAAACTTGACTCCAGAGGGACACGAATGAATGCATGAATATGAACTGCACACACTGAATATGCAAAATTAAATGAATAGGAAAAAAAAATACATACGCTAAATCTATTATTGTCATTCATTATCTTTAGAAATAGACTGGATTTTTCTCAACTGGAATTGGCTGTACGTGATGGAAGACATTTTTTCCCTGATCTCAATGGAGCCATTTGCATTGAGACACCTCAAGCATGGACTTAGTTTTTTAAACCATTTTGAAATTCAAAAGGTCGTGTTTGTATATCTGACACACAAAGTACATTCACATAATTTATTAAAATCACAACTTCAGAACAGACCGGATTAAAAAGAAATTAACATAAAAACATTAAAAGATAAATAGGTTTATTGCATAAGAATAACAGCCATTAGTGTGCTGATTTTTTTGATATATAAATATTTTAACATGTCTTCAGTTGTTAATATGAGAAAAATAAAGACAACCGAATGAAGCAAAAGATAAAAAAATTGAATGAAGAAAGTCGCCGAGATGTGTGCTGAAAGAAGGATACAATATGATACAATACATGACTTTTATATTAACAAAACCCTTTTTTTATTTTACAACAAAGCCTGAAAAGATCTGTCCGAAGTTACTTAAGATGAGGCCTATCAGGGAAAATATTTATATGAACCTAACACTCTAATAATAGAAACACAAAAGAAAATGTGCCCTAACTGACATCAGCAATTCCCCCAACAAAAATAATGTGACCCAACATTTCATCAAAACCATTCATAATCTGTATTTTGTGTGTGACAGTGAAAGTAGAAAGACAGAAGAGGGACGTGCACTCAGCTCAGCGTTTGAGCTGTTACCATGAAATTGAAAATCATCATGACCGTCATATTCATCTCCTCTTCAGCCATTCATCCAACTCTCATTTTCAATTGGACTGTGGTTCCATGGTGACAAGGGTGAATCTGAATATGTGCTATTGTAGGTCTGCCTGTGTTGAACTTACAATCATGATGGACCCATAGCAGACTGATGCAATTACACCCCTGGTTAGCCAAATTGTAAAGTTGTGCCATTGTTTTTTCTTCCGTATTCTTTACAATTATATTGTAAATTGTTCAGGTTGAGAGGAGAAACAGTGCTTTATTTGAATTTCTACACAGGAGGCAATCGAAGTGACGGTCACCTGCCCGAGGAAGTGCTGGGAGCCCAGTAAATAATGAGTCTACTGTGGATTGAGTCTAGTGTGTTATAGACTCTAAAGGTCTCTTGCTAAATATAGGATATTGCTGTGGCAGAATACATATTTTGAGTCAAAAAAAAACAACTGTTTAATAAGACTTTAGTGAGATTGATCTTTATTAGATTTTGAATATTCCTTGCTGCGCTGCATCAAACATAAAACCTTTGAATGAAATGTAGAAAGCAGAAATGATATTAATTGGTCCCCAATGTGCTGAGCTCCTCTAGCTATATTGTAAAAATGTGATGAAAAGTAATTTCTTAAAACAATATCATGGTTGCAATACCTATTGTTGGACTGGATCTTTTTCATAGAAAATGTCCAAAACTTTTTTCACAAAAATGTCCAGCCACTTGCTTTTGATCGAATCATTTTGTAACTTGTTACTCTTTCCATTAAGAGTTCCCATTGCTTTAACTGACAATATTGTAGGTACATTAGTACAAATAACACAAAACTTAGCAAGTTTCCAGAGTACAGGTATGAATGATACTGAATACTAAATAAGAAATAATTTAGTGTAAAAGTGTTAAAACTGACATGTTGCAATGATGTTTGTGTGTTATTAACTGTCACACCCTCTGCAATGTGATCGTGGGCTGTGTCTAAGCATCTAAGTGATATCTTGCCTTCAGCATCTGTCATATAATTTGTGTGAACATGCGAGACTGTACTTGTGCAGTTATACTCTCACATCAGTGAGCCACTTTTCCATTTGCAATATGTTTCCAATAAACCACCGCAAACTCTGTTATTTACCGCACATAACAGCATTCACATCTGGGGGTGTGCCTCTGTGTGTTGTTATTTTCCCTGCGGCTCCAGTGGTGTCCCCATCTGTCCAGATGATGAATGCATCCCTCAAAAGTATGAACACGGTCCTCATCTCGATGCATCACTCCACATGGTTTGACCATGAGAACATGCGTGACGTGTATGCCGTGGTGCTGGTGTGCATGTGTGAGGGGAATATGTGTATATCTGTAGGGGTCAAACCTGTTCCATCATGGTAGTTTACGCACGTGTGTGGAATAGACAGCCATGCAGACGGTAACCTAAAAAGCTAAAATAACTAATTGAAATCATGACCGCTCAACACCTGCAAAAGGCACAATTAAGTCTCAACTTATGAGGTCAAACACACACAAACAGATCTTTGTCACCCACTCAAACAGTAACCACGACACACAAAAGATGGGAATGTATGTCACCTGATAGCCCAACCCCCACCCGCCAACCACTACGCACATGCACACACAGTGGAACACAGGGTTCCCATGTTACCTGATGCTGCTCATGCTGCCTGCCTCTGATCCCAGCTTGCATCTCTCCAGCTGGGTGGCAACAATCTGACGCTCAGCCTCCAGTTCCCTGGTCAGACGTTCAAACTGAAGCTCCTGAAGAGACAAGAGAAAGGAAAACAATGTGTTACTTAGAGCGAGAGCGAGAGAGAGCGAGAGAGAGCGAGAGAGAGAGAGAGAGAGAGAGAGAGAGAGAGAGAGAGAGAGAGAGAGAGAGAGAGAGAGAGAGAGAGAGAGAGAGAGAGACTTGGCTTTCACTGCAAAACACAGGCCGTTGAAATGGCAGGTAGCTGGTAGCTACGCAACAGTTAAATTGTGGCATCATTAGCAGGAAGGTGATTGACAGGTTATAAAAAGGTGCTCAGGAGAGTGATAGCTAGTTTCTAAGTGTTCTAAATATGTGAGCAAAAAAGGCCCTTTAATCTTAGCCGCTTGTGTGCAGCTTGAAGGTTGTCACAGGGAGAAGTCGAAGAGGAGTCCTGAAACTGGGTTACAAACTTTCATTCTGTCTAACGCGACGATATTTGTAGAGTGTCTTTATGTAGCACATTTTGTAATCCCAGAAGAGTGTTTCTGTTTGGTTCAATGTTTGCAAAGAGAAGTGGCATAATTGTGAAAAGCAGAACGACAAGGAAAAGAAAAGACGAGAAAAACGTGTTTTATTCTACAAGATTAATGGCAACAGAATTTGATCTCTTAAGCACAAATTCCCTGTTTGAGTTCAAACTAGATTAAGAAATTGACTGAAATTAAAGTACATCAGCAGAAACTGAACGTGTGTGTGTGTGTGTGTGTGTGTGTGTGTGTGTGTGTGTGTGTGTGTGTGTGTGTGTGTGTGTGTGTGTGTGTGTGTGTGTGTGTGTGTGTGTGTGTGTGTGTGTGTGTGTGTGTGTGTGTGTGTGTAGTTTTATTAACTATTTACATGGCTTGCTGATGGTCCCAGTTCCATCAGTCATCCAGCTATGAGCCACATAAATAGGAGTTCAATCCGATAGCAGCTACGTGCAAGCAAGTGCACGCATGTGTGTTTGTTGCGTCCGTGAGTTGCATTCAAGTCAATCAGAGCCCCACGGAAGCAGATCGGTAGTGCAGTGAACCCCACCCCCCTGAAGATACTTCATGTGATGAGTGAGTTCATGTGTATGCAAGACCAAGAATAGGAGGGTGAGGGTACATGCTGATTTGATTGGTTTTTGTCAAAGCTATTTGAAGCTTTGAAGGAGTTGATCCCCAACCGCTATCTCAAGTCTCCAACCTCAGTCAGTCCCCCCCCAACACTATAGAGCACAATGTAATTCATCTTCCTCTCTCTCTCTCTCTCTCTCTCTCCCTCTCTCTCTCTCCCTTTTTTCATGCACGCTTCCAACTATTTACTCATGAATATGCACTCTCTTGTCTTCATCTTGTACATGCAATTGTGTTCTTGTTTTCTCCCTCTCCTTTTTATTCTGTCTCGCTCTCTTTCAAACACATTCACCTAAGTGCCAAAAGCAAGTCCGACACCCTCACTCAATGTAGTACTAGTAGAAGTAGTTCACTGATCTCACAGGAGTATCGAATGGTGAATACGTCTCCTCCACACGTTCCTCACACGCTGCAAGTTTACGTGGCAAGTGTTAAGAAATATATCTTCCACCATGAGACCACTAGCCAGCTACAATCTTCTCATTCACATTTATCTCGGTCTGCTCCCCAGTCACTCAACTCCTCCTTTACTTCCTGACAGCGACTCCTGTCTCGATTCTCCTCGTTTTAACCACGACAAGATAAATCTCACACATCTCAACAACAAAGTAGCAGGTTCAGCCACCCCTATGATTTGCAAAGCGAGGTAACGCTGGGAATTTGCGCGGGGTCTATTAAACCCTCTGGACCCGTAATTCTAAATTACAGCTTTGTTTTACAGCGAGGCGCCTCGCTTCAAAGCGAGGCGCCGCTCAGCTCTGCTCCCCACAGCAGACTGCTTTGTCACCTTGTTTGCCACAGCGTCAACTGGTTTAAATCCCCAAGGTGTAAAAATGGAAATCCCTGCACCTAAAGTAGAATTATGCTAATTGATGATATATAATGCCTCAATGATAAAATATCCTAAGTAGCTTCTGAGGTAAAACGGTAATGCCTGAATGCTGAAACACATGGGAAACCGGTTAGGCGACTTTTGTAATGAAGTAAAATTCGTTAAATTATGCATAACTCTTTGTCAGAGGCTTTATTTATTCAGATGCCTTTGCCCAGCCAAGTAGTATGTCATTGATGACATGATTAATGATGTGTTTCAGGATCAATTGCGTCTCTCACATTTGCAAATTGACCAGAAGTAGAGTGAAAGTATTACCACACAACCTGACTTAACTGACCTGTCTGAGAACATCCTGCTATGAATTCTGATTAACTGAGACTGATCACTGAAGGGCACACACAAAATGATCCTATTTAATAAAAATTGCATGCCTTTATGCAGCCCTTTCGGCTGTGACCAACGAGTGATTTGTGATGAAACCAAAGGTTCACGTCACAAACCAACCAGCTTGAATCATAATGAAAATAGGAAAAAGTGTTGTTTGAACCTGCTATTGATTTTTAGAAATCAGACACTTAAAACTGAATGAAATGTGAATGGAGTAAATACAAATCACATCTATTAAAAAAAAAAGCCGATCCATGAGTTTAACATGAGTCTATACAGTACCAGGGATTTATTAAACTTTTTTACTTGAGGGGTAGCTTTAATACCTATGACAGGAAGAACGTCACATCACCCTGGGGTAGAAATAAATAATAAAAGAGGGGATATGTGGACCAGGGCCACATGGGGTTGTTGTGCTGGTGTAGTGTCCCACAGCAAGAATATCCTCAGATGAATTCAGGCTGAGCTTTAGTGAGCATGCTCTCCCGGTGCATGCAAGGTTTTCTCCAGTTTCCTCCCACAGGTAAAAAAAAATAAATCTGCTTGAGGCTCATGGGTGGCTTTGAAATTGCCCATAGTTTTGGATGTGAGTGTGTAGGACTTTAAATCCATATGTGTGTACCCTATGTTCACTCATATCAGCTCAGATTGGCTCCACGACCCCATGATAAATAAATTGGATAAAGTTGTATAGAAGATGAATGGATGGATGGGATATGTAGACCAGAGGGGTTTATAGTCCTCCCATTCCCGCCAGCAAATAACACCCTGGCTGTTACTTTTCTTATGAATACCAAACAATCCTCTGGTGAGCACATTCTAGGTATAAAATACCTTGATTTGTTAGGATTCAGAGACCTACAACCTTGTGTTTGTATTACATTAGGACTATACCGCTGTGCCGTGAACAGCAGTTAATTCATAAACAAAAGAGCTGCTGTAAAACAATGCCCAGGCAGTCAGAAACACTACATCTTTCACTTGGTTATAATTACTACACTTAAGAAGTCCTATGAGAATGATCATCAGCTCAACTTCTGAAAGTCCCTGCAATGTTTTCTGAGACACATTTGTTTAGTTGAATTATGCTTTTAGCACAGCACACATCTGCCAGCTCAGTAACATTTGACTCAATTAAAGCTTACTCATTCGATTCATTCATCGGCTGAAAACCTACAAACTATCAAGCGTAGATAAAAAGCATTGCGAGAACAAACATTACTTCTATAGATGCAAAGAAATGTAGATTTAATAGTTTAAAAAAAAAGTTGTAATTCAGGCATCAAGATGTAACTATATCTATCACGTAGGCATTAAAGAAACACTAAAGGAGGTATGAAATATAGAAAAGAGATATGGTTCTATTTTAAAGGTATATTTTCAATACTGCAATCAAGACATGGAGAATATCATTACAATAAGATTTTTGCATGAGCACTTCTTTTAAATTGCTGTGCATTACACTAAACCCATGTTATTGCTGTTCTTGAGAAAATCTTTTTGACTTTCATTTTAACCTTTTACAGTGCTCTTGTTGGAACAGTTGGAAATTTAAAATTTCAATCACAGAAGATAGCGCAAATTTGTGCCTGTGTATACTGTACAGTATATTTTGTGCCATTTTAATGTAACAAAATGAGTTGAAAAGCATTCAGCCAAACTTGATCATTTGTAACACAAAATAATAAATGTTCTCTATAATCATGTCTTCTTTGATTACTATCAATTTACAATTAGAGTTTCAAAAGAATCAGGATGAAATGGGGAATCTACCAAATATTGCCACTTTCCCAATAAATGGTTTCAATACATCAAAATGTTGCTGATGCTGCAATACTGTGAGTTTTTAACATAATCATGAACCCAGCAGTGCAATTTTAGAACAATTGATCAATCAGCAAAGACTAAAATGTGATATACTCTGCACACTTTGAAGTATTCTGATGACCTGCTGGATCGACAAATTGCAACCAAATTACCAAACCATTTGTTCTGTATAGAGGATATACAATAAATTACCTTAAAATGGAGCACAGCTCTGATGAATTGAGAGTCTCAGGTTGTCCTTTGCTTCGTCTGAGCCACGCCATCAAATTGTGAGATGGAGAATTCCACTATATTGTGTATATGTTCTGTGCATGTCACTGCCACCTTCTCAGGAATAAATAGGAGAGAGAAAGCAGCAGCCACAGTCAACCACAAAGGTCTCTATGGCAACTATAGCACCCCATCCACCCCCCCCCCAGCATTATAAATTAGGACCTGACTCCTCCTACACACAGTCCCTGCCCTGATCGCATACCTGAGCTGCTCCCACAGAGGTGTCTGTGTCATTTTCCTCCGATAAAAAAGTGGGGGTAGGTTTGAGGTTCATGTTTCTGGATTAAGCAGACCACAATATTTCAGGATATAGGGTGTTGATTGCTGACAAAGATTCACTGCAGAGAAGACTACGAATAGAGGTCATTCTGTAACATAATGTTTTTGGTTTTTTCTTATATACACCAGTTTTATTAACTGAGTGGACTGCAGCAGCCACTGCACAAACTGTGGTTCACTTCAGGTTACAGTGAGATGACAGAAAACACAGTATTTGAAGCATATTTCAACTACTTCTGAAGGCTTTTTTTCTTCTGCCATTGCGTTGTCTGACAATGTTTTGCAAAGCTTACTGGGTGCCAAAGTCAACATCAGGCTGAGAAAACTGTTTGCCAACACCTGGGGGGACGTGTCCTTATTCCAATTTTCCCAGTGGCCAATATTTACTTTGCTGTCCTTCCATTTCAGTCTAGCTTCGCACATTCATTCATTTATGGTATTTTTCAACTACACTTCAGGCAATCAGAGTGGAACAATGAAAAACTATGTTACCGTCCGTTGCACTCTTTGGAAATATGCTTTAAGCGTCACTTGAAATTCAAAATGAAGAGGATTGGGGCAAAACACAAGGGCCAAACCTCACATATAAAGACGTATGTACACTTGAATCTGTGTAGCTGCATGTGTGTTCATGTAAAACAAAACCAGTCCTCTTGAGGCACAAGAGGCACATTACAACATTGGTGATATCTGGCAATCCTGCAGAGTGGGCCAAAAAAAAAATGGAAACCCTCCTATTGGGATCCAGATCTCACTATTCAACTGCAAACCCTGTGAACTGGATTCAAAATAAGAAAATAGATTTACTAAAAACTGCAGGTAAGTCAAATAAAAGACAAAAATAAACAAAACACTGAATTCTTACATGGCAGCACTCTTGAGAGGTTTTCACCATGCTTTTTTTACACAGTAAACAAGAGACGGTGCTTGTTTGTCACTTTCATGGGTATTTTCATCTTTTCTTTGTGAAATATATACTAATAAACCTTATCTTGTTTCTCGTGTGATGTTCAGAGTTTCCACTGCTCCAAGCATGTGATAGGCAGTCAGTGAAAGTGCTCTTTGCCAGTTTAACCAAGTGATTCTGCTTCACACTATAAAGACTGCATGCTTCCTGTGTCTGATTGCCTGGAGATAAGGTCCAATCATTATAAAGTGCCCTTTGGGTAGATATTAACAGTGCTGTTTTTGGATGGGAGACAAAAGGCAATCAAATGGAGCTATGACCTTCTAGCCAAGAAGTAACTCACTGTCTCTCTGTCGCTCTCTGTCGCTCATTTATGCCTCCACTACTCCCCGTGCTCAATCACCAAAGAGGTGTGAAAAAATTCCTGGCGAGATGAGTGGAATAAGGGAGCGGCAAAGGCAAGTGTGAATGGGGGCTGGTAAAAAGGTCACTCTCCTCTCCTCCCTTACTCCCCTGCATATTAAAAATTCCCCATGCAGCGACAATCACCCTGCATCTGAACGTACAGATGTGCGTCATGCTGCCTCGGCACGGCTCGGATTTATCCGAGAATCATTTCCGCCCCTCTCTCTTTCCCCTTCATCTGTGTGTCTCGTCTGTCACTTTAACGAGTGCGAAACATCACAAGTCAGAAGAAAAGCATAAAGGAGGGCGAGAGAAAAGTAAAGAGAGTATAGAGAAAAGGCAACAGATAAAGACGGAGGTGACACATGAGCTGATGGCCTGGGGATGGATACCTGAACTCCCTCTGATTGAATGAACATGTGTGTAAAAAAAAAAAGGGAAGACAGGAGAACAGACCACGAGAGCAGTCTGACCATAGTAATGACTTTCTTCTCGAACAATGTGGGTATTGTGTGTGTGACTATCTACAAAAGCAGCTGCCAGAAACCTTCCATGGGGCATGCAATCATGCACGTTTGTACGTGTGGGTCTACAAACATCAGTTTCTAGGATTTTGAGGGGGGAACATTTTTTTCCTGTGTGAATTTCTACAAATTACATTTTGCTGTGAAGGTAACCCCCATTCACCGCGACAAAGAATGCATTTTTGCAGACTGTTTCTATGCAGTGAAATTGTGTAGGGCACAAAATAACTGCTGGGATCTGGTATTATAATACCACTGCTGAACCCTCCTACTCACTGTGAGATGTCTGCTCTCATGAACTTTGTTATCAAAGCAAGTTTGGCTGCACAATGTCAACTACTGAATTGACAGTTGCTATATCACCACAATGTGCATCAATACACAAGAATAGCAACCTCCTTCTGTACGTAATGAGGTGCCCGTTGGTGCCGACGAGAGATAAATCAATGAAGATATCATAAAATGCACTTTCTATTATTGTAACATTTATGTGCTTGGAAAAGCTAAGAATTCCATTCAATTAAATTTTATTTGTATAGTTCCAAATGCACCAGTCATTTTGGGGCACTTTTACAAAGAAAACTCAACAACCTCACATGAGCAGGCATAAGCGACAGTGGAAATGAATAACTCCTTAACAGGAAGACATTTTTGCAGAACCAGGGTCAAATGTAGTTGCTTTCTGCTGTTGCAGTTGTTAAAGGATAGAAGAACAGACAAAGATAGGACAGACAGACAGATTGTATTAGATGGATTCAAACCCTGGTTCAGGTAGGGATTCTACATTCAAATTCTGCAGACAGAAATCCACACACTGCCAACGATTCCACTAGCCATAGATGCATTGTGGGCAGAAGAGGTGGTTAAGAAAAAAAAAAAGAACTGGTTGGTTACCCTTCTAGCAGATATATCTATTTGTGCTAATGGGATGCTTATTTAGATGCTTATATACTGTATAGTCTGCAACTGTCATATCTGTTTATACGTCTGATTTTGCACAAAAGTTCCCTTTTCCCAAAAGGCTCTCTGGTGCCCTCTAAATAAGAACTGCTCAAGATTAAGAAAACCAATGTTGTAAAGGCATCTGCAAACTATGGTTTGACATTAATGGGTATTACCATTTACATAGAGTCGCATTAATTGTTCAGTCAGTGGCTGAATTTATATTGATTGAAGAGAAGTGACCCTTTGATATGTGGTGGAGTTTTAAAGTTCTGACACTATCTTTAGCTATAGCACTGTGACAATAATCGTCTGCAAAAGTCACAGCAAATAATATCGCCACATTGTTCATCTTTCATCTGCTCATAGAATCTTGGAAAATCCATTTGAAATCTATGTTTCCAACGAAATGGCACAAAACAAAGGTTTGATTTACCGCAAGTATCTTCATAAGTTAATATAAATGTAAGGACAGAATGTATAGCCCATGAAAGAACGAACAACAGTGACGTGTGTGTGTTTGTGTGTCTCTCGTCATGAGTCTGCATCTGTGGGTAGGTGAGCATGCAGGTGCTCCAACCATCTGGCAAACACACACACACACACACACACACACACACACACACACACACACACACACACACACACACACACACACACACACACACACACACACACACACACACACACACACACACAAAACATAAAAGAGCCTGGATTCATTCTGAATCAACTCTGCTCATTAACACTTATCCTTTTCCATAACACACAGTTCATCGTTGCTGTACACCAGGGACACTATTCACACTGCAATGAATGGTCTTTTCTGTCTCAGCCGACTTCTAACAACATTTAATTTACATTCATTTACATGAGAGGGAATACCTAGGGGCTGCTCTTTAGAGTAACGTGATTATGGTTTTGAGAGTCATGCAGTGGACAGTGCATCAGTTTTAATAATATCACTAAGCATTTCCCTTCAGGGGATTATGGGTCATAAACACAAATCCCAAAACAGACAAAATGCTGCTGGTACTCAAGTAATACAAACTCACCAATAAAGAAAAAAAAATACACAAAAGTGCCAGAACAGATTTATGGGGAAAAAATGTTTTTTTAAATAATGATACTCCTCAATCAACAAATATCACTACAAAAAAGAAATTAAAGTTGTTGTTTTTAAAATTAAAAACCAAGCAGTTGAAGATGAACAATAAAGGAAAAAATGGATACATGTGACAGTTATGGCCCAAAAAAATCAAAAATATATTTTTAGGATTTTTTTTTTTTCAAAGAGTGATGACTCAACATATTGTACAAAGACAGACAAATTACAGCATCTAAAATGTTTTATTATCTCAATGACAAATATGATCATTTAATAATTCTATTAAACAAGATTTAGACTAAGACGTTCATTATCGTATCATCACAGTA
Source organism: Lipophrys pholis (assembly GCF_963383615.2). NCBI lineage: Eukaryota > Metazoa > Chordata > Actinopteri > Blenniiformes > Blenniidae > Lipophrys > Lipophrys pholis. The sequence continues at coordinate 8,890,171 of NC_137648.1, forward strand.
CTGTACATATTTGATTGAAAATACACAAAAACGTACTTCACCAAAAAAGAAAAAAGAAAGATTTAAGATTATATCCAGAGGCCACCCTGTGGCGCTGCAGAGGCCCCCTACTGTCAGTTTCTGAGGTATTCACTGCTACTACAAACCTGATTGCAATGGGAGGTTCCTTATTAGGCATTTTCGAGGAATTGCTGATGACAAAAATGCTACTTTCACGTGTGATGAAGCAGAAAGATAAAGTACAATCAAAAAGATGTAGGACAAGCAGGCTCTACTTTCGGGGTCGAACACCACTGGGTCAGATCATCAAGATGTGAGTGCTCTTATCTGTGTTTCTACAAACAAAACTGTTCAGGTACAATGTCACCCAGCACCGAGAGCTCAGCACATAATTACTTTGGTTATGTGTCCGAAACAAAGACAAAAATAATGATCTTTGCTAAAAACAAAGAAAATTACCTTTTGGTTGAATCAATACACTGGTGGTGTTGTCAGATTGATCGATTAACTCGAAGGGCTGTAGCTGTTAGATGCATGTAGAACATTATGGCTTAAAACCAAGCCTGAAACAACAAGACAACTTAATTTAATCCTGATGTGAACCAATATGTCACAATTTAATCTTGTGTTCAAAATACAGTCTAGGAAGACAAAAAGAATCCCAGTTTTACCAAACCAAGTCACAGACAGTGAAGCAAACAGACTTATAACATTTGTCCCACCCTGAGTAAATTCTAGGTTTTATTTGGATGCATATCATTTTCTCAAATAAAACGGATCACACCGTATAAACAAATAAAGCAGTGTTTATGCATCGCTATGCAGGAGGAAATTGCCTCCTTATTCATATCATTGTCACAGTCATTGGGGAGGAGAGAATATATCTAACAAAGGCAACAAATGGTGAGCAAAACTGAGCAATATTAGGGAGGAATTGCTGAAGCTGCTCCACTGGCAATAGTGTTCATCATACCTCGAGGATAAAACAACATTATGCAAATAAGAGTGAAACTGGCAGCAACACAAAGAAAACAACACATTTCAATGTCAGTGTACATCGTCACATTCGCTCCACACAATTTCTAAGTGTTTTTTTTGTTAATTACGTGACTTTTGGGGGGGGGGGGGGGGGGGGGGGGGGGCTGATATTTACGTGTTACTTGCTGTTTGGGTAAGACGGGAGAGAAGACGTATAGAGACTCTGACTTAGCTTAAACCACGGAGAGAAACTGTCATGTTTTGGGGCAAGTTTTCTTGTAAGCGTTTGAGAAAACAGGGCTGCAGAAGACGTTTAACATTACATAGAGCTAAGTAAAAGGTGCCTTAGTCGCATTAGGAAACAGCTGAGTCTTCTCTTTTCATAACTGATGCGCAGTAATTTTCACATTATGCCCAGTGTGGACACTTTTTGGGCCAATTATTACCATCTGAGTTTTGTGACTCATTATACTGACAGTGCTTTTTACTAACGAGGCAGCTGACAGCAAGTTTTTGGTGAAAATTAGTTTTAACCTTTATATATTTATAAGCATCTTGTAACAAGCCAAGGCTGAAAATGTTGAATGTTTTTTTGTGTTTCTTCTCTGCACAGAATAATTATGTTTCTGTATGTCTCTGCTTAAAAATGGGCTAAATAAAAAGATTATTAATGAACATAGTTTTGGGGGAAAAAAACAAGTTTTGCTAGATACTGACGTCATTTAGCACTGAGAACTTCTGACTTGCTCGGAGTGGTTTAGAAAACTTCTACCTCATATGTTCTGTTCATAATTTGGAGTATTTTTGGCTCCCTTCAAACTTTCATCGCGGGTCCTAGGAGTGATTCTGAGCCGTTTGATAAATATGAGCCCAGGATTAAAATATCTCTGGTCCGGGTAAAGAGGAAATCAGCAAAACAGCTTCAAAGACGGCTGAATCAAAGCACCATATTACTAAACAGTTGAAAAATAAGCCATGCATGAGGCTAGGTCCAGACCAATCGTGAGCCACTAGATGAAAAACACTGAGAATATTTCCAAAACTCTCGTCAAGGTGTCGCAACGGCAAACCACGAGTGAAGCAGCAGATGTGTTCGGATTTCTGATTCAAATGTCCCTTTAAAAAATGAAACTCGACCTGAGACATATGACTGCCAACAGCTGGCCCATAACAGTTTTATATGCATTATAAATATTCAACACAAACACAGCAATACTATGACAGATCTCTCCCTCGTTAAATTATTTAAGGGCTCAGTGGGCAAAATGAAATCATGTCTCTGAGTCTTCAGATTCTCTCTCTCTCTCTCTCCCACCACTGTTCCTGTATATTTGTCTGTCATTGTGGGGGTGAAAACGTTGCATGTTTGTGTGCTTCAACCCCAGTACAGCCTAAAAAAATTGACGTTTGAATTTTCAGCAAAGCAAGAGGGAACATCAGTGTTGTTCAAACAAAAGTGCAAAAACAAATAAAGAGTCAACACACAGCGTCCTGTGGCCCAATAATGACCATATATTAGCATATCTTTGCTCTGTCAAAGTTAAGCAACACCTTTATAAAAGTCACAGGCAGGAGGCAAAATGTAAATGCATAACAATCGGTGACTAATGTAATCATTTATGTATAGGTTATGTTATCTTTCTGGTTAAGGATGAAATAGCAGAAGGAAAAGGTTGACACTTTCTTTAATCCGCTCCAGAAAGACATCAAAGACACAAACAAAGCAGTGCCTCCACGTAAGCTTAAACTGGCTCTTGTGAGTTGTGTCTAGTGTTAAATTAGCATAGCAGCACACAGGAACCCACAAATTAGTGGAGTGTTATTTATTTTCTTCCTATAGAAATTCTAATTTATGTGTTTGCGTATCTTTATTCAGCTGTCAGAGTACAGTAAATTAAAAGGGGGCCTGTGTGTCGCACTGGCTCACGTTGTGTTCAGTATCTGAAACCAGGCTTTCATACAAACTCAAGCAGAGAAAACGCAAAGGGTCCTTTTTGTTGTAATTATTTTCTTTGCATGAAGTCAAGCAGGCGCATTTTACGAGATACTTTGTGAACTTGCTGTTCACGTGCAAACTTTGGTCTTTGGACTTGTTTCTAAACATATTCATTGTCAAACCTTTGCAGGAGGAGAAATGTACTTCTAATTAGATAATTCTTAAAAGATGACCAGAGTTGCAGCCTTTGTTAATACCATTTGGTTAAAACCCCATTCTGCTCATCTCCTGAATGTCTGCGCGTTCACTAGAGCCTGACTGACTGGGACGTGTGGAAACCTCTGGGTAAAGTGCTGCACTGATTACCTCCATATGTGATTAACTGTCTGGAGTAACAGGTTGTCCAGTTTTCACAAGTGGAGCACAAAAGAATCTCTAATCATCCGGCTCTTTCTAAATACTGCCTTAATGTTTTACTGAATTAAACTTGTGATGAATTATATATAATTCAATACACTCTGTTAGCACACACCATAAATGGTCACATCTCTTTTCTAATTTTCTGTCAGACTGTGCTTAACAGTAATTTCCGCTATTTCTACAGAGGCGAGGGACATGGGCAAACATTGTAATTCAGTATTAGAAGATCAAAGACCAAATATTCACTTGCACACAGCATACAAGAATGTACACACACCCAATGCTGCACAGCTCTGTAACACATCAGTAAAATGTCCCCTACTTTCTAAAGTGCTGAAATCATATTGCTCAAAACAACATGATAAAGTCCATCCTCAACTCGGGGTGACAGGCTGCTGATTCCAAAGGCAGGGCACACCCTGAACATGTTGCCAGTGTGGTGGGAGGACTAACCGCGACACCGCTCTGCAGCCCTTGATAACATTTCTCAATAAAAGGAAGTCGATAATCACAGCATTTCTTTTTTACATCCCCTGACATCTATAGGGAATAGTTTTGTGGTGACTACCATTTGTTTGTGTCAGATTGATGGCAAGGTAATAAACATTGATTAAAAAATAAGGAAACCAATTCTTGCAGCTTTTATGCCATTTATTGAGAGCACATTTAATAGAAGACCAAATAAATGTCAGCAATGAGAGAAGCACAAAACATTTCTGCAGTTGTTTTTACCCCAATTAGTTAGTTTCACTGTCTCACAGTCGGATGCACCGGTGGTGAATGTTACCCAAAGAAAACCTTTCTCTTACTCAGTTCAACATTAAACAGTGAGAAGTCTGGACATGATTTTTTTTCTGTCTTGTAATGAGCAAAAAAATTGTTAAATATAGTCAATGCCACTAAGGGACTTTGTGCTGCAGAGTGATAGCTTTGACATTAGTGTGATGTGCACCCTGTATTAAGAGGTTTTTCTCCTATAATTTATGTGTTATTCATCAGCAAAATGTTATTTGTCATGCAGCTTTAGCCTCACTCATTGTACCTTTAACTTGCAATGTTTGAGTGTTAACCTTTAAGTACCCCTGACACTTTGGTTCTATTGCACCCATAGCACAAGAGTTTCGCCTCAATTGCCTTTACAAAACATAATAATTTAACTATTTTCCCAAACACGAACATGAACATTTTCAAGCATCAATGGTTAAAGAGCTGCTGTGGAAGGTGCGAGACAATCACCAGGAGGACAAAAACACATTTATATGAGAGTGCAGAGGTGGAGATCAAACTTCTGACCTTGAGAATCTCTCAACCACCTGAGCGGCAGTCACACCATTTGCCCTTGTATTTGAAGACTTGCAAACAAATAAATAAGAACTACCTATTTAAAGGTATGCATTCTGGACCTAAAAAGACATTAATTTTCTTCCCTCTCAGAACCACTTATAACTAATAAGGGCACATTTGCCTCTACAGAAAAAAAAAAAAAGCACTTTTATTGCTGTGCATGTCTGGTTTGACACTGTTTGATGCTTTCAATTGCAAACACATGATCATTTGGTTAATGTTGCTGTTGGTTGAAATGAGTAAAAGGATGTGTGCCACTCAGAAAGTCACATTTCAGTTAATAATGTTTGTCCTTTGTTAACAAAGTTGATGATAACAATAGCTTGGATGTTAACTGGTTTAAAAAATCGATCAAAGTTAACTATATGCACACAGATGTTTTGGCTGTTGGCACCGAGTATAGAAGACAGCAGGATTGGGCTCATGCTTAGTGAGTACGGGTTTGGGCACAGACAAAATGTCACTTGGAAAATGTCACTGCCGAATGCCATTGCAGTGCTCTGTGCCTCTATGTGCGTGGCCGGGTGGCTGCACACTCACATATATTCTTACAGCAAACCTTGGAAGCAGGTATCTGTATATATAGAAATATGTAAAAGTACATGTTTTAAGCATGGTATTGCTTCGTTAAAAATAAAAAGTCTGCGTTTTTGAATCTAGAAAGTAGATACCGTTATAAAGCAACATCTAATACATGTTCAAGCATATAAATTGAATTCATTGTCATCGATACCAGGCATGATTTATTTACTCAGCTATAGGTGAGTGTTTCTTAAAGATTAATAAAAATGGCTTCTGATCAGAAGTTTCTTCTGGGCAAATAAAAAAGGGAAAGTGTAAACACCTTTTCTCAACAAGTACTGGCATTGTGCCCTTGAGCAGGGCAATGGCTCTGTTTTGGCTCCAGTGGAGCAGCTCATTGATATAAAGTATGGCAGTAGACTGTGGTTATACTGGGCAGCAGCCAGGTGCAACTGTGCCCGAGTGCATGAATATGAAGCAGGGCGATGCTGAAAAAGAGCCCGCACGCTCAGCAAAAGCCTACCGTGAACAATGGATTAAAAAAAAATAAAAATCACAGTTATTCACCCAGCAAGACTCTTCCCTGCCTTCGTTGTCAGCTCTTTCCCCTTGTGTCCTCCATCTTTAACCATGATGTGACAGGGGACTCCAGAGAGGCCCCAAAGGTCATTCATCCACTGGCAATCACAAACACTTGTTTTGATAGATTAGCCAGCGCAAGCACATGCAAACCCTTGCAGGCTAACAACAGCAAGTTCTTACTCTTACAATATACAGACCCACAACCAGATATGAAGACTCTTTAGGGAGAAAAAAAAATGGTGCATTGAAGAGAAAAAAAATTAACAAGTAAGTAAGCAAGCAGTGAAGAAACGCCTCCTGACAGGCAACGTTTCAGTTAAAAAAGCAGCTTGAGCCAATAGACCAAAAAAGCAAAAAAAAAAAAAAAGCAAGCAGTTGACCAAAATGTCTACTTTATGGGCTGTAGCAAATGACAACTCATTCATCAGGGCTTGAGGAGAACAAAGAAACACACAGTGGACACACAGTGTGTCTTATTGCATAGTTTTCCTTTGGGAACTTGAGATGTAAGGGAAAAGTGCAAACATGCACACAGTCCATGTTTAGACCATCTGCTGCCGGGTCTCACCTACAACACTCTTGCGTTATTGGCATTGAAAATGAGAAATGGTTCAACTTACTGGATACCGAGCAGTGGATGGTGTCCCAGAGGACTTTCTGGGTTTAAAGGTCTAGCAGGTGTTTTTGTGTCTTTATAGGCTCCAAAGACTGGTTAAATTGTCTGATGCAGAGTGTTAGTGAGGGTAATTGTGTTTTTCTTGTGCACTGTGACAATGTGCAGCAAAAGTGTGAGGCGAAACATGCGAGCAGTGCTCTACAAATGGCTATGCATGCATGACGGATACAATATGTAAGTCCTGAAGCCTAAACTGGAGCGACAAGCATGACAGTGATAAAATCGCAGACAGGGCCTTCGGCACAGTTTTCCATGATGGATAAAGGGTTTAACAAGCTCCTCTGCCAGCTCCTTCATTTGGAGTTCATTCACACCGTTAAAATCAAGCATTCACAATTCCTACAAAGCAGAAGTGTGTGGCCCATTTAATGTGAAGTGAATCAACACAGACACAATGCCACATGCAAGTAGAGACATCTGACATGACACAGGAAAGAAATCGTACATTCAGAGAGAGAAAACTAGAAGGAGCAAGTGTTTATAGGAAACTGCTAGAGCCATTGTTCGCACTGCTTCTCGCCTCCTCTCCTCCACTTCATCTGTAGATAACATGATGACTGTAAGTGCTCCTCAAAGTAAAATATCAAGCACATTATCATTTAGACATGTCAGCCATGTGAAGAGCAGTTGCCTCTGTGTCAACACAAATGTGACATATGAACATTGAATCCTCCCAAGCATCTATTTGACTACTCATCTCATTGCCTCTACAAAGACGATGAAGTCCGCATGATCTTGGCTTGGTTTGTTTATGCAAGTGGTATATTTGAAAGGGAGCATTTAACATTCAACTTCAGTTCAACTGCATTAAAAACCAGTTAAAATAAAACTATAATAAAATACATTGCAAACAATACTAAGAATAACCTAAAGTATAGAAAATGTACCTTGTGTGTTTTATTTTTAAAAGTTGTGTATGCAGATGATGGGAGAGCAACACCTGTGATCTCTGAATTAAATAAAGGACAGCCAGTATAGCCCTTATTTAAACCTAATAGCGGTTTTCTGGAATGAAGCCAATCCTAACACTCGCATGAAATTATGGCGTTTTTATACAAACTGAATGAGAAATCAGATTAACTGCTTGTTTTCAATGAATCAGAAGCTGCAATGATTCACTGCTTTGGGAGGCGTTATTTCTCTGCCAGGACACAACCCTGAACAGATTGCCATTTGCTACCACGTGAGCAGGCTCTCATAAATCTGTGACTGGCTACCGCTGCCCTCACGCACTTCTAAATCAAGCAAATTAAAAACATCACAAGATTTATTGTAGTTTTCTTGCAAACTCAGATGAACCTAATAGCAAATGGTGACAGGTATGTTGGGGACCTGGAGAGATACTTCTGATCACTAAATGTGCTTCCATATTGCTGTAGTGAATGTAAATAAACATTGCATAGAAAGGGGCTGCACAGTAATGTTATGATTAGCATTAGAATACCCTTGTTTATTTCTCAAATGTGCATGTTCTTCCTTGTGGCTGCATGGGTTTTATCCATGTACTTTTTCTATGAGAGATCAATATAGTAACTTAAATCTTTGAAATATCGAATATTTTTACTCTGAATATCAACATACAATAGGAATACACCATTTATGTTACAGCAAACTGTCAGCGTCAAACAATTTCAACAATAAAAATGCAGGACTGAATCAAATAATTCCAACCTTTTAAGTGGAATTTTTCCTTTTAGATTCAATAAAAGATCAGTTTTAACTGACCAAACAATTTGGAAAGACTTAATTAACATGGTATGGTATTCCCACAACAGGAGATCCCAGATGCCCTTTGCAATAAAATAAAAAGGGATCTATATCAAAAAAAGTTATGAAGGCAATATTAATGTATTAGGTGTGGTTAAAAACTTCAATATTGTTTAGCAGTAGCATGTAATCTGGAAAAATATCAATGGTTCTCCAATATCATGAGGCAAATTGCACAGCGACCGCTGTCCATGGTCCTGATCCCGGGAATGGAGAACAGGGGGCAGCGCTCATGTATTCTCACAGCGCCGGTGCTGAATTGCACTTTACCACCTTTTTTTAAGCAATTAAGCCAAAAGTCACATATGCAGTTTGTTTGTCTGAGAAAAGTCCAGTAATCCCATACGCAACTTTATCCAGACTGTTCTCCTATATTCTATTTCCAGATACACTCACTATGTAAGCACAGCATACATTTTATTCTGACTCATAGTGAATCGAGCCATTTTTATGCCTTTGCATTGCTGGGACCCCAAGGCATGAAAGTACTTGACAGCCCAGCTGAAGGTAGAACACACTTCAATAAAAATTATAGATTAGGGCCACTTTTTGCTAAACTGTGCCATAAGCAAGGATACGCCTGACTGTTAACATGTCTTTAGCACGAGAGACACTGACGGTAACAAATGAAGTGATGTCATATCTTAACACGGGTACTCGTTGAAGAATGACATGTTTTTTTCCAGGTGCACTCAACCACTTTACCAAGGACAATCATGCCGCGTACTCCCTTCATCTCAAGAGCTCCACAATTTTCTCAAGATTTACTTTTATTTTTCCACCCTTTTTTTCTTGTCTGATGGCCACACCATGATCACTGTCAATGAGAGACGACACAGGAGGAAAGAAATGAATGTTCACTCACATCTGACAATGTTCCAAATAAACACAAGCACAAACTGCAAAACCTTGTACTCTACATAGACATAGAATAAAATACATTTGTCACACATTAACTGAGTGTACAGAGAAATCTGTTGTCTGCATTTAACCCATCCACAAGGAGCAGTGTGAAGCTACTTTAAGTGTCCGGTCAGAGGTTAAAGGTCAAAGGCCTTGCTCAGGGACACACAGCAGAAATCTGTTGAAGCAGCAATCCTAACACTGGCACTCAAACCTGAGGATCCCTACTGCTACACCCTTTCTTAATCATCACCATGTTGTGCATATATAAACAGACTACTGAATAAACACATATGCACATGTATCCACATATGCACAATATTTGTGCAGTCAGTTACACCTCGCTATATCTTACATTTGTTGAGTAGATCTTTGGCCTTTGAGCAGACCGTCTCATTTGTGGATTGTGCATATAAACACAGATGTAATCTCCGAGCTGGCGACTCTGCCACTAATTGGCAACAGAGAGGCTGTCACTGAGTCGAAAAAGAACACTGTGGCTCATTAGAAAGAGACGGAGAGAGAGAAGAAATTGAAGAGCGAGACGAGCAGGGTGAAGCAGAAAGGAGGAAGGGGAGAGGAGTCTGTGGTGATGGTGGTGGGGTGGGGATGGGGATTGAGGTAAGCCCAATGAAAGCGGAGAAAATCTGCATGGAAATTAAAGGCACATAAACAATCATAAATGCATAAATACGTGCACCATGTGCATAAAAGCCCTGCATATACATATAATTAGCTTGTTAATCACAGTGTGTTTGAATGTGTTTGAGTCAATCAGAGTGCAAAATGTGTCAGCCGCCAGCATATAATACATAAATATGTCTTTGTATCATCTGGTGATTAGAAAAATAAAAAAATAAAAAATCACATTAAAAATGACAGCAGAGTAAACAATAAAAACACCATAATAAAATCATTAAGGTGTAAATGTATTTCTTCACAAGTGAATACAAACAAAATGAAGTTTTGTGGAGACAATGAAAAACAGAGCCGCTAACCAGATTTTAACTGTGTGAATGTGATGAATGAGAAGTTTCATATTAGATCAATTTTAATATTGTGGGATGATAGCAGGATGTATGAGGAATTCTTTGTAGGCCCAGATATCATTTGGATTTATGAACTGTAGCCTTGAGTCAACACGGCTGACAAACCAGGCAGTGAATCCCAGACTGTCAGGTATCCGAGGTAATAAAAATCTAGATTTTCCAATTGGATTCGCTCCGGGACAGTTCTTGTTACAAAATCCAATAGAAAGCGCTTGTGGTTTGTTGCATAGTAGCTTTTTCAATTTATGGATAAAATTGTTGCTTTGAATAAGGAAATCCATGTGGGTCAAAACTTAGTGACTGCAGTAAAGAGAAGCTGCAGGTTCATTTCCACCTGTCTGACAACCCCTGTTTTGTTTACAAAATCCATAAGTAGCTTCCTGTCTTGTTATGGAAGTACTAGGCCAGAGGTCTGCAACATGTGGCTCAAGAGCAGGGATGTCAAACTCACTTTACTTCAGGGACCACATGCAGCGTAATTTCATCTCAAGCGGATCGAAACGGTGACCCGCATTATAATATCGATTAAAAAAATGTCTTCGTTAGAGTGCATCAAAACATTAATATATAATTCAGAAACACATAACAACCCTGAAATTTGAATAAAACAATTGCAATTTCAACAATATTATGTCTCAGTTAACCATTTACAAATGAGTATTACAACTTACAGATCACAGTGGATTTGTTTTACACTATTTACATCTTCAGGGGAAGAAAACATGGTGCACGGACAACTCGTCCACAGACACCTCATCCGCAAAACTGCAAACACGGACAACTCGCCCACGACAAATTTTTTCAGCAATATTGATTTGGATTTCAACAAATAAAATTTCTATGAATGCAAAAGAAACACACCCAAAACAACTGAACATTTCTTTAAATAGTCTAAAATAGCTACGGACAATAATAACCATAAAAATATCAGCGAACAGCTGGAAATGCTAAAAATCAATAAAATACTTTTAAACACTAGAAAAGAAGAGAAAACGAAAGCAAAATGGCTAAAACAACTCAAATCAATGAATCAGTTAAAGTACAATGAAAAAGAAGGGAATAAAAACTGCCAAAACAGCGACAAATGCTAAAACTGTGAAAAATGTGAAAAAATGTCTGTAGATATGCAACATCAGAAATATATATTTATAGTAAAACTTTACCAACAACTCTATGACAATTTCTATTTGGAGGTAAAAATGATTGTTTTAGTTGAAAAGGTACTTGTTGGTGGTTCCAAGTCTTTATTCAGATGCAGGTAAGGCTGTGTGATCTAGCAAATATAGTGGTCATATATTGTTTTTATTCTGATAGATATTTAGTTTGGTTCAAAAGTACATATAGTATTGTTGCTGTTTTTTATATGCATACCTTAAGCTCATCCTTGCCTTTGATTGTGAGAAAGTTTGCACTTCCTGCAAATTTTCTAGATAAAGTGAGAATCATATAAACAAAGGGCTTAATTTATTTATTTTTTTACCATGAACATCCTTATATAACCCTTCCTGTGTTTGCTTTCTGGAGTTTCATTTTGCAGTGCGTATCCAGCTTGATCTCACGGCTGCTTTTTGTTGACAGGTGAAAAAGTGAAGACTTTCCTCTGTCCTTGGTGGGAATAAAATATTCCACTCACGATTGACTTTGTATGCATATATAATAAACTATATTTATGCATACTTAAGTCACCCAAGGCCAATTAAAGTCATATGATATAGGAAAAGTTGGGCTCGTTCACAGACTTGCATGCTGGCTGAACTCAGCATTGTGCATGGCTGAAGATAAGTGGGGGTGTGGGTGGGGACGGGGCGGGGGGGGTGTTTATCGTCATATTTTTCTCGCCTCTTGGCATTGCATCATTAGGTAGAAACATGGCTCTCGGCCCCCCTCTGAGCGAAATGGTGGCTAGGAGGGAACGGAGATGACAGAGAAGAGAATGATTAAAAAAAAAGAGGAGAATGGAGGGGAGGAAAAACTGCAGTGGATGACAGCGGGGGGGTTATGTAAACAGATGAGAAGTGAGAAAGGAGGATTCGAGGCGGAGTGATACAGAAGAGAGGCCGAAATTAGTTTGTGAGGGTCCGAAAAAAAAGTAATGATGAGGAACGAAACATTTGCAATTAAAAGCGAAAAAAAACCTTAAGTTTTCTATGTCCTGTCTTACAGAAAATAAACGGTCTATAAAAATTCTGCGGTTTTTACTCTGCAGCACATCGATGAATCAACTTAAGGGAAAAAGTTTTGGCTGGACGCTTTGTGTGTTTATGAGTGGGCCTTGATCTTAACTTCGAAATTACTTTTTTTTTAGTTTTCAGTGTTTTTTTTTTAATCAATGCTTTGTTCTAAGTATTACTTTCATCACAGTACGTAACTCCTTGCAAATCTCTGTGTATGTGTGAACATATGCATGTGAAAATTCGCTTAAATAGATCAAACTGGGAATGGTTGTAATGCAGATCAGTCAAAAAACACATGAAAACAGGAAAAATGTACTAACCACCTGCTCCACTATGACCAGGCTTGGTTTAGTTCTCGTTCGCTGCGTGAGATAGTAGCACCCTGCGGCGGACAGTGTTTGTTTAAAAGTTGTTTTTTCAACATCACTGGCTTATGTAATAGCATTGTGTTGTTAAAGGTTAGACAGATTAAACTTAAATTAAATGTAAATATATCCCATCCACGGTGTTTGAGTCAATGTTTTCTCGAAGCTGTACGGTATAAACTGGATTGTGCCAACATGTTTTCCATCTTTTATACCGTGGCAACGTTTTCAACACATGCAACTTCATTTTAGGCGAAGTCTGCCTGTTTGTTTTTGCTTAGTGGTCAGGTTCTGTCACACTAAAACATCTCAGAGGAGAATCATCTTTGGGAGAGGAATGAAAAAAATATGTTGGAATGAAATGAAACCCTTTTGTTTGCGTGCGCATAGTTTGGATGCTCACACAATAACAGGCTGAGCAACAGCAACGTCAGGCCTGTTTCTGCTATACATATTCATAAAACATGCCAAAGTGAAGCAACTGCTCATTTGTAAATCACATGGTGCTAACTTATTTTCCTGTGTGAATAAACCTTCAGTTTCATGTAATAATATGTTAGTGGTTGTTTTTCACAATTGCTTTAGTCGTCATTCTGTCCTGAAATTCACAAAAATTTCACTTATGATGCATATATGAATTAGACAACCATGTTTTATTCCATTAATGATGTGTTCAATAAGAGAATGTTATCTGTATTCAGAAAACTAGAAAACATTGGAATATCATACAAATTCATCACTGAAAAAGACTTAGGACATTAAAAAGGTTAAATGCAATGGGTTTGAACATGTATTTCATGTAAACCAATGTTTGCATTCAGGGAAACTTTTGCAGGACAGTACTACAAGATCAAACATTTTTAAACTATGATGTGCATGTACGCGTACATGTATCACCCTATGGAAGTATTTTCATCCAGTGAGAGAGTTGTTCATGGTCGGGGTAATGACACCGCAATGCTCCAGCAGGAGTCACCGGGAGTGGATGACTTACTTCATCTCTTTGATGCACAGCGTCACACCGCTGCCATTACTCTGAGACGACGTAAAGGGATGAGTAAACAAAGACAAGAGAGGAAGGAAATGGAACAGGAGAGTAATAGAAAAATGCTTTTCATTTCACCATGCACAACAAATTACAGTGATGTGAATGGATTTGAGAGATGAAGAGGGGAAAAGATAGAGAGAAAGATGGTGGGCGGGGGTGTGAAGGGTGAAGGACGGACTATAAAGAATGTCTGGTTTAGACGCAGTTTGTCCCTTAGATTTGTCATCTGACACCATCCCTCATACTCAGCACTTTTAGTGGAGAGGGACTGCTGAGTGTTTCCACCCCAGACACACACACACACACACACACACACACACACACACACACACACACACACACACACACACACACACACACACACACACACACACACACACACACACACACACACAGGTAGCATCTTTGCCAAACTAAGCTCTTTTAAGAAGATACAGTTTTATCTCAGTATCAACGCATGAAAATGAACTTACCTTTTAAATTTTATGAGGCAGTATTTTTCAAAAGTAGGAAGATTAGCTCCCCCTGTGCAAAGTTGATCCTCACTGTGCCCCCGAACCCCACCTATACCCCAACTGTTAGGATCCAGAGCCAATATTAAGCAAAAATGTCTGAGATGTTTCTTTCTATACAATCTGCAACTACTGTAACTGTAACACTTACAGCAAATGTGTCTAAAAAGTCTAAAGAAGACATGGGTCACTGAGGCTCAAGGTCAAGACTGAACCCAGCGATTAATCATTAATTAAATGAAGTCACAATGATCAAGTTAAACTCCTTAAACAGCACAGAAGATATATATGAACAATCCACCAAGAAAAAACGTGTATGTATGCATTTGAGTCAGTTCGTAAAACCACTTCTGGTTTATGTCACACAAAACCTGATGTACAATAAATAAGCCACCAGGAGAGTAATGCCGACAACCAGAGATATCGGGAATTCAGGACAAAATGAATGCATCAGAAAGAATTACAACAAATTCCGCAAGGAAGAGAAATACTTACTTCTAGCTGAACACTTATATATACTGTACATTTTACCAAGGTAGATCTAAAGAAGAATAGTACTTCAATGTCAAGCTGTCATCAAATCACTTAGTTTTCTACCACACATATTCTATGACTTGGCTGGGTGTTGGTAGATATACCATTATTGATCAAAGTTGTCAAAATCATACAGGAAAATTACAATTGGACCACTTTTTCAAATATCAACCTCTTCTGGGAAGGTAAGCCACGAAACCACTTCATACGCTTTGGTTCTTTAGCAGTCTCTCTGCAATCGAGCTTGTTCAAACAGTTCAGCCTGTGAGGAGAAGAAATATAATTTCATAAATCCTCTCTAAATTAAAACGTGAAGGAGTGGGTATTGACGAAAGTGAGTTAATCCTGCTGTGAATAGGGATGGGAGTGGGCTTTAGAAAAAATAATAAAAAATTAAATTAAGACACAGTCCACTGTACACACAGCAGGCCAACGGCGAATTGTGTATAGAATCAGACACTGGCAAAGTGCATTAAAATACACACCCACTCCGATTAATGCTGTTGGAAAGCATTTGAAATGTGCACACATGACTATGAACATATTGATATGCTGGCAAACCCACAAACATAAATTCTTGGGAGGAGATCACTCCAGTAAAACAGTGAGATATAATCCGGAATAGGTAAATACAGAGAATGTAAACTTTATACACATAAATATATGAACAGTCTTTTAAAGCTCCCTGTGATTTTGTTATCCACTGCAATCCATATTCTTTTTAAAATGTCATTTCCCAAAGCAGCAACATTCATGAGACAACTGCAGCTTAGAATAAAATAACAGGAACAAAAGGCACTGTGATAAATCTGCTTTATTTTGAGTGGATGGTTGACTGTGGTACTCTGAGCTGGGTTATTGCAAACGCATCCAGCCGATGTATGGAGGAAGGTGGAGATATTTGGAGGGAGGTCATTGATTTATTGAAACGTCAGCGTGAGTTGTGCCTATACAAACAACCTAAGCCTGGAAAGAGCTGTAGGATGAGTCAGTGTCATTGTGTGTGCATTTATGTGCACTCTCTGCCAGTGTAGTGCAAATGTCAAACTTGGGTTAAAATGAATTAGCAAATAATGCATGGAGAATCTCATGGTGCAGAATGACAACAACTCAACATACGGTAAAGTATGATAGGTGACAAAGTAACTGCACGTTTATGACTTACTTGCATCATGGTCTCACAATTTCTGGTTTGTAATATAATGTTTGTTTATGCAGCCGTGGAGAAGGATAATTTATTTAATAAACATTCTATTCATTCATGTACACTGTCTTGTAAAAGCAGCAGATTGTATCTGTTTCATGCTTCTCATTTAAAAACTAAGAGCAACAGAACACAAAGGAAATAGATATTGTGAAGTGCCCTGCCATTAATATTGACATGAAGAGGTCAAATTAATCGGAATTCAATTCACAAAATGAAGCATAATTTCATTACAACATTGCAAGACTACAATGATATTCTATTTATATCCTGTTGGACCCTGACGAGATTCCAACTGAGGCTGACTGCGTCAGATTCTGTTTTCTTCAGGGACCACATACAGCCCACTCCTGATTGCATATGGTAAAATAATAGCATATGAATCTATAATACAGACAAGTAGAAAAATTCCTTTAGGTTTGGTGTAAAAAAAAAAAAAAAAGAAGATACAAACACATCCAGAAATGATCCCCATCTAATGAACTTTTCATTATTTGTGTTGTAAAAAACAAAAATGCATCAGAAAATAGCGTAAAAACATGTTTGATGCTTCTCAGAACACTTTTCCACTGTCAGTATGACTTAAGTAAAATTCTATCTTGCAAGCAATATTGTACATTTAGTAAGGTATCCACTGATCTCTCGGTCGAGTAATGTTTCCATTTGCTGTTCAGTTTGTGGCCACAGTGTTGTGTTATGTCCTCTCACCGGACATCAGTGGAAACGTTCTCTTACTGAAAGTGTGATCCCCAGTGGAAAATTCCAGTTAATGTTTTCTTTGGTATTCTTACGCTTTGCAAAGTCATACTGAATGTCAGGTTGGACACTTTTGCAGGTTGAATTTGGCCCTTTAGCCACATGTTTGATACACCTAACCGATGTATTTTACCAAGTTGTAATTATTAAAATCCAAGAGAAATCAGAGAGAAATTCACAAATAAACGTCATAGGAGGCAACTGAGAAAATGCCTCTCAACACAATAGCAGAACATCTCTTTAAACATGCTAAAAATAATCTTACACAGACACTGAGAGTCACATTGGGCATTGTGATTTAATCTCATGAACATAAAGTCTTCCGACTCAAGTAGATCAGGTGTGTAAGGTTCTAATGAAATATTCAAAGTTATGTTTGCGATTTCCTCTGAACACAAGACATGGATGTGAAGCAGATGGCATTTAGCCACAGTTTGTCTAATAAGATCGGAGCACAAGTCTTTAAAAAATGATTTTTAGATTACACACAGTTGTGTACATCACATCTTTAATAGTCTGTTGGCAGCTTTTATTGTCAAATGTTGATTCTAACTACGTTCAAGTTGTCACAATAAAGTATGCAGTGTTTCTAAATGAACAAATATAAAATGAAAATCCATTATGTAAGCATATCACAATTAGGCTTGAAAGAGCTGGTAATGTTCATTCTTTAAATGAGTACACTTTCCAAAAAGCAATATACAAATCGATAAAACAGTCTGTACAGTTACAACAGGCAAGAAGTTACTTTCCTTTTGCCATTTTCATTTTTCTGCATCTTGAAGAGGAATGCATAGAATAAATAACAAAGACTTCAAGTGCATTCGAAGCCACGATATAGTGTGTAAATGAAATAAATTCTATACAAGCTATTACAGTGACTAAATCTGCCATTCTACCCACATCAGTATGATTAAGCTTGTGGCCCATTATTAAATCTTTGGTTGTGAATCACACCTCCAAGAATGACAGCAAAATGGAATTTGATATATGATTTGCATTTAATATATTTAGCGAGATCACTCCAACATGTTCTCTCATGTTCAGTTTTAGAGGAAAAAGACTTACAGATTAAAAGCAACCACTGGTACAGGGGTTAAAGGTGAAATCTCAAACGATATGGAACACCTCTTGAAGAGCAGAAACTGATTAAAGGGTTCACCAATGTGATTACTTACAATCACACCTCTCCTTCCCTACTATGCTTCTTATTTCATGTTTGGTAGCGTTAGGCACAAAGAGCAGCCCTTTATAGCCCCTGTTATCTAATTGAGGATGGAGGGAGAGCACTTTAGCTTTTAGCATTTGCTCAGTAATGGGAGGACATGAGAGAAGGCAAAAAGAGCTGCAGACGCATCCAAGCATAAGAACTCCTTTGTGGATGTCTTGTCTCATAATACAGCTGTGGGCAGGTAAAATGTGTGGTAAATCAAATGCTTTGTTTCTTTATATTTGAGGATCGTGTTTGCCAGTGTATCTCCCAACTTATTAATTCCTAATTCGGCTCTCATTTTGACTGCTACCATCTATGCATTCACCACCTATCACATTCTTCTCTATTTGCATCAGGACACAAATGCATGTCATGGATGAAGCCCACTTATCTGCCAAGAACCCTACAGACTCTAATTTATATCAGGTTGCCACCTACTGCCACAGTCTGCACAAAGCAGCACACAACCCCAACAAGCAAGATGGACTTGCCTTCACAGGAGCTCTTTATTATTCTCCTTAATTCACTTTTAATTAAAATTTTTTTGTTTTGTCTTGTTTTGTTTTTGTTTTTTCACCTTCATCTATTATCCTTTGGCTCATTTGATATTTGTTCAGAAATGTACTGATTTTTCCTGCACACACCTTTTATACAGTAGCACCTATCTTTAGATTGTCAAGCTTTTTGTACCTTCTTGAATCCTTAAAGTGGTAATACCTGCCTCCTTCACTTCCAACCAACACATCTCCTTCTATCTATCACATATAGCATCCTTTCATTTTCTTTCAGCTTCACACAGTCAGTAGTCTGCCCAGTTTATCTCATTTGTTCTTTTCTATTGTTCACCTGAACTATATACTTTTTTTCCTATTTCCCCTTTCAAAACAATTAGTTACTATTGTGTTATATAACCAACTATAGAGATATGTTTTGTTGTCTGAGAGAGGAAAATGTGTAGGTGTGTGGGTGGGTCTACGTGTGCAGATGTGTTTGAGAGGGTTTGGAAAGAGGAAAAAGAGCATTGGCATGTGTGCATGGCTGCATGTTAGGTAGGCCTCTCAGGGGAGCGCATGAGCCACAGACATTCGAGGCTTCATTAAGGTGAAACAGAGACGGAAGGAGAGGAAGATGCATTCAACATATTTTTCAGCATATAGTGTGATCCCTAGTGAGCACAAATACATCCATGCAACATTTCACACAATCCCATCACCAAGTACAGGAAAGTCAGCGTTGCCTTCTGGGAAATACAGATGCATTTCAGCAGTGTTTTGTGGATCGCTGGGTGCAGCCTCTTGACCAACACACACACACACACACACACACACACACACACATACAAGCACATAGAAGAAAATGCTGTGGTTGAAGCTCCCATCCTCCAGAAATAACTTGCTATGTTGTTGACAAAATCTAGAGTGACATAATGCGTTGTCTGCTGGCTTACCTTTGGTCAACTGGGCCCACAGGGCAAACACTCGGTACGTACCTCCAGCTCATCTTCCAGTCTTCGTTTCTGTATCACACGCTGTCATTCTTCTCTTGTTAAATCTTCCTCCTTTCCCCACTGTCCTCCTCTTCACCATCCACCTTGTCCTGCCATCTCTACTAACATCATCTCCTTCTTTGAAATTCCTTACACCTTCCTTTTTTTTTTCTGTGTTCCATTCAGTTCTATTCTGTAATATGTAACAATTCTCCTCCCTTTGATCGTATTCCTTCTGCTTCTGTTGGGATAGCAGCACTGACTTCAGTCTCTGCGACCGTGTCCCCCTAATTATTCCCTCAGCACAATGAGTCAGTGCAATGATCTGCTTTATGGCCCTGTCTGTATTTATATTTATAGTGCGCCATAGTGAGGCATTCGTGTTATGCACAAGGTGTGTAGCAAAAAAAAAAAAAAGGAGCAAAAACAAGGGAGTATTGAGGAAGGAAGCAAGTGAGGAAGTGAAGACAAGTAGTGTTAGAGCAACACTGAGGTAATGCAATGGGATGAGATTTAAAGAAAGGTGAGGAGGAGGCATACATTGTAGTCACTGGGCTCAGGTGTTCTCACACAACCACTGGAAAAAAAAACCTCAGTTTGTCTTAGGATCAACACATTGCCTCTCTCCAGCGGGTCAATCACAAAGCTTACATCTTACTACGTCTGAATGCCTGTGCGTGTGTTTCTATATGGAGGCACAAGTGAATGCAGTGAATGCATTTGCTATCGATTGCTCCACTCCTCAAAAATGCCACAAATGGCTGTTTCACTGTCAGAGGAAATCTGAGGTTGGAGTTTTTTTTATCATTAACTGATAAGTAATAGACTTGAATTTAAACATAGTTGATTAGCAAATTGAGCTATTTATACTACTTTATTCTGAATGGCAGCATAAAGTGAGAAAGCACTCCTACCTATTAACAAGATCTATTAGCACCTGAGAGGCAGCTGTGTGTGTGATACTGCAGCTTGTTGATATGATCAATCATGTGCAGCAGCGATGGTTAATTAATATGATCAGAACTGCTTGTCCGGAATAGAATGCAAAGCCGTGGGAGTGCACTTGTTAAAACCCACCTACTGGATTTTTAAAAGGACTTCTTTTAATTTCTGCAATGTGCATTGTGATGTTGAAGAAATCTTAACACACGGAATGTCCGCAATAACTCGTTCGGATTTTGTTCAGAGCCGGTGCACTTAATGTGGTTTAGTTATGCAGCACCCTCCTGCTCCCCCTAATCCCCACTGCCATTCATTTAATTCATTTCTTTTCAAAAGAGTGGTACTGTGATTTACTTTGGCAGTAGGGCATATCAAACTTCTGGAGTTTAATAAAGTGTTGGATGTTGACGCATTTCCTCCTATTGAGGATTGAGGGTGTTGGAGCAGCGCCAACTGCATTAAAGGAAAGTTCTCAAATGGTCCACTGTTTTTTCAATTGGAGAGATTCTCGGTCTTCATCTGCAAATAACCAGGGAACACTATCTCAACAACTACCATCTACATGATGTGTCTCATAATTTGGTGTTGCTGAGATATTTTAACAAAAGAGAAGTAAGATGTGGTCAGTACTAAACCAAATGTTTTGCCCTTGAGCATCAGAAAGGTATTTTTTCTCTTCTTCTTACACTTTCCCATCAGCAAAACCTTCAAATCTAATGTTTGAGTGAAAATGACAGGAAGGGATTTCCAGTTCTCTCTCTCTCTCTTCATCAGTACCCCGACAGTGGAGCTCTCCCTCTCTTCTCTTCTTGTCTACTTCCCTCTGTGGTTTCCGTACCCAAGACTGCTGGCTCCATTGCTATGCTTCAAGTGATCTACAGAGCAAGTTTTAAATGTTTAATGCTGCGTTGACAGTCCCAGTCCCCGACCAGCCATCTGGGAGGGCCAAAACAGAGCGGTGTGGGGTGAATGCCTTACCTCTGAAAGGCGGATTACAGATTCACGCAAACCCTGATCAAGAGCTCTAAAGGGTGAAGGAATAAATCTCCCCTGACAGAAAGGCTGTGTTAGCCTTTATGCTCTGTGTGGATTTGAGTGGGAAGGCCATGTTGGTGTGAGCCATGCCACCTGAGGAAGGAAGGGCAAAGCAACAGGGAAAGCAAAAATGAAAAAAAAAGAATTGCTGCGGTGTTGTAGAGATAAGCGAGGTAAATTTTTTTTTTCAAAAATAGGAAGGCACTGAAATTGTAACAGAAAAAGCCACAAAGAAACAACAGACACAACAAAGACGACAGAAAAAAGCAGGTGGTAAAATAGAGACGGAACGAAAGCGGTGGAAGACGGTTACAAATAAAATGTGTGATCAGGTCATGGGAGCACAAGAAAAGTTTCCAAATCTCGTTGCACAGCATGGGGCAAAAAGCTAGCGGATACAAGCAGAAGAAATAGGAATGAGGTTAAGTTGAAAAGGAAAATTGCAACAAAAGTGACAGTTGACAGACAAGCTACTGGCAGCCCACTCAAGCAGAGTTGTACCGCAGAGACATAAGACAGATGGAGAGCAACAAGGGGTGGGACACGAGTGTGGGAGGTAGAGATGGGTGACTGAGAGGTAGTCTGGTTTAAAAAAGTTAAAGGAGAGGAGGCAGACATGGAGAGAGGACGAGGAGAGAATGCAGGAAGAGCAACACAAACTGGAGACAGGCAGCGTGGATGCAACAAGCAGAAGAGGTTAAAAACAAAAAGAAAACAAGCCAAGATGGAGAGATCAGGGAAAATTAAATAATTAGTGAAGCAGGAAGAAATGAGAGAAGACAGAAAGTAAAGTGAAAGAGACAGAAAAGTGCATTTTTAGAGCATCTCTAGTGACATTTACATTTAGGCCAGATTGGGGAGCGTGGCTACCATGGGCATATCCCACTGACAGTACGACATTTCCACTCCAAAGCGGTATGAAAGAAGGGTAAAAAATAGCAAATGAGGTTTCAACCCCTACCACCACTGAAATATTCAAGATCTAGTCCCGAGTTCAAAGGGAATTCCTGTGTGATGACATGGCTTGTCAAAACTAGTTGATCATTCACAGCACAGAGAAGAGAAATAAGCCCCCACCTTTGCAAAATGCCCATGCTGGCAAGTCTTTTAATCATTGAATATCTGCTGTCCATCAGAGGACTCCAAGACAGAATGAGAGTATTAAAAAAATATTTCTATACTAACAGAAACAACAGAGAACCCACAACAACCAGTTCCCTGAGGAAGTTAATGAAAAAAAAATGATATCAAATCTTATTAATCAAATTGTATTTGCTTGCCTGCCTCCAAGCCATTGCCAATGATGGATTTAAGCACAAAGTAATGATGGGCACATTTAGCAGAGAAAATTTCTATGGCAACCACAAATTACTTCACCATAAACAACAGCGACAGCTACGAACACAAGCAAGCTCATTAGAGATGGTTAGATGCACATCTCCAACTGCCGCAAAGCACTGTGGGTATTTGTGTGTATGTGTGTATGTATGAGGGGGCATGATGCATTTGCAACACCAAAATCTCATTTATTCCCTACACACAGAATGCACTGAGAGAATGCAACATTGGAATGAGTGATGGGCGGAGGTGCAATAGCGCAATAAGGGAGTGGAGGAAGAAAGAGGAAGAAAACAACAGGAACTGGGAGAAAAAAGAGATGGAGTGATCTGCCTTATTTCCCAGACAACTCCAGTGACAGAGCCATTCTTCATTAACCAGTGTCTTTACAGTGTATATGTCAACGCTGGCGGCCAGACAACTGCAGAGGAGTGTGATCATAATTTATCTATTTAGAATGCCAAGGGGAGAAGGCTACGCTACAGTGCAAAGCTGTGAGCTGAGCTTTCCTGCTGGGCTGTGCAGTGCAGTGACATATTATACTGAATGTGACAGTGGAGATAACCCAACTCACAACTTTGCAGAGCAGCATATGTAGATGTAATGCCGCACGTAGTATGCACGGAGTCATACGTTATGCACCGAGCCTGTAATGCTTTGTGATATGCCAAAATTGTAGGCTTGTGATTGCCTCTTCGAAATACACATTGGTAGAAAGGAAATTACTTTGAATTGAGAGCAACTGCTGTCACCCGATTCAGTTGCCTTTGAGAAATTATAGAAAAAAAAGGTCTACATTTAATAAATATCAGAATATTAAAATATCTATGAAATCAAATTGAGATTATAAAATAAAAGTATGTGTAATTTAAACAAGATGCCATTTATACATGGAAAATACAGTGGAATGCTGAAAAATGCATACAACAAACGACAGAATTTGATTTTGCAAAAACATCTGAAATTCTATATACCAGAGTGTTCCTCTTCAGAATAATGTTGCTGAAAGCCAGCTGTTTATAAGAGGATGCTTTTTTTGTTGTTGTTTAATGCAGCTTTCAACTCATCTGTTTTTAACTTCCCATCACACAATGGTTGTCATGATTACACTACTTTGTTGTCATTAACGTGATTGCGCTGCTGTGTCACTGACCTCTCAGCTTGGGTCTAGGGACTCAGTGTTGTGGCTACTCGGACTAAAACAGAGTATTCCCACATGGATAGGTTAGAAACAGCAGCTCCACTTGTTGAAAAAAAATGTTGAGTTGATGTTCACTCTGTAATGTTATTATATCATACCCCGGGAAAGAATGGACACTGTGTCAAGCCAGTTTAGGCCCACAGTCTGTCTGAAACCCCTGCTAACACATACAAAAACACTTTAGTACATGTATCCTGCAAAACGTGCGCTGAAAAAGTTACTGAGCAAAAACTGATGCAGTTATATGCTGCAGTAATTGACTGGGCAGCACACTGACTGCAGCTTCTCCTACTGGCTGCAGCCACAGCACGGTGACAGGATTGAGTTTAAATGGCCTGTCAATTAAAGAAAACTGCAGATGCACATCTTATATTGCCTCGAGTAATATTCTATTGTAAATGCAGTCCATTAAAAGCCAGCACCACTGGGAATAAAGGATTAACAAAAACAGGTCTGACACACCACACTCCCCCAACAATTATCACAGAAGTGCCCTTGAGCAAGGCACTTGACCCCTACCCACCCAGCTCAGTGTTTGCAGCAGAGCTCCCAGGTGTGACTGTGTCCCAATTCAGAAGCTGGATTCTCTGAAGGACATGGCCCAATAAGTGGATCCTTTAAAGGACCGCAAGCCAGGCTGAACTGGTGCTTCTTTATCTCCAGAGATGGTTTAAACTCACACACACCAAAAACAATACATCCAGACACTCCTCGCCCACTCAACAAGTCTGATATATGAGACTTTATGTAATAATGTTAGCCTTGACCAGCTAAGTGTAAATACCAGTGGGAAAGTGAGACATAATTAATGAATACAATTTGAGTTATCACTGTTTCATTTAAACAGATGATTGGTGACATATAGTGTACAAGGTTAATGTTATATGTATCCATGTCACTGCAGTGTGATTAACAGCATGTACAGGCTGTTAACAAGACGTGTGACATTTATGCCAAGCTGCCATCAGTTGCACCCTGCGTGGCTTTTTAATTGGTCTATGTCAAATGTGTACTGGTTACTGATTACATGCTAACCGAAAATCCCCGCTAAAGATCACATAGTGACCTCTTGTTCAAGCTGGAAATGGACTTTCGCACAGTAAATTTATAAATGTAAAGCATTCAACAAGAGTATTTTTCAAACCACAGCACAAACAGGCTGCTCTTCATCCGCTCATTATGAATACATTTAGGATATAAAATCTAAAGATTGGAATGATACAGCCTCTGAATTGAACTGCGTGGCAGGGGACTGTTCAAAAAAGCATGCACAATGAGCAAGCATTCCCTGGATAAATAAAGTATTAAAAAAAAGGTAGCGAATTAATAAATACTAGGGACTCAGGGAGAATGAAAGGCCTATTTCCTCTCAAATTGGGATAAAGCTTAACACATGGGGCCGTCTCATGTTTTATAATCATGTCAGCCAGACAACAGGACCGGATGAAGTGGCACCAAGTGTAAAACACAAGTAAACCTTTAAACTGTAGAACTGAGAAAAAGTTAAAAAACACTTTAGTCTGCTAAATAAAGAAGAGCCATAGTTGTTTAAAATATATAAATAATCGTATATCATTAGCGCTGTGTAATTTTAAAACCGTGTTGAAAGGCCGTTGACAGAGAGAGAAACTTCACACAAAAATAAATTAAGTATGTAAAGTGAAAGCAGAGTGGAGGCTGTATGGGAAAGGTATCCCTCAAACAACAATTCAATAGCTGCTACTGTGTATGTGGTGGTTTGCTTTAATGGAGAGACAGGGTGGTGCAAGCAACTGAAGGTTTGAGCCACAATGTTTCTCCTCTTTTATCCAACGGGGTCTCCCCTGGTATCTGACTCTGACTCTGACACTTCGCTTGCAAACAAAGGATCCTGACAGACAGAAACTCACTCATAATGCACCTGATTCGAACATGAACACAGTACACAGCTCATAGGCCACCTCCCACATTAGACAGCCTGATTGATAATATAAGTTGGTTTGTAGTCAATCATGCACCGTTGCAGAATCGTTGTGGAAAGGTCTTGTTTACTGCCTCGTGCTGGCGGCTCTCCAACTGATCATTATTCCTGAAGAGAATTACAAAGGATATCTGCAAGATTTTGTTATCAGAATTGAAGTTACAGTACTGCAAAGTATCCCAATTTAATTTATAATTAGCATTCAGGGACCACATTAGCCCTTTGGCCACCGAAATATTAGCATTCAAGATATTGCTAACAAGTTCATCAACATGCAGGCAAATGCAAGCCGGAGTTAGACTCCAGTCTCAGGTAGCATTAGCATGCAGATGGCGGTGGGACTTTGTGGTGGAGATGCAGGGTGCAGGCTAAGTGATTAGCAGAAAGAGCTCTTGCTTCACATGCAGGATCAGCACTGGGCCCTGTCACAGCGTTAGAGGCTAATGAAACATAGCCCGGGTTAGGGACAGTGAATAAGCAGTAAAAATTAGGTGTCGCAGGAGTAGGTGGCGGGGGGGGGTCACTGCGATCCATACAACTAAGCTATGATCACACGCACATAATCAGGGGTTTCACAATACCACTCACATAAGATCTATGCAGAGGCACGTAAAAACAGACAGCTTTGTTTTTGTTTTGTGCAGGTGCCGGCAATTGGACACACAGTTTAATTCAATTATGTAAAAAGTAATCACAGATACACATATACAACTACACACGCATCTCAGGGGGTTGTGTTATTTTGGCAGTAACCAGCCTGTTTACGAGTGGATATTCCAAGGTCTCTGTGATTAAAACAGCACCAAAGCACTCCTGACACTCCATTACCCAGCATGCCCCGGGTGAGGCAGGATTGTACATATTGATTTCACGCCTCATTAGACTTTCTGTCTAACAATGTCATTGTTCTTCCTGGTTCTACAGGATTCTGCATAGTTCAGAAAGGGCCACGTATAACTCTGGGAGGGCACGGTGGACACATAACAAATGAACACATTAATAGAGAGTCAGGGCATGCAGTGCTTGCGTCGTGGCGGAAAACCTCAGCAGACAGCAGACTTTTGACCTAGTTTTCAATAAAAGTTGCGAAGGAAAACCTGTTGTTCACTTCACAGAACTGTAAGAGCTAAATCTTCCCAAGTAAACACTATAAAAGCTCTTTCTTTTTATTTTCCTCCACTTTTATGACTGAAGTGATCATAACCCTCTAAAACGTCAATAACAGCTTAGAGGGCAGGGTACATCTCAGCAACCCATAGTAGGTTTTTCCCACCTGTTTGTTTTTACTCTTATTTTAAATTCTTCTTGCTCATATCTAAAAAAAAAAAAAAAAAAAAGAGTTGTGCAGTCAAAAGGCGAGTGCTACATGTCACCTAATGTGGCATATAGCGCAGCCATGCAAAACAGAGCAGAATAACTTTAAGATGAGTCTGGCTGTGTCATCACTAACAGCAAAGCCATGAAGCAGAACTGCAATTGTGACACTGATAACAGATATATGTATGAACTCAATATGAAATGCAATGTCATGCAGTATTTTCCACAAGATATGCAAAAGTTGTGTGTTATCTCTTCTCTGCTAAAGAGGCAACATCTGCAGCAATCCATTACAAGAGTTTAAGATCCTCTCCTGCAATTGGCTTTTTCTTTTCTTAATGATGAGAATGGGCTTGTGTTGGAGTACTTTTTCCAGAAAGGCAGTAAACACCCCTTCACTCTTTGTTAAGCTCTGATGGAAAAGTTTTCTTTCTCAACTTGTTGTTTCCCTCGAAAGAAAAACAATTTATATTGGATCATTTATCCCAGAGAAAGTGAGTGTACAAATAACTTTGTACTGTAGTTCCACTTTCACTGATTGACCTTCAAATAGTAATTGGCAACTCTGGTTTGGGTGTCGTCTCGGTGTTGGATGGCTGCCACTGAGTTCCAGTGCTCTTTTTTTTGCTCTCTCATCTACTTCCATACCTTGTAGTCTATCTGTGAGTCCATAAAATATGATCCCAACCAACAAATCTCGTCCCTGCAGTCTCTGACCACTCGCTCTCTTTCCTTCACCCTTTCTTTTCCTCACACAAACTTTGCATGATTTCTATCTGTCATCTTATCACCCATTCTTCTATTTTTGTAATTTTTTTTCCTCCATTGCTGGCCCAAAGGGTGCCAGCTGCAGAAGCATGTAGTCTGCCAGCTGCCAGTTATGATGACGATGACAGTACAGTCGGGTTGCTCGCTGGGTGATGTTGACTAAATGGAGCACTGCAGCACCACTGGCAGATACAAACCCGTGCTCATGCACACACACCCACAGGAACAGTGCCAAAGAGCACAACAGCCTTCGGGCCAACTAATAATTCCTCCCTTGCCACAGTACTTCTGAGCCAGAGTGAGACAGCTGAACACCACCCTTTTTCTGCCCCAGTCTCCCACAAAATGCTCTTTCACAGAAGAAATGGCAAGGGGATACTGCTACTGTGACATGACTCCCACTCGAGTTTGCATAAAAATCGTTACAAGTCACCGTGGCAGCTTTTAGCTTCTTCTAAAAGCCACAAGTCATCATCGGGAATAGGTCTCCCACATTATAAGTGCACCTGGCATTTCTGAGTGAGTCATGCGTGCTGCAAGCTGCAGAAACACACTGTTAGATTGGATAAAATGCAGTCTTGCTCTCCACTGAATGAATGGCTGAGCAGGCAACTGCTACTGAAGTGCTTCCGTGTGGTTCACAGGTGGGTTTGGCTTCTCAGTGACAAAGGGAGAAGAGGCAGCAGACAACCTTGCACAGCGGATCACAGAGTTACGCAGGGACACAGTTGTAATACGCTTTTATGTTTATAAAGTTTTTTTCAACAGTCTTTTTTGTAACTTGAATGATTTAGTTTGTCTCTTTGATCTTGTATTCTAATATATAGCTGCACTTTGGCTTCGCTCAGAATTCTTGAGCTTTAATTCAGCATCCTGGCTACAAACATTCTTGTGTGCTGCTGTGATTGTCATCAGCTATCATCAGCAGACTGAAATTATGATAAAAGCCCCCAAATTATTGTAGTACGATTTGGACTCTTAGCTTAGTGCAAAACCTTCAGGCACAATTATATAGAGAGTACACATAATGTCAATTTTTAAAAAATCCAGGTCTATTGGCACAGTGGTGCAGTGAAAGACATTAAAAGATGCTGAAGAACACTGAGGACTAACTGTGGAAAAAGACCCAAAACCCAATTTTTATACGGGAAAACAAAAAACTAGCAGACAGGCTGACAGAGCAATTCACAGCAAAAATAAATAAATTATTTAATTCAATGCATTCACCCATTACTCCTTTCTTTTCAGTTTTAACTGAAAAGTGAAAACAGTATGCAATTATGAACTTCAAATGAGAGCCTCGCTTAATATTGTTACAGAAGCAAGCAACTACCCAATTCATTTTGCACTAATTAGGGGTTTGCGAGAAGTCAGTGATTTCAGGTCGCACAAACCTATTTCAGATAAAAGTACTGTTTCCTAACAAATGTCTGGTGAAAAATATGATTTATCCTATTTATTTACCTGTGTGTGACACCTTGAAAGTTTAAGAAACACAAGGTTTGTCAGTCACTGCATTCGATTTTAGAAACACAAGGTGTGTAAGAGGAGTCATTTCTTGTCCATCATTCTAAGTTAATAACAAAACGCAGCTGTCAACTCCAGCAAGTGACAGGGCATCGATAAGGGGAGAGTACAGGAGAGACAAAGATTGAGGGTGAGGCAGAGACGTCTAATAAGATACATCAAAAGACACACCCACACACCAACGCAAATCTCCTTCCACAGCAAGTTGTAAACAGCCCACAGACGCCTACACAAAATCACATTTTAGGCAACTTCTATAAGTGTTGGAGAGTGTCAAAGTGTGAAGAATATATAGTCAATAACCACGGAGAGCAGTGGAGCTTAGTGAGAGTACATTAGCGGAAGGAAAGTTTGCAGCTCACTCCAAAGGCCAATGAAGTGCACTCAAACTCCTGCGAAGAAAAGGAGTCAGGAGAATAACCAACAGTCTAGAGAATAGAATACATTACCCTCTCGCCTCTGAAAAAGACCTTGCTCTTTTCAAACACAAACTGCTTCCATCAGTTGCGAACTCTTCATAACTCCAGTGGTTTACTTCCAGCACATATTCAACAAAGTCAAAGCGGGATGAAGAAACTATAGTTCAGCAACCTGAAATGGGAGTCTTTCTCAAAATAAGACAAAGACAATGGCGCAAACAAAGGGAGACGGTCATACGCTCACATTCACACCTATAGGCATTTCACCCACATACATATTTTACTGCTTTATCCAAATTAAGCTGAATGGGGATTTTTATGCTCACCATTTAACCTCAAATGTGTATCTTTTGGACTGTGGAATAAGACCGGAGGACCTAAAGTAAATCCTCACACATACAGAAAGAACCATCTCGCTATGAAGCACTGACGAGCCCACTAAAATAGTTACCGTTGGAAAAATGCTCTGTATGGACAATCACATACATTAATGTGTGCTTGGATGAACGTTTAAATTTTAGCAAGACACAAGCAGCTGATTTTCCACCATTAGTTATTTCTGAAGTGGCAATGAATTGTGCCGATTTTACAAAAGTGGTCTTCAAATCATATTTGTTCTTGGAATACCCACAAAATGGTCAAACGTTCTTGAGCAACTGAACAGCGTCGATATAAACATCTTCAAATTGATTCACTGACACAATCAGCACATAAAATAAACTTTTCAATAAAGTTTATATTACTAGCTCTGAAAGAACAATTATTCACAGGGTGTGTCCATGTTTAATTCAACTACAGTAAAAAGAAAATTGCGCTTATACAGGTTGATGTTCATCATTATGAAATGAGTATACATACATACATACACACAAGGTGTAAAAACTTATGAGTCCTCAATATTAGCAATACTTAAATGCCATATAAAACTAACTATGCAAGGATATAGTAATTATCTGCAGCTTGATGTATCAATACTTTTGTACTTGATATCGACATTGAGGAGGTTTACATGACCATAAAAATCAGACAACTGGGAGTAATCAGATAAGATAATAATCAGACCTCACACATTTGGTTTAGATGTATCAGCCCATCATTACACTGCTTTCAGAGTACATACATATGCAGTGATGCAGAACTCAAACCTCCTGTTATTTTTAAAACAGATCAATGTTTTTAATTTAATTTCACATAAAATTGATTTCCTCTTCACTAATTGAGTCTTTGACGACTTCCACTACCACAGTCATGGTTGCCGTCTTTTCTCTTCCGCACTTGATGTGACAACACTTTTTTCGGGGCAGCTGTGGCTGAGTTGGTAGAGTGGCCATCTTTAAATCGGAAGGTTGCAGATTTGATTCCAAATTTCTGTCCACATGTCAAAGTGTCCTTGAGCAAGACTGTGAACCCTAAAGTTCGCCCATTGGATGCCTTTCTTGGCAGCCACATCCACTGGTTTAAGGAATTTCACTCTGGGAAAAATTAAGTATTCCCATCCCATCCCATTATATATAAATATGAGGAAAGAAACGTTGGCGTAGAATGGGAATAGTTCATTTTGCCAGTCTGATTCTTCATAATCGGATATCTGCCATTATCTGAAATAGCATATCACATTGTTTGTTTACATCAATAATCTGATAACTCCAGAAGTTAGTTAGCTTTAGTATGCATGTTAACAGACTCATTGATACACATTTATAAAACCGTTTCTTGATTTGATATACAGCATGTATACTGTATATATGGTGATACTGTAGCTGCTACAAGAACAGGGTTTCATTGTATATTCAAACTACTACGCAACATAGCCCAACAATTCTATTTGTTTTCACAGTGAGGACAATATCCAAATAAAATCTAACATCATTGAAATTTATGTTTACTTTTTGGCCATATCTGTCATTCTTTTATATTGTTAATGTTGGCTTTGGACTGAAACGCTGCACAAAAATAGGAAGTCTTGTTTATCCAGTGTATTATTCTCCAGAAACATTAATTGGCTAAATGTGTGTGCAAATATCATCTACGTCATTACTGTTCAATTCAGCAAGAATCGAGGACGAAGCAAAACATATGAAAACATGCCGATTAGGATTCTAGGAGAAACACAAGTCGATTGTCGGAGCTTATTCCGGAAACAGAGCGGGACATTAAGTCTAGCTAAATGAAAATCTGCAGAAAACTGATAGATTGCGGAGCAAATCAGCACTGGTTAAATTGGTCTCTGAGGAGCTCTCCTGAGGCGAGTCGAAGCATGATGCAACACGCTGCAAAACATATTGAGAAACTCAAATGGCTCCAACCGAAGGTGCGCGGAAGCCGTTAAATCTGAAAAATTTAACAAGGAAGATAGCTGGCTGACATCTGAGAAAGCAGATATTTTGCATAAAGCAGATTCCCCATTGAGTTTTCTCACTTTTGCCTGTTCAATTTGACCACTGGATTATGATCATCTTGAAAAGGATGACTCACAACGGATGAGCCACGAAATTACCCAATTGTCAGATTCGCTGATTTAATATGTCAAATAGAGCCTCATTTAAAAATAAGTCTGGTCGAAATATAATAAGAAAAAAAATTTATATCTATGAATTAAACTTATTTCTGCAGTCTGTGATTTTAACATACACTTCAAGAAGAAAGTTTTCTCTTTCAAGTCACAAGTGAATGAATACTGCGGATGTCTTTATGGTCGTCCTGAATAGCTGGAGATGTGCAGTGTGTACTCTCGTGGACATGGAGGTCACATGAAACACTTTCAGTTGAGTTCAATTCAGAAAACTTAATTCATCCCTTATGTCCAACTTTGTGTATCTTTATACGAAGCGCGTTCACAAACAGCAAGCACTTGCTTTGCTTGTGCTGCTCAAATGTCAAAGTAAAAATTTCAATATTACAAGGGAAGACGCTACAAAAAGAAATATTACAGTGCCACAGAACATTTCCAAATCATTGGAAACTTTGCAAACTTGTACTTAGTAACTTCAAGTTAGAAATGCTGATTAATGTGGAGCAGAGAAAAAGTGTTAACGGACAGAATAACCTTGATGGCTACGATTTTGTTTCTTTTTAGGGCAAACCCTGAAAATAGACTGAAATATTACACCAGCAGAAAATAAGCTAATTGCAACGTTTAGAATTTGGTGCAAAGCTACAAATAACAATTAAATAAAAAGCAGATATGTAGGGCGCTACCGTATATCTCAAAATGAGCTGAAGTCAGATGCAATAGCACCTTGAAGCAAAATTAATAAATTCTGCTTGTGACCATAAAAATATGCTTTAACTCAATCTCAATGAATCTCAATAATTTACTAGCGCACAACTAACATGTGTACGGTAAGAGTATCTGTCGATTTCAATAAATACCTACAATAGGACGTATGAATACATCTAACGAACATGAAGACAGGGTTGCAGAATATGACAGCAAACGACATGACACAGAAACATTAGTTCATTAGTTGTAGTTCAAACATCCAGCTGTCACTTTCACTACAGATCAGATAAACGGCCCCCTAATAGACATGCTGACTTGAATATTCAAAGAAAATAGGCGACGTGAATCTATTTGCTTTGGGCCACTTCACAGACAAAACATACCTCTGAATGATCAGTAGAATAAATACAACCACTTAGAGTCATGCACTAAACTCGGAGTATCCACTCCTGAATGAAAGAGTGCTTTATAGAGGATTAAAAACCCCTTTGTTTTCTCGTTTATTCGACTGCCACACTGTCTGTCAGTCACAGTGGACTCCTCATTTGCAAAATTCAATCACACAGTTCGCAACAAGTTTGTTTCATTAACTGATTCTCGAAGCAAAAGCAACATTTTACTGCCTAAGCAAGAGGAGATTAGCTCATGGAAAGCTCCACTAATTTCATACAAAAAACAATAACAATATATTGTATTTTTTTTTTTTTTAAGATAAATTATATACATACTACATTATAGGCGAGTGGCACACAAAGGCGTCTTGATTACTCAGTATTTTCTCGTATTCATTTCCACCATCATATGCAGCAGTGTTTCAATAAGCATTGGCGTATCTTATTGTATTTCCATGTTGTGTTTGCGCTCAGTGTGAACCGAACAGACATATCAGAAACAGTTGTTTCATAAATATAAATCCAAGAGGCCTCCTCTGGTGACATTTAGTTAAAGGAAAAGGCAGCAGCTATATGGCTCAGCTAGATCAAGTTTCACAAATGTCATATTTATGATCCACTGACTGGCAAAAATGCACGCACAAAAAACAACAACAAACAACGCAAACTGTTAAATTGCCACAACTTTGTCAAAATTAACATTACAAGTCAATGTTGAAATACTACAGTTTCATAACTGTATTTAATTCCGGGGTGTTAAACATTGAGCCTCTATGTCAAATCAGCCTGCCTTGGTGAATATTTGGAATTACAACTTTTTATTCCATATTATACTCCTACTTGTTTTAACTTAATAAATTATATTAGTTTTCCATATTTCTATTGGCCTCACCCACTTAAAATCAAATTGGGCTGTATGCAGAACTATAAAAAGTTTTACACCCCAATCTAAGCCTTGAAAATATTTTGTAACAACTTGGCTGGAAAAGAAAAAGAAATGCAAACATTGCGAAGTACAGTATATACAATATATATGTCACCTTTTCAACCACAACCAACACCAACAAACACAAGTGGACAGATGCTGTCCGCTCAATGGAAAGGAAGCCATGCAGGTACCCGTCACATGTGTGTATCCTCAAAGGGACAGTCCAGGTGCGTGTGTGTGTGTGTGTGTGTGCGCGTGCGTGTGTGTGTGTATGTGTGAGCATGAATGTTTGCCGCAATGGGACCTGGACTGCTGGGTTACTGGAGCAATGTGTATGCAGGAAACACACAACCACACACTCACACCTGGACAAAGAGTGCCGGTTAAGGCAGAAAGAGCAGGGGCTTGTCCGTGTGCTATATTTAGAATTAACCTTTTATCACCCATTCACTCGCACGTCTATTACACAGTTGCAAATGTAAGCAGGTACATACAGAGTGCACAAACAGCAGTTCTCAGACAGGGTTTAAATCAGCAGAAAATACCCTCTATCAAGAATGTACAGATATATAAACAACTGTGATATAATACTACACTTGGTGATGTACACACAGTCAATTATTGTGTGCAAACATTATAGTGTCTGGCGTAGGGATGTATAATTCATGAAATATCACGGGTGTTGTGCAAATACGCCTGCCTAAGGCAAGTCTCATATACATACACACGAGCCTATCTACAAGCATCGCCATAGGACCACTAACGGTGGCCCATGCAGGTGCAGAAACAGATTAAGAAAAAACGTTTCCATACAAATTTATAAAGGGATTTCACGTGCAACAAGTGGCCCAAGATGATAACAGGTTGTGATTTAAAATACAGTCAAATTAATCCTGCCTTCCTAATTTCTCAGGACTACCACATTGAAATAATCATTTGTGAAACCTGACTTCTGTAAAGAAAGTGTAGAGAAGCAAAACAACTTGGCTCCAGAAGGACATATTATCAAATATTCTGCTCAATTATAAATCCACCTGACCTCGTTGTTCATTTCCCAAGACATCCCCATATATCCAGCAAGCACAAATGTGAGCAGGAGCAGCGGATTTAGGTTTGCTCCTGATACCCACCAGCTACAACATAAAGGGGTCTGACCAGAGCAACCCTGTACAATCTGTAAAAGAAAAAATTAAAATTTAAAATTAAATCTCCCTCCCCACAGAAATGCAATGCAGTACAAATATTGCATTTTCTATTGTTATTTCTCAGCCCACTGCATACTGGGTTTGCATTAGAATGATGTGGATCAGTAAAGCTGACTGGATATGACTACATCAGGTGTGCTTCAATGAATCAGCCTTGTGAGCACAGAGGTGTTTTCTGATGAGAAAAATGAATTTAAGCTTCACCGCAGCTTTTCTCATCCTATTTAGATTTGATTAGGATTGTTGTAGGGGAAAAAAGAAGAAGAGAGAAATGCCTTCCTTCCTGTTACCTTCTGAGGCCTGAGCAATTAATTTGAATCTTCTAAACATTTTGTCCTCAGGGGAGGTGTTTTTAGTGCTGTCGCAGTGCAGATGAAAACAAGACATTGACAATGGCTACATCTCAGTTGTGTACTTCTATATGGGTAACTTCTACTACATGTGTTCCTCGTATGGTAGGTGGGGAGATGCAGATTTAAATCCAGTGTGCGGATCCCACTAAACACTGCATGCTTCAGTGAGTCAGTAATGTGAGAGCAGTGAGAGGCTCTCTGGTTAAAAAAAGACAAAAAAAAAACACTAAACAGACAAATGAATGCCATTTGCAAGGAGAAAAAAAGCATAAATTGCTATCAGCACTTGTCCTTCACTCTGTAAGGGTAAATGGAATATTCTGTGGTATTAAATTAAGGAGAACTTCAGAGTCGTTGTAGATAGGCGAACTGATAAATCTATGGTGGATTGCACTTGCTGATGAGCTAAATCCAAATGAAACAGCCTTCCATTACACAAGGAAACATGTCCAAGGCTAAACACAAATCACCAAATGCAATTAGTGTGAACTTGAGACCTGTTTTATCAGACTAAGGAATGATAAAACAAGGTCTGATAATTTCAGAAGCAAAGATGGTCCATGGTTGTGTTATACTCAAAGATGGCAATAAATAAAGAAGCAGCGAGATCTATAGTTGAATTTACACAACCTTACACAAATTACCTCCATACAATGATTTCAACAAACATGTCATGTTGTCCCTATTCTTGCTGCCCATCTAAAACTAAAATGTTATTTCAGAAAATCAAAATCTCTTCAGTCCAACCCAGTCTGATTTACATGCTATCATCTGTTTCCTCTCCTCTTTTTTCTTCTACTTCCTCGTCACTCCTGCTAACCAGAAACCAGGCAGCATCTCAGTCTGTACTGCTGGAGCACTGCGGGCACCTCCCAACACTTCTCCTCAGGTACTGCCTTCGGTTTAATGACTTCTTATATCAAAATTGGCATCAGCTCCCGTAATACATCTAATCCACGCATGCATTCCCTGGGCACCAATCAAACAGTGGCAACCTCCTGACCTTCTCACAGTAAGCTCGATATGAACCAGCACAAGAAGAGCTAAAGGCAAAAGAAATGCCGTACGTGTAAGAGTTAAAGACACAAACACAAGTGCAAAAGGAGGAGGGCCTACCTGCTCTTTGACGGAGGCAAGGATGGAGGAGGTCGTCTCTGCCTCAGATCTGTCGCCGTTGGAGGCCGGCATCACAGGGGGCACCATGGCCCCCTTCTCCTGCTCTGCAGGCTGATCTGGCACCGGCATTGCTAATTTCAACAATCACACACACAAGCACACACACGCAGAGGGTTAAGCTTTGTTACAGGGAAGAAGCCACCGCCACCTGTTGAGTGACCGCAGTTATCAAATCAGCTCCACTCATGAGGACGGAAAACAGAAATGCTGCAGCTACAAATGACAGAAAACTAGTAACTGTCTGGAACCTATAGAAGGAACCTACAAAGTGAGTGATCCCAAATTGTGATCAGATAATTGGAAAAAAAAATGTCGCTTCAAGAGATGAAGTTGTATTTGAGATCTCTGACGACTACAATATAAATTCCACTCAAGTGCTGAAAGCTAAATGCTTCATTGTAAAGTGGTAAATAAAAAATCAATGTCAAAATGTTAGTGCGCAGTGCAAATAATTACTACTTCCGCCCAATTTCTGCCAAACAAAGGAATGTTTTACAATGAAAAATAAAATCCATCGGAACATTTTGATAATAAACATTATGCTTCTCTTTGTCAAATCAAATTTTCTCCTTGCCTCTTCACTGCTCAACATCCAAACGAGAAAATAAAAGTATTGTTAACAGCAGAGCCCCACAATATTAGGTAAACATGCAATATGCAATTATGTTGTCACGTATTGCAAATCGTAATAGGACTTACGACTTACATAGAGAAATATGTGATGTTAATGTTTTTCTGCTTTGGAATTTGGAACTTTATTTTTTTTGATTCCTAGCATTTTCCTTCCGCGACGGACCTTTTTCATTACAGTTGCATCCGTCCACATATACCGTCCCCTCGGACATTATTTCACTACAAAATCAGAGGATTAGAGCTTTCGGTTGAGGTTTTGTCTGAGATTCAAATGTTGCAGCAAAGTGCTGATAGAATCTCAATTTGGGTGCGTTGGATCCTTCGATGGACATCACAAGTACATGCTGGTGGTTTTTGCAAACTCAGCATTTAATCATTTGAAGCATTTCCAAGCGTAACTGGTGGCAGCTGTGCAGTTTACACTTTTTTACACTAAGTTTCACTTTCAGACGACAATGTTTCGGTAATGATGGTTTATATGTGAGAGAGAGAATGAGTTTACAGCTGTCGCAGCGCACGGTGGCGAAATTCTGAACCCCAAGTCTGTTTCTTTAACCTCCCAGCTACCACTGCCCCAAAGTAATCCAATAAACAAACAACTGTGACTCTCCATTGCAGTGAGCGAAGTGTGTACCTGTGTTATGTGGACGAGTTCTAAAACCTGAACTATTTATAAATTAATGATCCCGCGATGCACGCCGTCACCCTGGTCACCTGTGTCACATCCAGTGTGTCACTTCATAAACGGAGGGGAAGTCCTTGTAAACGTGTTAAAACGTCGCTCCTCTCTGATTTCAATTGCGTTATTCAGAATATCGGAAAGCCGGGAAAATAACAAAACAATTCAAAGGGATGAGTCCTTCGCAATTATTGGCTTGAAAAGAAAAGCCGCCTTCATCACACACCCTTTTGAAAACATCCTGTGTAATGATGTGTCTTTTCATTTTGCACTATTTCACAAGGTTTGGATATACTTGGCACTTCTAAACTGAGCCATCTAT
Organism: Lipophrys pholis; assembly: GCF_963383615.2. NCBI lineage: Eukaryota > Metazoa > Chordata > Actinopteri > Blenniiformes > Blenniidae > Lipophrys > Lipophrys pholis. The sequence goes on from NC_137648.1 coordinate 8,929,058, forward strand.
GATATGGTTCCCTCAAGGCACCAATATTTTAAGTACTATAAAGGCTAATACTCAACAGTGGCATGCTCTGGGAATTATAATTTCCAACTCCATTCACATCTCTTTAATCCTTGTATCTCACCTATACATTACCTAAACAAGTATCTCCTATTTGTGACTTTTAATTAAATCAATGCTGGGACTTTGTGCATCTTATGCATGACAATCTTTAACTATGGTGTCAGTTTTCTCCTTTACATAAAACACATGGGTCACGTTTCAAAACTGGTGCGGATTCCGAAGCTGGACGACAGACAGTACCGTATGAATTACGTTCATCCGGTTTTTAATTAACTGGAATTGTTTTAGATCACCAGTCAAACATCTGTACCTCTCTTCTGGTTTGAACTCAGAGCTCAGTGGGAGAGGAGGAGTGAGAGGGAGAGATAAAGAGTGAGAGGAATCAGGAAATAGCTTTGCAGGTTTTAGAGAGAATAGACCACAGGGACAGGATTTTGTCAATACAGAAGCCCTGACTTCAGTCGGAGACTGAATAATGAACTGACTGAGAGCAGGATTTGATCACGGAGTCTCTTACTTTACAATTTAGTGCTAGTCTCAGCCCTTCACTTTTCACATTTGATGTGGCGCTTCAAATCTCTGCTGCAAGCTTTGGTTCAACCCACACGCCTCCTCTGCGCACAACGGTGCAGGTCCACGCCCGCTGTGTGGATCCCATCACAGAGTTTATTAGCATTTAGAAATGTTCAAACTGTTGTTAAGAGCACATGTTTATTTACAGTAACGTCATTTATTGAGCTCAACAGACAGATGCCGAGAGCAAGTGAGCCATTAACATCGAGCAAGTCAGTCAGCTCAGACAGACAGTAAGTCAGCGCAGAGCCAGTCTACAAATCAAACATCCAGGCAGTCTATCAGGCAGTCAGTAGTCAGCAGACAGACAGCAGGCTAGACAGGGTGGTGTCTGTAAATAAAAGATGCTCGTGAAATGGCCTGCAGATGGTAATTTTCAGTCTCACTGACAAACACCACTTCTGTGTCTGGCATCTCCCTCCTGAGCGAAGATGAGTCACCCAGAGTTTGGCTCCTGAGCAACCAGAACCCCAGCAAAGACCATATTACACATGCTGGCTCAATGCCGCATTTCTCTTGAATGAAACTGCCAAATGTGCAAGTCAGTGACTAGAGGAAGGCTCACCTTGCCCTTCCTTGTGGACTCCTGTGGGGTATTTTCCTTTTACAGGAAACACCTCTGGCATTGAACTGGAGCCCAGCAGCCACAACAGGAAGAATCCACACAGACTTGTGCTCCATCAATAATTTGATATGTGACTCCTTGTCAGTAGGTGTGGGGTTTTTTTAGGGTTTTTTTAACACAATGAACTTTTCAGTACAGTATTTGGAATAATGCATTAGCGAGTAATGTCTGTACTATTGCCACTAACACAGAAGTAGTTGATTACGACAATTAAAAAAATGCAATTAACCAAGTTACAATGCTAAATTGTTATTAATATAATTTTCCATATCTAAACTTCTGTCTTTTTGAATTTACAAAGCGGAAATGCACAATGCATGGAAAACATAATTTATTGTCGTTAAGGCAGTCTTTTGAAATAAGTCTAATTCTAACGCATATGTTGATATCACAATGAGAATACATTTACAATACATTGTGCAGCCCGCTTTTTTCCATGCTATACTGTGGCTGTGCATTTGACATTTATTTTTTTAGTCCATTTTTTTTAAATCTACGAAGGATTCATTCCCAATTTATGTTTTAGTAGACTCCAAAGTCAAGTAATTATAGCTGCTTCAACAAAATCATGGGCTACAAGGGATACTGTTTACTGTGTCAACTCCATTTCAGCATTTGAGATGTTCTGAAGTGCACATTTTCACCTCCATCTGTTATGCTGCACTGCTGGCGTTAATCCAAACCCAAACTACATAGGTGATATTTAAATTCTCATTTACAAAAGCTGCAAACAGCTTCTGGCTTCTTGATTGAACCATCACAAAATATATACCATTACGACGCTGAAAGTGGGGAGGCTATGTGGCACATCACATTCGACAAATTTCCAATTGAAGAGTGAAATGTTGGGAAAGTTGCAAAGTCAGTGAGAAAACAGCTTCAGAAGCCAGTGTTTACCGTCTTTCACTTTACCTGCGTGTGTGGGAACAGAGTATTGCTGTGCGTATGGGTGTTTTAATGGGACAAAAAGCTGCTAATTTTCTGTGCGCAAGGTGGAAATGAATGTACTCAGCTGATACTATGAAAAGAAGTAAATATCAACTGTTTCCACGTAACAATTTTTAATAACTTGCCCAACACTGACAGTTAAACTGTGGCACTAAAAACTGATGTTTTAAGCACTATAGTACTTTCTCGGGACAGAATTATCACACATTAGATTAATAATATTAATGGCTTCATTCAATTTCGCTGTGCAAGTAAAACATGCTTGTGTGCTTCCTTGTGTGATGCAATACACTGACAGACTTGATGGAAATACCGATTATCCTCCTGGTTGGACAGACTAAATGCAGTGTAATGACTGACTCATTGCGTTTTCTTCATTTGACAGACATGAAAAGGTTTCATGACGAAACTTGTATCATTCCACTGTATTTTATACACGATTCACACTATTCAGCAAAGTGACAAAAACAAGCCAGTATTATCACATTAGACAAAAACAGACCGGCCTGAGAAAGGTTGATCAATGTTTTCCTATGAGACTGATTCAGTCACATAAAAAATAAAACACCAAAGTGTTGCAGCCCTGCAGTTTTTGAGACGGCGCAGACAACAATATACATCATTGTGAACCATTTATTGTGTCATTGATCGCCTACAGAGGACGCACAAACTTTTTGTTATGAGTGTCCAGCAGGTGCTTTGTTCAGAAAATTGCAAGGTTGGCTGTTGTTGGCTACGTGCTGCTGCAGAGATAATCCTGGCACCAACACATTTGCCATTAAGTGTCACAATACTCCACCATCCCGATATTCTTCCCTGGCCATTGTCAGCAGGCCCTGTTGAGCTGCTATTGAATAGATGTGTTACATCAAGCAGGGTACAATGTAACAGGAACCTCAGCTTAGAAGGGGCTTTTGTAGCTCTGGGGACGCATTTAATTGCAGCACATTCTGAGTGATTTGAGCTGTGTGCACCTTCTCATTGAACTGGCTAGAAATGATGGTCTGACATTTCATTTGGCTCAGCCTTAGATAAGACATGAAAAGCTCAGACAAAGCCTCCTGTTTTTGACAGCATGGTAGACGACGCAGCTTTTAGCCGAGTTCCTCAGAGAACAAAGTGTAAACAAACAAACAAACAAACAAAAAAAAAAACTCAAAATGAAAAGGAAAAAAAAAAAGTACAACACAGCTTGGAGTTCAAATACTAATTTCTTTGTGAGTTTAGAGAAATGTTACAAACAAGAAAACAACAACCACAGTTTCTACCAGAGTACAGAAAGCCAGCAGCCTGCCAAGCCTAAGTTGATCCCTCGCCTGAGGGGGTCAACTGCAACTTTCTTTAATGTATTTTTAATCAGAATCACACAAAAACAAAATATTGTCACAGTTTCTCCAGACGGAATGGAAGTTGTAAAAATACAGATTCAGCAAAACAAAAATTAAAACATAGGTCAAGGAGGGTTACAAATGGACGGAATGCAATAACTCCATGAAAGCCTGGAGCTTGTGTGAAGCACCACCACTAACTTTTTCACTGTCTGGGCAGTAAAAACATCTCTTCTTCCCGTGAACTTTTTTTTTTTTTTTTTTAACTGATGTAAACAAAAGCCGGCCAGCTTTTTCTACCAGTTCTTTTCGAATCAATTCTATTTGAAACGTTCAGAAGCTGTCCCGCTCCAGAATACCTAACAGTACTGAGGCAAACAACTCCTGATCATATGCCCAGAGCTCAAAGGAGACATTTGCAATAATCCAAGTGTGGAAGCCAAGAGGAAAAACAAGCAGGAGTGATTGTAACTTGTTAAAATACACGGTTGGGAAATCTGCACACATTCCTGCCAGATGTGAAAGATTTTATTGTGAAAAATTGCAGTAACAAAACTGGTGTTCGTCCCATTCAGAAAGACAGATTAGCACCCATTGTGAAGCCCGGAGACATTTTAAACACACTTGCAACAGTATGTGCAGCCTTAATAGTTTGAAAAAAAAAAAAAGGGTCCTAAAAGATGCATGATTATTTAGAGGTGCTACATACCATAAATTCTACATATAAGACATGAAAAGCTTTGGAGCAACCCTTATCGAGAGTTGATGAAATGAAGTCAAACTGTTGGGAAAGAAAATGCTTCATTATTTTGTCATGTCACTCTAATTTCATTGTCTTCCTCAAGTCTGTACTAGTAATCAGTACCTAATAAATAACTATGTGTGTAACACCTCACCTGAAATGCCAGCTGGATGGGACTAAAAACTAAAAACGAGTACACAGATCACATTTCATTGGCGTTATATCAGTTCGATTAAGGAAGATGCTCCATCATGTAAATGGTGACGGTTTTTGAAAGGAACTGAATGACGATGAGAAGTAGAAGCAGGAAAAAGAATTGCATAAATAAGCAGGTGTATTAATTAAGTGAGCCAACATTAATGCAAGTTAATGTTAACTCACAATAGAAGCTGTGGATACGGTGTAATAGTAACATTAGATTACATGTCAGAGGATTGACATTAGTTCACTAGCTGAGTGAGATAGTGACTGATTTACACTTTACGATGGCTTCTAAAGATGTCCATGCTAAAGATAACCCTTGGTGTAATGGGACAAAAGAGCGACAGCAGCTCTGCAACTTCGAAAAAGAGGCCACAAAAACTACAGGATTCATAACTTATCATTTAATTTTAGTAACCAGTTATTAACTCATCACTGCTGAAAGTAGCAGCTTTACAACAGTCAGTAGTTTACACTGTTATTCACAAAACCGTTCAAGACCCAGTTATCCAGTTCCAGAAATGATTTCTAATGTATAATAAATTTTGCCGTTCAGCTCAGAAATAGAGGAGTACACACAGTACTGCACAATGCATATGTATGACAAGAAAAAGGAAAGATACTTCCACTCAGAGTCCAGGGACTTCACCTCCGACCTGTGCTCACACCTGTTCCCTTCCCGCAGAACACGTTCACTCTTTCACAAACACAAACTTAGACATTCATCGCATGCGCGCAGGTCCAACGAGGTGCTTCTCCTCTTTTAGCCTATGACCCATCAGCTGTTCGAGTCCCTTACTGTGCGGCTTGTTGGCAACACTATTGCCCTGCTCTGTCTCTCACCTTATCCGCTCGCTTTACTCTCTTTTCCAACTCAGTTTCCCAGCGAACTTTCACATTTTAAAATCGACTTGGTTAAAGTACATGTTGTGCCCGATTCACTGAAGTTATGGATAGAGCATGCAACATTTTATAGTCGCACAAATAAATTCAGCATTATGTTTGCATGCATGTTGCAGGTGATCAAACAACAATAATAACATGTGCGCCATCATGTGCAAACAGGGACATTCATGAGGATGTTGCATGCTTGAGTCTTGCTATGAAGTGATTGAACAGCAAACTAATTAATCAAGTTTGCACCTATTTTTATACACGTAAGCCTTTGGTAGACCGGGTCCTGTGCTAGCAGGATAATCATTATTAGATAATCCTAGTGTGAGCTTCACATAATGACTGTGTTCATCTAACTGGGAACTGCAAAATTTACAAGTTAGATACAAGTTGCTCCCAATTTCCACATACAAGACATGATGATTTCAAGGTTGATAATACTGAAAGTACTATTGGAACTACTGACCTGCCGTATGTCAGTTTGGTTAAAATCAAAAGGTTTTTCTTACGTTGACCATGATCCAACCTTTTTTCAGTATCTTTTTTAACATGAAGAAATACAAATTTTCATGTATGTGCAAAGATCCTGAGTGATGTTTAATTTGGCTCTGTGGTTTGCAAACACTTTTGCATTCAAAGTCAAAACTTACCTTAAAAAACTTTTATTTCGCAGTTAATCATGGAGGCACCATAAGATAGAGCATAAGGTAGAGCTTTTTACTGTGTTACATTAATGCATAAATGTAAGCCTCGGGTTCCCGATATGGCCCCAGACTGGCCGGAGAGCGGTTTGAACAGTAAGTAAATTGGAGATGACGGAGTCAGCTTTTTGGGCGGTGTATGTCTATTTGTTTTTTTATTTTCAAAAGTCCACAACCAAAAGTGCAAAGTGCAAAAAGTGCATTGGAGGATTCAGGCATTTGGCTTCTCCAGCAGCCGAAGCATGAATGATGTTATAAGGCGCCTTAAATACAGTGCACTCAATTGGATGAAACCATTAAAAACTCCATAGGTGATAAAAGTTAACCTTAGTGTCTTAAAACTAAGTTGAAATCCTCCACACCAAAACCACAACTATAAGTTAATGAAAGAAAACCCATATTAACAAATAAATCTAAAAACCAAACACCTAAGTAATAAACTAAATCTTATACCCTGCTAAAACTATGTGCAACACCCCACTTGCTCCTTCTCTTGGTTCAGCCCGGAACCTTCTTTAACAGTGTCCGTGCCAGGGGGAATCTTTTACCCGGACATCGGCCTGAACACAAGAGAAGAAGGAAAGCAGAAACTCTCCTCTCACACATCGCACAACACTCTCACCCACATCTTAAAACATTCACAGCACACACACAACTAAAAGAATCAGCCACCCTTAAATACACCTATATTGCTTCAATTTATCAATTAATTGTTGTGTTTCCTCCACAGACGGCCGGCTCTACGGACGACAACAGAAGATTCAATAAATAAGTTAAAAACAACAATTGTGTGCAAATTTCATTTCTATGTGCAAATAGCCTGATGTTAAAATGCTGTGAGTGCTTAAATGAGGAGTCCGTTCCTCATTACACTAAATTTAAACACAATTTAGGAATATAGCCTCACAACCTTCTAGCCAGTACTGGGAAAAACTGCAAAAAAAACAAGGACAGGAAGAAATTCCTTTTTTTTTTTTTTTTTTTCTAGTATATACACAGTATTTTAAAAGCGTCTCGGTTTCATACTAGGGTCAGGACCCAAGTATTGCGTGATCAGGAAGTAATTGTCCTCAGCATCTTTGAAAGGAGGCACACACACAAAGTGTTTCTTCCCTTCACATGAAATGACACTGCTGAAATATTTACAAAGCCTTGACATGCAGGTTGGAAAAAATGCATCAGGGCTGTACAAGAAAAAGGAAGATACTTGAGGATGTGGAATATAGTAAATTAAAACCTTTGGAAGATGCATTTCATCCCAATAAAGATTCTTTTTTTTGACATTTCTTACCATGACATTTGAAAATGTTACAGCATTAGAATAACGTAAATAATATGAATAATAAGATTGATTCTATTTATCTTATTTATTTTCAAGGTTATGATAATATGTAAGTTGCTATAAAATGAAATGCAATACTGCCTTCACTTTGTCGCACTCGTAAGGCTCCGTGAGAAGCAGGAAGTCATCAGTTATTTGTATCAAAACACAGAGCATGTAAATTGTTTGGTCGCATTTAATCTTTTAGTCAAATAAATAAACAATTCAACAAGAAGTGCCATTAGGTACTTAAAATTACATCGTTGCTTGTTGTACCAGAACATGTAAGGTCTTATAAACTCAAACACTTTCACTTTATATTCTCTCCCAGTGTAAAACTGACATCAATATTTGACACTTATTTACTTCAGTGTGTTAAAAACACGTACAACCTTCAGATAAATTACGCTCTCGCAGCTGCAGACTCGGATAGCTCATTAACAGCATGATGCCAGCCGCCACAACGCATGCCACTGTATCGTGAAGAGTAATACGTCTTTACAATGTGACTGAATCCACCGAAACCTCCCATGATATGTAGCATTAAGAGTTTTAAAGAGCACACCATAGATCATTCACACGTGTTGAAATAAACCACGGTGCCCAAATGTTAAACTGGCTCTACCTGTGGTGAAGCAAAAGGCGACTACCAGATGTTGCCAGCTAATTTATTACTGAGCTGCGGGGATTCAAACTATCACCGACTGTGTAGAATTAGCAGATGGAACATGTGCCATTCTTTTAAAAAAAAAAAAAAAGTCAAATGTTTCCCAAAGCTGGCATATTTTTAGTAGGTATTATCTCACTGATGAAGTATTGATGTGTCTGATAAGTTTGGTTTTTATTGGCTATTCAACGCAATAAAATGAAGTCATGATCAACAGCTGCTCTGAGAGAAGTGAGGTCAGAGGGGCTTATGGGAGAGACAATTATGAATACACCACTGCGCCAGGGGCAGAAATTTCATGTCGGGAACCAAAGATTCTCAAGAGCAATGCTTGACAAGGGCATTAAAAGTGGGAATAATTATTATAAAATAAAGATGTGGTATTAAAACTAAATGTCACAGACATCTGGCGTTAGTCACTAACTAAACTACTTCAAAATTGATCAAGAAAATGAGTGTGTTATGCTGGTTTTAATTGCCTGCTTTAAGTGAAATACACGCATGTAGCGTTGAGCTTCTGAGCTGGTGGAGCAGACCAGCACAAACGCTATCAGTGCACATTATCATCCATACCATCATACCACCAAATGATTTTTTTCCAACACTTCTTTTTTTATACTATTTCACCCAAGTTACTGTTATATGGCACTAATACTCTAAATATTTTTGGACTTTGGCAAAATATCCATGCAAAGCACAGGGAGAACATGCAAATTTTAGAAATAGGTCCAAGCTGGGGATATTGTTGTTGTGAAGTTAGAGTGCTAATCACAACGCCGACATGCAGCCCCACATAATAACATAGTAATTCAAAAAAGGAATATATACTGTATGTTCAATAATAAGGGGACTAATTACTGTGCTGCAGTGGATAGCACTGTTGGCTCAGGTTCCACGTTTGAACCTGCTGCCCAATTTTCTATAATCCTGTGTATAATGTCTTAATATTTCCATAGTAAAAGAGTAAAACCCAACACCTTTAACACCAGAACGCACATCTTCTAAATCAGCACATATAGTAACACAGCCCTGACAATGAATTGCCTACTTGGGCTACCTTTTCATTAAATGTGACACACATGAAGCATCCCAAAGCCATCACTTCTACACTGAACACTCTCACTTCATAATCCGAGTGGACACCAGTCCTAATTACTCTTTTTCTCCTTATCTTGACAATCTGTCAATAATTCATGTAGACATGCCTCGTATTCATTGATTTGTCCGGCTCCTTTCAGAAAGTGTTCCGGCTGATCATGTGATTGCGCTTCGTACTGGGTGATTTATGATTATAGGAGAAGGCAGAATGGAAACAATAGCAGGAGGGGGAGATTTTATGCTCAGGAATAAAACAGAATCAATTTCTCTCCCACCCATAAGGCAACACGCCTCGTGGCTGCATTAAACCGTTAAGCAAAGAGGACCTGCCACCTTTCTGTCTCTTTTAGCGGATTACTCCTGAGAGGCTGTCACCCAAATCTGACATTTACTGCTGATGTTTTAGATAGACGATTTTCTTTTGCTGCCATCAGACACACCTCTGCTGTTGTGGATATATGGGGTGTGTCATTAGAACGAGCCTTCCTGTAACAATGTCTCAAAGATACTCTATGGGATGCCAGAGGTGGAAAGTGCAGTTGCAGCAGTACTGCGTTGTGGTTCAAAATCAGATCGAACAAAAAAGCTGATACAAGTCTGAACAACGAATGTTTGCAAGAATCTTCAGGAAAACTTATAGAGGATCAATTATTTTTATTGTTTAGTCTTATGAAATGTAGTTGTTCATGTCATATTTACAAACATAACATGAAGTGGCAGCAAACCTCTTCCCTAATAGTGAGACTGTCCACTTCCTCGCCTTCAGGTGGGCTTGAGAGCTGTTCAATGTCAAGTTTGGATGTTCTCCCTGAACATGCGTTGGTATTTTTTGCCTGTATGTGTAAATTTGAGTGTTCATTTGTCTCTGTGTTCGCTCAGTGATGATGTGGTAACATCAAATCAAAGGATAAATAATCAAATTCGATGTTATGATTGCGTCCTATGTGAAATTCTGGAAATGGTAAAATAGTGACAATGCACAACAGTTCTGCTTCACACAGATTAACAGAAACATTAATGGTCCTTTCTGCGTATTTAGACAAATTATTGACTCGAGTCAGGACACCTGATGAAAACATGAAAAGAAAAGAACTTTACTTAAACACTTTGCATACAAAATGTACACAGGTAATTTAATGTCAATTTGTGAGAATAAATGAAATGCATATAAAAATTGGGCTTTTTGTTTTTCTTTCTTCTCAAAATAAGAAATAATAATTGTCAAAAAAGCTCAAATATTTTTACCACCACCAAGACGAGAGCCAAATTCAAGACGTTTAACCGCTTGGGTAGTATTTTTTCAGTTTTAGTACTGGCTTTGATTAATTTTTTTTCTGTTCTAATTACTATGTAAGCGTGTATAAAGAGCCAGTAGAAGTTCAGCAGTCAGCCATCTTATAATTTAGACATTAAGTGAACAACAGAAACCCACTTTTGAACCAGTGCCAATTCTAAATTGGCTCTTGAGGCAACCTGTGGTATTAATGGCTTTAATATGAAAAACAAAACACAAAGCATCCCCGCTGTGCTCTGGATACAGTTAGCAGTGCATTGATGTGCTTAAATCGGCATAAAAGGAGCTGATACACTGTGTCATATTTCAAAGACAAATGTCTCGAAAATGAATCATGCCCATTCAAGCATATTATTTCTATCCCTGATCATGTGAAGTCACTCTCGGAAAATTATGGTTTCTCAAGGGGAGTCTCTTGACCCCTGCAAGCATTCAAAGATCCAACGAAACACATTTGAACACACACAGCTGTTAATGACATATTCCAGTGCGTCTGGTCTATTGGGGTGAATAATGCAAGAATTATTCAAATTGGCTCATGCCATTCTGTTCATTTTATTGTAATTGTAAATAGCACTGTATCAGATATGCAGTACCCAATGAAAACGGTTGGACATATTTAGCAATTTACCATTTTAAAAACTCAGAATGAGGAACATGTAAATTAGGCTTCACAGAAATGCCTGATTTGGGGAGTTTTGAATATATTGTAACTCATTAGCTGTCTGCACCTTGCCAGCATCCTCAAGAGCTTAAATAATAATCATCTCTAACATATGGCTAATAATGCTAATGTCATCAGAATGAGGCAAAGCTGGGAAATGAAGAAATAATAATTATACTTTCCATACTCAGCTTCCCCAGCCAATCACTTATGATTTTCAAAGGCCGCTCTGCGATTCAAAAATTATTTCCAAAGCGGAGCACATATGAATGTCTGGGATGATTGATAGCTCTAATTTACCTTCATGTAACGTCTAATATTAAACTCTGAATCATGCATAATTCAGACTGCAGGGCTGAGAGATGCAGAGAGTGCATGGTAGATGCATGTGACAAACTCACGCACGCACACAAACATGCAGAGCACATCACAATCCATGAATAGTTTTAAATAAGCAGACACACCTACCTAAAAATAGATACAGTATTCTCATGTAGAGCATTTTCTGAACCTAAAATATGCAGATCAAAATAACAAGCGGGTACAGTGGGTGGATTCTAATTACCTTTGACTTGTTAATCTTATAAACCTTTTATATCAACCCTAAATTAAGAGTATTGAACTAGATTATGGAGATAGAATTTTGAATGAAATAAACTGTACAAAGAAAGCACATCTTTACATATAAAATGTGTTTGTGCATTATAATGATAATTGACAATAAGACATCATTACATCCTCTACACCTCTCTTAAAGAAGCTTAGATTAAGGGAAGCCAATCCTAGATGAAAATGGCCACTTAAGTGCAACTTAAGTCCACCAAAGGGTTAATACACAGGGACAAACAAGTACTAAAACACAATTCATAAATAACCTACAAACCACATTCTTTATTAAAAAATAACCCATGCATACAAAGGGAGATCATGTAAACTTCCAACTAGTCAGAAAACCAATGTGCAACTTAAGTCTGAAAAAAAAAAAACATCAATTGTTTTCTGAATGATAACCCAGTTTCTTACTACTCTTACTGATAGATTCTGCTTTATTCAATCTACATTTATAGTTTCAACAGAAACTGGATTACTATTTGGATTTTACCATTATTATGATTTATCACAGAGCTTTTGCAATATCTGGCAATTACTATGTGTACACTCCCATGGCTCCAGTTTTCCATACCAAGCATTTAGCAATCTGCATTAAGTTGCAGGATAATTAGCGTGACTCTCCCTGGAATGTCATATAATAGGTCTTTTTGCAAAACATATTACAAATTAAACATAGTAAAATACCTTTTGACATTGTATTTGCTTTTAAGCTATCACAATGTAAATAAAATATAAGTCTTTGAAAATGTACCAAAAATTATTTTAACACACATCCACTAACAAGTATGTAGATATATTTAAAGACATCCTCACATGCATTACTCATATGTAAAGCAATATAAATGCATGCAACGTGATGAAAAACTGTTTGAAATCAATCCCAGTGTTTATCCTTGTACAGAAAAGGCTTAAAACTTGCTCTCCCATAAGCACAGCATTTCTTTAAAATGTACATTAGTGCCTCCAAGGGCATGAGCATGCTCAAATAGCCTCAAAACAGGCCATAGCGGGCCACAGAATGAGGGTGAGGAGGGTGTGGTTCACGGCTCCAGTGAATCAGGACGCTGGTCACAGACATCTGTGATGTGATGCCTGAGGCCTGTTTTCCTTGCTTTCCAAAGCCTCGGTGCAAGCCGTCAAACAGAGACAGCAACATTGATTACCTCGATCAATAATCCAAGGTATTTCTACTTTAGCATCTCTATGATATACAGAAATGTTTTACTCCAAGTCTGACAATTATTTAAAAACTCTCTAAAGAAAGGAATTAATATGTAATGGATTTGTCTTATAGCAGGAAAGATAAAGGAAAATACACTTGAATTTTTGTTGTTGTAGCCTGGAGCACTAAACATGCACATGCATATATATGCACATGGCTCAGTCAGGCAGCTGGGAAGAAGTGAGATGGTTGACCTAGATTGGGCGCTGGGTTTGAAGGCATGCAGGAGGAACCATCTGAATACAAAGTCAGAAATCTCAAGGCCAGCAGTCAAGAGAAACTGGGACGAAAGGTGGAAATAATTCCAACTTCTCAAATGTGGGTAAACTTCCTTCTCTCCTGTCTGATTTTTTTTTTTTTTTTTTGTATTGTCATTTGGGAACTTTTAAGGGCAGAATGTGGGATATTTAAAAAAAAAAAAAAAAAATCACATAACTTACGTTTTACATACAAGCACTAACTTACAGAAGTTATTTGTAAGACAAGAAAACAACTCACTATTGAAAGAAATATTGACCTGCAATGTCTTTTGTTAATGTAATGGAATAACTGTGGTGTTCCTCAACCAGATGAATTCAACTTGGGTTAATATCGATATATGAACAATGAAAAAATGACTAATATAACCAGATATATGTTGATTATACTGTTGGAAATGCTCTGAACTTGAAAATGAATTCAAACTAATCCAGCTTGAATGGAAGGTCATGATGAGTGCAGGGTTCCTCCCCTTGGCTGGCAGGCCAATATATACCATGGATCATAATATCTAAAATAATACTGTTGCTTCCTGAAATCGGAGCTGTCAGAAGTGCCACAAATTTCTCCGTCACCTCGAAAACCCAAGAAGTAACATGTACAGATAGTTACTGTTGCTCATCTCTCACTGCAGCATACATTAAGACTATGCGATACAGAAAAATGCTGTAGCATATAGAGAGAGGAGGGCCAGAACTATGACTAAAGGGAACAGGATGAAGCAACGGGATATAGGATGAGAAGGAAGTGACAAGAAACACGAGTAGAAGAGAAGGTGTAAATGGATGGGCCAGATCCCCTTCCGGAGTCTCTCTTATGTGTCTCCACACGATGTTGTTTCCTCCTCACCTGTCAGAACAATGTGAACCTGATAATCACCTTATAATCACCACTCACACACACTTGGAGCAAACAGTTTGACACCACAAAAACTTGTATGTCCATTTTGAAGTGACTTGGTTCAAGGAATGGTTGGTGGATTAGCTCAGAGATCTGCCTTCAACAAATACTGTTTGTCTCAACACCAGGAATTGACTGAGCCAGGCAGACATTAGACCAGCCTGCTTTGTATATATATATATATCTCACTTTGTAAAATCCACTCAATGCTCCTCAATTGCAAGAAAAAGGTGTGTAATCTATAGGATTTCATAGTTTTTTTATTCAATTGGTCATAAATATGTAATACTATCCACATGTAAGTCACAAATATAAGCAAGGACAAAGTGCTTAACCTATTCCCACACAAGCCACTATAATATTTTGTATTCCCATTGGAAATAACAATTAAACATCCGTAGTGCCAGTGGGAAGTGTGAGCCCAGATTTTAATAGGAAATTGCGTTCAAGTCCAAACGTACTGAAAAATGTCAAAGAGAAACTAAATAATATTCTCTTTTAACTCTAATCCATCTTTGTGTGGAGTTTGCATGTTCTCCATATGTGTGTGTGAATTTTGTTTGACACTCCAGTTTAGTCCCAGACATGTTTGAGGTAAACCGGTAACTCTAAGTTGCCCGTATGTGTATGCAAGTGTGTTTGATTGTCCCTCCGGGTCTGCCCAGTAATGGACTAAAAACCTGTCAAGTTTGTATCCTGCATTCCTCCCTAGTCAACTGGGATTACCTCCAGCCCCCTGCGACCCTGATGGATGGTGAATTTCTATTTCATGCTTTATGTTTGATTGTACTGGGATGTAGATTGAATCACATTGTATGACCAATTAATGCAGAAAAGGATTAAGTTCCACAGGGTTCACACACATTTTCTGGCCCTCGTTGAGGTATTGGCTCCATTAACACACATCAAAAGCCTTTCTGTTTCATTACTGCGTTCATGATGTGATAGATTACTAGTCCGCTCGGTCTTTAATGTACATGTATGGAATAATAATACTGTATGTACTATATAAGCCAGGAATTACAGCATATTCAATGATATATTTCTCATTCAATAACCTATGTCATATAGTAAGAATAGCGAATGTGTTCCCTGAAGCATGCACACCCATACATACAATGATGTGTGTTATTCCTGAACCCATTTATAGCAATGGAAATCTACTGTAGTCGGTCTAGCAGGAAAGACAGGGATCAAGGCTAACAGCTAACAACTGCCTGAGGGAAGGCTACTCATGGCTCTCTGCGTTTCTCTACAATCACAGAAAGCTCTCTTGAAGTCTCTGAGGCATTGTCCTCGACTTACAATCCTGTAAAAGAAGAGAAAACAATGCACATTTCATCCTGTTTGCAAACCTTGAATCATTTACCAGAGCAAAGAATCGGCCTTGCCTTTAATAGATGGACTTTGGAAAATTTGCAAGAAAAGAGAAAAATATGGAAGGTTTTTCTGGCCCCTGGGGTGAGCCAATATATCATACATTTTCTTTTTTTTTTCTTTACAATTATGTTTGCATACCACTGTATTCCACAGCTCTTGTCAAACGTAATGTTTTTTCTGTCTCGCCATGGTAAAAGTATGATTTGATAAACTCCTCAGCTGCATAATGTTACACGCTACTGTTTCCGACAAGTCCTGTTAAGGGTGTTAACAAGCCAGAGAAAACATTTCCTCATGACCCTATTGGACTTACTCTGCAGTCCTAATTAGGCAAAGACTAATTTGACACTCAACAACTTTCTGAAAACTTCTGTCTCTGTACTTTCAGTGCAATAGCCTATACTTGCAAGAGTAGGCATGAAGTAATAGTTTTGAAATAATGTGATGTAGTATTTTTTATTTATTTATTTTTGACTTTGTATAGCCTTCAATGTCTAACATTCAGCCCAATCCAGCTGGCTTTGCTGGGGAGATATGGCATCATTACCCATTTATCTACAAGCACAGGCAAATGTAGTTTGTTCAGACTGAGGCCAACGTGTGCAGTTCAAAAACCTTCATTATGTAATTGAAGGGGGAATCTGGCTTTACTGCTGTGGGCTACGAGTTCCAAAAAATTAGCCCTTGCAATTTGGCTATTTGGAAAATTGATTGACGTTAATAATGAGCGAGCTTTGGCCGGCTCTTCCAAGACCCTGCAGCGTAAACTGTGCAGGCGATAGCCAGTGGTGAACATAAAAGCTCCAAATATAACTGCTGTCACCAGCTATTTGCTACAATGGCACAACCTGGAGCTGTCCATGGTGCTGAAGTACACGACTACCCCCAGTGTTTTCCTCTGTGCACTCGTGAAATAAAGATAATAGGAGATGCTCTACAATTAAATGATGTTTCAGTCCTCCAAGTAGTGAATAAACAATGTATATGAAAGCTATACAAAGCTGAAAATCATCAATAATTTATTAACTGAGGGGAAGAAATCTGTCTGCAGTCATTTTTTATTTCCTGCCTCTCTCCATGCCTCTATAGCCACTACTCCTGATTGCATATTCAGATATAAATACATCCATATATACATCGCATGAAACTAAAGTGCTCAGATTCCAAGGAAAATACCGTCAGAGTGCATCACTCTTGAGTCATCACTCACCCACTTTTTCTCAATTATCATCTGAGCTGACTTCCCCTCAGCACTAACCTGTTAATGCCAAAAATTACATGCAACTCCAGTAGCACCGGCAGAGGAAGGTTGAGTGTGACTAGAGAGAAGTGTTTCTAAAAGCAGCTAAACCATATCGGGTTATATACACTCGGAGACACGAACAGGGATTCAATGTAGGACAGGAGTGTGTGTGTGTGTTTGGGGGTGGGGGGGCATTACGTGGACAGGCAGCAATGAGGGTTTGGTGATATCAGATGATAACCTTGACCATGACTGTCATCATGCGCTCCCGTATAAGATGATAGAACTGGCATTCAAAGCAGACAGGAACCAACATTTACCTGGCTGTTATCTCTGAGACAGCAGGCCTGAGTCAGCCTCAGATCTTATGAAACAGTGCATTCCTCTGTGACAGGGACCAAAAGGGAAAAATGAGATATAACTCCAAAGAAAAATGGGCGGTCACCTCATATCTGATTCTGGTTTTTATTAGTTTCACAAGTCATAAACCTCCAAATGTTTGGATCCCAGCACAAATGGTATCTGGAGATACTCGTCTTCCTCCTCCTTTTGAAAAGCTTTCCAGCTGTTTTTTTTCTTTGTTATTCATGTGTCCACTTTCTTCTCCACAAGCAGGACAATTGCAGTGTGACATCACATCTACCGCCACTCAACAAGGAGAGCGAGAGATCAAAACTTTCCCATCACAGTGTTATGAACAAGCTGGACAGGGACAAAAAAAAGAGAAATATGAAAAAGAAAAGAAGGCATAATAAATCAAAGCAACAAACAGAAATGAGAGCGAAACAAGGGCCATGAAGCCAGAAGCCTTCACAGATACTCTGCTGATGTATAATAAACATGTCAACAACCTGCAGGTGTAAAACACAATCTTGAGTACTTCTATGACGCAGATTATATGTTAACGCCCTTATATAAAGGACACTGTCGGTGCAGAGCTGCTTGAACTGTGACTCAGAAGTCACACACATTGCCATTCCACTCCATCCACTGCAGCAGTTTCCCATTTACAATGTCACCACATCTTACCACTATATAAAGTTTTATTATTTCAATCCATAGCAGAGTCTGCTGTAGAGTTCACCGCAGTATGAAACCTATAAAGCCACAGAGTAGCAGCTGTGCTGCAGGACGACAGGAAGTGTGCCCCTTCACGTAGGATAGGAGAGATCAGGAGTGTGAACATTAGCACATCCTATCCTTCACAACCTTGAAATCTTGTGCATATATAATTTATGAGGTGACAATAATTGCGAGCATGCATGCTTGATGCCGCTGCTGTCTTGGCCAGGGCTCCCTTGAAAAAGAGATCTTGCAATATCAACGAGAGTCACCTGGTTAAATAAAGGTTTGGGGTTTTTTGTTGCAGGTTTTCTTTTTTTAAAGCACCGGAAGCCCTCAGCATTGCCATGTGAAAGCTATTGTGCCCATATTTAACCATACAGTGACAAGATTAACCATTCCAAAAACTTTCTGATTGAGTATGAAACAAATTTGATACATTAAGAACATTCTGCATGGCATTCTCTGTATAGATCTGCCACTGGAAGTGATATAAATGAGTATTAAATTCCTGTTGCAACTCCACCGGCAGTCCAGGGAGACAACAGCAAAGGACATTTGTCAACATTAAGGTTTTGAAACACAATAATGTCAATACTCTAATTGAAAATAATGTGGTGTAACACAAAATGCTCTAAATTTTTACTCTCTGTAAGACATGCTTTCGCCTGAGACAACTGTGGCTGAGTGGACAGAGCGGGTCATCTTCAATCCAAAGATTGGTGGTCCCATCGCTCATTGTCCGGTATGTGCAACAAAAGTTAAATCTTTTGACATTTTCAACCACATTGTCCTACCTGTATTGTTATTTATATGTTGTATATTTTAACTTACTTCCATGCGTCATATGAAATCGACACTGTATGTTTTCATCCAGTGTTTTCCAGGGGAATGGTTGCCTTTCACGTTATCCAACATACCAGATCCATCTTATTCCAGACTTCATCATAGCTTCATGAAATTTACAACATGATTGCTGGACATGATGTTTTTTTTGTAAACTCTTCTTAGAGGAATTACTGAAATATTTGAGAGTAGAAGCCTGACACAGTATGACACATACTGTTTTAAGTGTCAATTTGTTTTAACTGAAATGCCTTTTTGAAGCAAGAAAAGTGAGAAAAAGAACATATGATGTGTCATTTATTTATAATTGACCAAAATTGCAGGTTTCACATGATTTATAACTCTACAATTTGCCTTTATGAAATCTATTTTTTACTGGGTTTGTGTAAGAGGTTATAAAACCTTGTTCACATGTTTCAGACACTATCCAGCACGACTGCCCTAAAATGTAATCTGTACAATGAGATTTACAATCAAGTCTTTTCTCATTTGTCTTTTGGGTACTGTGATTAAATATGGTGTCAGAGATTTTCATATTTTATTAGATTGTCAAAATGAAAGCATCAATCGGGTGACATCAACTTCAGCTCTCCAACTTTGAGAAAGTGTGCTTTCTATTACAAAAGCGCAAAATACAACAGTATCTATGTCAACCAATAAAATATGGCAATTTGTTGTTATAAAAATCCCACCCAAGCAATCTCTATGTTATTGTGTCACAAAAAACACTGGAATAGCCATTAATTATAACGTATCACTTATATCTCACAGTGAAATTCTGCCAAGCCTAAATGCTAGGATATTATTAATAAATAAACCATTTTGTAAAAAGATAATTTTGTACAGCAAAGAGAAAATAAGAACAATCAATCTTGCATGTTGGGAGGCTTGTTTAATTGGCAACAACACATACTGGCACCATCTGATGTGTGATGCATAGATGTGAAGAGGTGACGCCCATGTGCACACGCACGCATGTGGAGTGAAGACACACAAGAAAGGCTCGGATGTTATTTCCGTGAGCTTCCAGCTGCTCTCAGCTGCGAGTCTGCCTGTTGGTTGTGTTTGATCCCACTGAGATGCCGTACATCTGTCAGAGGCAGGGAGATCCCACTGGGACTGTGCTGCCTCCCTCCACTCAGCATGATGTCATCCTCCAGCTCGCTAACCCTCGCTCGCTTTCGTTTTCTCTCTCTCGCCGTCACTCCCACAAAATCTCTCACCACCAACCTGCATCACTCCTTATCTCTGCCTCTTGCCCCTCTTTCTTTCTTTTATGTACTCATGTCATATGATCTCCTTGGGGAGATTCATCTTCAGAAGAATTCTACTTCTCATATGGTATTTTTGTTACTTTTTTCATGTAGATTTATCCTCATCATAATTTTTTTCTTTGTTTTCTAGCTTTGTAATGTTGCTCACGTGAAGCCACACCCATAAAGCAGAGTCTCCAAGACAGAGTAATACAATAACGGGTGTATACGCCTCGCATGTGCATGTGTGTGTTTGTGCATATGTATATAAAGTGTTTGAATGTGTGAAGAAGATATGTGCCAGAAAGAACTGCAGCTGTTCTGGCATTTCAGCGCTAATGTTGTTGTCCTATTCTCCCCCTTATCAGCCACAGAACACATTCCTCTAAACCAACGCACGTATAGCGTGCGTGCGTGCGTGCGTGCGTGCGTGCGTGCGTGCGTGCGTGCGTGCGTCCGTGCGTGCGTGCGTCATGTTTAGCCATAATTGTGAGTGTTTGTTTGGCACAGCCTGAATAAATGCGTAACATCATATGCAACAATGTGTGTGTGTGTGTGTGTGTGTGTGTGTGTGTGTGTGTGTGTGTGTGTGTGTGTGTGTGTGTGTGTGTGTGTGTGTGTGTGTGTGTGTGTGTGTGTGTGTGTGTGTGTGTGTGTGTGTGTGTGTGTGTGTGTGTGTGTGTGTGTGTGTCAGAGTTACAAAATACAGGGCGATACGACAAGTGAGAGGGAAAAAGAGTGAGAGAGTGAGAAAGATAACAGTGTTCAGTACTCCCTCTCTTTAGGTCCAAAGCCCTTGGGTGGCACAGATGAGTTTCACTGTGTTAATCTCTGTGTAATAACTGAATCACAGAGAAAACAATAGAGCCCTTTCACAAGCCAAAAGGCCTTGGGGCAGCTGGTTTGTCTGCAGTGTGTGTGTGTGTGTGTGTGTGTGTGTGTGTGTGTGTGTGTGTGTGTGTGTGTGTGTGTGTGTGCGTGTGTGCGTGTGTGCGTGTGTGCGTGTGTGCGTGTGTGCGTGTGTGCGTGTGTGCGTGCGTGTGTGCGTGTGTGTGTGTGTGCGTGTGTGCGTGTGTGTGTGTGTGTGTGTGCGTGTGTGTGTGTGTGCGTGTGTGCGTGTGTGCGTGTGTGTGTGTGTGTGCGTGTGTGCGTGTGTGCGTGTGTGCGTGTGTGCGTGTGTGCGTGTGTGCGTGTGTGCGTGGTGCGTGTGTGCGTGTGTGCGTGTGTGTGTGTGTGTGTGTGTGTACACATGTACAGCATATCTGCAATTTGAAAACGAGACATGAAGCACTCTGTCTGATCTGAATAAAGTGAGCGAGGTTATATCACTTTTTCCTGACTTGTACTTTCCAAACATCTTTCCACAAAACCAAAGACACACAAACACTAAACTAAGTTCATTTGATTCATTATAAATCAAACGCATTGTAGTTGAACATAAAACAAAAGGGATGAACCTCGAGTATTGTTCCCAACGTGACTTTCCAAGATGCTGTCAAGTCTAATTCACGTTATCTCATGACTTTTCATCTACAGCCTTCGGTCTTTCCTTCATTCCGGTGACTCCACAATCATGTGACTGGGTTCTGTATCAGCGCTTACTAAAGGAGACGTATGGGATGCCAAAAAGTTACCCTCCTGGTGTCAGTGTAACTTTTAAAAGTGTATGTTTGTGTGTTGGGGGGTGATAGATGAATAGACAAAGAGAGAAAGAAGCATTGCTTTGCCAAGAGAGAGAAAGATTGACAGAGAGAAGAATGTACTTTGCCTAGAAGCTTTTCTACAGTCTGGTCTCTTGTCCAAGAGGAACCAAGCTATTGAGATTATTTGAGGGTTGGCTCTGTCGAACACATTGAGTCTAGTTAAGTGCTTTTGTTAAAAAAGTAGCATCCGGAGCTCAACACAAGGACACAACCACCTCCTTTCACTGCCCTCCAAACACTGTGGTTGAATTTGGTCAACAATGATTGCCATGGGAACATGTGATTATGTTACCACTGTTTAAAAAGGTTAACAAGGCGCATGATGGGACAAAGAAGCAGCAACTATTCTAAGTCATGAAAACAATTCAATATCCAAATATAAATAAAAAAAAAAAAAAACAATTTGCTGTCACTAATGGTTGGTATTTACTTAAATCTACTGTTTTGTCTGTATCGGACAAATAAATATAGGTTCTGTTGTGAAATGGTAAACAAATACAAACAAATGAAAAACAAGTATTTAAAACGTAAAGGCAAAGCCGTCCTGAACAAAAAATCATGGAACCAAAACAGTGAAGAAGCAGCATATTATGTATCCGAATTAATTGCAGGTCATTTTAAAATTCATTTGAATTACATTTTGGGAAGAAGTGATAGCCCGACCACCCAACTGTCTACTCTGGATATGCATTCACAAACATATCGCATCGTTAGGCTACTGCGAACCGAGACAGACGAACATCTCAACAATGGAAGACAAGTATGTTAATCTAACTTTAATAGCGCAACCGCTATCTTGTATATTTAGTTATGAGCATCTAAAGATCTAACTACATTGTCAGGTGCTAAAATTGAAGGTGATTGGCTACATGGTGTCACATGGTTGTGTTGTGGTACGCACGCTCATCTCACAGTGGAGAATCACCAGGCTTAAAGGGGTCATATTTTGCAAATTCAATTTCTAATGGTTTTCCAACAGTAATATGCATCCTCATACCTTAGAATGACGCCCCAGAAGTGAAGAAAATCTGTCATCTGTCTCCCTGGCTTGGTTGAATTATTCAAAAGTGTGTTGGGAATCAGAAATCAAACCCTATATAGTGTCATCAGGGGTTTAGCCAATCCCAATCAAGGTAGGCCCTCCCTTTGACTCCTCCCACAATTATGTAGCCCTGCCCTGGCACATGGCACCACAAGAGGAAGTACTGCCTCCTCTTCCCAAGATGAGCATTAGTGGGCGGAGACAGCCCAGCTCACACAGACACAGCAGATTCTGAATGCAGCTCATATAATCGAATATTCAAATGGGTTAGAATCAAGTAAGAGTGGGATTTGGGGCAATGAACGTTTTTTGGACCAATGAGACTCATGTGAAAGTATTGAAAAGCTGTATAATATGACCCCTTTAAGTTCAGGTTTGCTGGCCTTTATGTGCTTCAATGGATTTTCTGCAGATCCTCCATTTTCTGCTCTCTGTCTAAAAACATAAATTTTAGTTTCTGAGTTTGATTGACTCATCTCAGCCTTTCCAAAATACCCTTCCATAAGCTATTTTTTGCTTTTACAATTTCAGTACATTTCAAAGTGTACTATTCCCCTTTTGTCATGGAAAAATTCTAACTTACAATTCTATTTTGTTTGCATATCTATGTAAGTGAATAATCTGTTGGTTTTGCTACCTCCCTGCAGTTTTTCATCATATGAACTAATAAATTAATCAAAGAGTCTAATACAAATACAAAAAGCCTGAAAAAGACATAATATTACAAATCTTGTGAAACTGGTGTCAAGGCAACAAGTTTTCTATATTTGCAGTAGAAATCTAACAGTTTTGCACATTTGATTCACACTTTTATGAGATGATCACTTTAAAGTTGCATTAGAAAAATAGTAGCCTGATAGGAGCCGCTATCCAAAGCCAGTGCCGCTATTGGTGCAGAGGAAACATCCTGCAACACCACATATGAAGCACAGTGGTTCAGGCGAAACTAAACAATTCTGTTGAATGCAAAATGAGCTGACAGACATTTGACGCCATTTTAGCAGGAAGACAAAAGGAGACCGTTTGATGTGAGAAAATGATAAAATGACAAAAACTGTAGAAAAGTGTTTTTCATTGGGTCTTGAAGAAATACTTTCTTTCATTTTGTTAGCATGACAGCAGACCCTGCAGACTCTCCCCTAAGGCCAATTCTCTACACCAGTACTGCCACAGCAAACAGTACAATAAGTCTAATATTGATTAGACTGAATCAGTACTTTCAAGGAATTTACATAAAAAGTAGTGAGACAAAGACACATCCCCTCCCCCCTCTTATTTACCATTTTATCACTTCCTCTATGGGGTGAGAAACTATTATCTGTGCTGCCATAGCAACCAAATCAATCTGTCTATTGGTTACCATGGTTTCACCACAACTGGACCTTGACACCATGGACCCACGCTGGTAACCTGCTGACCCTCAATTTACCCTGCAGCCCATGTGACAAAAACAAAAAAAAACGAGGCAGTGTGTGCATGAGCCAGACACTGCATGGAGAAATGTCCTGTGCTGTTTTCACCAGTCAGCCAACAAAGAGAGACCAGAGCTGGACATGAAGCTGAGGGCCGTGAGCCTCTGCTGGAGAAGCTGGTGGAGCCCTCCGTACTCCGTCTGGCCTCCTGCCGTCTGACTGAATGCGCCGTAATGGGAGCAAAAGCAACACTGCCTGACTAACCGTGAGAGAATGGAAATTCAATTCGTTGCACAGTGTGAGAGCAGAACATCCTACGCTGTATACATGACAGAGGAAAAGTACGCAAGGGCATGCGTGTGTCTGTTGTATGCCTTGTGAGTGGTCATACTGGATGTGCAGGTGCGTCTCCTTCACAAAACTCACTTCACTGACCCATTCAAATCACACCATGTGGAGGGAAAAATGGGAACCGACTGCTCTTAAAACATGGTTTGCTGCAATACCCTCCTGGTGGAAGACATGGAAGTGATGTAACACTTTGAAACACTTGACGAGATCTAAAAACTTCCACTCTTGGCTCACCCGCTCTCCCATCATCGTAACAGTTTACGGCTCGGTGTGCTCGCGGGCTAGGAGCCTCAAAAAGATCAAAGCCAAACACCTCACAGTCTCTTTGGTTTCATTAGACCTTGTGATCCCAGATTATCTAACAGTTCAACACACTTGTCACACATCAGTGAAGAAGACGCTGCAATCAGAGTCTCATTTTCTAACCTTCAGGGGAATGAAATGGAAAAAAATAATTTAAATCTAGGTATTATTTCTTGATTAGTAGAGAATACGCATCTTTAAATGCACGCTTGGAAGACCATGCTGGAAAAACTAAAAGGCATCCAGGTGCAGGTGAAAATGGAGATAATAAATAACTGGAAAAATGTGTGTGTTTAATCGAGATGCTGACTTGACTTCTGACCTTCTCAAGCGGCAGTGCAGTAAAACGCTAGAGGAAAAATGTACTACTTTAGAGCCACTCCTATCGCTGCATGCTTAAGGTCTTCATAAATAATAAATGCTACACAGTTAAAAATCACAAGTAATATTTAAATGTGACCTTTTGATTCTGGAAACACTAACATTGACCATCGACCAAATGAAGCAGTGCAGATAGGACAGCCTCCTTACAATAAATGTAATCCTTGGCATTGCTCACTGCAGCCGCGAAATCAATATCATTTCATTTTATCTATTGGAGAGGAATATACAGTCCATTTCTGGGTAAAAACTTATGCGAGCCAAAGGTTCCAGTGAGCAAACATCTTCCATCATCCCACGTCTGCAGTATGGGAGAAATTATTAGAATTAATATCGTGTAAGCAAACTGGCAGCAGTGAAAGCAGGGAGTAACTAACTACTCTACAGCTTTCTGGCTCCGTTTCCCTGCAGTCTGTGAACATACACGTCTGTGTGTGTGTGTGTGTGTGTGTGTGTGTGTGTGTGTGTGTGTGTGTGTGTGTGTGTGTGTGTGTGTGTGTGTGTGTGTGTGTGTGTGTGTGTGTGTGTGTGTGTGTGTGTGTGTGTGTGCTATCGCAGGGCTGTAAAGTTGAATTTTGTTACAACTACAGCGTATATAATCAATTGTTTGTCTCTTGGTTTTGGAAAATGTGTCGTCTTGTCTTTCTGCAGTCCACAGAGAAAGAGCGAGGAAAGAAAAAGAAAGATGAGAGTGACAGAAACGGGTGTGTTTGCCATTTCTGTGCATTTCGGGGAATCAGCAAGTCCCCTTTTTTCTCAGTCCCTTTCAAAAGCGTCTCTCTCTCTCTCTCTCTCTCTCTCTCTCTCTCTCTCCCTCTCTCTGACATAAAGACATTCACTCCAAATCTCTGGCACACGCCCAAGCGTGGCAGATTTTGAGCCTAATTGGCCTAAACAACAGCGAGGGGTAGCTTATCTTTGCAAATGACTGTGGTTTCTCATAAAGAGTGTGTGAGCAGAATTTCTTTGGTTTGTTTAAAACAATCCTTTAATATAAGAGTCTAAAAGTTCTAAAGTAACACATGCACATGCGCAAGCCAACAGAAAATTAACTCCAACAATGAAATTACAGGCAAAACGAGTAAAAGACCACGTCACCATTGCTTCGTGAAAATTTCTTAATCAGATTTGTCAGAAGCCCACGCATTGGATCAATCAGTCTCTGAATTTTTTTGTTAAATAAAACCTCCAACACTTATTTCTTCTTCTCAAAATATTTCTTCTGTTATCGCCATCAAACAATGCTGGCACAGGCACAACCAAGAAGCCTCACTTTGTTTTCTGTGTCTGTTCCCAAGGTTTGGTATCCACCAAATCTCAAAATACACCCAACAGATTCCAGCCGTAATTGGTGCGTTCAACAGTGAGGGGTGGCTTTACTTCATGAAAGCATGTGGGCCACTTTTTTTGTATTTTTCCCCCCTATTTTTTAAAACCAATTTTCACAACCGTAATCGTTCCAAAACAAAATGTTTTGCCGTCCGTTTCTTGCGAGCAGGAGACAGCAGAGGCTGATGTACTACTCTGGTGCCACTGTATACATACATCATTAGAAATTCATGAGCTGCACAATATCTAAGTTAATTTATATGCGGATATCAACAGAGAGTTACTTGATGAATTATACATAGCAGATGCAACCCACAGAAGACAGATGAGTGAAATTAATGTGCATTTGCAGTTCTCCAGGCGGGCTGTAGTCGGGGTTTCTGCACAGTATAGCGATGATATCACAGAGAATGAAGAAGTAACATCCGATGCTATTTATTATGAAATCTGATGTTAAATGAGTAACAATTCCGCTGTGATAATTGAGCCCACAGTTGTGTACATCTCTACTAAATGCTATATATGTTGAGGAAAGTGGCATTGTTGAATAATTCCTCAATATAAAAAAAAAAAACTCCTCATAGCTTCAAATCTCTAATTAGTATACTCAATTTATGCACTGAGATTACTTTAATCTTTATTTGATATGTTTTAACTCTCATAAGAAGACTATTATACTGACTTTGCCGCCTTTATCATTTTGTTTTAAAGGTTTGTTTTTGATCTTACACTGACATCCGTGAATGAAGAGAACTGCGGCTTTTAGGAAAGCATGTCAACGTCCGAGAACCTAATGCTCTGATCCCCAAACTGCAAAATAGCCAAATTGAGGAGACAAAATAGATATAAGTTATGTGACAATTTTTCTAAGTGGCATGTATTGTGGGAGCCTCCGTCAAAGTTTTCTGCACTGACAACTTGCAGCCTTTGCTGGAAATTGTCCACCCCCGAAAAAAAACAAACTGTGATGCAGTCAGTAGAATTTCACTAAATTGCCACGTACCTCAAGCATCAACTTGCTTACTTAGAGATCTTAACAAGAAGCATTTCTCTTCCCAATGCCTGTGATATATAATTCATGGATCACCAACAGCGTCACACAAGACATGCACCTTTATCTTCATCCACCTTTATTCTTCCGTAACTTCACATTCTGATGAGTCTTTGCAGAGCATGTTAGAGTTACAGAGAAAATCTGCTCTGTACACTGTTACGTTAAGAGAAAGCATTTTGTTGTCAGGCACGCTGGATAACAAAGGATGCCCCAGGAGGAACTGGGCATAAATAAAACTGCTGAATATCAGGACCAAGCATATGCAGCTTACACTGACACGAGCTTTACTCAGAACAAGCACAATGTAGAGCTAGACAGAAAACCTGCCTTTGTTAGCTCAGGGACGGTGAAATGAAATCGAATAATGTGGACAGCAGGAGCAGAGGCTCGACTGTGGATGTAGCTCTCCAGTGTCAACACACATCAATAAACAAGCTAATAAAACGCCCCGTGGTCAAAACATTATTTCAGCTGCTGTTCTTTCAGATTCATCTAAACACTCACAGCTAAATCCTCCTTGCAAGTCGTGTGGGTCTGCGTTCTACAGGTGGCAGTTGTCACTGATGTCATGTAACATTTCGGGGGTTTTCAGAAGCGCCTTTTAACTTTCCTTCTTGTCTTCCTCTCATGTCGACCTCTTCCTTTTACTGCCTCTGTGATCTCTCATGTCAATCTCTCTTCTTCCCTCCATTGATCCAAGAGGACAAAAAAAATCCACATGCACATAAACCCCCCACACACCCGGGAAATAAACCAAGGTGCCTCAATCCATAAATGAGCTATATTGGGCAGAGTCGCATCTCTCTCTCTCTTTTTTTTTTTCATGTCAATTGCATCGTTTCTGCAGATGTGAGGAAGAGTTTGATTGGCAGGTGGAAGTAGCCACAGTAATGCTCAGCTGATAAGAATCACTGTGTGCTGCAGATGGGCAGATGGGCTGTCTGCCGATCCAACCACAGGCATGGGGGTATGGCATTTATACCACTTGGCTAGCCTCAAGCTTTTAAGATACAAACAACATTTTGCGTGCATGTGCATGTGTGCATGCGTATGTGTGCACGACGATAAAGGGTCACATATTATTCAACATCTAGTAGAAAGTAAGGAAAAGCAATATGATGTTTTGATATTTCGTTTTTTTGGGGGGGGTAAAGGGCAATACAGATATTACTTGCCAAGAGGCCTTTTTTATGTTGAAGAAGAGTGACACTTCTCTAAAATTCATTTCAACTCACACAGGGCAAACTTTGAAATAAAATACAGGTTGTTGGTGGAAAGAAAATTCTGTCGATATATGATTGGCAGATAAAAATTAAGCTTCTAGTGTGTCTGATGGTAGAGATGACCTTCACTCCTCCAGCCCGTCACTCGTGACTCTTAATCTATTCTTAAATCTATACTACTTAATCAAATATTCAAACTTTTCTAAATTATTAAATTTGTATTTATTTTTAAAGATACTCCAATGTCTTTTCTCCAAACAGTGTTTCTTCTTGGGGACACTGTGTAGACTCACCCGTAAGCAGGTGTCTCATGACAAATGTGTGTTGCTAATCCCACTGATATTAACAAAAATACAAAATACTTAAAAAAAGATTGTATTGCATATTTTCCCTCTATTTAAGCAAAGTGCTTTATTTTTCCCCTGTCCTTCAAAAGAATACATGTATAAGGGTGCCAATGATACATAATTATGTGCAATGTTAATTTGGCAGATGCTGTAACGGGTTAGTTTTTAACATATTTTACAGACATCTAAAGAGAAAAGGAGCTTTTTGACTGAACAATGTGAAACTTTTTGATTTTGAAGACGACTTTGAGCATGTGTTTATGGCACATAAGGCTGTTTACTTTACGCTGAATTCAAAGAAATGAAGTATATTCAGATAACACCCTGAAGGTTATTATTTCAATGGATGCCCTAAAATGGGAAAGTGGATATAAGTAGGAAGTGGACCGTGGAACTTATTTAATAACTTTCTGTTTCAGGTAGAACACATCCCTTTATAAACCCAGTGTGTTTGGTTAAAGTAGAGTTTCAGAAGACAGTAATCAAAATATAAAGTAATTTATCTGAGTTTAAAATAAACCTGACAAATTGTGATATTATGGAACCACATCTGTGAAATTAAGTTAACTTTTTGTTGATTTAATTAATTAGTCTGAGAACTCAGAAAGTAAGTAAGTACTTTTAAAAGCAAAAACAACTTTTCTGCTTGTTTATTCTGGTGAAGACGAGTTTAAGCTCAGTCCAAATTATTTTATGTTGAGTCCCCTCTCTCAATGATGAAACTACCACCAGAGCTTGCAAGCCGTTTGACTTCCAACATGTGGGTTTTTCACTAGATTTTAGACTAAACATCTACTTTAAAGTAACCATATGTAAATTTCTATGCCGACCAAGAAGATTTTTATGAATGTTTTATCTCAAAGGGTCTAAAATTAATTCTCTGTAAAGTGAACACTTTGCAACATCAAACTGACTTATAGTATTAATAATTAGGTTTAGTTTCTGCTGTTGTCACAAGTTTAGTTGTGTAACAGCTCGGACTTTCCTCGCCTGCAGGTGGCGCTCACTGCTGAAATGAAGATGTAAACAAAAAGTGACAAACATGCGGCCTGTGGTCCAAACCCAGCCCATGTGAAGCTTAAGTCTGGACCAAATACTTTTTCAATAAAAGTATCCACTGTCCTTTATTGGCCTGCTGGAGGTCGCACCGTTTCACTGGGGTTAAAGTCTAATCATGAAACACTGACAAATAACTGAGCAGATAATGGCAACACGGCGCATAAATGTTAAACTTAATATAAAAATAAACTTTTTAAGCTGTTGATATGCTTATGTCATCTGTGATCTAAGTGCACATCAGGATGACAGTAGCTGCGCCTAATTCAAGGTGTTTCAGATCATTAATGTTCCGGTTCTTAAATTTAGTAAAAGGAAATAATGATATGCAAATGCATACAGACACACACAATCGCCACACAGTCGCATACATTCAGGCGCAGGTGTTCATATCCCATCAAACGTGTTATTTCCCACTTGACCAGCCGGAAAGATAATTCCATGGTGTTGTGCAAAGAGACATTATGAAGCCAACAAGGATATACCACCCTGATTCCTGCCACGTAACCAATCACTACGCCAAATCTTTTTTCTTCCTCTCTATTTTTCTCTCACGCACACACACTTTCACTTCAGCTCTAACGCCCTCTTCACTTAGGCATTTCATAAAGTGGGTGCCGTTGCAGCACTTCCAATCCATTTTTAGCATCTTTGGAAATTTAACCAACCTGCCTCAGATTCCTTCACACAAACTGGAATACAGGCGCATCCAGTCTAAGTGTTCAAAAAAAATCAGTTAGAACATTTTGTTACTCATCTTTAAATCATTGTTGTATCTAATTAAAAAAGGTACCGCACAGTAATTTCACATTATATCAAGTCATTTTATCTCGAAACGCAGTAATATGTTATCACTTTTCAGATTTTTCAATGTGAGAACACTTGTGTACCCTGTGACTCGCTCTCACCCAGCAGGAATTTTTGTTTGAACTTTGGACTGTTTCAAAATAAATTATATTGTTAACCTGCAATAAAAAGTATAACTATGTGTGTGGATCTAACACTGAAATATCTGGTAATTCCTCATCCTAAGTCTACTATCGTAACTATGTAAGCCCATCTTATACTTTGAATTCATGAACGATAATAGTATGAACTCAGTTCTGTTCGTCTGTAGTTTCGCAGACTTACCTAGTTATCCACTTATTTCATAACTTTTTGCTAAATCAAAAGGCACCCCCCCGATCTCCCCCTTAAAGCCCCGTTACTGCAATCTTTTCCCAAACATTAAAAACTGCTCTGCTGTAAAACACCATTACAGAATATCTTAATGTTAAAGTGATGCTCAACATTTCTCATACTATACAAAGTTTCACATTATAATGCGATGCTGATATGATCTCCGTTCTACATAGCACTAATATTCAAAACATAATATTTAGCTTTTTATTACCTCTAGTTTTTTCAAATGGATTTAATTGCGGCACAAATTTAGGCGACTCTGTGGAACTCTGAAAGATCTGCCCTTGGTGATCTAACCTATTTCTTCCTTATTTGTTACGGGGAAAAATGGTCTGTGGTGGAAAACATTAAATTAAAGTAACCTGCACCACTCGAGTCAACATTTAAAATCCGATGATGAGTCCCCATACATTTGGTAAACACGACAAGCACACACAAAACACAGCAGTAAATGAATAACCCCCCTCCCTGCATACATTTGGGGTTACATTTTTGCCTGGGGAAATCAAGATGATCTGTGCTCGAGCTGCGGCTCCTCGCTGATGCTCAATTAACTCTGGCAGACCTGGCTAGCTGAGCCAATTACCGATGCAGCTATGCAAGTACAGTGTGGCAGGCACGACCGTGATATTATGACGAGGCAACCAAGGGCATACACCTCCCGATGTAGGGCCTGCCTAAAACACAGCAGCTGTAATGTTCAGGATTTTCATTTTTGACACCGTGGTGCATTTTCCGGTTTTCCTTTTTCTATTGTGCAGCATCGTCGTTCACACTTTCCCCATCACTCCTGCATTGGTTGATCCCCGATCTCTCACGCAGCCTCTCTACATCCTTTTCACTGCTGATAAGCCTCTTTCATTCCTCAATACAAGCTCTGTCACTGGCTCTCCATTTCCCAGTGGCCGACCCTCCTTACATCCCACTTCCCCTGTCCTTTTTTTTAACTATTCACCACTTTTTGAGAGTAACTTCCTCGGTGACCTGCATCCTTAACATCTCCCTTGTTTGAGTTCTTCATCACATCATCTATTTCTCTAATGTTCTCTTTGCCTCCTTCGTTTCATTGCTTCCCTCTTTGTTTTCCCATACTAAAGACTGCGGGGATGCAGGGGGAGATAATGCAGTGGAGGAAGAGGAGGAGGGCAGCGTGGGCTGACAGAGGGAGTCCCATCTGCAGCGAGCTCATTAGGAGATGGGAGGAGAGTCTGCGACGGAGACACACTAGTAGACATCCACACACCCCACGCTCTCGCTCTCTCTCGCTCTCTCTCTCTCTCTCTCTCTCTCGCTCTCTCTCTCCGCCTGTCTGTCTCCTACTTTCTCTCAAACACACATATTGCTGCCTTGATGGACTCAGTCCAACACTGACACCTCTCTCTCTCTCTCTCTCTCTCTCTCTCTCTCTCTCTCTCTCTCTCTCTCTCTCTCTCTCTCTCTCTCTCTCTCTCTCTCTCTCTCTCTCTCTCTCTCTCTCTCTCTCTCTCTCTCTCCTCTCTCTCTCTCTCTCTCTCTCTCTCTCTCTCTCTCTCCTCTCTCTCTCTCTCTCTCTCTCTCTCTCTCTCTCTCTCTCTCTCTCTCTCTCTCTCTCTCTCTCTCTCTCTCTCTCTCCTCCCCCGCTGTGATCCACATCCTCATCTTCTCATTAATCACTACGTACAACACACAGCAAATGGTGAGTGGCTTTACCTTTTACCACCTTCCAGCACCGTGAGACTATATATTTTTACTGTGTGTGGCATCAGTGGAAATCGAGCCATAAATCCAAAGCACTGTTAACACTTGACAACTTTTCTTCCCTTTTTTCTCTCTGCCTTTAACAGTGCGAAAGGGAGGTGTGGGAAACAGTATTGACAGGAGGATGAAATGCTCAAGGACACGTTGGAAAGCTATATTCCCACCTGCTAGCTAGGCTTTACCCAACTTTTGGAGATGATACCATCAAGCACCGTCACGGAAGACTGGCTTGACACGCGTGTTCAAAGTGGGGGAAAAAGAGCCTCCTGCACATAATCATCCTACAGTCAATTGCCAATTGGCAAAATAATAGCCTATACTTTATCTAATTTGCATTGTTCAGCCTAATGCAATGACACAACCCCCTTCATTCACCGCCACACAACAAACATTTTCCATTTCTTATCTGGTTTTGATGTCAAGGTCAGCAGATGGTGGGGATATAATAATAGTGCATGAGCCATAAAAAGAAAGACTTGTCACATCAGCAGAAAGTCTTCTTAATACTACACCAACAACTTAGATGTGCGATATTACATGACAAAATAAGTGCCATTGATTTGATATGCTGTGTGTTTAATAGTGTTTTTTTTTCCAACTGATCCGGAGCACTTTGTCATTGTGTTCCGACCCTCACAGAGAGGCCAAAGGCTCTGCGATAAACTGACATGCTTTGAGCTGTGAGGGATTCTGTGTCCTCCTCAAGGACACAACAGGGATAAGAACGAGGTCTTGAACTCGGAGCTTCCCCTTGGAAAATAGCCTCGCCTGAAACCTACAGCACGCCGTGCACAGCTACATATAAGAATGAAATCACTTGTCAAGCTCAGAACTGTAAAAATCAATTCAATGCAGCTCCTGCAAGTTGTATCAAAAAAATCAAAAATCAAAAGGGAAAGAAAGTATATTTCATTCCTACATCGATAGATTCATCTCGGAGTTATATCAATCCAAAGGTTATCATTTCTGTGACAATTGATAACAGTCTGATTCATCTGCAAACAATACACTCCTTCTTCTCATTGGATCAGCACTAAAGTGAATCACTACACCATCTTGTGGCACACATCAGTATCTGGTGGCCGGGCTGGTTGGCTAATTCCTCCGGCACAATATATAGTAATCGTTGAGATGTCAAATTTATGGTTTATAAGTAAATTAAATAATTCCTTCACAGTGCAAAATACACTTTCAAGTAAATGTAAAGTGCAAAATGATGATCTGTGATAAAGTGAAAACCAAATGTCACACCCGTGAAGTTACAGCTACCTTCAGAATACAAATAGATCGGTTGCCAACCACAATATTTAGTTTTGCTTTTTCATCATATGAAAATGTTTCTTTGAAAAACCCAATTAAATAAATACCAGATGCACTAATTTCACTTCCAGAGAAGTCCCCCCCCCCCCCCCCCCGCACAAAAAAAAATGAATTAAAATGAAGACATTGGCAGGCTGTGTGAAGCAGTATTGCAGGCCAGTGGTGAATATATTCCTGATGGGGAACGCAGCCAATATTTCATTATCATTCAGATTGATAATAGTAAAGAAAAGATAATTAGACTATTCCATGACTAACCCACATGGACAGACTGGAGCCATAACTGTAATATCTACAATATTACATGGACTTATCTCGATCAGATAGCCATGTTGAGTTCATTGCATCGCAGACTTGAGGGAAAGAAGGACGATATTACAAGTGTAATGGTGTGGAACATGTATGTGATCTTGTAGTGGTTCCACTGTAATGGAGATATTGTAAAATTGTCCATTAGCGGTGGCACATTGCTATTTCGTTGTCATTTAAAAGAGCTCATCAGCATTTAGCCACCAACATGAGCATCAAGTTATCTGATTGATGAGCACAATGTGGCTGCCAATTAGCACCGACTCTGTTCCCATGAATATGCAATCGATGCAATCGGCGAGTGCGGATCAACTGTCAACGACTCGCCAGAGGCCAAAACACATTGGATTTAAATGAACTTATGGAGAACAACATCAACAGTCTATAGACGACAACAGAGCGTGTGGAGCATGTCCAATCATCAGTGAATTAAATACTCTTTCATTTTTCTTCACGTTCATGTGAGAAGACATTTTTTCTTTATAGTTCATTTCTTAAAGCATTTTAAAAAGGTGAAGGACTCATACGCAAGACCTTTTCTGACCATCATGAGTGTATTTTTATAATTACAAAGTATTTGCGATGCTAAATTCACAGTAGTAAGTGACTCAACTGTCGTCGTCATCACGATGGTTACTTTAAGCACATTTGAACCTGGTATCAATTGAATTAACTCCAAAAGAGTTTGTTTCAAGGTAAAGATATAAAGCACATGCAGTGACTGACATAAGAGACATGCACTTCGTCCTTTTCATTAAATTCAATGCAATAATTCTCAGAAATCCTTTAGGTAGATAAACTTATTATTGACTTCACAGTGTTTGAAGTTGCCCTTCCCTGAACTACCAAACATGAGGAAACAGAAACTACAGTATTTCAAATTCTTTGACGTGGATTGATAAGATTTTTTTTGTGCGTTCGTGCTTAAAAACGACACTAAAATAATAAGGAAACCAGCTTTGTTCTCGTTGTCTTTGTTGAAGTTGAATCATTTTCTCCACGACCTGCTTGTGTAAGACAGTCTCTGTTCATACTAAGTTGGCTCGTTGTCTCACAATGTCACATAAATTATGAAAAGTTCTGAAACAAGTACAAGTAAAGAAAGATGGAGAGTCCCATCCCACACAAGAACTTTTGTCTTGTTATAAAATAATGGAGGGAAGAGAACAGGGAATAAGAGAAAATGTCACTGCTAATGTCAAGATTTTACAGATTCAACTCCAGGCTTCTATCAATCGTCTTTCACTCATTTTCTGTACTATTGCTGTCCTTTGCAAACATTTAAGAGGATACCTTGTGTGGCTTCGACCTTCTGCCTTATTCATCCATCCATATTCTGTACTACCTTATCCAATTCAGAATCACAGTAAACTGGAGTAAAAACATGCATGTGAGGTTAACTGGTGACCCTAAATTGCCCGTGGGTGTGAATGTGCCAGTGTCTGGCTGTCTGCATGGGATAAAGTAATATTGAAGATGGATGGATGGAGTAAGCCGGAGCTAATGCCAGCTGATGAAAAGGTGAAAGCAGGGTATATTCTAGGGAAGAGCCCACAGAACCCCACCCATAAAATCCACAAACACACAGGGCGAACATGCAAACTCGCACCAGGGATCTGCTTCCTGCACTTATTGTCTCATGAATAATCTAACTCAGCAGCCACATATTCCCAGTGCGCTACACCACACCCAACTTTCGCCCCTTTGATGATTAGAAAAATGTAATTCACAACAGTTGCAGCATTTTTAAATCCTCCCTGACCCCACACTCCAAAGGAAAGGATGAGTATAATTCAAACTCTTCCCTTCACATCAGCAGTACTTCATGTTTAAGCCAACTGCCGGGCCAGCTCATCCAGGCAGCTCGTTGGACTGTCGTCAGCACTCCATCCTGTGGAAGCCTGCCAGTAGCCCCTCCGTCCGATCAATAGGCACCGGCGGCTAGCTTTCCCCCCTCTCTCTCTTTCTCTCTCTCTCTCTCCCTGGCTTTCTCTCCTTCTCTCGGCTACCACAGTATAGAGACTGTTCACTTCTGCCAGCGCAGCATAGTGATTAGGCATTAGGCCTGCGCTGCTGTGTGAATTAGCTTAATCTGTGTCCGCGATGAAGGACGAGGCTTTTCATGCCCACTGGAGACGTTCACTGGACATAAAAGAAGCTAATCTTTAGGAAATTTAGAGAGAGGGTATATGTGTGTGTATGTGTAAGAAATGTTGAGACAGTTCCCACAGTGATAGTTTCTTTGTACTGCTGCTTATCCTTCAACAATTAAAAAAAAAAAAAGAAAAATGACAGAACTTCTTGAAGATGCAGACAAGAACAGTGTGATACTGCCATCTGTAAAGTTGCAGGGGGAAAAAACTGGATAAGGCAGATACAGTAACTGTTGTGTGTGTACAGGGCGTAGGGGAGAGCAAGGAAAATCTATGTCGCTATATTTCTGAACCAGAAAGGTCAGTTTGAGGGGAATTAGAGGGGACTGTATCTCCCCCAGCACACAGCTGCTCACCTCTCCTCGGGGGAAGCTGCCATGTCCTGCAAGTCTCAACTCAAAGTCTTGCAGTTCCAAGACAACACAGACAAAGGGTTTGGTGTGATGTCGAGCATACGCTTACACCCTTTCTCCCCTTTCACATCTGTGCCTCAGCTGTCCATCATGCACCTGCCCAAGTGCTGACATGCAGCAGGATGAACATGAACCCACAGCGTGCCTAACAGCATCCTCTCCTCCTCCCCTCCTCCTCCCCTCCTCCACATCATCTGCTGAATATATGTCCTTGACAAACTACCAGCACCCAATCCCCCTCCTACAAATATCTATTGATCAAACCACAAGCATGGCTGTGGGAAAGGTATGGAGTCTCACCCATAATCGTATCCTTGCATCACCTCTGGTGATCTGGAAACTTACAGATAAAGCAATTCTATAAAAACTTGATGATCAAGTGATATGAGAAAGTGTCATATAACTCCTGAGTGACTAAAACATATATTAAAACGTGATTTAATGACCACATCTTTAAAATAATATAATGACAGTTTACTTCTGGTTGTTAAACAAAATATTATCCAAGTTAAAAAGAAGAGGCAACCATCCCTCCTTTGTTTACAAGCTGCCTTGTGCACCTTTGAAGCACTTTTACGCACAAGAAACGATGGATTTAGGTCAGCATTAAGCCAAAGCCCAATATATCTGTTATGTGCTGGGTGATCAGAGGACAGTCCAGTTTGAAGTGCAGTTTCCCAGCATGGTTAAATCAACAGTTTCACAAATCCATTCCCCATGAACGATCCAAAAAGTAATGATCAAATTCCCTGCGCATCTCCAAAAGAGCGCACTAAAAATACAGGCGTTTGTAGAGCTGACGTCCTCCCTCCCTCTCTCTCTCTCTCGCTCTCTCTCTCTTTCTCTCTTTCTCTGCCCGATCATGTTAAGTCAGTCTACAGCAGACAGTGAAAACAACGCGATGACTTACCGAAATGAGATCCTGGCCACTTTCAGGCGTCTCCTGGTTTCCCCACTGTCCCTGTTCCGCCCCTCTTCCCAGTCAATCCGCAGTGTGCTCAGATCGGAACGGAGCGGTGCGCCTTTTCGCTGCGTCCTGCGTCCAGAGTTGCCAGGGATTGAACGATCATTTGCCGGGATGCCAGGGCGGGGGTGCAAGGCTAAGGCATCCGCAGCGAGGCGGGTGGGGGGGGGGAATAAATAAATAGAGGCTGAGGAGGAGACGGGTGAGGGAAGAGGAGGAAGCGAGGCGCTTGGTACTGAAGCGAGAAAGAAAGAGAGAAAGAAAGAGGAGAGGAGCAAAGCACTGCAGCGACAGGGAGGCAACACCACCGGAGAGGAGGCAGACAGCAGCTCTCCGTCTCGCTCCAGCACTCGCTCGCGCACATGCGCTCACACGCACAGCAAGGCAATCATAGGAGGATATAGAGCGCCATCTTTGGGTGGTTCGTCAGGTTGATCCGTAATATTTGACATCCTTCATGTCAGGTGTGTCACACTCAGAGTTTAGGCCCCTGTGCCTTTCAGTGGGACGAGAACAGTAAGATAAAGACACATAAATATAAAATTAGATCTATTGAGCTTAAAAAAAAAATGCACGTGTGCATTTTAGACAACAGGCCATTTTCATGATGGTGCAGCCAGCTGGAACATACAGTCCAAAATCCACATAGTCCATTTGTGGTTCATAATTTGTCCTTGAAAAAAATCATCAAATCATTTGACGTTATTTTTTTTTTTAATTTAGCAAAGCTGCTGAAACATCTGAAATTATATATGCTGCAGTGTTTTCTTTTAGACTCATGTTGGCAAAAGATGGGTGCTGCTCATCATATCACATGATTTCTGCAGCTTGCAGCACGTGAGCCAGTGATGGGGCAACTTCGATTCTTGTGATCGACGCTAAAAGATTGGGTAGCACAGGGATGACCAATGGCTGACTAACTGTATTTTTTTCCAACATGCGTGGATTAGATATGATTTATCTTAAAATAAATTCAGTAATACAGTCATTTCAGGTGATTTCAGTTTTGCTTCAGCTGACCATTATCCTAGCCCTTGAATACAGCCAATTATTATTTTTTGGGAAATTAACTTGCAGGCTGCAAAAACATGAAGACAGGGGACACATGTGGCCTGGGGGGTTGCTGGGTGCCCGTGTGGGATGTAAGCTGTGTTTTCACAATTCCCCTTCACCTAATGATTTGGATAGAAAAGTTATTTTCCAATCATTTTCACTTTGGTTCATAGGCCACGTACAGTCCCGTTTGATCTGAGTTTGCCTGGACTAGTTAATATGCATGTGCGTTTTTAAATTTTCACATCAAAATAATTTTTTTATTTTCAACGAAACCTAGGATTAAATTTCCCTTTAATAATGCAACCTGAATCTTCTTTTCCTTGGTGATCCTCTTCAGACCAGCATTGCCAAGAGCTTGTCGCTTCGCAGGCGCCACGATTTATGCAGCCTTCATCGTGCATAATTTTGCAAAAATCCCTCTCACAGCATGGAGTTTTATCCTAATATAAGTGTGCTAGTAAAGAGGAAACTTTCGCAGAAGCATTTTGTTTCAATCAGCCGTTCTGTTCTTGGTCAGTGTGGTCTGCCATTGCTTTCTTCCTTGTCAATTTCAGGCTTGAAAATGTCATTCCATAGGGCGGATTGAACCCTCTGGTGGTCCAGTTATCACTTTGTAGATCATCCCAAGGGCTGAAATGGACCTCCTGACTGTCCACTTTTGGCCTTTGGATTAAATGTTTGACACCCTTGTTTTATTCACTCTTTGCACAACTTTGACTTCTGGATGACCAGTGAGTGAGCCAGTGTAAAATAACCCTCCTCTACTAACACAAATATGTATTTATTCGATTCCTTCTTAAACACGAAGGAATCCAGTCTACCCATGTGACCACTGCCTCCACCCCCCCATCTACCTTTGTCATAGTACACCCCCAACCTCTTCTGCACACATACACACTCCATGGCAACCGAGATCCCCATGGGCTTTTTCATGATTGTAATATTACCGGACCTGCACTCCATCATCTCTCTAGCCCATGCAGCTCTCTCTCTTCCACTTCTCAGACACACACACACCTGGAGTCCTGAGGCCCAGAGGTGCTGAGTGTTTTGTGGAGATCTGTGGCTGTATCATGTTCTGCTCAGTCAGGTCTACTCGCTCCAACCATTGGAGGAATGAACCCTTTAATCTCTCATAATACTCATCTGGAGTATAATCTTTCTTTCTTTCTTTCTTTCTTTCTTTCTTTCTTTCTTTCTTTCTTTCTTTCTGTATAAATGTCTAGTTTATTAATGCTATACTCAATACTTTGTTTTTCACAACAGCTGTTTCACTCCCTTCATTTCTGCTCAGAAGAAATTACACATTCAACTCACTAAATTAGTTTGATTAAGCGTGTGTGGTGGAATAGAAGAGGTGGGAGTGTATTAAAAAACTAAAATAGTCGAAGTGAGTTGTGGGTGTTCTTTTTATCTTTTTTTTGGTTTCCAAAAACATAAATGGTTTTGATTATACTACTATGACCGAATAAGGAAGAGATTAATATATCAATATGATTAATGATATATTATTATCCATCTGTCCATTCATCATCTTTACTGATTCAGTATGTTTAGGGGAAAAACAGGGCCCTGGAGCTGATCCCAACAATCACCCAAAACTACGAGCAGATTGACATCACATATGAGCCTCAAATGAATCTTTTTGGACAGTTGGAGAAAACCAGAGGATCTCAGAAAAGCACATGCCAGCTCCACTGTTAATGTTATTTGAACTGGGTATACTCTGGCTGCAAGGTAATTGTGCAAACCACTGCACCACCATCTTCTCTTTTTCAAACAATGACTAAATGATATATATGAATTTAATCGGGTGTAACTAAACCAGATTCTGATTCTGATGGTTTCTAAAGTCTGATCTGTCAAAACTTCAATTATTTATTTTAATTAAACAAAACAGATGTAGTTAAGTTTATGTATTATTATTATTCACCACCACACAAGGTTGTTTTTTTTCTTCTTGTTGTTTGGATAATTCTTAAAAAAAAAATTTCTGAAATGCAACATCATATGGAATTATTTGCTTTCCCTGCTATCATCACATATGGACAAATCAGACTTAATTTCACTTGAGCGATGCATCCTTCCCATAATATAATATCAAAGCACACAAGGGAATTTAAAAGGCAAATACTGAAATCTCTCACATATTGCCAATGAATTCACTTCTTTGCGTATCTCTGCCTGCTGCTTCACAAGTCTGTTTACCGACGAGGAACTATGCAGAGTCAGAGAAGCTCAAGTTAGCAAGGTCATTTTATTGTTTTGATTTGTCACCAACTGTGTTGGAACCACTTCAGTTGCCAAAAGCATGGATGTACACAAACATCTCAGCATTCAAGAAGAAAAGAAGGTCAGTGCTTCAATCCCTTGAGTAACACAATATTTCATATTTTTTTAACATGACTCAATCAGCTCAGTCAGATTAATGAAGTCTCAATTATATATAAATATATATTTTTTAGTAAATGTAATGATACTTAATTTGGTCTGGTTAGCACTCTCACCTCACAGCACGAATATCCCTGGTTCAGGTCCAGGTTTGGGGGGGCTTTCCTGTGTGGAGTTTGTGTGTTCTCACTATGCATATGTGGTCTTCCTCTCAGTCCTTTGGTATCCTACCACAGTCAGAAAACATGCATTTTTGATTAATTGGTGACTGTAAAGGTGTGTGAGTGTGTGACTTTCATGTCTCTCTGTGATAGGCTGGCTACAGGTCCAGGAAAAAAGCACCCCACTGTCCTTTGGAAGCAGTATAAAGCAATGCAGAGGATGAATCCATGAATATATAATGACTCACAATTTGCTTTATGATCAAGTGCAAAGAGCAATACACCTGAATCTTAACCAAATAAATTAATATACAGGTTAATTAATATATTTTTATCTATAAATAATATATAACTAAAAGATTTATATAATTAATATACAACTAAAAGACTTGATGTATGTTACATTATGTGACAGGCTACAACTTCCGTGCAGACAGCCGATTCCTTAAAACCGGTCATGCTGTCTCATAGCCTTCATCTTCATGTGGTGTGAAGTGGGCAGACATGGGATGATGTGAGAGCTGGGATGGGTCGGCATTGAGGGGGAAATACTGTTCAGGTGTCTGGTGGTCCTGATGAAGCAGAACTTGAGGCCAGATGGACGGTCTCTGACGAGGCAGTGAGCCGGGCATGATGAATTCGCCACCGGTCCACTTCCTGGCGCTGCCTTCATGCAGAACACTCACATGCTTCTGCTGTGGTCTGTGAGTGTTCTGGATGTCCACACAATGAATTCAAGCCTGTTTTTGGACTTCGAGGACATGAAACCACGCAAAATAATAATAATAATAGTCAGTGGTGGCTCTGTCAGTTTGAAGGAAGAGTGGTTTGAAGTTTGGTAACTTGAGTTACGCGCAGGGAGACCAGAAGAAGCAGAATCACACAACCTTATGGACTTACAGAGTTGGTAGTAAATAGAGCAGACAGGAGGGCGGCGGGCTGCACTTGTGGCTTGCCAAGTCTAAAAAAAAAAAAAAAACAGCCAGTCCATATCTTAAGACAGCGGCTCGTTCATCTTATCATAGTGCTGTAATGTAGGTTTTCATTCCTCACTGAGTTATTGTCAGTTTGATCTATGAAACTGTGCGGACACATGTATGTTGGATGAATTTCCACTAGATGATGCCAGAGAGCTGAAATGTCATTTCCAATCTGAATCAGTTGGACAACTTGGAGATCCAAAGTGGCTTTAAATTCTGCTTTTTATTACTTGTATATATTAATAAAAACAAAGAGATTTGATTTTGACAGGTGCACATTGGGGTTTCTTTTCTAACCTTCCAACAACTAGTTTGCATGAGCTTCTTTAAATGAACAGCATGCCTGCAAGCTGGGTGTGTTTGCAAAGCCTTGATTTTGACTTGCAGTCAAGGTCATGTTGTCAGAGAGGATGGTAAAAGAAGATAAAGGTCGTTTTCATTCATCCCTTTGTGGAAAAACAGACTCGCTATGTCATCCTCAGACACACTCACACTCGACATGAATTTTGTTTCCAGTGTTACACTTCATTAAACTGTGGATTTGTCAAAACAGCAAAACAAATGCAGTGCATGCAATGACTTCAAGGAATAATGAAATCATGCTGCAGATGACTAAGCCAACTTTTTTTTCATTTATTGACCGCCCACACAAGAAATACTGTCCACTGTTGAAACAGGACATTCAAAGAAAACGAAGAGAGTTTAGTATTGAGGGAGAGTGGTTGAATTTTACATTATTCCCTGCACATATAAATGAAAATGGATTTAAGAATGACATTTTAAGACTGGGTTTTGTTGGGGTTTTTGCGTGTAGTTTGCATGTTATCCATGTGCCTGCATTCATGCTTCCACTGAAAATGATGGCTGCCTTCGACAGAAAGCCAAAATTACCCAACAAGCTTGTACAAGGTGCGTGACCGCTGAGTTTAGTCAACATTGTCTGTCGGTATGTGTGTTTGTGTGGGTGGTTCGTGGTCTTTTCCTCCATGTTTAGTCTTGCGATGGGCTGGCAACCTGTACTGGTTGCTTCCTGCCTTCCTTCCAATGTTATCTGGGACAGACTCCAGCCCACACAACCCTGCTCTGGATAAACTGAGTTCATGAGATGGATAGATGGATGGTTTCCCCCAGCAGATGAGTCCACAGAGCCGTAACTGCCAATAGCTGGGCGACTGAAAGCATTGGTGGAGCAGTACACAGAAGTGACGCCAAAGCTGTGAAGCAGCAGGAGCCACCACAGCGGTAAGTACTCTGAAGAGTTGATCATCATAATCAACACCTTGATATCATTTCAAAGGGGAAAAAAAATACTTAAACCAAAGGAGACTTTTTATTCTTACCTCGTTTCCTTAAAGCAGAACCAGACTTTTTTTCTCGAGGCCTTTGACTCTTCAGAATACACCTGGATTTTTTTCAGATCTGAGCAAACTGAGACGCAGACTCTTTGAATTAGACACAAAACACCTGGACTAATCAAACCACACCTGGAATATTTCTTAAACTGACATGTACTTCTTGTATTGGACTTTGCAGCTTTAAACCAAACCCACACTCTTTAAAACAAATGTGAATTATTTACAATCGATCTAAATTATTTGAACTAGAGACAGACTATTTGAGATACACATGAATACTATGAACTCTACACTGGCTCCACACTACAGGTACATAGCAGTTCATTTCTCTACCAAAGGGTTGTACAGTATGTATGTATGTTAATGGGTTAAGGCTTCTTAAATAGCACACTAAACTAGACACATGAACTAGTCCAAGGAAGAACTGGGCTGCTAGCTCTCATTCATGGAGAGTGAAACTCTCAACTTATTCATACGTGCAATTTTTGTTTTTGTCTCACTCCAGCTTGTTATATTTGGTTGAATGCCAGCTTTCTATATGTGAAGAAGA
This sequence comes from Lipophrys pholis, assembly GCF_963383615.2. Lineage (NCBI taxonomy): Eukaryota > Metazoa > Chordata > Actinopteri > Blenniiformes > Blenniidae > Lipophrys > Lipophrys pholis. The sequence continues at coordinate 8,973,722 of NC_137648.1, forward strand.
TCTGGATTGATAGTCTATATATAATATATCTTATGCTGGCTTGTATTTTAAAAAGCCATTGTAAATGTGTATTTTTAAACGGGCAACATTGCACTTGTTTTATATTATACTTTTGTTATTTCCGTGGTCTATAGTATGTATTAAATACATTTTCCATTTATTAAAACAATATTTCTCACTATGGAGATTGTGTCTGAGCATCTGAAGATTGTTGGCTACTGTTTGAATTAAAACACAGCTTTTCTTGGAAATATAAAAAAAAATCAAGTTTCAGTGTTTTGGTGCTGAAACGGCCTCCCATTTACCAACAAATCATTGAGGATGTGCACTTCTGTTGTGTGATGAGTTCGGTCTGTGATTTCTAGTTCACACCAAAAATGTGCCATATTTTTTTTATACACCAAAAAAGTGAGTGCAAGACAATTGTAGAAGAAAAAAAAGGAACTGACACCTTTTAAAGTTTCTTAATCAAAATTGCGAGGTCCTCAACAGCCTTTTATTTTAGCACGACGGTGTACAATACATGGAAGCAAGCCCATAATATACACATGCTACATAGTTTCATACATAAACCATCACTTAAGTCACAGAGATGACAGAATTAACCAGTCTATAAACTGTCAAGTAATACGGAACACAGTGGTGCAAAAGGTCAGATTTCTGTTCACACAAGCAAGTATGGAAATACATTCATGATATAAAAAGACTATAAGGGTTAAAAAAAAAAAAAAAATGTAAGCATCAAATGACAGTTTGTTAAAACACCACTATGGAATACATTTTACAAAAATGGAATTAAATAAACGTGCAGTTCAATAAATGGTGATGCTTTAATTCATACTGGTATATATTTTTCACATTTTTCTTTTATAACACACACAAAAATTGGTTGAAAAAATAGTTCCCATTCATAAAATGTGTCGCAACACCCTTTACAAGAAATACTTTCAGTTTGGCTGTAACCATTCAAGAACATTAAGCAACGATGTATTCCAGGATGTGGTTCAAAGTCACACCCTAATCTCTGTGTGTCACAGTGAAGCTGTGCAGAGTATCTGCAAGTTTATCATTTCAAAATGGCTACGATAAATACATTTGCTCTGCTTTTATGGGGCAATAATCCTCCATTTGCTTTACATCATTTATAAACTCATTCAAGAATTATCTAAATGTTATCTGAAAATGAAAGCTAACTGGAAGTCACAATGGATAATGTATCCCTATTAAGTCCATGCCATGTGCCCAGACAGTGCCTGGAGCGCACAAGCACATGCAATAAATAAGCGTATGTGTTGGCTGTTGTCGAAGAAGAATTGAAGTCTTGTGGATGAGCAGAGAGCAACAGAGAGCTCTCCTCACACATACCGACATCGACAGAAGACATAGACAGACTGCCTGAACCTACCAATCCTCTCAAGGTGTCCAAACCCTCTAGACAAAACAAGGAGTCCAGCCTGAGAACCGAGCCAGATAGAGGGTCTCACAGTTGTGTGTCCTTGAGAGAAGGACAGCTGAAACACTTGTATCCACAAGAGGGGACAGATACACATATCATAAAAACACTTGCACTTAAAAGGCAAAAAGGTAAACTTAAATGCATTCAACAGAGAATGAAGGAATTTCATCTGCAGTTGTATGTAAATAACAACCGGTTTCCTCTGCTTCGCCAAAAAACGAGAAAAAAGGTAAAAGAATGGCCTCTGTCACAAATGATTAAAGTTACAGTCGTTTTATTGTTCTTGAGAGAAATTGGGTTGAACATATGTAAAATAACACAAATACATCAGAAAACAAACACTATGCACTGATAGTCCTTATTATCCTTGTAGACAACATCATTTGGGTTCATGTAGTACTTACAAAATACATCAATAAAACTGTGGGTTTTTTTCATGTTTAGCATGTCAAACTGAGTATATATACTTTCTCTGAAAAATGCTAAGAGAAAACAGTCAAAGTACTTTAAATAACCAATCACAACAGATGTTTCGCACAACTCCAACATCTGAGAGCCTCACATGAGGGAACATAAAATAAACCCCTGTGTTTTTCCCTTCCACATCCCGCTCGTTTTCAAGCATGTTTGACATTAGCAGCTGTCCTCAAAATCAGGCTCACCGCTGATGTCTTCTTGGTAAGCTTCAGGGAAACCCAAGTCAGGTCCAATCAAACTCCAATGCTGTTTTCTAAAAAATCAAAGTCTTCTAAATAATTCAACTCAGCTGCGGGATTGTTAGTGTTAAGAGATTGTGTGTGGGATTGTGAAATTCCAAACGTCACAATTTGATCAGACTGAATGTGGAGGCAAAACAGCGTCCAAGCAGCGACCCGTTCAGAGCAAATCTGGACAGGTGATTTTAACAAGATGCAGACCAGTAATTAGACTTTCATGTCATGCTGCTTGTACAGACAACGAAACACTATTTTCAGCACATAGGAGATAATGGCTCTAAGTTAGATTCTCAGTGAAATAAAGCTAATCGACGAGGGTGGCTGCTGCCAGTGCAGAAATACAAAATGCAGGATAGCAAGTGACAACTTGTGATTCCATTCTATTCTATTCTATTTTACATGGGGCCCTCAGTGAAAACGATTTGGACTTGGATATAGATTTTGACTGATGGTTTGTGTTTGTATTTGACTGTATTGATATTTATATTCATTTTTAACATTACAGTATTTGTTTACTGTATATTGTTGAACTTGTACATGGATATGAGACAATAGAGTGTAAACATTAGTTTTTTACTCTATTACACATAGACATCATATCTCATATGTTTCTGTATATTTTATTTAGTTGTTTATACTTAGATATATCCTGTAACTGCGATAGAAAGATAATACAACACAGCTACTATACGGTACAACACAAGTGTCTACATTCCCTTCAGTACTCTGCATAATACCTCACACACAATAATGGGAATCTGATTTGTGTTAAATGCACTTCTTTGCACATTTGACGGACGTCAAATATCCAACATCAACATGAGGATTCAAATGGAGGTTCAAGGGTAGTTCTTTATAGGAGACAAATCTAAACCACAGAACAAATGGTAGCAAATTAAAGAACCTTGGATGTTCTGTTTCAGTGACTTCTACACGTAGTTTGCAAGTGAATCACAGAGCACCAGGAGACAAGATGAACCTCGTGCTGGAACATCATCAGTGTGCTTGATTGCTGCCTTGGTTACCGTGATCAGTTTTAGGGTCCCACGATGCAGCGCTTCCTGGCAATATTGTCATAATCTGATGGATGTCTTCAATTATGCTTGAGTCCAGCACTGCAACACATGCACACACACACACACACACAGTCACACTTTTATATTCCAAAAAAAACATCATTGTGAGGGAATATAAATGTAAATTTGATGACAAGTTGTGCAATTTTCACTATAAACAAACACCCTTCTTTTTTTTTCTTTTTTTCTTTTTTTTTTCAACCTTCGTCCTTCTTTAAAATAAATCCAAAAAGAGACATTTTAAGGACAGGAATTTGTGTTGCAATTTTAGAACATATAGAAAATATAGATTGCACTCCCAATTTGTCATGCTTTGTGTTCACAGAAACTACTCGGGACACGTCAGACATCACTTCATATCTGTTGTGTCACATTTGGCAGACCACAAGCTGCATGTTTACTCTGGCCACGGCCAGTAAGAATGAAAATCTTTCATTCATTGAGAAAGTTCCTATATGCCACACAGGTGGTGCATGTTGTCTCTTATAAATTTGAATTAGCGCTGTGTTCAGTCTGTTCTGCTTCTATAGATTCTCTATGAGCCTCTGAGCCTCAGCTGCAGATGTTCTTGCTTCCTCCCACCTGTTTGGATTAGGATATAATATCTCAGGTGAATAATCTATTGGAGCGCAGCAGCCAGAACGAGTCTGCACTTCTTTTAAGCTCGCTCAGAGCTGCAGCAGCTCAGTTGGCTTTGGATGAACGGCTGGAACTTAAACAGGAAGATTTTGCTCTTAATTTCAACTGTGGTAGTAAGGAAGGACAGTAAATTCTGTCTGAGCCAGATGTGCTCTCAGACAAGATACAAATAACTATTCATTAAGCTGCCAAGTTAACTTTAAGTCCCAGATGGATGTGAAGATGTTGGGTTGTGTCGTTACTGGTACTGACGTGAACTCATCAGACTTGCATTCAGTTTTGAGCAAAACACTGTTTCGTTTACGTGAATGCCTTCTAACAGGTAAAATTACAAGATATCCACTTTGCACTCAGACAGCAAGATATCTTTCAGGAAGTTTAAGAATGTGCATAATACAAACACACCTAAATGTTTCAGGGATGTTAGAAGTATCGAGAATTTGGTGTAAATTATTTGGTATATTTCACAATTTACTGAAAACTTATCAAAAGTCACTGAAATTCCATTTATCACTGAGAATAGATTTGTTACCATCCAATTTCCTAATGGTATACATCATTTCAAAATAAACCTTGAGCTATACTCAAACATCTGGATAGTATGAACAACAGTTTCATAAGTTCTTTTTGATCTCTTTATAATACTGATAAACTAAAAAGAAAAAAGAAAAAGACAGGCTCAATAAAATCATATTAGATTCCTCAAAAGACTATCTCAGTTCACCTTCCGCAATAGCTCCAGTAGCCTGCTGGAACCCATTTATTGCTTTTCTTAGTTCTCTGAGCTGTTATCTTCCCATGTCAGTAAATGGCAGATAAAAAGGGTTGTTGGGCCATGTGACTCCACAGAATCAGTCTAATCCAATGAGTCTGAATACACGTTCTAATCTGACCTTTGTGTGTGTGTGTGTCACAGACCAGGACGGAGACGCTGGATGTCCGACACAAAGTACGAAGACGATCTGGCACAGACACACTGGGGCAACGGTTACACGTATCCGGGTATTTGAAAAAACGGTGACATTTCTCTGCGTTTTGGCCGTGCATTTACACATAAACGCAGCTACGACTGACCACAAACGATGATTCTGGAAAACTCTTTCCACAGTGGAGATCTGGATAATATCTGTGTCTCCGGTTGCATCTAAAGGGGGGTAGGTGGATATTTACATCACAATTCGTGATGTGGTGTTTTTTTCCAGGATTCTGATTGGCTATCATGGCTTCATGCTTCGCGATACACTGCCCCCTACAGGTTTGGCATGCTCATAGCAGCTCTGAACCAGGCATATATGAGGTCAGTGTAAATGAAGATTTTTTTTAATTTTTTTTTAAAGGTAGAGAGGGAAATTACCGTTTTTGTAAAAACCCATGTACGTGTAAACGTTGCCTCAGACACACCAGGAATGCTGACAGTGCAATGTGCGTTTGTGTGTGTGTGTGTGTGTGTGTGTGTGTGTTTGTTGCTAGGTAGAGTATCTTTAGAATGTGCGGGTGTGTCTGTGTTCAACAGTTCAAACACGGACAAGCTCATCCGTCAGTGTGAGAGCGGAGCAACTCGTATTAGAACTAACAATGTTTACAATTCCCGCTCTTAACGTGGTTTTATCATGTCAAAACCGACGGTGTATGCGAGCACGGCAAGTATGTGTGTGGCATTCTTCTTTGCAAAGCAAAATAGAGCGCTATCCTTCGTCGCACAGCGTATGGAAATGTCTCAACATAACCGACGAAACTACAACCCAAAACCATTTTGAAAAAAATCTAATAAAAAGCACCAGGCCATCAAAGATGTGAGGGCGAAAAACCTGTCAAAGTATCGTATTCATGTCATGTGACTAGCAGTGAAACACCAACTCTGTGGCAGGTGACAAGCAAGAAAAGAAATGATTCTGCCTTTTCTTCAGTTGCATCTTCACTTTGAGACTTATTGGCTCAGAAGTGTCGGCTAATTCAAAAGTAAAATTCACAAAGCACCGATGGTTATAGTACAGATAGTTTATCAAGTCTAGATTTTTATCAATGTTTGCAGGAAACCAACATTCTGTCCTGAACCTTTCCTTTTCAGGCAGGTGGAGTTCCCCCTGTGTGCCACAAAAACCCACAGTGGAGTCTGTTGAGGGACTGGTGAAAATGATCATGCAGGAGGTGTGGGCAAGGTGAACATTTGTAGTATTCATCGAGAGCCTTGATGATCGTTGTTGAGAGTTAAAGGGAATGGCATTGTCTGTTGCATTGGTCTTGGTGTAGCACATGTAAGACAGCAAGACTGGTTATTTTGATTTGTGGTGTAATGAATGCAGAATTACCACAGATTGCTACCTGTAAACCCTGTTCCTACAGCCATTGTTCCCTTTAGAATGTTAAGGTGGATCACTACATTTGGAGTCTGAGAGTATTGTCCTGATGGTGGTGTGGTTGGTGTTGCAATTGATCTTTTATTTTAAATCTAGGACACTGATTTTTATGAGACCCATAGGATCGATTCTTGAGACGTCTACTCCTATTATTAACCCGTGGATGCATGACTGACCAATACCAACACTCTTCCATGAGTGGGGTCAAAAATGACCCCAATTTGAATGAATGTGTTTTTACAATAAACTTAAGAAATGTCTTTACTTTCGGTTAAAGATGATGATTTTTCAATGATATTTTAGTGAACAAAAGACTGATTTCATTGTTGACATGCTCATTTATAGCTTTTTCTAACATTTTAAAGATCTCTATGCCGAAATTGTCGGGCCTGCTCAGCATATACAACAGAAACTTGGACCTCCCTCTGAATGGCACAAGTTGGTCATCCACTGTGACACAATCACCGGGGATGAATTTCTGCCTGCGGTTGACCAGGGGCTGCCAATGGGACCTGGTTGCGGCTCATTCTGCTTATGGAAAAGAGGGGTAGCGATATAAAAACTGCATTTTCTTTTGTTAAATTTTTTTTTTAAATGTATAAGGACATTTTTTATAAATGCAAATGGCCTCATGTCACAAACATGTTTCATGAGGATTAACCTGGAACATGAACAATATAGAAACGTCTTCGATTTTGAAGAATTACAACCTTAGGGGTCCTTTTTGACCCCACCTATGCATCGAACAGTTAAGTAACAATTAGAACCTGTTTTGTCTGACAGTCTGGTAAGTTCTTCATTTTCAGGGTTATTTGTCGTTGTCAGTAATGACTTAATTCTGCCGTCATTTGTCTGAGTGTTGTTTATTCCTTTAACTAATCCTGATGATTGAGGGTGACAATTGGAGTAAAGCTTTATAAGTATATTAAATGCTTCAGCTAGTTTATCACTGCATTTCTGAAATGTTGTCCATTCCCTCCAAAAGTTAGGCAGAATCACATTATTTGTTTGGTTGTTTTTTTTATTGTGAGGTTTTGGTGCTTATAAGATTGTTGTTTTCTAGCTTGATCTAAATGTTTACAAATAATACATTTTCGATTTTAACCGAGCACTACATTTTCATTAGTTAGGTTATAGTCTAAATATATTCACTTCCTTGATTTCATAGTTGTAGCTTATACTTTGAAACGTTTTCATTTACGTTTTGGTAGATATTGAAGCAAAAATGTATTTATTTTTTTATTTATTTTTTTCCTCAGTGATGAAATCAATGAATCATCTAAGTAAGATCACAACTGACTCTCTCAGCTCAACCACAAAGGAATTAAAATTAAAATGAAAAAATCCAATACTGAAAGTAATTACAATTTTCTAAATTAATATACAAACAGATCCATGATATTTAAAAAAAAAAAAAAAATGTAATTACTTTTGGAGCTTGTGAATTACAGCTCACTTTACAGCCCACAAGTATAACCTCAGTCCAGCCAGAGAAACTTTATAACTGTCGAAATGGAAGAATTACAGATCAATCGATCCATTTTTAATTAATCATTAAATTATTATGCTGTCCCGTGTGTTAGGCGTTAAAGGGTTCTATCTAATAAATGCTCACTGCTTTATCTACGGCTGGGTTGTGTGGTATCATTTGTTTTTTTATAGCGTCATTATGTGTTTCAGCAACCATTCCTTGTTCGGTGGGTTTTATTCCGTTATTAAGTTCAATAACACCATCGCCCCCTCAGAGATTGACATGATACAATACTGTTATGGGACCAACAACTTCAGGAGATCTAGTTAGAAGATTAATGGCCGTGTTTAAAGGCTGATATTTTTAGCATTTTATCCCTGGACATGAGCAATCAATCAGGACTTTGCCTGCTTCCAGAACAGTTCTTTATGCTCCTGACGACAGAAAGGCTTTCCTATCTGGTTTTAATCCATCCTGACTCCACATTAAATCTCTTGAGAAGTGGGTCAGTTTCAAGATCTGGGTCAACAGTCTGAAATTTTCAAATCATAAATTACATTGCAACTGAAAATTAATTTGATCCTCAAAAAAATGTCTGTCTAGATAAAGGAGTGTGAATAAAGAATGCAAATAATGTATTAGAACTAGCAATTTTTACAGAACTTAGAGGAGTAAAAACACTCGCAGCTCTTATTGACTTTTACTGCTGTTTTGTAAGTGTTTTATATTTGCTTCTTGATTTTTACTGATGTCTGAAGAGTTTTGTATTGTTGTTTTAGCGCATATTGTTTTTAGCACTTTGAGATTTACGAATGTAAAGTGAAATACTAATAAAATGCATAATTATTATTATTATTATTATTATTTTAAAGGAATTAAACCTTACGTTAAAAAAAAATTTAAGGAAAAAGATGATTGGCAGCAGGACTTGGAGAAAAGCATCGTCACACTTGACTGAGAAAGAAAAAGGTTAAACAATATAACTGGGCAATATGCACGCATTCCTGAAACGGAGGGCTCCTAAACTCTCCGCTTCATAAACAAAAACAGCACACAGCGCTTGCCCAACTAATTACAAGCCAGTTACCTCATTATTGCTGCACCCATTCACACACTGTTTGTTCAATCCAAAGAGACGTTGAAATGATTATTTCTGTGGTAGCTCAGCGAGAATGTCTCAGTTTTATTTCAAAAATTACTTACTCACTCAATAAACTGTACACATACAGGATGCTCCTAAACCCACTATTCTATCAGTGAGAAGATGACAGTTTTCTTTGAAACTTTAACTTAATTGATTCTTTATTGGGGGGATTTAGACATAGAAGCAAACACTAATTTGTTTTTCATTACCATAATTTAATCAGTCAGGTTTGTTTTTCTTCTTCTTCTCTAGAATCAACTCTTCAATTGTAATGAAAAGCAATGGAAATGTAGGTCAGAAGACCGACACACGCCTAGATATAATAAGAAAAACAACAAGTAAGAATGGGTAAAGAAATCTCTCAAACAGGAGAAACCAGGCGTGACGCTCATTGTATTCACCGTGCTGTCAATACACTCTTTGGTGACACATATACTAATCGAACACGCTGTACGGGTGTAAATTGGAAGTCACACAGTTCATTGGATCTTGAAAAGGAAAAAAAAAAAAGGCCTTTGTCACAGCAGTAGCTACAAGCTCCAAAACCAGTGCCATGGTCAGTGGAAATCTGTGGTAAAACGCGAACGTGAAAATAATTCCACCGAAATAAATCCAGTGAGAATATTCTCACACTTTTGAAAAATATCATGTAAATAGGGAGAAATAATAACATATCACTCTGTGGGTGCTATATTTTTACGATGTAATAAACAACATCTAACCATACCTGCCAGCACTTGTTCATGTTGTCACATGAAGGTGGGGAAACGTACACAAGGAACTAATACGGTACATGGATGCATGAATCACAATCATAAGAGAGCCACGACTATGCACACAACTAACACTCGCCGCCGCCGTGTTAATTCAAGCTACCAAATAATCAATAGTGAGCACGATATGGACCAAATCATCTGTTTTCAGATTTGTCTATTCGACTTGTACAGCTCGCTTCATGTCTTATTGAAACAGTGTGAAAAATGCCAGTAAAAATTGTGCTTATTATACGTTACCTCCAGAGCACGAAATGATTTAGCAAAGAGAAAATGTAAACTAAATAATATAGAAAATATCAAACAAAACAAAAAAAATTCTAAAATGTAAAAGGACACCACTATCAGAAGGCTGAAGACAGTGATTATTGCAAAAACATTTAGCTCATTTATTATGCCTTCAGAACACCAACTCATAATGAATACACACGCAAGGCTAAGGCATATGTTGACTTACCAGCTCTTAACCACTGTTGTGTTTATTTTTTCTCTTTATTAATCCTTATTTTTAGAGTCAAAACAGAGATCTACTGTGCTGTTTATTAACGTTTTGCTGTTTCTTATATTTCCTTGTCAAATAGCTTTTTCTAAATAAAAAGCATTCAAAATATCAAACCAAGACCTTATATTTATCTACTTTAATACCGTTTCTAATGAATAGAATGTTAGTGGTGTGGTGACCAGTGAACTGGTGGAACTGGGGTGGATTCAAATTCTCAGCCTAAAGGTCTGGAGTTGAAAACGAATCATTCTCTCACATTACCAATTACAGGTGAGGTGACATTATGTGTTAGAGAGTAGAATTCTCATACACAGAGAATGACTGAATGACTGAATGAATGAATGAGAAGGTGTTAAAGGTGGGGGTTTGTGTGGAGAAGCATGACATTTGACCCTGTGTTGCTACTGGTCTGCTTTAAGCAGAAGCAGCTCATGGTCCTCCTGTGAGTTTCTTTTGTTCCAATCAAACATCCAGCCCATTCTCTTGCTGCACGGCCCCACGGCTGCGTGGAATTCCAGGGAAACAGGCTCGCCACATGTGCTCGCCACTGCTGTGCTTTCACACAGTCAGGCGTAAAAACACAGCTCATCTCCATCCATCACAACAAACTGAGACGTTGTTATGGATTAGTCAGCTCGGTGGGCGAACCCTAACTTTTAGCACGTTGGTGCATCAGGCAGTGAAGTGAAACCTGGCAGTGAGGACGGAAGTCAGGTCACATGCCGTGGTTCGAGAGCGTGAGGCAAAAGAACCGGAGCTCATTCCTGCGCTCCAAGGCCACGGAAATGGTGAGGGGAGGACTGCGCGCGTTTCCTCACTGTAAAGCCCACACCAACTAAGCATCTGCGCAGCAATGGGGGACTCACCCGATAGTGCCTGTTTCCAGCTTTAGCCCTCGGTGAACATAATTGAAGAATGACCAATGGTGAGTAAATGACGCGCAACTTGCGTGGATCCATTCAAGTGGCCCCGAAAGTGGTGACACACTGAATTAAGCCACACTTTTATCAACCAAAACCTGTGCGTATAGTAACCATGTGTGTGTGGTAGATTTAAAGAAACGACAGGCAACAAAAACTGCAGTGCGTGTGTGATATAAAGTGTAAACTTACCAGGAGACTGAACTGCGCGTCTGCCTCCGCCGAGCGACTGACTGGCTGCGTCTCTGTGCCAGACTGAAAGGAGCTTCCAACCGGGGGGAATTCCGTGTTATTAACTTCCCTGCCCGTAAGAAGGAAACTGAAAAAGCTCGAGGATTTACAGGAATTGGCCACCCGTTTACAGGAATTGGCGGAGCCGCTGGACTGATTCCCAGGAAGGTTGTTTTTTTTTTTAAAGCGCAGTTCATGTGAAAAGCAGAGAGAACGAATCATGCATTCTGTCTACAAGACTTTACAGTAAACACTGGGCTGCAGTACATGTGGATTCAAGAAAAAAAAAAAAAAAGGATAAAGAAAGTCACTTTTTCAGTGTTGGTTTAAAATTGCAGTTGTTTGCTAAAGTTGTTGATGGGATATTTTGAGGTCTGATACAAAAGCCGGGGAGGTTTTCACTGATCACACAACGCGTTGTAAAGCATGAATCAGTATTTTTCATGGTAAATCATCTCCTTATCATATCAGTATTGTGCAGATCCCAGAGGTTCTGCTTTGTAAAGAGTCTAAATAAATGTTTCAAAATAGAAACCATAAGCGATTTTTTCCTGCTCGTACTCTCTTAACATTTCTGACTCCAATCATGAAGTATTTTGCGAACGTGAAGACACTGATTGTATTCCATTTAGTCATTCTACCGTGAATCACACCTGCCTACTTTTTCACGAGACTATAGCATCGTGAGTAGACGTGGGTGGCTTCACGGTGCTTCTATAACTCGGTTAATGAAAATGAAATTGCACTTTAATTCAAGGTCCTTTTCCTATTATACAATGTGGTTATGTAATCCGAAAGCACTAATAAAAAAACAATAACCTGAATACTGTCAACTTCATCACATTCATAATGTTACACGTATTTGATTCCATTCACATGAATTCTCAGTCAGTTTATCACATTTCGAAACTAAAAGGTCCGGCCAAGTTCGACCGCTCACATCCTCAAAAATAATTTCCTTATTTTTCAGAAAACACTATGCCCTCTTGGAGCATAAAGGTTTTGGAGTGAGTTTATTTATGACGAAAGATCTAGATCATAGTGCATCGAGTTACCATCCGTGATAGCCTTCATATATACAACTACACCATTGAACACATTTTTACAACTTTATCTTTACATAAAATAAAATCTGGTGAAAAATGCATTTTGTGTTACTACATTTCATGACATCTCGTGTACAAGAGAGTTCATTGATTGTTTTAAATCACTCTTCCTAATGATAAGAAAAAGTTTAAATTGACACACTATAGACATTTTTCACATTTAATACACTGATGCATACCTTTGATTATACATACATTGCCTGGATTCTTTAACACCAAAAGAGCTTAATCTATACAGATACCAATCTGACAGATGGATGGAAAATATCCAGCTGGCTCTGAAGAGTATAACCATATGTACACTTATCCTTGCATGTATGCTCTGCATTATTATTGCCAGACTCATTATTGTTGTGAGCTAAAATTGCCAAATTGCAGAAACTGTTGTGAGAAGGTGGACGTAGGCAAAACGAGGCAGGAACAAAGCTGGCTGTTTTGGACACACACACACACACAGTAACCATATTTACAATTTGAGCTGTTTCACAGGACCCGCCCCAGTTCTTTCATTCTTTACTTAGTATTAAAGAAATGCCAAAGGCTGATTTGAGATTATGATTATTATTTATTAAACAGCCACATGGTCCATTTTGAACGCTATGAACTATCGCAGGAGTTCAGTCACGTCCAGAACCTGTGTGTGTGTGTGTGTGTGTGTGTGTGTGTGTGTGTGTGTGTGTGTGTGTGTGTGTGTGTGTGTGTGTGTGTGTGTGTGTGTGTGTGTGTGTGTGTGTGTGTGTGTGTGTGTGTGTGTGTGTGTGTGTGTGTGTGTGTGTGTGTGTGTGTGTGTGTGTGCCTGGTTCTGCAAAGGTTTCTTCCTGTTAAAAGGGAGTTTTTCCACGTCGCCCATGTTTTGCTTAAGTTGGGTTTTTTTCTTTTAAGCCTTGAAGTGCCTGTGTTGTTTTTGTCATTGCGATTTCTTCCCACAGTGCAGGGACATGCATTTGCGGTTAATTTGCCATAGTAAGATTTACTGTAAGTGTGTGTGAGTGTTGCTCCTTCTCCCTGCAATGTACTGAAGTGGCAACCTTAGCCAGGATGTACTCTGCCTTCGCTCATAGTTAACAGTCTGGAATTGGCTCAGGCCCCCTGACCTCATGTTGGATAAAGCGATATAAAAGATGAATGAATGGACTGCATGTTGATAGAGTTTGTGCTATTCGGCTGACCTCTCCACCCCTCTCTCCACTGTGTCCCTCACAGACTCTTCTCTGCAGCAGTGTCCTTGCTCTTCTGCTTCTACCTCTATCTCTGTCCTGTAACAGTAAAAGGCTCCCTCAAGAAGTCAGACGAGATTACGAACTCGTGAAGATTGATCTGCGCAACTCAGTAAGTAAGACAAATATTATGTTCCTCACTTTTTTTAACCTTTTCTGAGCAAAGGGGCAATAAGTAGTCCATCCATAAATAAAAAAGCATTTGAGCATAACAATGTTAAAATATGGATTGACTGTATAAATTGGGGACATTTTTTAAGCGTCATCTCAGATACAAATGAACCGATTAACAGCCTACGACAGTTACAGTACATAGTTCTCATATGAAATCCAATAACCATGGTGACGGTGAAAACACTGTAAAGGGAAGCAGACAAGTTGGAACACAACTGTAGTGATGCTGGAGGTGTTCCCTAATATTAGGTATCAGATATTAAGCATTATGCAGGTTGGATGGTCTTGTCTTGTTTAGTATCCAGTACAAGTTTAGTATGCAGTACTATTCCAAATAGCACTATTTGGACAATCAGACAATCCCCCTCACTGTCCACTTTTAAAACTAATCTTAAAACCCACTTCTATTCCTTGGCTTTTAACCATGTTTGAGACTCTGTCCCTGGTTTTATTGTTGCCAATCTATTGTTTGTTTATTGTATTTCACTGTTTTTACTCTTTACTGTACTTTTTTATTTTGTCTTTTATTGTAAAGCACTTTGGCCTCAGCCACAACTGTTTTAAAGTGCTGTATAAATAAAGCTGACTTGACTTGACTTGACTATTAGTAATGGTGCTATTTGGAATAGTACAAACAGCCATAAGAGGCAGCAAAATCAAAATTAGGAGATAAAGAAAATAGTTTCACTGTGAATCCTTGATTGGATTTTCACAATGAAGTGAGCTGCTGGGAAGTGCCAAATAGAAGAAGAATGTTCTTTTGCCCGAATTGAATAATACTTTATTCATACTACAGAAAGTACTTCTCAATCCAATTTGTGCCGCTTAAAAAACAGTGGTACTAAAACTCTCACCCACCTTCGTCTTTCTCATTCACCTAAGAATCAAAGTGTCACCACCTTGCTGCAAAACTCACCCTGCCCAGTTCTGAGATACAAGTTACGACGCTGCGCCTCAAAGAACAACACAGTGAGTATTATTAATTATTCAGTGCATCATCTGAAATATCTCTAGTGGCCACAAAAGCAGAGATCCCATCTCAACTATTCATTTGCTTTCTACATACACTGCCGTGTCTCCTCAGCTCCTTAATAAATGAACAGATTACAGACCCTCTGAGGGGCTAATGGAAATGAGCTGTTCCAACAAGGTCAATGCCACAGTTCAGTTGTTTGAATTGATGATTAATTAAGAGTCGGGGTTATGGAGAAAAACCATCACAGGAAAGGAACGAGTTACAGCAGCAGGGAGTGTTCACCTCATCAACCTGTAGGCAATTGTTTTCCACATAGCCAGATGTTTGCATTCCTGTCAGAGAGCAAAGGTGACTCTTGCTTCAATGAGCATTTTTACATGGATCTTAGTTTTTGTGGTCACCAGGTGTACACACCCTCCTACTGAAATGCTTTAAAGGACTCCTGTGTTTCTGTTCTGTAGGATTTTGTGAGCACCCTGCACATACTAACCTGCAAAATGAAGCATTTAAAGCTTTCCCACACGGATAGGCTGACTAAATCTGTCCTATACTCGATACGTTGCCCTTGTCTCGAAAAACCGGTAAGTCTTAGCAAGTTCCCCAGCATGTTTCTTTTGCTAGTTTGTTTATTAAAATTTGCAAGGGGCTGCAGCATAGTTTCACATTCTCTGCACAACTTTATAGCGTATTGAATTGATACCCTGTGGTGTTTTTGTAACTCGGTAATGGGTGAGTCACAGGTTACAGAGCAAGTTGGCTGTGAGAGTGTATTCCTTCTTATTTGAGAATTTCAGGCCAGAAAAGTTCACAGCAATCGGTGAATTATCGCGATCACTGTACCTGTTCATGCCGAAGGTCCTCGGTGGAGTCGAGGTCTGGACTCTATGCAGGCTGCTTCCGTTCTTCCACTCATCCAAGCATGTCTTTATGGACCTTGTCGTCTGCTGGAGGAGAGTCACACTTGTACAGAAAAGAGCCGTCGAACAAAGTTTGAAAAGTAGCATTGTCCAAAACTGTTTTGCATGATTTCACTCACCTGCAGCGAAGGGTCTGATTGAATCACCTGAATTCAAAAA
This sequence comes from Lipophrys pholis, assembly GCF_963383615.2. Lineage (NCBI taxonomy): Eukaryota > Metazoa > Chordata > Actinopteri > Blenniiformes > Blenniidae > Lipophrys > Lipophrys pholis. Next base: position 8,989,556 of record NC_137648.1, read on the forward strand.
TTGACAGGTGTGCCCAAACTTCTTTTGTCCATATCGTGTAGGAACGCTCTTCAGGACAGCAGTTATGTCCTCACAACACCTGACTGAGCAAAACGTGTCAACGAAATGTATGTTCAACCCCAAGAAAGCACAGGGAGAATATAGAAACTCTCCTGAAAGAAACAATAGTCTTCTTTACAAAACACAAATCCCACTTTGACAACACCAAACCACACAAAGTAAGTTGCACTCTTCAGCCCTTTTTGAAAGGCAGGATCAGCGTTAGATCTGATGATTCAATGTCATCGTTAGAGTCTGAGTCATTCAGTAAACCAGGGCCTCGTCAGAGACTCACCGATCGAACTGCCCCCATGTCCTGTTCAGTCGGTTTAAGCAGCCGTTTCAGATGACTCTTTACTCCTTAATTAGAATTTTGACACACACGTCACTTAACTACAGTACATGTTTTCAAAAATGGCTGCATGCGTGAAAAGGTCACGCCAAACTAAGAGGAGATGAACCTTTCAGAGCTGCATGTCTTCAGCTGGGGAGGATTAAAGTCACACCAGGCTGCATTTTAACATCTGACAGTTACCTCGGTCTTATACATGAGATATGGATTATAGTGTATTCTGATTATAATCAGGGTTTGTGGGGGGGGGGGGGGGGGGACTGGACTCTGATTTGTCACAGTCAGACTGAGAAGTGAGTCATTTCGTTATAAATTCATAATAAAGACGCTGAGTGTGAGTCAGCAGTATGTGCCACGACATTGCCAATTTTCCTCGTGCTAAACTGATGTTAATATGAAGCGAATTGGTGATTACTGTATATTAATTAGGTTATTCTAAATTGTTGTTTTTTTTTTAAATTGCCTAGACAAAAGGAGCCACCGCCAGAAGAAGACGGAGGGCGACTGGGGAGAGGCAAATCCAGAGACTGACAAAAATACTTTGCAAAGCCAAGGCCTTCTTGAAACACATGACTGAATGCTACGAGATGCTGAACACTCAGGGATCAATGGCCACCTGAGACCGAGTGTGAGCAGAAGGGACTTGTTCAATTCTTCTGTACTTTGCAGGATTATGCAAGAAGAAGCTTCCACATCATTTAAGCTTTCCCGCCAGAAACTGTGATATCTCTCTCATTGTTTTGGGTGTTGCATGATTACCAAACTTTCCGACATTTCCAGGCTACACAAGAAGAAGCTATTAATCAGAGAGAAAATAACTGGGTTTTTTTTGTTGTTTTTTTCACCCCAGTCCATCATACTTTACGCAAAACAGTGTCGGACCAGTTCAAAATAAGCTGATGAATGTTCATGGCACAACGAAGCCTAATTGTTTTAAAAGTGTGTTCAAAAAGGGAAACATTGTGGGAGAATAGTTTACCATGTGCAGCTATATAGGATTTCTCCAAGCCGTCAAGCTTTTAAAACATGCTGTTGACGGTTACCGTACTTGCGGTACGCTATGACAGCTAAGCATGAACAAGCAGGAAATACTAAGGTGCTCAAATAGTTTTTACTTTCACTTTTCAAATTACCGGCCCCGACACATCCTTGTTATCCCAGGCATCTAAAAGGTGCCGTTTCTGACTGTGGGGTTGTTTTAGGCAGTGTGACAAATCATTTGTTCTCTCCTGAATAGCCCCGGAGTTCATCAATCATCAAGCCTGATGGAAATATTAAAAGCATATTTTGCCACGGTTGGCTGGAATTCAGCAAACAAGAGACTTTTCGACTCTGGGATACAGCTGAAAATGTTTCCTGTTACATTCAGTTGGTGCCGTGATTAATGGACCCTGCATGGTTCAAACGTATCAGAAATGTACTGTAGCAGAGTTACTCGATACTCAACATTTATTGTTTTCACATGACAAATATATTGTGTATATATATATATATATATATATATAGCATGGAAAAAAAAGTAAAATCAAGTTTGCAGCCTTCACTCCTTTACTGCAAGTTATCACATAGCTGTTTTCTGTATGCAACGTCTCGTGCAAATATATTTATATGCACACTGAGTGCATGTGTTTTTAACTGAATGGCCCATGTACCAGCACTCTGCAGTAAAAACTAGATCACAGATATCTTTATAGTTTCAGTCAAGTTTATTGATGATGGATATACATGGCTTTAAGTGCATGACCAGCTGTCTCCGGGTTAGCAACCGTTATCAGAACAGGAACACACAAGCATCCAAATCTGTTTAAACATTTTGTGTCACGCGTTGTAAATACAAGTATGCCTCTTGGAGTAAAAACAAGACCTTTTCTGAAGCTAATATTGTAATCCACTGAATACTGAGGAAAACATAACTACCGCAGCACATCCAGGTGCATTTGTTTTTTTATATACCAGTAACTCAAAATAAGAACATTCTGTGGTTTCACACAAGAGTTGAAGTCATTGTTTATTCAGTAGAACAACAAATGGGAATATGAAAATAAATAACTAATCTTACTGAATGAAATAAGCTAGAGTAAAAGGACAGAGCAAATTGCTACAATTGTCTACGAGGGTACTGTGATGCATTTATCTCGAAAGAGACTTTAAAAGGAGCACCGACTAGATATTTAGCATCGAGACTGGTCCCTCATAAAACAGCGGACAGGAGACATTTAAGCCCATATCTTCCCCTCAAAAACAAACATTACTTTCTTCAGTAGTCAATCATATTGCACTTCAACGGGAGCAGAATCTGTCAGAGGGGAAGGGGAGGCTAATCGGTTTAAGGAATGCAAATCAGATCAAGGTGGGCTGGGGATTGAAATGCAGAGCTTTACCACTCACCTCTAATTCACCATTCCAAGATTTTTCTGTTTGTCCTGTCTCACATTATCTAAACCATTTTTTTTTTTTTACCCTTTTAGCTTTGCGTACACGCCGTCCTCGGACCCCCATCAAATGCACATCCTCTTGATTCCACACTCGCAGCAGAATTTAGCATATTCAACAGGGTACTTGGTCCCGCAAGCGTGGCAGAACTTGCTCTTCACCTCACCGTTGCCGACGTCATTTCCTCCGTCGACATTGTTCCTTCAAAAAGAATGAAGACGAGTACAAAACAATGAATAGTCAATAGTGACAAATGACTTAATTTCAAACATTTGGAAATTAATGAAAAATAAAGACAGGAGGTCCATTTTCAATACAGGTTTTAAAGAAGGAAGTTTTCCTTCTAACTTATGTCTACTAGCTGAAAATCAACTCTGTGAAGTTAATGCTAAATGATAAGTGGTTTTCATTTGTATGGAGGGTTTTTAGACTTAAAAAAACAAAACAATAAAATAAAATCGGAGTTGGAAGCTGTAATTTCCAAAGGTGCGAAGCATCAGTTGACCACAAGGGGTCAGGAGAGTTTAAGACTTTCTGTGACTGTTCACCTCGGTATGTAGGCGTCCACTTTCTTCTTGTTTTGTCCTATTCCAGACGGGGTGTTTCTCGCAGGGCCGTAGCCAGAGCTCACTACTCGGGTCTTATTTCCCATGCTGAGAGAGAAATGAGAGAAAACAAAGAGAGAACAGTGATACGGCCGTGTAACTTGAACTGTGTTTGCGCTGGCACAGAACTATAAATTGCACTTTGATACTCACCTGCCTTGTTGTGAAACACATTGGTGCAGCATTAATGCTTATGCCAGTAAAACATATAAAAATAATCACCAACAAGCACGGCATAAATGTTCTAATTTTAGTGTAGTAAATTTTTCAATCTTCAGTCCAGAGTCTCCTGAAGGTAGAAAACACCCGCCTTAGAACCGGGGAGACCTGTCCTTTCAGGCTGTGGAATGACTTGCCCCTGTCCCTCCCCACGCTCGACTCCACACAACACTTAGAAACGTTTTTATTTAGAAAAGCTTTTGTTTGATAGATTTTCCACTTTTGTTACGTAGTTTATGAAATTATTTGTATCATTGTTGTTTTAATGCTCCATTTTTATGTACAGCACTTTGTGATTTTTATCTGTGAAAAGCGCTTTATAAATAAACTTTACTTACTTCAGTGTAAATGTGGTTAGTGCAGTTATTTAGTCTCATATCAGTACCATCATCATGCACATGAAGCAAAAAGTAAATATGAAGAATGTGAATATTAACGAAAGGAAAAAAAACTCTTAGATTCTCATTCTGTTGCTGCTGATTTAATGTGGCATGAATACTTCTCATATCTATAAATCCTGTTTAGAAAACTATGGAGATTTTCAGCCAAATACGAGTCATCGCATGGTTAAGCATGAAGTTATATTGGGGAAAAAAATAAAAACGGGCAGAATCTTTCACTCATCAAATAGCATGAAAGGTATAAGTAGTGGTGTGTGTGGGGGTGTGTGTGTGCACACGCACAAACCCTGAGGGTGGACTTGTGAGCCCGGAGGGATTACTCTTCACCAACCCTGCTGAGGAGGTCTTGCCAGAGGGGATTCCTTGAATGAAAGACAAAAGATGGGAGGAAACATGAAGTCAGACAGATGCGTGAATCACTGTGAAGCACATTAAACCCCAATGGGAGCCGTCGTCTCACCACTGGGCTGTCCCAGGCCTGATCTCTGTGGTAAGCGAGAGGATGCTGAAGGAATGGTGGACACAGCAGGAGGGTTGGCCTTCTTCATCGGAGTGGAGGCCTTGTACTAAAGCCAGAGGAAGCAAAACAATAAAAAGTATGGAGTTTAACTTGAAATATTTTGCGTTGTGCATTTCTGCATATGTGATGTTAAAAACAGACCGAGCTCCACATATTCATTACAGATCTAAAGAATAAGTCTCATTCAGGAACCAAAATGAAATAATGATAATAATAATGGTAATTATAATAGAAAAGCAGAGGTCCTATTCAAAATGGGTTCGGCTGCTGAATTACCAAATGAACCGTCTGCTAATGCTATGTGAGTCTTATTATCTATAATAAGTGTTGTGAATTCCCACTCGGAGTCATTAAAATTACTGCAGTTTGGGGCAAACAAATCTGTGTGAACATGTACTCATGGGCTCATAAACTACTTCAAACAACTAAATTATTAAGTGCCCATTCCAATGTGTTTTGTTGAGAGAACGATAGTTTGTACCTGTCCTCGACCAGCCGGCTTCTTGGGTTCCACCGCCTTACCCTTGTTTGGCATTCGAGCCGCCTGCTCCTGGCAGAACTTAATGTGTCGGTCGGCTGCGCTCTGGTTGAACCTCCGCTGACACCAAGGACACTGGATATAATCTAAAGGCAAAGCGGGAAGCGGGAAAGACCCCGAAGTTTCAGTAAATCTGTGACCTTGACAAATCTTTCACACGTGCAAAAGTATTTTTTGTTTGAAGACATAGGGTTGCATGCCGAAGTGTCCTTGGGCAAGACACTGAACCCCAAAACTGCCCCCTGTTGCAGTGACAGCGCCTTGCACGGCTGCAGCCTCCAATGGTGTGCGAATGGGTGGATGTGATGAGCTTATGTAAAGCACTTTGGGGCTGTTGTCAGCTAAAAAGCGCGATATAAGTTATTCCATTTACAATGTTGACCAACATCAAATGGTTGATTTACCAGCACAGTTACTGAATATGAGCCGCGTGACCTTTAATTCAACTCCTAAAGTAAGTTATGGACTACCTGGGTCATAAGTCGGAGGTGGAGGTGGGGGTAACGGCCCCCCTTCCTTAATGACCTGAGTTATGTTCTTGGCAGCTCGGATGGTAGCGATGAAGTCTTCATGTTTCTTGCGCCAGTTGGAAGGCTTCTTCGGAGGCTCCGCCTGGCAGGACGACACCACAGAACAACGCCCCGTTACCCCGGCTTGCACTTTCTCAAGTTCTCTAACTGTAGGACCACAGAAGGATGCTCAAACCCAAAATGGACCAAATGTTTTACTGCCAATTTCAAATGGTGACAGGTTCTCACGTCAGCATGGAAAACCACAAAAAAAAAAAAAAAAAAAAAAAACTGAATCCTTAGTTAAAATGACTGCCAACTCTCATGTTCTGCCCTCCTAGGACAAAAAAGGACGGCATGAGTCATCTAAAGCTGACGATTACTGACAGAAGTAGTTCACTGAACTGGTTCTGTGGCAACATGATTCCGACAATACTATCTATGTGGCCTTGAACAAAAAAGAAACTGGCCTCGCATAACACCTGGAGGGTAGTCCTGTTCATATCATAAAGCTATGGATAAGGTTATTACACTAGAAAGATAGTCCGTGTGTAGCAGTTTGTTCAATACATGTATGGCCAGCAATGCCCTTATTTTCTGATCTGCAATTAAATATCAAGAATGGACAAGCGACATGTGTCGGACCCCATACCGCACAAATAAATCTGTTTGTATGGTAGGGGGCTTAACGTGACGTGTTTGTTCATTCCTGTGACTTTAAAGCAGATCAGATTGTGTGACAACTTTATTTACCAAACTTTGAAATGTAAAAATGGAGCAGCCCACAGATTCTAAGATGGCATAAATAGACAGCCAAAGCGAACTCTGGGCAGACCTTGGGAATTAATGTCTGTGATAAAAAAAAAAAAATCCATGATCAACTTCTATAGCTTTAAGATAAGTTTTCAAATAGTGATTTCAATCTAAAGCAGGTAGATTATTGCAACAGCCAAGCCAGAAAACACTACGGTACTTAGAAAGGAAAGTGAAATATGATCAGTTAAAGAAGTAAGGAAAAAAAAAAAGGCTTGGGTTTAGAGACTAATATCACTGGAGTGATATGATACACCTCTAGACTAGCCAAAAGAGGAAAAAAGAGGAAATTCAGTATTTATGAAGCCAAGGACAGCAAGGAAAAGCTTCCTGGGCACCAATAGATTATCTAAACATCACGTATATGGAAAGGACAAACAAGAGCAGACAAATCAACTTACTTTCTGAGCAGCAGCTGAACTTTGTGACTGAAATACAATTGAAAGTGGTTTACATTTGATAAATAGACTTTCAACACAAAGAACTGGGTATCCTACAGGGAACAATAAAGATTTCAAATGAGCTGTTCACTACAGTAAAAGATTTCAATGCTGCACATATATTAAGGATCAATAATGTTCTGATTTCTGTTGATCGAAATGTAATTTTTTGAGTTTTAATAAGATGCACTGTAAACAAGGGTGCATGTCTAGCGGTGTACTGGTCTGGTAAATAACTCTCAAGTCTCTGTTGAACGTTTCTATTTATCAATGCACTGTGCAAAACATTAATGACATCAATTGTAGTATATACATACATATATGTATATATAAATTTAAATTCTTATTTATTTAGATGATTTGAGATAAGAAAGCACTAATCTAGGAATTAGCCAAAAAGGACCTCTATATAGTAATGTTGTGTAAACAAGAATCTTATGAAAACCACATTTTTAGGAAGCTGTAAAATTTTGACAAAATGAGGACGCTTTCAGACGGACTCCAAACATTTTTTTTTTTCATCCTCTGAACCTTCCTGGGATTTTCCGCCCGCAGACATCCGTCCTGCAGCGCCAGTGAATTCTTACCTTTGGTTTGATGGGTTTAAGTGTGGAGATTTCCGTTCCTTCAGCTCTCTGTCTGCTGGAGTCAAAAACCTTTCTCCTTTTAGCCGCAGACTTCTGACAGATTTTAGAATGTTTCGCCTGTGAGAAGAAATATTCAGAGAGAATACTGTAAAATCAAGAATTTGTCTTTGTGTTTTCTTCTAAGGCTTGTATCCTGCTCCTTTTTTTTTTTTTTAAGTGCTTCAGGTTTCAATCACAGTTCAATCTAACCCTTCGTTTGTGTTTATTGCACATGTTCTTTTGGAGGTGGCAAAACTTTCATATAAAAGTGAGAAGATAAAAATCACAAATGAAACGACAAACTTGCACTTGAAACAGAAGCAGATTATTATAGGACCACATCCCCATCACAAAGAAACAGTAAATCTAGCTATTTCCGTTATAGAGGATGACAACAAATATAGTAGTGATAAATAGATAACACCATTTCTCCAAAAGATACAGATATACATATTTGCAAGACATCTAAGCAACACTTATGGTGCCTTAAATACAACAACTGGATTTTGTTTCAATGGGTACAGACTGTATAACAGAGCAGTCTATAGTTCCTTAGTTTTGACTTTTAAATACAAACGTGCCACCTCTCAGAGCAGTTCTAAAGCCTGGATTTGAAATCACAAGTAACTCTACACATATAGATTTAGAATCATAGCTTCGCCGGGTAAAAAGAGTATTTTTTGGGAATAAAGAACCCTTCACACAGGCCTGTGGGCTATTATAACCCAAACAGCTGACATTCTGTCAGCTGATACGAATGGAGAAATGTGTTATTCAGCAAACACAGTGTGTCTCCAAGAAAGATTGGAACAGATCCACTTCTCCTTTCACATTGCTGTATTCTCATTTTTTTAAATCACAATGTGCTTATTTTGTATTGTTGTCAATGAATAGTAGAAATAAAAGATGAGTTCTTTTTACCAGGACTTTCGGTAAAAAGCATCTTTGGCAGGTGTTACATTGAATCAGGTCCTCAGCAGGAGGAGCTTCATCTGCAAAAATAACAAAATATATAGTTATCTAGTGACTGTGTAAAACAGAGAATAACAGTGGGATTGATTGTGCGCAAATACAACTGCTTTCCTGAAATAGAAGTGAAAAAGCAATTACATTCCGAGCCAGGCTTTCATTATTATAATTTTTTTTAGACTCCTGTAGGCACAACATTCAGACAAACTGCCCCTGGTATGGACACTCAGTATGATACTGTGTATGTGGATCAGTCGTTCATATCCATTAACCATGACAAGATGCCAGTTGACCATAGGAAGTAAAACTAGGACAAGAAATGGGCGTCATGGCGTTTGTGTCACGAAGGCAGCGTTGAAAGTTTATAACGTCGCTCATTCATTAAAGACACACAAGTCAGCAGCATGCTAGCACAGGATAGCTCCTGCAGCTTGGGATCACACCCATTCAGGCAGTGAGCGGTAAGCTTCATCTTTGGCCCTGCCGTTAACCCAAACAAACGGCTCGCGATCAAAAGCCGGCCAACCGCCGGCAGCGGGGTTATCTTGGGAAGATAAAACCCGAAATGTTGCCTGGTAGACCGTGCTACACAACAAACAACAGGGCTTTAATTTCGCTCACCTTCAAATTCTTCCATCGTTAGGTTATCCCTTGCCTGATGCTGCTGCTCTTGTTGTTAAAAAAAGAAAGGAGGAGTAGCCAGAGGAGACGAGAGGGTTCCCTCATCATCACTTCCGGGTTCGTTTAACAGGAGAAAACTAGAGAGGTACCGATGTGCGAACAAAGAGCGCCGCCATTTCTCTCTTGACATCGGAAGTCGCGTGATTTTTATACATAAAGCATGTTGGGGGTTTTTAATTTTTAGATTGGTGAAGGTTTTAAAAAGGTACAGGCTGAAGAATTAAAAAAAATGTCCATTGGGAAAACAAACTATAGAAAAATTAAAATATTTTAAAAAGGTTTATATTTTTAAAAAGTACAACACAGCAAGAATGTCTTTAAAAAAAAGTTGCACATTTTAAAACTATTGGTTTGACAGAATCCGAAGCAAGTCAAAAAAATGCAAACGTTTCTCTGCATACTTCAAGGCAGTGTCTCCTCGAGACGGCAGGTGGGGCGTGGGAGGACACCTTTGTTGTCATGGTTACAGTGTTGTTATCAAATATTATGTATTCCGCTGTCTTGGGTGGTTCAAATATCACTCAGTATGGTTTAAAAAGAGTATGTCTTCTTGTTATGGACAACAATCAACATTTTTACCAGGGTAACTCTTATGTTGATCGAAAAAGTATTATTTACATGAATCTTAAATTAAACATATTACAAACCTATTTTCACAATATCTTTTTGTGTAATGCCCTTTGCCAAAAACTTTGTTTAGGGTCAAGCCTCATTTAGAGATGACTGTCATCCTCACTCCAACACAATGACTCCCCTTTGTGTGTGCTCCCTCGCTGCCTTTGTTAGTTCAAATGGCCGAGAAAAGTACTTGCCCAGAGCAAACACTAAGTGGATCCCAGTTCCCCCCATACTGAGAACGTGTGTCGTCTGAATGGACTAATTCATAGCCAGATGTTATGAGACCACAGAACGTGCGTTTATTTGAATGGCTACATCTGTACTCATCACAACAAGATTGCTGTTTTCAGCCTGAGTCTCCTCTTTGTCACTATCGTACACACACACACACACACACACACACACACACACACACACACACACACACACACACACACACACACACACACACACACACACACACACACACACACACATAACTAAGCTAATCTACTCACAGGATGTCCAGTCTCAGACTCTACCACAAGATGGTGTAATAAGACATTGGTGTATTGAGTCAAAATCTTTTGGGGAAAAAGAACCTGACACCAGATGTAGCTGTAAAGACATAAATCCCTTGGACTCTCTAAACAGAACTGACAAAACTCAGAAATCTCAAATGACTGGACACTGCAGAGACTCACTTCAACCACTCAGCACACTAGGGTTGCATCATTTGACAGAAGTCACAAGTCTCCTCAGTCAAAGAAGCAGCTCTGACCCTTTCTGAAGAAGTCATCAGTCCAGGTTTGTAGTCAGTGGACACTGTCAGTGGATATTTGTGGTGTTCTACCACGTCAACACTGGATGTGAACTGGGGGTCACCTGAACCTTGCCTCTCCTAAAATCCACAACCAACTTTTTAGTGTTCTTCCTCCTGCTGTGCTTCAGTTCACACCATGTCACAAAGTGTATCCCCCACCACTTTGTTTTCAAACCTCATCACCCTGATAGCTCACGTCGAGTGTTGCTGACCTCTGTCTGACACATGCTGCTGAAGAAGTAGATTGGTCTCGAGGGTGCCTCCTCCCGCATTGCCATCAGTTCGCCACCCAGTAGAATTTCCCTGATTGTTTTAAAGGCACTTAAAAAGTAAAAAAAAAACTTGAACATCACTGTGTTGGCCAGCTTGTTCATATTAACATGTTTGACTCTAATCTGAATCTCGTAGGCAACCTGAAGGGGATCTAAGTGTGGCTCTAAACTGCTCTAGGACAAGCACCTGCAAAGTCTTCATTATGTGCAATGTGAGCTCCACCCATCAACTGAAGTAGTCCCGATAATAATCAGTTTTACTCAAGGTAGAAAAAGCTTCTTTTTATTTTTTGAATTGGAAAGTAAAGTATAGACATTCAAAAAACACCCTAACACTCACTATCACACGTACACCAAATACACAGTGAAATATATTTTCTGTATGTAGCCTCTCCTCGGGGAGCAAATTGGAGCTGCAGTGAAGCATTTGGGGGTCGTCGGCCTTGCTCAGGGATTCATACCTATGAACCTCTGATCCAATTGCTTTCTCTCTTTGCCACTTGCTCTTGGCCACTGCTGCCCAAAACAGTCACCTCTGCACTGAAGTTGGTTCCATGAATCACCAAATATAAACTCCAATCGACCTTGTCTGAGTTGAAACTTCACAAATCATTCTGCAATATTGCTGAAATACATTATATCAAGGCTCTGCCTTAAGAACCAATAAATAAGTAACATTTTCAGTGTAATAATGTCACCAGTTGATGCAACATTTTAGAAAAAAGAAAAGTCTAGACAGTTGCTCACTTCAAGGGCTTTATTTTGAAACTGCCTCCGTGAAGCAGCGTCATTTGGACTCTTGCTTGATGAAGTGTATCCTCCTCTCTGGAAGCGCAATGGGGGACGCAGAAGTAGGGAGATTCAAGCTGATGTGACTGACCCCTGCTGATATTCGGAGGCTCAAACAGGTACTTGATCACACTATTTTAGGTCTATCAGGAGTTGCACATAATGCATGTATGCCGAATTATTGCATGCACAGGCTGCGTTTATGGCTGCAGCTTTGGGGGTCTTTGTCAGCAGATGACATGTTGCTGTTCATTTATTAAATCAGTTTGAACGTGATGCTTCTCCTCCACCATTAAGTCAGTTAGAAAATGTTATTTCTTCCGCACAATATTTAAAACTTAATTTAAAATTGTCTATGTCCATGTGGGAGCGCCATTGTGTGTTTCTGCCTGACAGAAACATTGTGTTGGGCTTCAGTCCCAGTTATGCTCAGGCCACCTAGAATAACTCTGGCATTACATTCCTGTACTCCCCCTTATCACAGCGAGACTCACATGTAATTTTCAATTTGACACCACAACAACTGAAATGCTTGCACAGCCACACACTTCATCATTGCTTCGCCCTCATGTTTTAATCAGTGGTGAAGTGCACTGGCCTTTTATGCTTTTTAGTGGTTGGATCATTTGTTTCTAGTTCAGGCCAGCTGAGCTCGAGGTCCCACATGGGAGCAAACCCCCCATGGGATTTCACAAACACGCCTTCCCATGAGCTTGAAACACTCAAACACAGTTGATGGGGATGTTCCACTTCATGGGTGCTACAGTGTGACTGAATTATGTAAAGTGTCAATCAATATTTTATAGAGTATGAGCATAGGAAACACCTGTCAGGAATAGTCTTCTAGTTTTAGCTTAAAATAAAATGACAGTCTATTGCGTAACGGTTATGAAATTGCAGTTAATTTATTGTCTACATCATACAGACACAGGACATATATTATGAACCCCCCCCCATGTTCTGTTTTATAGTTGTACACAGTCAACATCTGCTAGGTCTTGCCCATCTTGACACCATTTAGAGAATGGCAGCTCAGTGAGAGTGAATGTGAAGATGATGACAGTTGAGGCATCCAAAAATAGACGCGGTCCATCTCAGCTCGTGCGACTCTAAAGAGCCACACATGGATATGGAAGCTGAGGTCATTTTTAAAAATATTGCCACCGAAGACAATGTGTTGGGAGGTGTGTGGCTTATTGGTGAAACTTAGATTCTGATTGTGCAAATCTGAATTGCAAAAGCGTAATAATACCTGTATTTCAAGTTGATATAGGCCTCAAAAATGTAGATGGACATGATCTTTAATTAATGAAAATGGTGGGACAAAGCCTGAACCTGCTCAGTGCTGAAGGGCAGCCTCATCCAAGCAGACTGAACCAGAACATTAAAATGTCAACAGAGGATTTACCCTAAATCTCAACGCAGCTCTATTTGAGTTTACTATAGTGGAATGAAAGCACTTTCTTCCTTTGTGCCTAATTATATTTTTTTTTGTCTTTTTGTTATTGTTGTTGTTGTTGTGTTGCGTTAATCATGTGGCGTCCTCCTTTATGTTCCTTCTCTCATTAGTTCCTGTACAGATTTTGTCCTCTCTGTGTCGCTAGTAGGCTGAGATTAAAACAGATTAATCAGGGATTAGGTCATAAACGAAGAAGAGGGAGGGGGGTGTATTGAACGAGTGCAGCCCACTGTGACACTTTCTTCTTGTCATCACAAACACCTGACATGATCATTGTGCAAAGCTACTTTGGAAAAGCAACATTTCACTAGTTTCTCTTCAGGTGTAGCACGGGGTCATTCATGTTATTGTGTGCGGGTCTGTAAGCCTGTGCTGCCCTGCGTATCCAGGCTGTGCTATGGTGAGGTGTGGCAGCGATGACGGATGTGGAGGCGACTTATGAGGACTTCATTGCGTCTCGACGATCCGGCCGCAGGAATGCCATCCATGAGATCTCCGGAGCCCCGGGAGGGCAGGGACCCACCGACCCGTCGCAGAGTCTGGCACAACTTGACATCAACAAATCAGGTGAGACATATTTGGGTTACGGTTGCACATAATTTGACGACGCTTGTGCGAAACTGTAAATGAAGAAGAATAAAAGTGAAAAAAAAAAAAAAAAAAAAGAAATAATCTAAATAAAACTAAGGTGTCAAAATGTACTCCAAGTGAACAAAGCTCCTTGAGCTTCACAAGTTCAAATATTCATCTAAAAAAAGACCATCGATGGACAACACACACTGACTCCACACAGAAACAAGTAATCAAGCACACATACAGTATATTCCATATATGTGTTGGTGCCATGAGGGAACCACACTAACCGCTGGACCACCATGCTATCATTTTTAAGTCCTTTTAAGTAATTTTTTATGAAATGCAGTGATTGACACATACAGGGATTGTTTTTTCCCCCCGTTTGTTTTTTCTTACTTTCATTTAGATTGACACTGAGAGGATACGCAGTTATTTAAATTGTTAACCCTTGTTGAACGTAAACTAAGCTTTCGTATTAAAAATATCTCCTTGTACGTAATCGAGGGGATTAAGAGCAACAAATTTGGTGTAGAATTACAAATATTTTGAAAATGACTTATTTTAAAGTATTCCTATAATGTTCCTATGTGTGACAATGTTTTTGAAAGCGATCATTACAAATGTGGGAACTGGCACATACTCACATTCTACTCAAGTCTGTCTTTTCATGGTCTTATCTACTTGGTATGAACTGTTCTGAGCGGATTCTTCACGTCAGTGACTTCTGGTCTCGCAGATTTCATCATGACATACTTTGCTGATTCACCCGGCTTCATTTGCGTCACTGGCTTCTCAAGTTGTAACTTATGCATGAAACTTACTGCCCCCCCCCCCCCCCCCCCCCCCCCCCCCCCCCTTGCTGTTTGTCAGGTGGTGAGGCAGACGATCCTGAGAAAAGCCGAGACTGTCCAGCAAAGGAAGAGGAGACTCAGGCCGAGGGCAGCTAAGTGGCTTCGCGTGTCAGACGTTTGTGAACCGGAGGAGCCACGTCTTTTTGCCCCAGCTGATCCCTGAACGATCATCCAGACCTCAGAGTGGCATCTGAGATACACATTCAAATCCTCCACTATCAGCACCCCACCATCGGGAAGTTATCACTATGGCAACCAAAGTACCGCCTCTCGTCCTGTTCTTTGGTGCGTTCCACCCTCCGTAAAGAGTTAGATATCCTTGATGCCTTCCCTTCTTTGCTATAAGATGAGAGAATAGGTTTGCTGAATGCAACATGGGGTAAGCAACTAGGACCACCTCTGCTGTGTGGACAAATGCCCCGAGTGGAATGGAGATCAGGAGAAAAGAGGTCATTGATGGGTTTTTGGGGCCGGCTTAAGTTTCAACCACAGAATTAAAATTTTGTCTTCCCTTCCCCCTTTGCCTTGAACCAACCTCTAATGTGGCGGCAGCTCTTCCATGAAACATGAGGGTGACAGGACAGCTACTTGTTTTTCACGCCTGCACAGCTGTTCTCCACCGTCTATCAAATGATTTCTCTATATTTGTTTACTGTGACTCAATGCTCTGTTGTGTTTCTTCTGTGGAATTTTGGAGGGTGTTCAATTACTAGTATCTCGCAAGTGAATAACACTCCGAGTAACATTGTGGATCCGCGTATAATATCACTACTGATCAGAAATGCTGCATGCAGTCATGCATCTTTATTATTGCATTGATTAGTCATGTAGAGACCAAATCAAGGCAGACGTTTTTTGACTGGTCTGATTTGCTCTGCACTGCCTCACAACAACAACCAAGACGTGGGACAAAGAAGAACTTGTGTGTCTTGCTTTGTGCTTGCACTCCGACCCATAAATCTGTCTTGAATTCCACTAAATAGTCACTCACGTTTTTGTGCGTCTCCGGTCAGGCCTAACTGATGGAGTAAATACTTTTCCTCTTGGAAATCATGCATTTTAAACCCAATGAGCTACCCATGTGATCTGGTGGTGCAGTGGGTCACACTGGTGCACTGCATTAACAACACCCGGGGTCATGTCTGGGCCGGGCTCCGGGCTCACCCTGTTTGGGCTTTGCTCGTTTTGCTTGTGCCTGTGTGCTTTATCGGCAGGGACTCCCACTTCCTCCCACACTTCAAGGACATCGTGTTAGGTTCCTTGGTGTTCCTGAATTGGTTTTAGTTTTGCTTTATTTCACATGCGGATGTGCCGCATTGCAGGCATAAACCATTGACATTGAGTTGTTTATTCAGAATAGTGCTTATTTTAAATATTGTATTTTTAAAATGTGTAATAACTGAAGTATTATTAATCCTGCCTCTTAACTTCTTATGGCTTTGCTGGGAAGACGCCATCATTGTATGTGATGGCGGCTGATGCAGGACCTCAATACAAAGCATTGACACAATATTCACATCTGCATCACTTCCTCTTTGTATCGCAGTAGCTCCATGCTGCCATGTGTAACATCCCAATGTGTGTTTAAAATGTATTATAGTCTCATGATGGACACTGAGACAAAATAAATGCTACTGGAGGTTCGAAAAATTGCACTACTGATAGCACTCACTGGTAACACTAGTGTCTTATTTATAATGAATGGGTAAGGGTTTATAGGTTTGTGTGCACAGTTTTGAGTGTATTCCCAATGATAGAAAGCACGTTGGAATGATTGTTGTTGGGATTTGTATGGACTGCCTTTTGCAAGTCCCATTTTTTGAAAATCTTTCCGCATTAAAAGGAATTGAACCTTTCTAATATTATAACTGTATGATGCCTTGTTTTGTTATCCAAACAAACACATTTATATGTTCGCAAAATATCTCTGATGAGTTTGTGCAGTGTAATGCTCGAATATTAATTTGCTTGTTTCATTAAAAGGATAGGAATTGTTCACACTGCGAATGCAACTTTGGATTCAGGAGTTGCATGATTTTAACTTGTGTTGTATTTCTCACATCATTTTTGCCTTTTCAATCTGTTCATTGCGTTGTAAGAAGTATTATTGTTTAACGTCATCACGTTCGACACATTCATCTTTAAAACGAGCGCGTGAACAGTGCATGTTGCAGCTTCCTGGGCATTGCTTCCCTCTGGTGGTCAGAGGAAGACAAAGCATTCAGCCACAGAAAAACTCTGCTGTGAATAAAGTGGATTTAGAAGTGACTTTTAAAACACACTCCAGTCATGAAACTTTAACCACAAAGTGGTGAATCCAGTGCGAGGTGTTAAAAAAAGAACGGCAACCACAAATATTGTAATATTGCATTTAAAAAAAACAAAAAAAAAACACATACAGTACACATTTGATAAAATAGAACAGTGCTTGTGCATCTGGCAGTCATCAGAATGGTAGGAACTGGTCTGAATATGCTTCCAAACAAGAAAGAAAAAATGTATAAGAGTGGCTTATAAGAGATAAGATATGTAGGTAAAGACTTAAAAGTTTTGCTTTAGAAAAAGCAGTTATTCAGTTATGTAATTATACAATGAATATTTGTGACATCCACTTGAGACAATAATAGAAGATATAGATATGGATCTTTAAATTGTATTTGCTTAAATTTGCTTAGCAGAAGAAGAAACTTTCAATCTGAGAAAATACTCCCAGCTCTACTTTGCGCGTGTGTAAAACAAAAGTCAAGGTCAGGTCATAGAAGGTAACTGATAGAGAAGCAAAAGATGACAAAATGTGTCACGCATATTTATGCAAAACTGAGTTTTAAACACATATCACATCTCATTCAGTTAGCGGGAGCCCTGCCTTTACTCCCATGGAGGCCAGGACAGGCTACCACATGTTCTCTATATTCTAGTTGATGCCGCTCTAATAGATAAAATGGAATGCAAACATATTACATGTCGCAGAAGGAGAATATAAGGCGTCGCTGGTATTTTCAAACACACTACATCGATTCTCCAAATTCACATCATTTTAGGACGTTTTGAGAATGGCTTTACAGTTTCTTGTCAAGCAATGAAAAAGAACGACTGGCTTAAAGATATTAAATCACAGTCAAAGAAACCCAGCATGACTCCTAAACAACCTCCCACACAAAATAAAGTGAAAATAAACACATATCTACATTCTTTTCCTGACCTGTATGACTTCCTCTAACTTCACCTAAACATTGTAAAAGCACCTACATGGACAAATAATGGGAGCGTCTGAAGATAAATCAATTTCACTTAAAATGTTTAGAACAATCCTATTCCTAATATACAACAGTGACTTTCGATACTTTAAATCATGAAAAACAAAAATCCCACTTCGGACAACACAAGAAACATAACCAGTAAAAACTAATATATCAACACGTGCATGCGCTGTTGTGGCATTTCTATCATCAAAAGAAATGCTTAAATTTCTTTCTTCTTTCACAAACTTGTGTTGAAATTCTTGAGTAGCATGAAGGAGCACCTGCAACCATGTGCACTTATGTCTCAAACACATTCAACACTGGGGTTTTTTTTTTTCCCCTTCCTTTTCTCGGTCAAACACATTTCTAAACGGATTACTTTTCGTGTGGGATAAAAAATCCGTGCACGTCTTTGTGGAGCTCAGCCTTCACGTATGCTCGGCCGACTTCTTTGAACGTTTTGCCATCGAGGAAGAGGAGAAAGTCAGACTGGCCTGGTTTGCAGCTGATGACTGACACGAGCACCACACCTTTCAAAGAAAAGAACGCATTATTGGACTGCCTTTTCCAAATTGCTCTGACCTGATAACTCAGATAACATCATTTCACCAATAGAGATGATATCAAGTGAAGCGAAATGTCAATGGATTTGTATAACAACGTCACAAATCTTGCTTAAACACCAGTTCATATTCTCACCATCATCCTCTGACTCTCCATTTGGTCTGGGGATGAAGATGGGCTCTGACGGATAGCAGTTCTCCTCATCCCAGTAAACCATTTCCTTGGTTTCCGTGTCAAACTTTCCAACCTGCGGAAAATGAAACACGCTTTTACTGTAACCCAGGATTTCGCTGACTCGACAAAAAATGGCAAATGGAACAAAGTTCATCTGACAGATGCTGCTATCATCAGCAGAGCGAGAGAGACATAAAAACCTATATTATAAATAGCTTATCAGAG
Source organism: Lipophrys pholis (assembly GCF_963383615.2). Lineage (NCBI taxonomy): Eukaryota > Metazoa > Chordata > Actinopteri > Blenniiformes > Blenniidae > Lipophrys > Lipophrys pholis. Next base: position 9,008,273 of record NC_137648.1, read on the forward strand.
CCCATGAAGTACTTTGTCCACACTGTAACCAATATGAGTGGAAGAGGTTGGTAAGGTCTTACAATGCTTAGTGCTCAATTGATCTAAACAGCAACTCTTTTCCTGGTATCAGATGCGAAGTGACGTGTTTTTATTCAGCTTTCAGTCATAAATCGAGGAGTGTTCCGTCAGCTTTCTTGAACTTCCTACTGCTATAAAACCGGTCATCTCGACCAATTCATTAATAAACAATAGAGCTGCTAGTGTGAAATGCCTTCTAGGTATGACAAGTAAAGTGTGAACTATTTGAAAAAAAAACCAAAACAAAACTAACACGGAACTGAATCAAGTGACACTCGAGCACATGTCAAGCATTCTGTGTTCCTCGTTGCTCACATGGGATTTCCGGCAGCATGTGCACTTGGAAAGGAAGCAAAGCAGCAATGTCAGCTATACTCAGATAGAACCAACTTCATCTCTATCGTATCAGGTTACAATCGGTCAGAGAATATGTTGCGGGACTTACGCAAAGACTTTTCTTCTTCGAAAAGAAGCACGAAAAATGACATAATGTGGACTTGTGCCTGCTGAATCAGACAATCCTCCGGTGTTGAAATTCAGCTAAAGAGGAAGCTTAGTACCATCTATACCTCGGGTTTGTTACCGATGCCCTGCAATAAAACCCACCTTTCTCATGGCCATATCTAGCTTCTGTTGTTACTGTATGTCATGACTTTCTATTGTTATCTCACTGTACAGCCTTTAGACTATGCTCTTTAAACAGTTGCTTTATTTTCAAGGTCAATGAGTTCCACTTCTTGTTCGATCAAAGAAACCTTGAATGTTAAGCAAGGACACCTTTGTTCTGTTACTCCTCAACCATGAAGGAAATTGATCAGTTCCTTTCTTCAAACAACTCTGGAACTTAAGGAAGTGCCAAGGTTGACGCTTTGTGATAGCAAGGTCAATTGAGGATTTTTTTTTTTTTTTTTATCCAATTGTCGAAGCAAGGTGTTTCCTTGAGTACATCCCTCTATGCAGTATACCTCTGGGCTTTGGCTTAGCGCTGCAGCTCAGTACATTAAAGGTTTCTTTCCATTGTTCCCGGTGCCTTGACGTAGGAGAGTACCCAATGGAGTAATGAAGATGCAGAGGATTGGTGAATGTCAGGGCATGACATTTTGTTTGAGACTTTCTGTGGCAGCATTCCCAGTACTTCCCATAGCTTTGAAACAATGCTTTCAGGAAGAACCTATTTCCCTTGAGCACAGCATGTACAGCCGCGTCTAAAATACCTGAAAGTGTCCAGTCTATCCTGGCAAATATCACTTATTCAACCCAATGTCAGAAACCCAAAACAAGGATGTTCCCACCCGCTCTGCAGCGAATTAAAAACAATGTGCAGGTTCACCTGTTTGGTGTGGGCAGATTCCTTCACAATGTTCCCGTACACAAACTGGTGCCGCTTGCCATTGATGTCATAGTTGATACGGGGCAAGTCGATACCTGTTGGAAAAAAAAAATGTATATAAAAAGAATTAAGTTACAATAAAATACAGAAAATCTAATGCTTTGAGAAGTGGCTGTTGTTGTTTTTTTTTTTTTTAATTTGCTTGAAGTTAGAGTGACTTTACCATCGCAGAGCACTTCCGCTTGGCATAGAAGTTTGCCGTCCTTCTCCTTCACAGCACTGGCTGTGGTGTATTTGAGTTTCACCAGGTCTTCCCCAACTGCAACATCCTGAAAAAAATATCCACATCAAGAAGCAAAGTTTAGACTTTAAAGGAGTGCCTTCTTTAAGTTATCGCATAGATATTACACTGCTCTGCTTATCACCTTGTCAGAATGAACAGGGAACGCAAATCGTTTGTAACTGGGCTTGGAGTAGCTCTTGTCACTAGAGCCAGATTGATCGTTCAGCTTGCTGAAGTAGAACATATCATAAAGGCTGTTATCATTGTAGGTGATGACATCGCAGACCACGTGCCCGTCGTCCTCGAAAGCGTTCACGTGATGGTAGACAATTGTTGCTCCGGCGTGGTACTTGGTCGCGACCTCTTTGCCCGTCCTTTTGTCGATCACATGGATCAGAGTCTAATGGAAGAAGAAGAGAGACAAGATTTATTATTGTCCTCAATAACAACCCATGACTGCTTTCTTTAAACAAAAGAAAAGAAATAGCAGTAAACTGCAGCAAGTCTTTACATTTTCTTCAGGGCAGAACTTAATGCAGCTGGCCCAGCTGACTCCTCTCATGTAGGCGGTGGCCATCTTCACGATGTCCAGCTTCAGGGGCTGCTCGATGAAGATGATGTAGTTGTCTGTCATGCCGAAGCTGTGGTAGTAGCTGGGCGTGAGAAGATGGCGACAGGGAACGGAGCAGACCACTTCCACATTCTTCAGCACAGGGACAGTCTTCCCCTTGACTGCAATGGAAAAGCACAGATCGCAACTAAAATGAACAAACAGCAGGAAAAATGTGGACTTTTCTTGTCACGCAGGCAGAGATGAAACAGCACTGGCGCTGTTTAATGATTTAGAGAAGAAACCACTGCGTTTGTGTATACTTTGAACAGAGATGCACATTAGGTCACATAATAGTCTTGCCACTGTCGTCTTCATCAGGAACCCTGGTTTGCCTGCTCAGTCAGTTTCAGTGAAGTTCAAGATACCAATAGGGCCCATGATTATGGAATTTAATCCAAAAGATAATTTTTTATTGACACTTGGTCAGTCTAATAATGCTTTTTACACAACTCTATGATACATAACATATTCTAGAACAGTGTCTGTTTAGGAGCATTTATTTTTTTCCCAAATTAAACCCAGCTAAATCTAGACTGTGTCTAACTAAATCGCACACATTTGGGGAATCAGTGTGACCTTGTTATGTAATGAGCAGAATATTTCCCCCTTTCCATTCACAGAGCCTGAACGTTTTTCAGAAGCTCCCCTGGGAAGTTCCGCCCGATGTCATGCTGTAAGGCCCCGCGGGGCAAAAGAGCGATTTGGGATATTTTGTCAAATTGGCCAACAAAAATTGAATTTGACTAAGCTGCCGCACTGCCCAAAAATAAAACCACCAGTAGCACAATCATGCTTATTGATGCTCTTTCCCCGGTCCGTCCACTCCTATGTTATATTCACTTAGTCTTAGTTTGTTTCAAATATTTTCAACACAGCTGATAAAGAGAGGAAGAACTGAGGATCCAGGCACAAAGTTGAGTGGATTTCAAAGTGTATATACCTTTCTCTGCAAAAGCAGGGACTTTGAACACCAAGTATTTGGTCTTGCCCTTTTCTGCTATCGAAGTGCCAATGTTGTAGGCATTGCCCTCCTTGTCATAGTGCGGATGGGATGAAACAATGTTTGCAGGCAGGTACTTCATGTAGTCCACCTGTGCGGGGCAAGGCCAGAAACGCACGATTTATTAAACTATTCCTTGACATATTCATGCGATATATCACAATTAAAACAGTTAGTGTGACCTTTTCATGGGTTTCCAGGGTCACGGGATCGATCTTGCGGATGTAGTTGGTTTCAGAAGTGGCATAGTAGTCGTTCCCATACTTGACAAAGTTGTTTCCACCGTTGTCAGTGAAGTCAGGCACTGTGTGGTTCAGGAAGGTGATGGCTCTGAAAGGCGAGATATTGTTAACGGAAATATGTCACTAACAAACTTGTCGGTTTGAGTTCTTGAAAATCTTCTTAACATTACAGATCACAGACACATGCATGTTAATCATGACCCTTTTGATAACTATAATTGCATTTGCAAGTCTGAGACAGTTTATTTGATGCACGAGAAAAGAAAACGAGAAAGTGGTAGTGCATGCCGAATTAATATTTCATTAATAATAGATTTTGCTTACTTGAAAATGAAGTTCTTGCTTGGATCCGGATAGGCCATCGTTCCCATTTCAGACACAACTATTCTGTTTGCAGCCATGTTCGCCTGATAAGTGTCACTTTTAAGAAACCTGCTCCTGTGAGTCACTTCACCTGTGAGGAAAAACACACAAAAAAATAAATAAATAAAAATCAGTTTCATGTACTTCTGCAGATCATGCAGGTATAAAACTGCAGCACGCACCATCCTTGATGGTGAAGCTGTTCATGATGGCCATCCCGTCAAACCAGTGGTTGTAGCTGGTCTCCCCTAAGGAGAAGATGCCCGGTCCATTACGCAGCAGTGTGCCTTGCAGCCAGCTGGGGATATTCCCTTCAAGAAAAAAAAAAGAAAAAAAAAAGTCACTAAAAAATGAAGTTCTGCAATTTAAACCATGTGAAGTCAGTTTAAGAGTTTAACAAAAAAAAAAAAAAAAACGACCTACCTTTAACTTCTGCCGTGGTGGGCTCCGGACTCTCCACTGCGTTCTTGGAAAAGTCAACAGACATGTTGGCGAGCGAAGTTGCGGAAGACACGGCGCGTTGTGAGCGGAGGACAGGGCGCGTTGTGAGCGGACGAAGAGCTTCTGCGGCACGCTGAGGTTTGAACCACTCCTTATTTAAAGCTCCCAGCCTACCCGTGGGGTTGGCACAGGACGATAAGTTATCTGCCTGCCCTGCAATCACAGCCATCATTGAGGATTTCACAGAATTCCGGTTTCTCAGTTCTGAAAAATGGACCATAAAATTCTGCAGCGTTCAGCACAAGTCATCTATAGATGACCGACCTATTGCTGTTATTTTTCTATAGTTCTCCAGTCGCTTAAAATAGTCAATAACATATTTTTACTTCTTTCACTGCTCTGCTGTTGCACTTTAAGGTGCTCACCTCCTTTAACCCCATGAAGCCCCCCCCCCCCCCCCCCCCCCACCCCAGTTTGTTGAAAAATACATTTTTTGTGTAAGTATATGATAGATAATTGTGCTGTTTCATAAGTGTGCAAATTAATTGATAGTGATATAATTATATTATCTGGGATCTTAAGCAATGTGTCTTATCTGCTTTAGTGACTGACATTCTCATATTGTGATTTTTATCCTTATCACTATTATGATTTATATCCTTATCACTAGATAGTGTTGTATTGTGCTGAGCTAGAGTGCAAACTTTATTTCTCCTGGGATTATTTTCCTTGGATAATTTGGTTCTATAAGAGAGGCCTTTCACTGACTGAAGAGTCCTCTGCTATCTTTGTTTTGAAATTTGCAATGTGGGGATGGAGAAGTAGGCTAAAGAGTCACCTGAAGGGTGACCTTATGTTTGGGATGAGCCTCTTGGATATCCAGCATAAACCAGTGATATGTCCTCTGGGGTGTGTGTGTGTGTGTGTGTGTGTGTGTGTGTGTGTGTGTGTGTGTGTGTGTGTGTGTGTGTGTGTGTGTGTGTGTGTGTGTGTGTGTGTGTGTGTGTGTGTGTGTGTGTGTGTGTGTGTGTGTGTGTGTGTGTGTGTGTGTGTGTGTGTGTGTACGTGTGCATGCATCACCCATGTTGTGGGGACCTGATTGTGTTTATACATTCCCCATCCTGGTACACTGTAGGTGTTCCCCTAAGGGAAGGAAAATCAAATCGTTAAATGACAAAAATGTCACGGTGTACTTTTAAGGTTAGAAATAGAATTACGTTTAAATGGAGATGAAGCCGAGAGGAGAAAAAGCCAGTTGAGGTCAGGCTTGATCGGATGTCCAGGAAGAGATAGAGTCAATGGAGAGCTAACAATGTGTGGGCGTGCCCATGCTCCCTGGGAGAGGACCTTATAAAGAATTGTATTTAATTTCAGTCTTTCTGACTTCAACTTTTCTCCCCTTTCCCCAAAATCAAAACCGTGTTGAGATTATATGCCTGATTGTTTGAAGTTAGAGGTTGTGGGGCGCTCAAGCCAGTCTCCGACAAGATAGGAAAAATGCTTAACAGATTGTGAGCCCACCAAATGGCAGAGAGACAAATCGCCCACAATCCATCCTGATTTGAGGCAATATTGGGTCCCAAAATAGCTTTCATTCCTTCCATACATCCATCCATCCATTCATCCATCCATCCATCCATCCATCCATCCATCCATCCATCCATCCATCCAATTACACCAAAACTCAACACAGAAAATCATGGAAGCCAGGACTCCAGCCAAGGATTTCCTTGCAGTGAAGCAAGCATGCTTAACACTACAGCACTGTGTGGCCTCTTGTCTTCATTATTATTTGTGTAGAAGGTTTAATGCCCATCAAGGATTTTTCCAGCCCCACCAAAGTCTTCATTTACTTAGATGAAGAATCACTGTTGGCTAAATTTAAGAACAAGAGTTAAATCATTGTCTCATATAAGCCACAAAATGTTTCTCATTTTCTGAATACTTGCCGTTTAGGTTAATTGTACATTCTCAAAAATATTCAGTGTATTCGTAGATGAAAGTGCCCAAACTAAATTGTTGTTGGCTGCAGACAGCGTGCATGTGCACTGATAGGGATCCTGCACTTTGACCATATGTAGAGCCATGTGGACAATGTCACTGGGTTCTCCTCATAGGAACATGAATCAGACACTGAAGCCAAAGTCCCCTGTTAAAGTTAAAATTGATAATATTGCTGGAGGATCATTACGTTTGTGTCTGGTTACATGCAGATATTCTTATCAGTTGCTTTGCCAGATATGTTGGGTTTGTGGGATTCATTGTCTCCATGAGTATTTGTTTATCTTATTTACTGTGTGAATACACAAACAAGCTCAGAAAGCTTAAAAACTGGATCGATGGAGATGCACGAGTCGCAATTTTTGCAAGTTTTGCTTGACTCTATTTAAGTTGCCAGAGTAACTTTAATTTTGGATAAATGCTCTTTGGCTTCCTGTGGCTAAAAGATTTGGTCACGACAGTAGTCACTCAGAAATATATCTATTAAAAAAAAAAAATCACTGCAGTATTAAAAGTGCCCAAAGCCACTGTGAACAAACTGCCTTTCTCAATCCTTCATCTGATTTTGTCTCCACGAAGCCGCAATCAGCCAGCAAAGAAAGCAAAAGCAGAACGTTTCTCTCATGATTGTTTTTGACTGCCACCATTAACCTTTAAACCTGATATTGCGTTTTAGCTCTTACCTCTTTGATACCACGAGACATTTAAGGGAGTTCAGAAATATTAGTAAACAACAAATAAACAAGTTTAATCACATGTTATAATTGTGTAACGGGAGATTACAGGGTGCAATGACTAAACACTCTGTGACTCAAATTAGGTCAGAAAGAAAAGCAAAACAAGACCGCACTGCCATCTAGTGGCCGGCTGGGTGTTAGGACACGAGAACAACTCCAGATATTTTGGGAGGAATGGAGGCAGAAACTTACATTTAAAAATGTTCTTATCAAACATCAAAGTACCTTCCATACAGAAGAATAGAAATACCCCCACCCCCCCTACACACACACACACACACACACGAACTGTCAGAGTAAAACAAAAGACCGCATTAAACAGTGTGATAACTACAGAAAAATGCAGAATACATGAGGTGAAACTTAAGCTTAACTTAAAAAACAACAGACTATTTCATGAACATGAAACGATGCTACAAATAGATCAATTTAAATTCCAATAAACGTCAAAGTTGAATGAAATTTAGAGGCGTAAGAAGATAAAGTTGTGGTCTATTCACAATGAAACACCATTGAATCAGATGTTAATAGTGTATCCTTTCACATGTTGATGACACTGACACAGAAACATTGGATGGTCCCCCCCCCCCCCCCCCCCCCCCGCTATATATTTGAAAACAAGAGAATACTGACTTCTTAAAATAAACCTCAGTACAACAAATATTAACATTTAGCAGTTACACTGCACAACTACTATCTAAATTTTTAGTGAAGTCATCTCACAAATGCTTGTGTACCTTTTTAATTACATGATGTTCTTTTGGTGCAATGCTTTTGCTCGTTGTATTTCGCCAGTACAAATAAATTTGCCTGGGCTTGAATTTTACTGACTTTGTGATGCAGACCATGATAAAATGTTTTGGTTAACCAAATATTTGAGACGACTTTCACCATGACAGGAACCTTCATGTAAAAAGAAAAAAAAAAAAAGCCATGACATCAATTAAATGAGATCACTACTGCAGGCTATTTTCCTTTAATCAGGAAGGAACCAAGACGACTTTGGGCGAATGATTAGTCACTCAAAACCTTGAGAGAAGATCCTTTTGATGGGACTTATCAGGATGTTTGGAGGGAGAGCATGGAAACATTGTCTTCATACGTAATTAAAAAAAACAAAATACCTTGCACTCTCTTTGAGAATCTTTACATTTGTATTGTAGGTTTGCCAAATTTGCAGTTGTTACATGCCACCAGTAGGAGGCATCAAATGGCATCTAAGTACTTGGTTTAGTTTGTTTAAAGATATGTGGGATAAAAACCCGCTTAAAAAAAATTGGAGTCCATGCAACTTAACACGGTTAAGAGCTCGTGTTTATATTTTGATGTGAAACATTCAAGTCAGAACACATTTAAGTGTATGTGATTGTAAATGCTTGAAGGGCAAAAATAACCAGAATATTAAACTGGGAGGTGAAATAAGAGACATGGAAAAGATACTGTGAACAATAGAACATAAGAATAGACAATGTAACTGCAAGAGTCATATTAAGAGGGAGGATTCAGTGACACGTCACTCTTTATCCTTTCTTTGAATCCATTACAGATATCACATACAACATTCAAAAACAATGCAATATTGTCCTTCGATGAATCCCCGTGGTAAGTAGAATCAAACCAAACACTCAAGATAGGCAGTTTTTATTTGTCTCCCATTAGTCACAGGTGGCCAAACGGTTACTGACTCAATGAGACACTTCACAGCAGTCAATTTGGTGTTTATTGTCAAGAATAAATGAAAATGTGAATGACAAACGTTTTCTCATCTTCAGTACATTCATAGAATGTCACTAAGCACGCCACCTACTCAGATATTTCCTCCAAACAACATTAAGGACTGAAACATCATCAATAGTTTAACTATCTGATAGCAGCACCAGATTCCCACTTACATTGGCATCTGCTTTGTTTTACGTCAGCTCTTCCTGAATAAATTAAAGACAACTGGACACATTAAATGCAAGAAGTTGGTAAGGTTAATGTTTATTTGCACTGCCCAGATTGTTATAAACTGTGCCCATTAGTATTCAAGTATTCCCTTTTGGATCATTTCTGTGCTGGATTATATACTAAATATCTGTTTTACGATGTTAACCATAATATCATCATCGTTCTCATCACTGGTGGATTATATCATGTGGCAAGTACAAGATTAATGCTAAAGTAAACATTATGTTCAGGTACTAAAAAAGAAAAACCAAAGAACCAAATCTATTTTGCAAATGTATATGCTATTGTCTTCACAGTGCAATCCCCATGCAATATCACATGCAGTAGTAGAGGGTGCATGAATAAGACCATATTGACCATGCATGAGTTGCACACTGAGCCTACTTCAATTCTACCAGTTCTCAGTGAAATATTGACGTACATCAAGTCTTGCCTTGTTACCGGAGATGTGGGATCGCGATATTCAACTTAGGGAAGATAACATCCACTGTTCCACACTTTAGACAGCCTGAAATCAACGGTGTACCTCAGAGGATTCTCTCTTTCCCACATTATTACAATAAACTGAATTATGTTATACTTTGACAAGCCACAGCATGCAAAGATTGTTATGTGAATAAAATCATTGTGACGCACTGAACCATACCTGCTAGTTGGCACAGATGTACATTAATGTATTTTTTGGGGAGAAACAAAAAAGTATAATATATATATATTAATATATATATCAAAATAACAATCATACGAAAAAAATACAACAGATAAAAACAACAAAATCCAGCTTCACCCTACAACAACGCTGCATGTTTTACACAATGTGGAGTTGTAATGGCATGAATAGATAAAGTGAGCAAACAAAAAGCACTGAAGCAACCAACTTTTACAAGCCCATGCACTTTACATTTCAACCTATAGTACAAAGGCCAAGCAGTCACATTAGTCAGGCATCAGACATGGAAAACGTGCCAGTGAATCACTGAAAAACATCCAGGTGTTTTTTTTTTTCAGCATTGTGAGGATTTAAGGTGTAACAAAATACTGTGCAATGATACGTTTAAAAAAAAAAAAAAAAAAAAAAGGCAATGAAAATTAAATGCTGAGCATAACAAGGCATACTTACAATCCCCGTTTGTGTCACAAAGTAACTCACAGAAGCAGTTGATGTACGCTCATGTGACGCTACATCTACAACGAATATTCAAGTACACGCCGTAACCATCTGTGGGCTGTAACTTTCAACTCAAACCAATCACACACTTGCCGAAAGGAAACTGAAGCGCAGTCATCCCCGCGTTCATATTATGTGGTGATTATCATAAAACTTCAGAGAGCAAAATGATAAATGAATTAATTTAACATTTTAAAATGTTGCCGCTTGAAACAAAATACAATCCCGTGTATCAATGTCATTAAGAAATATGGTTATACCAGAAATCATATGTGACATGAGGCAAAAACTATCTGCATCACAATCCTCAGAAACAACCAGAAAATATTCCTGACACATACAGAAACTCGACCTCCCAAAACACTGATTATTGTCCTTGGTTTACATCCAAATAAAATCTGCAAAAACAAGTGTTGACATCATGTGCTGAACATCATTCACCAGCCAAACATCCCAATCGCTCAATTAAAAATACAGTGCAGCATGCAACGTGTTGGCAAATATTGCCAAGGGCTAAAATTGACAAAAAACACATTATAAATAGGATGTCTGGCGATTACACAAAGGTCAGATTAAAAACCCAGAAGAGTGTCAGAATCCTGCTAACATCTTCCACCACACCTTTTTGGAAAAGTAGATTCATTGCTGTAGATCCACCGTATGACTTCATAACAGCAGTCCATCAGGCATCGCACCTTAAATAAATATAATGCCGACTACATTCGGCGTCAGCAACGCACTGGCGTGTGCGCAATGTGACTTACAAATCAGATGTTGCCTCAAATCGTTCCAACGAGTTCAAAACTCCGTGTACACAGCTATGGACTTTCAGTTTCCCATGGAGCATTTCTACAGACTTCCTGACATTACGGTCATTTCTATTAAAAAAAGTTGCATGATTATATCTTGAAAACAAGTGCGCTTCATCCCAGGTGAAAAAGAATAGTACATACGGCGCACTGTTGAACTCAATCTTATCCAAAAACAATTGTGCAAATGTGAATAGAACTTGAAACACTCTCAAATTAAAAAGTCCTGAAAGGCTGGCCTTCTCAAATGAACCTCTTAAACTCAATGATAACGGGGAGCAACAAACCTCATAGTTAATTCTTTTCTGCCATTGCACTTGATGTAATCTGATTGAGTGTCACTCCTTCAACAAGCGACTTGGCAATGATTCCAATGGCACTGGCCATCAATGGCGGCGTCGCTGCATGTTTGCTTTGCTTGAACTTACAGTTCACCGGTTTTCAGCCCATGACTTAGGCAGCTGTATTGATAGAAAAAGAAGTCATCTGTTGAGCACTACGTAAAGATTGGTAAACTTTTTGACAATTTGTGGGTGGGCCGTTTTACAGTCCGTTCGTCCCAACATTGACCACTCCGCAGTGGTGAATAGTTCAAGAGAAACAAAACTGGCCATGCATACAGAGTATTGCTAAGAGGTCATTTCATGGCTTGGAGATGGCCAGTTGAACGGTCCATCGGTACATCTCAGGGACTGCGCCTGCTCTCCGGAGAAATCTCGGCTTTTCCCGTTACATTCGGTCCTGAAACGTGAAGTAGTCCTGGTTCTGCTGCCGGCGAAGCAGCCCGACGCGTCATGGTCCACAAACTGCTACTCGGCACAGCACTGCGAGTGTTGTCGATTTGTCTCTGCCGTGGCTCTTTCACGCCGCTGGCACCCTGCTTCTCTTAATCCGCCTTTCCGTTCTCCTGAGGTACGACAGCTTTGCTCTGCCGCCCCGAACGCAGCACCCTGTAGCAACCGCGTGCAATCTTGTGCATCCACATGATGTTCATAACGTCCAGGCAGATGCTGGAGCCGATCCAGGCTACACGGCCGCCCCAGGGCACCAGGTAGAAGGCCTCGGTACCGTAGACTGCATACATACGGCTGTAGTAGACTGGCATGACGGCGATGCGAACCATGAAAAAGACTACTGCCATGGCGACGCCGTTGGCCATGTTGGGCCGGGAGGACTTGGGGTAACCTAGTACCTCAAAGAACCAGCTGAAATGAAACACAGTTTTCAGAAAGAATTCTGGCAAATTTGTGCAGATAAAATATGATATTGTTGCGTCAGTAAAACCCAAAACACCAAAGTTACAGATGCACTCCAGATCAGAGGGATTTGGGCATTTCTCGGACCGGGAACACTCCAATCTGTTCAGGTCTTTATCTCTCGAGTCCTATCACAGAGGCTTTTGTTGAAGTTTTAAAAGCTTTTCACCTGTTGTTGAAAACTTGCTATGATATCTGATGTCTATCTCAGAAAGTAAGTTAGTTAGTGAGCACAGATGCAAAAAAAACAAAAACTAATTTGCGATAGATTTTTGTAGTTTCTTCCCACTATCAAAATTGCACGTGAATGAATGTGTGTGAATATCAGTTTATCTTCATTTTCCCTCGGATGGGTTGGTGACCTGTCAAAGGACTTTTATTGCTGAATTATGTTCATTTTTTTCATCTTTGACTTTATGTTGTAGTTTATTTTTTCCCCCCGACAAAGCGGTGCAGGATGCTTTTCTCTTGCTGACACGTTTCGGCAGTCTTCCTCAGAACTGAGGAAGACTGACACGCCATCACATGTCAGATGACGCTCTATAGAAGACTGGGAAAGCAGCCAAAACATGTCAACAAGGTAAAAAAAAAAAAAAATCCTGCACTACTTTGTCGGTAAAGAATAAACTATAACATAATGCATTTTTAAAGCTTTTCGACGCTGTCAGCTTGCATCAGCATCACACGACCCTGCGGTGGATAAATTATTGGAGAAGATTGAGAGAGAGAGAGAGAGAGAGAGAGAGAGAGAGAGAGAGAGAGAGAGAGAGAGAGAGAGAGAGAGAGCAAATGCTTGTAGGTTGGAATGTGCAATCCAGAAATGTTACCCCACAAGGTGGAGCTTAACACTCTAAAATCCTACTCATTGGTAAGCAAAGTACATACCGCTGGTTCACACATGGTGTAGAAAACTCAGCAAGCAGGCGGAAGTTAGCAAAGTAAGGCAACATTCCTTGGCCCTGGAAAAAAGAAAGAGGCAGGAACAGGAAGACAACGAATGAAAGGGACAAAAAACAAGACATGGAGTCATTTGGGTCAGCAGCGTGACGTAGCTGATGTACCACCTGCTCCACATAAACAGCCATTAATCACCATTAATATAGAAGAACAGTTCACATCTCATGTGAAAGCACAGATTACAACGGTATGACATTTCATTAGGGAGTTCAGAAATGGAAGGAAAACTTGAGAGGGCATGGGGAGCACCCGGCCTAAAATTACACAAAGCCTTCGCCAAAATTAGACCTATCGAGTAAATCCAACAAAAGTCCCTCTCCTTCAGGGAACAAGATTAGACCTTCAATTCCGCAGGCCAAAATTAGACTGTCATTTTTAATTCTCTTTCATTTATTGTGAACAGAAACTCTTTGCCGCGTGGGGCTCCGAGAGAACTGGTGATGTGTAAAATTACACGCCGACTGCTTCAGAACCTCTCACCATTCGAGAGCTGCAATGGGAGACACTTTTTTGATCGGAGCCATTTGTTCACAGCAAGACTCGAGAAGCGGGTGTGACAGACGTGTCGACACAAATTCATTCTGAAATGGAAGCCACGTGAACACACTGCACAATCTTTGTGTCAATCAAAATGTTTAAGGTTGACAGTGTTGTACGAGATTGGATCTACTGCTGTTCAGATTGTAAAAGAAATTAGAATCTTATACACGCACGCCACACTATGGCGCCTCATGTGTATTCATGCATCATTTGTCATCCAGCTCTTCCAACTTGATTCTTAAATTCCATGAAGCATGATTTGCAAATATGTCGACAATATATGAGCTCCATGTCTTATTAGCACTGAAATTAGTGCGTCAACAAATTAGTTTAGTATTTTTGGATCTGGTAAATCAACAAAAAAGTTGAAATCAGTTTAGTAAAAGTCAATCTTGTCCATTGTTTGGAGTTTAACCAGCCAAACAAAGTGTAAGCTTTAGACTTTTATTTTTCTTTTTTTTTTACTTGTAATGGAAGAAAATATCCGCCCACTGAAACTATAAGTACACATCATATAAAAACACGTGATCATAAAGTCATTGTCGGTTCAGCTGGTATCCGTTCAAAAACAAAATAAGCAGCCTGGACTAGCATTGCTTGTAACGGGTAAAAGAAAAGCCGGCTTATTATCAACTTCTTGTTGAGATACCTCTTTAAATAAACTAACAAATAGGGTTAAAAATAGCAAACTTCCCACATAAAAGTGGGTGTACTTGCAACAAATCCAAAAACTGTTGCTTATTACTCTTAATGGCAAGCTATGTGGTGACAGTAATGCCTTACCATTTGTCTTTTAATGGCAAAAAATCGCACACTATGCAGGGCAATTAATCTGAATAGGCTCCCAACAATGACAAAATGGAGCAAAAATATCAACACAGCACATGAACCAAATACTGTACAACGATAGGGACATTCAGCCAGCCACTGGTGGAAGGAGCGATCAAAAGCCATGCAAAGTCAAAAGCAAAAGGTTTAACTGCCACACACGTCTCCTTTTGTTGAGTCGTGACTTTTACTTTTAGTTTTTTTCAAGCAGTCTTAAGCTGCCACCAGTCTGATCGGAAATCGAATCAGTTGTCAGGAAACCCAACGTGAAACCTGTAAAACCCGTTGACTTGGTCCAGCTCGTTAAAAATCAACTGTAATTTTTGAAGCACAACTCAGTTGTGTCAACACTGGGCCGTTTGCCAAGTAAATTTGAATCATGCGCTCAGGTCGAAGAGGTGCATTAGTGAGATTGAGTGTAGTGATCTGACTCTTAATTCTAACTTTAATTAGAAAGTTCCAGATTGATGAGGCTGCCAGAAACTTGGCGTTTTTCCCGTAGGCAATTGCAGATGGATACAATTCAGAAAAACAATTCATTTCGTTTCACCAATACACCCACAAAAAACCCCCACATATTTCAAGGTTATTTGGCTGGCAGTGCCACTTTTTGGAGACGAAGACTTACCGTCAGCGCTGCAAACAGAAGCTGGTCAGTGAAATATACTTACTACTCGATTACAAACAGGATACATCTGCAGTGCAGTGTGTATATACCATTTCATGTGAACTCTCCATTTAGCATAAGCATGCTAGTACCTCTAGGAACTGGTAAGTCCATACTGTGACTGGGCATCATATCTGCTCAGTACAACACAACAGCAATAACAGCAGACAAGACAGGAATAAAGAGGTCCCCATCTAGATCCAGACCTGCCGATCCTTTTTGGCAGCTTTCGCATGACTAGGGATGACACAACCCAACTTGATCTTGGTAGTTTTTGCATGTACGGTTTGACGGGGGGGGCCATTTATGTTAAGGTCGGCACAAAAGACAGAGACCAACAGACAAATAGATTAGAAGAAACAAAAAGAAGAAAAAAAAGAGAAGAGATTTCACGACGACTGGAAGCAAATAAGCGACGCTTACAACACAGAGAAGAAAAGCATGCATCTAAGGGTGTGTTCACACTTGTCAGGTTTGGTCCGATTAAAATCAATCCTGCTGTGATCCTTAAGTGAGTGCAGTCCATTTTTGGAGGTGCAAATGCTGCCATTTGAAGAGCGGCGTGTGAACACAGCACGGACCCAGGAGCTCTTAACGGACCAAACACAGGACACGGCAAGTTTCTGTATATTAGAAGTAAATCGTAAATTGATGTGAAGAATGGAGGATTACATATTGAGTCTCTTGTAAGAAATATTCCAGAGAAAATTAAACATACATTCAGCTTAGCACAACTGCATGGGTTTTGTTCATATCGTTTGGTCTGATGTCAGAAATGCCCGTGGAAGGAAAAACCGAACCTTGGATCTGCACCACAAGTGTGAATACAGAATAACATTTACACAGCAGGCACAATAGTCACAACATTTTGACAGAGTTATAAAAAAAATTTAAAATACAGACTATGGTGCAATTTCAGAAAAAGACTTAACATTGTTTTGACCAAGGCATTTCTATTTTCCTTTAAACCAAAGTCGCAAAAGGCGCTCTGTTGATTTAGGCCATACGCCTCAGGGGTTAATATTTTTAATTTGTAAGTAGAATTTATTTAACACGAACACTTCCACATAAACACATTAAACACATTAACTCATAAAAACCGACAACATATGACAAGTCTGACCAGAAACAACACTTAATAAAATGAAAATGACATCAATGGTCATCCAAGCTGTAGCTGTAATGCAGCTACAATGGAGTATTTCGTTGTTTTCATACCACAGTTTGCCAATGTAGAAGTTTGGACTTTATTGTGAGGAAGCAGTCATGAGTGTCCAGTAACAGTATGGCTAAATGCTTTACATACAGGTGCTTGCTCTGCGCCCCCCATCACAATTAAAATAGTCAAATCCTGCCACAAACTGGAAAAGATGACAGGGTTTACGCATTAGTGACACCACACTTTCAAATCTTTTTTTTGTCATCGTTTTCTAATGGAAAACGAGTAACAATGCATCGCATGTATTTCTTTGCAAAAAATAGTCAGAGCAATGCACGCTGTATAGTAGTGTATTCAATCCAAAGTAAAGTAAATGTGCTGAAATGTGTCACGATAAAGAAAAAGACTAAGAAACATGGGAAATTGTATCTTTAAAGTACTTGGAGAGTAGACCTAAGTGAATGCAATTAACATTGGGAAAGGGGGTCTGAATATCCAGTGACTCATCATGAAGTGGAGTGTGAGAAAGAGAAGGCAGTACTAAGTTCTGGCACAAAAAACAAACAGGCAGAAGATACTGTGGATAGGCAGGTGAGTGATTAAGATCGTTAGATACCGTTTGTTGGCATGCACAGTTACAAGAAACGAGCCCCGCCTGCTTCAGAGCGGCCAGCGGCATGCACACAGTGGGTACAATTCAACATTCAGCTGCGCTAAGCCCAGAGAGGTTCAGCTTTACGTCAGGGCCACACAACATTAAAGGGAGAGGGAGGGAAGGGGGGGGGGGGGGGGGGGGGGGGGTCAATAAAAAGAACAGAAAGCACAGAATTTGTAAGGGCAAGGTGAGGAGGAAGGAGTGGAGGTGAAGGGACAGGACGGGAAGGGAGGGTTTCATCAGCCAGTACCATCACTGAGCATTCCATGCAAAAAATACCATAGTCATTCATTTCCTGCAATTATGCGACAGATCCTGGCGATCTAGAGGGTTTCAGATTGAACCAAGAGTGAACAGCGCTGCCTGAGAACTGGAGAGACTCGACTGACGCTTCTGTAAGAGAGCCAACTGTCAGCTAGATATGCTGCATAAACAAGTCATTACTCAGTGCTTCAGGGATCATATTACAGTACAACGTAAAACAGGAGGATCCTACACCTTGGAAACTACATAACTGATTTGATATGGAGTTACGTGGATTTTGACACTGCTGTTGTAGTAATTATTAAATAAGGAAACACGTCAAAACCATCAGTGTTTTTCACAGTAATCCTCGAATGTCCATTTAAAGTTTAAAATCTGCCCATTCCTGGGGGGGGTTAAAGAAAACAGAATGGGGACATCGACTATTTGAAAAGCTGCACAAACTGTCTAAACCTAAAAATGACATGGAGAAAGACACTGTCCCTAAAAAGAAACGGTAAATTAAAGAGTAAGAATGCTTCAGTTTCAGTAGGACTTATTTCTACCGCACTGGTCGGAATATAAGATGTTTAATGTTTTTCCTATTAAATAAATCTGTAATAAAAGTGGGGTCATCTGATATTCAACACTGAATCAAACTGGGTCAATTGCACCATAGTAATTGTTATAAACAAAAGATCATTATTTATTTGTATTGTTTTTATATTGTAATATTTTTTGTTTGTATATGAGCCTTATAGCGTGGGGACTTTGCCTGATAATCAGGGTCATCTTATATTGAGACTGATACGGTAATTTAAAAGCAATGAACTCAAAGGGGTAAATTTAACACAAGCTTATATGTCAGGATGCACAGACGGTGGCACTGCTCGCATTGCTCATGACTGCATTGGGACAGTTGTGGAGACCGAGTGATTGATGAATTTCTTTAAAAGTGGTGGTTGTTTTGTTTTGTTTTTGTTTTAAATGTCGCCCAGCATTAAATGACACAGCTGTTCACCCTTGGCTGTCTCCTTCCCATCTTGCCTGCACGTTCTGCTATTGGACAATAGGGCACTCACCAGTACATAGTAGTAAGCATACAACGCTGCCAGATGGTGAACTACAAAAAACTTGTCGCCTATCGCCTTCCAATAGTAAAATATTAGCAGCAGGTCTGGAAGACAGAAGAACAGGGGAAAGAGATTGAAAAAAAAAAACAAGACATGTCAGTGTTATCAAGACAGTGTGGATGCATACTCAACACATGGAGGTTTAGATAGATTGGACAAAAAAACCTTTTCATTTTATGCTCCTTAATTGAGGAATAATTTACAAAAACACTCCAACATATCATTAGTAACCAGTATCACATATTCATCTGCACTCCGCTTTCAACAGAGGTCTTTGTTTTAATGGGAGTTCCTCATAATATGAAGGTACATTAAAAAGTCTTGAAAGCTTCCCGATATTTCAAAGGGCACGTTCACACCGCAGGGAAATGCGACCCAAGTCAGATTCTTTCGCAACCACTTGTATTTGTGTGTTTATGGCGGGTTCTTTATTACAAATATAATAGTTTCATGGTCTTAACATGATTCCTACACAGGATTGAGATTTGGGCTGGTTTTTATTGAGGCGTGTGGGTTTCACGTTGTTTTGGCAGAAAACGGTGAGTCACATCTGGCAACCGTCGGGTTCGATCACGTTCACACGGCAGTCTGATAGAGGTCGCGTTTAATATATATATATATATGTGTGGGTGTGTGTAAGAGATGGAAGGAAGTAATTCTATTATTTATTTGTGACAAGGGGTGAGAGTAAATAAGTTTTTGCTTCTTCTCACTCCTTTTCGAATACTCTCTGACGATGTTTTTCTTGATTTATTTTATTTTATTACTGTTATTCATTTATTTATTATTTGAGAGTAAAACTTTGCTGTTAATTTTCTTTTCTTTTTTTCTTATTGTTTTCGTATTCGAAATAAACATTTCAATCAATCAATCAATGATCACACACACACAAAAAAAACCCCGAATCTCAGCAAAAAATCGGAATTGAGAATCAAGACCTGCAGTGTGAACAGAGCCTAAATGGCAGCTGATAGTAAACAAAAATTAAAGCTGGGATGTGTAATACATAAATTAATAATAATTGTTTTTTGCATTGAGTAAACGGACATTGACTTACCAGATATGAGGTAGCCTGTTGTGATGGCAACATTAGTCTTCACCAGCGTAGGATCTCCCCTGTCGGAATAAAATCGTTTTGCTTTTCAATTAACGTGAGTGAAATTTTAAAGCTGGGAAACTGTTATTGTATCACAGCAAATATGAACAGCACCAGAAGAAAACATGAGAACACAAACAAGGAGAGATAAAAACACCAACTCAATATTCACTACATAAAACATTTAAATTAAATTATAGATTGACAGATTGCTTCTGAAAGGCAAGAGCAAACCGAAAGGACTCCAGTCTGGTTTTTGAAACAAACTGAATCTGAGCACTTTTGCAGGTTTCTGCAAGTTCGCTCTGAATATTTGGTGCAAAAAAAAAAATCAAACAAATAAAAGCAACTCCTGCATAGTTTTCTGGGTGCACCGAGAGAAATCAGGTTCAATCCAGACTACCCAAGAGGTACCAGTGGAAATATGACCTTCCAATGGTAAGACTGTTTTACAAAGAAGCATTGTTACAACTTAGAAAAACAGTTTTACTTTATTTGTGTTTGTATTAATATTCTGGAATTCATCGATCTGTCACTCTTTGTTAACTTCAAATTCCCATATGATGTCTTTCATAAAGGCCTAATTTTGCTGTCAAATTCATCTACATGTATGTATTTATAATATTTGATACAAAAGTACAAAACTGATTCGACATTCTCCGATTCTGAGTGTTTTCTTCAACACCCTGCTATTTAATGATACCCTGCACCTGAAACCCTCAAAAAAGAAAAAAACATGAATTTAACCAGACATTGAGTCGATTCCATCAAAACCACAGCAGCTCTCTCACCAGACTGGGTCTTCATTGACGGCGTCATCAAAAAACAAGATGGAGAGACAGAATATTCCCACCAACAGTGCGTGAAACGTTGACACTGTCCTGGAAGACAAACACGAGGAAGGTTCAGACGACCCAGGAGAATGACAGATGCTGACACAGAAATCTGAAAGAGTCAGAGGCCGCCTAAAAGGAATGCCACACGCTTGTGTTTATTCATGAAAAGTGGCCCGCAGCTTCTCTCTGGTTTAGAGAGTGGAATTTTTGGTACTTATCGTGGATCAACTGATTGTCTGTCAGGGCTGCACACAGATTCAGTCCAATTAGACTAAGAGATTAAATACTGCTGAAGGGTCAGGCAGAGCAGCGCACAGCCCCAGTCAGTCATTCAGACGATGAGACAGTCCGAGAGTTCTCAGCAATCAGTCGGTGAGGCAATACGACAGAAACAGTGACTGCAACACAATCTTAAATGGCATCGGTGACGCTCCAGACCTCAACAGGGCTCTCCATAACCTGAATCCGTCTCGACTAATCATTCGTCTTCATTTGCTCATAAACTGCGTGGCCATTTCAATTTCACAGGGTGCTCCCGTGTGTATTAAATTGCGTTTGAGAGAAAATGATTGTTCATGCAGGCCGAACCCGCATGGATCTCCCTCAACACTCCTCCCCTCAAACAGCCTTCAATCTTCAGCTTTCACCTCTGTGGCATATTTGACAAAAATAACACAAGTCCTAGCACCAAAATAGACTCCATGAAACAATGCAGAATGGAGTTCTGTGTGTTTACGTCGTTCCTGTGAAAACATCAGTCCAGATTTGGTGTGGTTTTTATTTTCATGCTTTACAGTAGGCCAGCCTCAGTCTCGTCAGTTGCTAAATAGTCTCTAGAGTTCAAGTGTGCCTATTTTTGGCTGTCAGATGCTGACCCTGGCCTGCCCTTGTTGTGATCTGTTTTGGTTTCTGTTCAGACTATCTACGAGTATAGCCAAAGCTGCTTTCCTGCAATTAAAAAACAAACAAACAAAAAAACTGCACAAAAGCCAAGTCAGTTTCTTGGAATCTGTTTGGGTCGCCGACCTGGTTTCATAATATTCAGTAATCAATGTCACTATCAAGCAACCTCAAAGAAAGATCGACTATAATCTTTGACAATTTTTCCCAGAATAGTTTTAAGCTATGGACAAAAAATGGAATTGTATTTATCATTCCATAAGTTCGATAAAGAACACTTCAGCCATGTTGCAGGCACACGGAAACACAGTATAGAGAGCAAACATTGTGTAACACACAATGCAACCCACATGTGAGTCAGACACTGGTGTCACAGCAAGTATGTGGGCTGAATGTCAGCACGTCTCTTTTTAAAGGAGCTAAAGCAGTCCTCCATTGACAAGCATTTCAATCAAGACCAGTGTCACACAGCGCCACACAAACCATGCCAATGCTCGCATTCGTCAAAGACAACAAATTGATCTCAAGTCACCTGGAGTTCCATTCCACCTTCTGCTTGTCACTGAGGCCCAGGAATCCCTGGCTGATGCGTATGGACACCCAGGGGCTGACTTTGTGGAAGAGCCACTGAAAGGTGAAGAAGCTGGTCACCGAGATGGTGAGGATGAGCTGGCTGAATGGGTCCATGGCCACCCGACCCCACTGCGGACAGAAAGCAGAAAGAAGAGTTAGAACACCCCACCTGTCCTTTATCCTAACTCCAATAGTTAATAAACACCAGCCGGAACTAGTGACAGTGTTTACCTTTGTGATCACATTCAGGTTAGCCAAACACCACAGCTTGGCTTTTCACGAAACGTAAAGGGAAGTTCGAAACTCTAAAATGATTGTGAGTATAAACACTGGGCCAAGCTTTGAATTGCAGGCCTGTCAGACTCACTGAGCACATATTATCTATTACGTCGAATGTCTGCCTTCATGAATATGGAATAAGAAGCATTTCTACCAGGTCTGAGAGTTTCAGACATCTGAATTGTTGATCATTTCCCAAAACAGCACATTTTACATTTGATTTTGTGCTTGTCCATCCAATCACTAAATAACAAACTGAAGCAAACAATTACAGAAATCACACCGTTTCTTTCTTGTGTAAACAAGGCCCAAAGCATGCAAGGCCCTCCTTTAAATGCTCTCCTTTGCATGTGATGCCACTCATGGTCTTATTCTTCATAGATAATAAAAAGAAAATATGTCTCCTCGGAAGAATAACTTGTGGAGGTGAATTCACACTTCGGTTCGGATTCAATGTGTGTGGGACAAAGCTGTTGCTACTGTGACGCGAGTGTGAACACTGGTCTGAATGCGGCGCACCTTTTTAAACAGACAACCACAGGACAAGATGGACTTCAGAAGTACTATATGTCTGCGGCTGACGGTTAAAGCTCTGACGCAGTTTGACTGAAGACTGAATACAGCTGAAGAAGGAGTTCTAAACAGACACGACACAGAATGTGACCAGCCTATTGTGAGCGGCATATTATTGCATGTTCTTATTGGAGAATGAAGGATTTTCTCCTGCTGTTGATGCTTTTGTACATTTATAGAAGCTGATCTTAACTTGTACAATCAAAGTAATAGAAAACAGAATTTACCCAAATATCTGTTGGGATTTATGTTTGGTCATTAGCATTAAATTACTGTAAGTAACAGATTACTGAAAGTAACAAATCACAGAGCCAATATAGCAGCACGCGGAGCTGTGGCTGTAGCGACGGAAAGACGCTTCCCGAGGTCACGTCACGATACCAGTGAGCGGCCATCTTCACCCCCTACACAATCACACAGCAATGGTGATAGCTGCCATCCAAGGCGCTCGTACAAGGGGTTCAGATCCCCCAATGGCACTTCGACACAAGGATGAGTGAAATGCGAGATCAACCTTGGAGTTGGAAGATGGTTTAACACTTGAGCTTCAAATAATCCTACATACAATGTACTGCATTAAGCTCAGCAAACAGCATTGCTGTTGATGTTAGGTTGCAGAATATAGGTCACACTGGCTTAGCAGCATGTGTTTTGTTCACATTGTTAGGTTGGATGTTAAATAGTTTAACCATGATTAGTTACATTAGTTTTATAGTGACCTATCACCACATCAGAATCATTTTATTGTTTATGCTTTGCAGTTTTATGGGCACGAAATCTCAACTGTTGCTCAAGTGTACAGAGCAAAGTCTAATGAACAGGGCACTGCCACAGTGACATAGTTGGTAATGTGATAATGTTTTAAGAAGATCATGAACACAGCCAAGATAACATCATCGGTAGGTTTCTTTATTTATGAAAGCCTGTTCCGTGTGCTCCGTTATCTCATAAGCGCAGTGAAGAGGCACAAGGTTTTACAATCATGTATTATTTATCCATGATCAAACTATTTTCTAGCCTGGACTTATATTCCGTGTTGAGCAACTGTAAAGAATTCCTCTCTGGGATTATTTAAGTAAGTAGAGCAGTGGTCAACGCTCTCTCCTCACAGCGAGAAGGTCAAGGGTTCAAATACTGGATGGACCCTTTGTGTGACACGCATGTGAGGTTAAAATGGTGACCCTAAACTGAGGTCTGAAACAAAACACATTACCTTCTGCCAGTCAAAGAGTGAACAATCTAGTTTGCTGGGTTCACATATTTGTAAATCTGATCATGATGGAATCAGCGCCTGATGCCTCACCAGACATGAACCTCGTCGCATGCCACTGTGCAAAACTGTGTGAGAGAAATTCCCCCGAAACAACAAGGACAGTGATATATTTCAAACATTGCATCATGTCTTGCAGGATCTCGTATGGTTCCTATGAAGAATCTGTGCGTCTGCTGAGTGAAGCGACGCACCATTTCTGGAACTCGGTGTCCACAATGAACATTTTATATTAGAGGAAAGTTTTCAGACCCAAACTTCAATTTTTAGCTTTGAAAAAAATACAAACTTGTAACCATCATCATCACAATATTTTTAATCATGCCATATGACATACATCATATGATGGGGTGGTCTCTGTGATATAACTGTTACAGTGGCTACAGATTATAGGCCTGATAATAGTGAAAGAGCCTGTTGTGTGACGTTTGTGCGCACACACACACACACACACACACACACACACACACACACACAAAATGTTCTAACAAGTACAGTTTAAGCTGCTGTTAAATATTCTCCAGTTTCTCGCCACAGTCACTGTGAGAGTCTGAGTGTTGCTTGAGTCACTGTTGGACATTCACTAGAACCAGCCCGACACAGAGAGAAAGCCAGAGGAAAAATTCTTGTATGGATATGACCAAATAAAAAAGAAGAACTTGGAATATAAAGAGATAAAAAACAGAACCTAAATAGATGAATGAGTAACCCTTTTTTCTTGCATGTGAAAATGTTTGGTAAAAATCCGATAACCTTGAAGCGAACACTGATCTGTTTATAAGGATGCTGCTGGACGTTGAGAAACCTAAACTGTGCAGGATTCCTGGACTTTGTGGTAAATACAGGAATGGATGCCATATGTGCACAATACTGTACTGTGCACACTAATGCAAGTTACAGCCCATCGAGACTATAAATCGCACCTTACTGTGAGACATATCTGTCAGAAAATGTGTCGTGAGGAGAATAAAAACTTAAGTTGCACTGATGAATAAGATGCATTTATTTCTCCATGCACAAGTCATCCTTGTCCAGCGGCTCGCTGTTTGATAACCTGTCAATTCGATCCTCTGGCTTTGTGCTTTTAAGAAACACAACAACGTTTTCAAGTGCTCCGAGCGACTGAAAATGCTCTCAAGGTGGAACTTCTCAAAAATGCTCCGAGTCCATGACGGTGGAAAATGCAACTTTTATAAAATGTTGCTACTGTGCATGAGTACCACGGTCCGAGTAAATAGTTCTTCTACACACGTGCGAGGAGATGGACAATAACAATGGCGGGTCAATATTGTCCTGGGACTAGTTTTGTAGTTGAGAGTCACCGGAAATAGCAAACCAACTTGGTTGTCTGTCCATACAGATGTCAGTGTACGCACCATTCTCAATGTTTATACCATATTGTACTCTGAGCGCGTGTGTTTTCATTACAAAAACAAACAGCACTCACTAGTGGGCCAATAGGAAAACATCATTTTCAAACTTTTGACCATTTCCATGTAAACGGAGATCGTTTTTAAAAAGTTGTTGTGTAAACTCAAACAGAAAGAGAAATACAAAAAGGATATGTTTTCACTTGAAATGTCGCGTGAACGGGGCCTTAGCCCACCATCAGCCTTTACATTTTCCACTCGATATATTTTGTACTTTTTAACTTCCACTGTGTAGTTTTTTTTTTTTTTCCTTTTTGGCCCATACAGTGTGCCACCTCGTGGTCCCAGGAGGTATGTATACTTTGATATTAAAGTCATGCCTGATACAGGTAGCATTACCAGCCAAACAACTACAAAATGTGCAACTTAAAGTCCGAAAAATATACATTTTTAAACATATGCTCAGTACATATGAAAAGTCACATTTCGGCTACCCTTTTCCCAGACATAATATTGTAGGACACCAGTTTCCTGTATGCTGTTAAATTTGGATTGGTTTCTCCCCTCATTTAAAGATAATTTTAAGATTTAGGACAAGAAATACGACAACTTTATACCAAATGCAAATGTTAAATCCATGTTTTTTATTCCTGGTTTTAAGAAAACCAAACATTTGTACAGATTCAACACTAGCAAGGCTTAACTTTTCCTATATCAAAAGTAGAGTGTGTTAATGAGTAACCTTCAAATGACTCAGGCCTACCACCGGTTGACATTAAATGATGTGCAATTAAGATGAATTATCATCATTATTATATAATGTGGCACCTGTGCTCAAAGGTGTTTTGCATGTTTGTGAGTTGGAATCACTTAATGAGCACAATAAGGCACCCATGTCATAACTGGAGCTTCAGGTATGGCTGACAGGAATGTTCTTAGAAAATAGAAAATAGTTCCTGGAAGTTTATATGGCCTCCAAACAGATCAGAATCAATTTTAACGGTGGACTCTAATCGCTCTAATTTCAGCCCGCCGCATATAATCAGTGGTGCGTTACTCCGGGACCTTTGGACACTGATGACTTCGTAAGAATAATCGACGCATTATAAATAGGATCCATCTTGTGAGAGGCATACATGTCCACAGAAAGATTCAATTCAAACCACCTTGCAGTTGTGACACATCAAGTGCCACGAGCAGTGATGAATCAGTTTACACGCATTGGAAATTAAACCGCTAAACATTTACTCACAGATACTAACACATGTAAACATGATATTGTATTTGTACATTGTATACCTACCTTTGTTTTTGGTAGAATTAAATATTGGATTGGAGACATGAACACGTACAGTAAGCGGATAAAACCCCCCGAAAGAAGTCTGAACATCAGTAGAGGTTTTCTTGAGCACATTTCAAGTCTGCTATGAAGCGATACTATTGGGTCCATATCAACATGAGAATAGGTCTTAGCTTGTATTTGCTATTCCTCCACTTCACATGGGCCTAAGGGCATTTTCCCGGGAAAATGCACAGCTCTCGCAATCCTATTACTTAAACTGAGACAACACATAAACTCCCTCAGTATTCCAGTTGCTTCTTCTATTTTGAGCCAACGTGGTCAATTGATATCGCAGTTTTGCTGGAAGCGCGTCGCAAATACACACCAGTGTTCTGCCATGTTGGAAACCGGGAGCTGAACGTGGCTGCATAAAGAGCGATCAGTGTGGGCTGGTTCAATAAAATCCATTTTATATACACAGTGCATATACTTCAGGCCCTGTAGTCATGTAGTGTACCACAGAACCCTGCACTGTGGCCTAAAGCCACTGTTACGCCCCAGAATCTATTATCCTTGTCCATTTTTAAATCAAAAAGTCTGTTTACGTTATAAGGCAACATAGATCTAAATTTAGTAGCTCCAACAAGCACTTTGGACTGAAGCCGGTGAATGTATGTCAGGGCAAAAGAACTGCAAATCCTCTTTTATTAGTGTTGCACACTCTTATTTGCATCGAGGCAATTTTGTCTGCCTTTTGAAATCAGTCAGATCCGTTAAATTTTTATCCATATAGACATCTCCTAAGCAACAGGAGAGAATATCTTCGAGCACAGGCACATATAACGCCTATCTCCGTCCTTTAAGCTCTGGCCTTGCTGCTTCTATACCTGCCTTTGTTCCTGTGTTTTGCCAGAGAATTGCTTGAGGACAAACAGTGTGCTTCACTGAAACACATGCAGCCACGAAGAAATAAAAGCCAGCAGGGAACTGTAAGGCCAATTCAAGAGTACACTTATTTTGCAGTATAGGGGATTGAGTACCATAGCTTTATTGTGGCATGCTGCAAGGTAGGAGTTGTTTTTTTTTTTTCCTGTGGAAGAGACCCCAGGGATATATGTGGACGGCTGCCTCCTGTCAAACTCATGATGAGAGTGGGAGGATTGTTTTACATGCACACATGCATGTTTGGGAGTGCAATGAAGGTCCTCCCCGCCAAGGGCAAATCGTTATAAAGGTCGACTTAAGGATACAGAGAGCAAACAACTGAAGCACCCTGGAGAATAGCGATGCATGTGTAAAAGTTTCAAGGAAGGGTCGTGCGGCGGCGGCAGCGTGGGGGAAATCACCAAACATGCTTGTGGCGATAAGAGAAAAGCCGCTTTACGTACAGCATTTCCTTCACAAAGCTGTGTGGGGGCAGAGCTTTGTTGTCTTTCACTCCAGGCACATAAGGTAAAAGGTGATTAAAAAAAAATTTAAACCAGGGGTCTCATAAGGTAACATAGCTTATTTTAATGTTATAAAACATTTTGCATTAGTATAGTAGTCATACACACACAAAAAACCCTGTGGGTTTCCAGGATTTAACATTTTAACCACCTCCTAGTTTTAAGAGCAGTGGTATTCAAACCCCTATTGAAATGGAGACTTGCTTGTTTGGGCCCAGCGTCCAGATAGGCCTGGCCTACATTTTCTACGAAATAGTATTTCCACGTACATGACTAAGGCAGGTTTCTTTTTGGAATACTCTGTTTGGAAGCTTTTATGAGCCTTGTAAATACTGACAAACGTGCTTGCATAACACGGGTGTGTGTGTGTATATATATATATATATATATATATATATATATATATATATTTATTTTATTTTTTTAAACAAGAAAACAAGTGAACCGTGTGTGCACCTCTGGATCTCATGTAGAAGAGATGCTGTGCAGGATTGATGGCACGGATCAAACATGCAGATTCATAATGGAGAATAGAGTGCATGCATATAGTGTACGCGCGCGCACACACACACACACAAACACACACGCATACGCGCGCGCGCGCGCACGCACACACACACACACACGCACACACACACACACACACACACACACACACACACACACACACACACACACACACACACACACACACACACGGCCAGTTCACGCTGCATTGCCTGACCAGCTGCTGTAACGTGTTGAGGAGAATCAACACTGGCCTGGTCGTGTCTGTACACCAGCGACTTGATATGGAGATTAAAAAAAAAAATAAAAATAAATATCAGATTTACCTTGTGACTTTCATTCAAATTATCCGCTCGCGCTGCTCTCAGCTACGGCTGCTCGTGGCGTCCAGGCGCGCTCGCAGAGCCGCGTATGAGTCAAAGCTACAGCCATGGCGAGTCATTTTTGGTAAACAAGGCAGCCCGCCTCCTCTTCCTCCTCTTCCTCCTCCTCCTGCTCCTCCTGCTCCTCCTGCTGCTGCTGCGGCTGCGGCGGCGGCTGCTGCGCTGCACGCGCTATCAACCTGTGGGGGAATCTGAAGGGCTGCAGCCGCGCGCCTGTTCCGCCGGGTTCCACTGCGTTCAGCGAGAATAACCACCAACACCAAACGGGCATAATTGCAGAAGTGCAGCTCGAATAGCTCGACTCTCGATTCCAGAGGAGGGGAGGGGGCTCTCGCTCTCTCTCTCTCTCGCTCGCTCTCTCTCTATCTCTATCTCTCTCTCTCTCTCTCTCTCTCTACCAAGGGGCTCAAATTACAGCTGAAATCTTAAAGACACACGCACACACGCGCGCACAAAGTCTATTTATAGCCACAGTGTAAATAAATCAGATGTAAATAAATCCAGTGCAGCCACAGTAGTTTGCTGCTTTGAATTCTTAGTTTAAAATCCACCAAGTCCTTTAACATAAAGCCTTTGTCAGAATTTGCACCTTGCATTACCATGGATAGTACCCAGGACCTTTGGGGCACTGACCTGTGTTCTGGATGATCAGATCACAACTGGCGAGAAATAAAGACAAGTGTGAACAGGCACCAAAGCGCTTTCGCTCACCCCGTTTACACAACAACCAAGTGACAACACCTTGGGGGTATTCCTGAAAGCGGGTTATGTGAAAACTCAGTGTATGTTAACCCTGAAACGAGAGAAACTCTGAGTGAGTCACCACAGTAACAGACTCCGTGACCAGAACCTGCTTGCTGGTAGGTTTAGTAGAAGAAACCCTGAGTTTCTACCTGTCTCCTCCCACCTGAAGCAGCTACCAGAAATGGTTATAGTTATTTCAAAACCCAATCGACAACAAGGCAGAGATGACCTAGGTCGCGGCAGAGTCTTCTGGCCCAGATTACATTTTTTAAATAAAGAAATGTGTGCGTGTGTGTGTGTGTGTGTGTGTGTGCGTGTGTGCGTGTGTGCGTGTGTGCGTGTGTGCGTGTGTGCGTGTGTGCGTGTGTGCGTGTGTGCGTGTGTGCGTGTGTGCGTGTGTGCGTGTGTGCGTGTGTGTGTGTGTGTGTGTGTGTGAGCCAGAGACATTTTAAATGACTCCACTCTGATAAAAATGTATAAACATTACGTTAATCTACTCAGAAGGATATTAACAGAGAGCACAAGTTCAAACAACATTTTGTTATCGGTTAAATATACAACAATTTTTTTGTGACCTGGATCTTGACTTGACGGACTTTAAACACAGAGGAGGTTTATGATGGCGCTTTATAGCATTGCAAACTGGTTTATCGAGGCAACATGGAAAGGAAGCCAAATTCAAAACACGCCATGATACGTTCGTTAACGACTTGATGAGGAAAAAACACACAGTTATTTTAAAAAGGTAACTACAACATAAACATTTATATTTTATTTTGAGAAGCAATGTGACAACAGTGATATGTTGTACTGGAATTAAGGACATTTTAGTATACATCTGCATATCACTACTAAATTCACCTATCGTCTAGTACTGTAATTCCCCAAGTGATTGCAACACTTTAATACTAATAAAAAAAGATCAAACGGGGTGACACAGTTGTTTTGTTCTTCTTGTTTGACCTTTATTCACCTACATTTGTCTTGAAGTTGTTTTTTCCATTGGAAGGTGTTGCTCCCTTTGACATTAAACTATGAAGCAGACTTCAACACTGGAACATATACTGTAAGGCTGGATAGCTAAATGAGGTTTTCTAATCACATGCATTTCAGTGGATAGTTGCAGGGAGAAACAGGTTTTTTTTTGTTTTAGCTTTGTTTGTAATTATGCTGCCTCGCTGTTATTGGTTTTCTAATATGTTTATGTGTGTGGTTCAACTAAGTTAAACCAAAAAACTTGAGTTTTCCATGCCTTGTGGGATTCCACCAAATGAGGCCCAAAACATTCTTTCCCCACCATCATCTGCCCCTACTGGACAGCATTGACCACGACATGTGTCTGAAGTCAAGACAGATGCACAATCATATGTCATGACTCTTGTTTGTAGCTGGCCGCTTTGATCAGCTCCGTAGGTAAGTGTCAGCGTAATTTGAAAAGATCTCTTATCCACCCACACAAGGTTTTTGTGTGTGAGCAACTGTGTCATTGACATCGTGGGGAAATCCCCTCTGATACTTTGGAAAAACAACCCTGAAATTTCCTGACTCCACTGCATGCTGTTAAATTTTATTGCCCTTTTGGTCAATTCGCTGTGAACACTGGTGTGTGCTGGGTGGAGAGAGTTTATTTTGGAATCTGTATTTGAAAACTGAAGTTATAACATCAGGATGTTTATTGTTGGTTATTTTGATTTTCTAAATGAAACATCCTGACATTTGAATGGGGCGAAGAAAACCCATTTTGACCACAGTCTCAGAGCTTAAACTGAATAAAAGACAGAAGATTCTGTTGAACTTGTTTCATTTAGTTGAGAAGAGTTTTCATAAGATCGCAATGTGCGTGTGTCTTAAAGGGGACATATCATGCTAAATCCACTTTTTTAGCCCTTAAATGCATTTTGTTGTATATTTAGAGTGTTTAGAAGTACAGAAAAGTTCAAAGTAGTCTCTTCAGGTGCTCCGTTGATATCTTTATATTCTGTTTTGGTCATATTTTGCGATCGGTTTCGATTTTTCTATTCTCTATTACGTTTTTTGAACAATGACGTCACAGTATTCTCAGCGGAACTGCCAAATTAGGACATCGACATTTCGAGCAATCCGCCATTTTTGTTTCTCGCTGCGATTTTGTAGTCCAACCGAAGTTACGAGAGGATAAGTCGAAATGTTCGGTTGTTGGATGTAGTAACCCACAAGCTTCGTTACACCGTCTCCCAGCATCAGAACCTTTTCGAAGTGCCTGGTTGAGTTTTATTTTTCACAGAAATGTACCCACATCTGTGGGTAAGGTCATTTTTGTGTGCGCGAATCACTTTAAGGATGACTGCTTCAGCAACCTCCGCCAGTATAAAGAAGGATTTGCCGAAAGACTTCGTCTGATTGAGCGGTCAGTTCCTTCTATCTATGGAGACGACGAACAGAGCACTT
This sequence comes from Lipophrys pholis, assembly GCF_963383615.2. Taxonomy (NCBI): domain Eukaryota; kingdom Metazoa; phylum Chordata; class Actinopteri; order Blenniiformes; family Blenniidae; genus Lipophrys; species Lipophrys pholis. The sequence goes on from NC_137648.1 coordinate 9,040,396, forward strand.
CGGTAAGCTGTATATAACGCTAAAAAGTGTGATGATAAGACGTCCCTGTCATTGTTTTGTTAGCATTAGCAGTTGCACCGTCTTCATATGTTAGCGCTGTGTGCTCGTTTTAGATTATAATGTAACTTCTGTGTTAAATAGTCGTTGTAATACAGGCAGTATTGTAGTAGTGGGCATGGATGGAGAAGTTAGTGTAAATATAGTAACACACCATTGCGTTACATCCATATGAAGACGTTGTTCTGTAGGTGCATCATCGTCATTTTCATCTCGCTCCGCCGGGTCCGACTCTGGCTCCAACATGTATGGCTGGATGGACAAATCTTCCGTTGTTGACATTTTGTAAATAATGTGTGAATATAAAGTTTCTGCGCCGCTAGATAATTGTATCTGTTCTATCAAACTACAAAGATGGCCGAACAGGGTGACGTTGAACCGAGTGTCACCTCTGCAACCTGGAGAGGAGGCGGGGTATGAAGTGTCTCATTTGCATTTGAAGAGACCGCCCCAAAACGAGTTGCTCTCAGAAGCGCATCAGAAAAGGGGTAGAAAAGGGGCCTGTGGAGCTATAATAATGAGGAATTCAGACCCAAGCATTGCAGTTTCGCGTTGTATAGACCACAACTGTATGATTTATATGTAAAAAGGAAGGATTTAAAAGCATGATATGTCTCCTTTAACAACAATTTTAGCGAGTTCCTAGTTATCTAACCCAGTCTGATGATGTAAAAAGGTCCTTCGGCACAGTCATAGAGAGGGAATGAGTGAAAAGCTCAAAGAAAACAACAACAGGTTGATAGAGAAATGTTAAAAAGGAGAGGTAAGCTTGGACTATGATTGTATTTTATATAAATGTGGGATAGCTGCTGTTGTAAATGCTATAGTGCTTTATAAAATCCAGTTTAATTGTATCTGTTCAACACAATTAACCAACAAAACACAACTAAGTGTTGCACATTTATTAATTTTCCTGGCAATTTACCAAAACACTGTGCAATTTCCATGACGCTATTCTTACATTAACTGCTATGTGTCCTTTATGAGTGCACATGAATTACACATTTGTTCATTCATCCACTTTAAATAGCACAGATCTGTATCAGAAGCTCCACTTTCCCATGATTTCACTCTTGTGTCGTTCTCCGCCTGTAAACCACATCCTTCCTGAAAGGTTTGTTCTGTCACCTGAAAACACACCGTGAAGCTGCGCACCTGAAATCGGAACACTTATTCAACCTCTAGAAAATGTATACGTCCTCAATCCTTCACAACATTTTTAAAACCAGCCCTCAGTAGAACATTGTCACAATTTCCCAAGTTTCCCTTCTCATTTGTAGGGTTTTTTTTTTGAGGTGTTGATCGAATGACATATTTATCAAGGATGACAATTTGTATTTAACAGCAACTTTATTCAATTTACAGTCTATCTTACACATCAGAAGCACAACTTTCTCATGACTCCCCCCCCCCCCCCCCCCCACAAGGTTGACTTCATCAACCACATCCTTCCTAAAAAAAATTAACTCTTTTCTCTCCCCAAAACACAAGAAGTTGCTTACCTCCAGAGAAGCTGTGGTGTGCGTGGTGGAAACTTTGACGGTTGTCTGGTTTAGATGAGACATGCAGATTTCAGTAATCATTATAATTCCCAAAGCAATGCATTGATAACGTGTATGTCCATATGGTTTTGAGGTATGTATACATGCTCAAACTATCAAAAAGGTAATGGCGATACTCGTGAAAAGGGGTAGGAATTGTGAATGTTGACTGTACGTATGTTATAAAACTACACAATAATAAGCCTTCGGGGCGTTTTTGAGTGAGTATAGACACTATCCACAGGAGGGCGCTATATCACCATATCACTGATAAACTTATATCAAGAGTTTTTGCATTTTTTCCAACATTCCCACAAATGCCTTGCTCAAAATTATATTACATTTCGATTATAGAGACATAACATTGCGTTGGATTTTTCTCCGAACACTGTGATGTTTGCGGCTCATTGGCCACACAAAACGTTTATTAGTATTAATTTCTCCAGCAGACTGTAAAATACATAAAATTACTTCTTGCCGAGCAAAAAGATAAGCTTGCATTTCAGTTCTAATAAATTAGGTATAATCTTCTGTGAAGTTATTTTGAGACGGGCATATTAGGTAAGGTAGATGGATGTCAATATAAACGGGTTTCAAGAAAGAATATCTGAAATATGAAACTCTACATAGCATAATCTCACACACGCGGTGCAAATGCAGGTATTATACTTTTCATTCTCCTTCAAACATGTCACTATGTGTTGAGTCCCATCCCAGAATCAACTCAATTCAAGAGGTAAAATATAGCATTTTTATTGTTCATAAGGGAATACAAAATTAAGATACATGCATTGGTAATGGCATAAATACAGTAGGATCAACATGAAAATAATTAAAAAAACAAAAATATATGATAAAACAAACTCATGGAAGCTTCAACAGTAACATTTGGTCAGCTGGTAGAAACTGACCTATGTTCTTGGTATAACGTGACAAAACAGAAAATATATATACTTTTGTTCTCGCTGTATGTAAAGAGAAGCCAAAGCGATAAAACCACATATACATCTTACCAAATGAACATACTTTGGTCAAAAAGCAAATAAACAATGCCAGGAAGCAAAGCGAGAAATGCATGAGCAGATATATTATATATCAGGCAGCTTGATGAACAAACAAAAAAAAGCAGCTTTGTTAATAAAAGGTGGGCTACTCACTTGTAGAGACATATTAAATTACTTTTAATAAATGTGTTCAACTGAAAACTAGTGGACAAAAGCAGCACAATAACCAGTCAGTTCTGATGACTGGTGACGAGATGTACCATAGATTTTGGTGGCTGGGCGTCCACAAGCTCAATTCCAACGTCTCCAATATTTTGGCATTTGTACTGTAGATATACAAAAATACTTACACATGAACTGTGATGAAAAAGGCACAAATAGGACTTGAGTTGATAATGGATTCAAACTATTCTAAAACTGACTACACCACAATATAAAATTCAACAAGTACAGTTATACCAACATTGCTATAATTAAAAGTCCTCATGCTTACGGTGGATCGCCTGTTATTATTTAAACAATTGAAGCTTTATTTCAAAGTCTGTAGTAATACTATTAAACCCAGCACGTTAACGACGAGTAATAGGCTGTCAATCTACATTACATCTTGTAATCACATGTAATAATAATAGCACCTCGGAGCTACATTAGTCAGAAATGTGTAGACTGAACAGGCACTTCTTTATCACAAGTATATTTACTGCATACACATGAGGATATGATGTGCACACGCACATCAGTGTACACAGTTAAGACCTGAGAATGCAACAGCAATGATGCCTGAAACGAATATTGTTAAATCACAATCAGATTTGTATGCGTTATTCCTTCTGTACAACAATAATGTCAAACTGTTCCAGCTCGTTCATGACATGTATAGAGACCGTTGAGACTTGTTACACGATATTGGGCTCAAATGAAATTGGAAGCTCCAACAGGAGATCGGATTTGTCCAGTGGTTGGTTAAAGGAACACCCTCCTTTGTTACAGGATCGAGAACAAGAGCAATTAAGTGATAGTTTAGTCCTCTTACAAGAAAATGTTTAACTCTCACATACTGTACAAGTGAAGCTGAGTAAACAAGGCAGAGGGTCACGCTGAAGTACAGTTCAGGACTCCTGGACTTTGTTTCTCGGCAGTTAATGAACTACACTGTAAAAAAAATTCAAATCCTTTTTTGGGAAAAAAAGAACTTGAAAATGTCGTCTTCACAGACACAAAGGACCGGATGATGTTGGCACACACAGGCGCAACTACACCTTCACTACACCATGAACTGTGTGTATCCTTCAGCGCCTGTAACGATCACATCCATCCAGATCCTCATGGCCTCAGGGGAGGGAGCGACCATGTAGTAGACGCGATCGTGTGTCTTCACGCTGAAGGTCAGGGACGGGTTTGGGCTCTGAGGAAGGAAACAAAGAATAAAGATTGACTATTACGTCCACCCCCCTTCTACATAGCTTAATGTGGTCAAAGCCAGGGTAGAAGTAGCGTACTGAAAATCAACAAACAAACAAAAAAAAAACATAACTCTCAGAAAGTAGGGAAATAACAGATGATTTATTTGGTTTAGCAGACAAAATTTTGAAAATAACACAATCATACCAGAATTAAAAGTGTAATCGTCTGGTCAGTAATTTGCTAAAATATTTAAATAGAGAATATTTCCACAATTATCCGGTAACTATGGCTCAGTTAAAAACTGAGAAAAATCGTATCCAATATTTGAGCATGTAAAGATATGGTTTGTAGATTTTTCTGACAATAAAACAAGAAGTTCAGTTTGTGTCTAAGGAATCTGAAATATATGGAAGATTCACAGTCCGAATTAAATCATGGCAGAAATGAAATAGTGTGCATTTACCTTTTGAGATGCACGTGTGTACTATAAAAGCGTTTTCAACACTTACCTTATGTGCATTCTTCAAGTGGTCATAATACACTTCTTCAATAGCTTGGAAGTAAATGACTCCTTTCAGCTTAGCTTCGTGTTTGTCTGCAGAAGAGAAAAATAAACACATGAAATGTAGAAATATAAAAATATACAATTAGATAGATTATATCGAGGCACCTTATCTGTGTGTGACCCCTTGTGGGCTGCGCAGACACGCTGTATTTTCATGCATTTGAGTCTCACCTGCATAGTAGGAGAGTGTGCGTCGGTTGCGGTCAAAGACGAACCAGCGCTTCTTCCAGGTCTTGATTTTTCCTCCCATCTTGACCAGGTAACCCCGGCAGGTCTTTTCTGAGATGGACAAGTGGAAGCACGTGTCCGCGCTGTGGCCAGCGGACTCAATGTGAGCCCGCAAGTCGAAGTCGTCTTTTCTCACTGGCAGGTAGCGCGTCAGAGGCCGCGACTGGAGTGGAGGCCGAGAGCAAACACATGGAAGAGGTGACGCTGATGTACTCAAAACGTTCCGTTTGGTATTTTTTTATAATTCATACAAATGGTGCAGATGCACATCATATGCTGAGAAACACAAAAGGAGCCAGATTCTTTGTTGGGCTGCCAGCAGCCGAGGATCCAGGAGAAAGAAGTAAAGATGATAAATGAGGCTTGTAAGAAGAACAGTCAGCGGCGTTGTGATTGAAAACACACGGGAGGAGAGAAATATGCACAGAATGTGGCTATAAACCAAATCAGAAATGAAGCGATGGGCAAACTCAGTGGCGTCCTGGGCAAGAATCACAGCTTGAAGGGAATGAAGCCAGGCTACACAGAGGAAAGTCTGATACTGACACACATGGAGGTTAACATATAAAGTGCTGTCCTGTCCTCTTCACCTGCGCTCGCTGCTTTTCTCGCAGCTTCACCTCTCGGTCGATAAGTTTCTGCCGTCTACTTGTTTCCTCCTGCAACCTTTTCTCCAGGTCCTCCCTCCGTCTTCTTTCGTCGTCCAGGGCCTGCTTTCGGATTTCCATTTCTTGCTCCTAAGAAGAAAAAGTAGCTCATTTAGTTGATACAGGTGCAACTCTGCAATTCCCCGAGGAGTTGTGAAGTTTGTTCTTCTACAGGCTATCCTTTTGCAAGAAGAAAATATCCCAGTTGGCTGCTATGCACAAGAGCTTTTACATTTGTCCATCCATCTTTTACACCGCTTATCCAACTCAAGGCCACAGGGGGAACCTGGAGAAAAGCCATACGCAGACAAAGTACCAATGCCGCACAGGAAGGGTTAGGGTTAGAGAGACATCACCGCGTGGATTCCCTTTCCATTTGTCTGCGTATTTATTTGAAACTGACCTTGTGTTCGATGAGGCGGCTTTTCTCGGCCTGCGCCTCCCTTAAAAGACGCTCCATCTCCTCGAGCTTCACCATATTAGACGTACTGGCACTGGGCACACAAGCACACACGACACAAACATCAGAAAGTGTACACACACACACACACACACACACACACACACACACACACACACACACACACACACACACACACACACACACACACACACACACACACACACACACACACACACACACACACACACACACACACACACACACACACACACACACTTGTGGTAATCAAAGAGGAAATGCATTTCAATGAAAGCTGCGGTTGTCAAATCAGTTTAAAGCTTTTCTCGCTCTTTCGGGTTATTTCTTCCTTCTTTCAGGTCGAGCACACAGCTGCTCTACATATGATGTGCATTCTTGACTCACATCACAGGGAAAACGTGTGTATGGATTGGACTGTGTGAGGCTTTGTCACATTAAACATTGTTAACTAATCTAATTTATTGCTGTGTTATGCGTTCTCTCATAAGTGACTTGTCACGCACACACACACACGCACGCACGCACGCTTTTATCTTCAGCCAAAAGGAAATGAATGCCCGGTGTTAATATACAATGATGTCAGAACTCGTGTATAAACAAATCATGAGGGGAGACCAGGGGGAGGAATGCAGGGTAGCCCAAGTAAAAAAAGAGTGACAGGCGGAGATATAAGGTGGAGAAAAAACCCCAAAACAACAGCCAGCAGTGAAAATAACTTTTTCCCGCTCTCTGGTACTTTCAGTTAGTTCAGTGGCAGGTTATCCCCACAGTAATGAATTTGGATGAATCACTTCAGATGTGAAAGGTACATAAAGATGATAATCAACACACAACTAAAAGCTAAATCAGATAACAGCTCTGTCGGTCAGATTTGTATACAGCACTCTAACTATTTTTGCAACACATATTATTCCCCTGCGATTATCCTTTGTTACGATGAACATTCATCTATCTTATCTGTGATCTGACAGCAGCATTTACCTGTAACTGTGTTCATCATGCTCTCCTGTGTTGCCTTACCTTAATCGATGAGAGGAAACTGCATTCATAGTCATTGTAACACAGTCCACCTCAAAAGTTTCTTCTTCAAATTAGAACAAATTCTATCTCGCTCCAAAATTTTTATCTCCCCAACCTGGATACATTATGGGTAAAAATAAAAAAAATAAAATTTCTTTGATCATAGGACTATTTTGCTGTCTGATCCTGATTCATGTTCACGAACGTATCTCTCAATCCGACCTAAGCTGCTGCAAGCCAGAACAGATGGAGCCATACTGAGGATCACAAAAGCAGCCCGTTGGAGGAAAACTTCCAATGCGGAGCGGTCAGTCTGCAAGTGGTTTGAAATGTGCTCGATCGAGACCATACCATTCAGAACCAAAAGGAGGGGAGAGAAAAGATGCAACCACTATACAATTCCAGAGGAGGAGAGCAGGCACACATGGTTTTAGTCTGGACAGGGGGCCTGGAGCCCCAAAATGTACCTCCACACTCATTCATTCAGTTCATCTCATCCTGAGGGGGCTGACCGTGAACACACATGCTTTCCAATGCCTTCTTTCTGTCTTCTGTAACCTGATCTCAGCTACACTAATCAAGAGTCCCCTTAGCTTGTACAACACAAAAAGCTCTGCACAATCAAATCTCCGAAGAGGGACCGTGACACAGGGAAACTCTCCACACACTTTTTACATTAACAGACTTTCTACTCTTTCTTTGATGTCTCTATTGTTCTCATAATACGAAGTCTATGCTTCGCATTATAAAAAACAAAGAGCCCTTTTCATGTTTTCCATTATCTTTCCATGGTCGTGTTTTTCATTTCAATTCGCATTTGAAACATCTTGTTTTAGTTTTTTTTTTTTTGATAAGTTTATGAACTTTCCTGGAAAAGTCATACATGTGGATACTTGCAAAACAACACAACTGGGCCACAGAGTACCTGGAGACGTTGTCTGGCGAGCAGGCAGAGATGCTGGTTTCGATGGAGTCGCTGCTGTCCACACTCATCGTGTCGAAGGCCTGGTTATCGCGGTAGCCGAAGGCATCGAGGTAGACGTTTGTCTGTGAGGCTGCCCGGGAGCTGGAAGGACCTGGAGAGAGTCAAGAGAAAAGAATGAAAGCTTCAGCAACAATTAGCGTCCCCCCGTCTGTTCGTATGCTGCCATGATTTTCTACCTGTCTGTGTCGCTTCCTCTGAGACAGGTTGCCCAGATGGCTTTAATTTCAAATCACAATGCCCCGCCACTGTGACAACTGTTCTTTAACCTCTCAAGAAATTAAAGGAATAGCAACACGATTACTTTAGGGGGAATTGTGTCCTAATAGGAAAACACACATGCACACAAAACCCAAAAATAAAAAAAAATTGTCCAAAGTCCAACGTAGTCCAGAGATGTCTGAACGGAAAATGCAACTTTCAAAGAAGCAGACACAGAGTGGACACTGTGAAGAGAGACTCATGTCGCCTCTGGCTACAGGAAGAGACGCACACCAAAAAACTGATATCGTCGGGCCCATGCAGCAGGCACACCCATTTGATGAGCCAGATTAGGAGACCAAAGGGACTGAGGGGATCAGATACACGTGGCAGTGCCCGGAAGGAAAACAGCAACCCAAATAAACACGAGGCACAAGACACTTAGAGAAAAAGCAACAACAACCCAAAAGCTAAAAATGATCAAATTTGCACATCTGGAGCAACGAAAACTTAAGGCTGGTGGGTGTGTAGTCAGGGAGACTACCTTGAAAATGTTAAAATCTACTGTGCACACTGTGTGATCCAGAGTTGAGGTATTGTTTCATCAGACATGCAGATTGATTCTAAGGTTTGTGACGAATGATCAGATTTTAGTTAAAGATGGCAGGAGGCTGGTTGAGTGACACCCATAACACAAATATACTTCCGATTCCATACTTATACACACAGTTTACACCACTTGAAGTGGCTTGACTCCCCCACTTACATTCCTCCACTATCTTCAGCAACAGACAAACAAATGAAACAGTGTAATTTATCAAAATGGAGTGAAGCGCACACCCAAAGCCACAAAGCGCAGCATGCGTGTGTGTGTGTGTGCGTGTGTGTGTGGAGTGTGTGTGTGTGTGTGTGTGTGTGTGTGTGTGTGTGTGTGTGTGTGTGTGTGTGTGTGTGTGTGTGTGTGTGTGTGTGTGTGTGTGTGTGTGTGTGTGTGTGGAGTGTGTGCATTACAGTTATGAGAACATCAATCTGAATACAAAGTTTACACAAGAGCTACTTTCTGTTAAGAGTTCCAGAAAAAAAACATCCCTCCAAGAAAGGAATGATTGTAAGTCAATGTTCCTAAAAGGTGAAAGATATAATGCATTTGTTCATGTATTAGCCTTAAAGTGGTTTCTTTGTCTGGATTGTTTCTCGGTGTGCTTGTTTGTACCTTTATGAAGACGCCGAGATTCACTTTCCTTGCTGGACAAGGAGAAGATTCTTGGAAGAATACTGCCACAGCTTGTACTCTGAACCAGAGGCTGATGAGACTATAGACGAATCAAGACGTTGTAATTCACATTATAAACTACATGAAGCAAATACAAATAAAAAGTTGGAAATTAAAATACAAGCAATGTTAAGACAAAAAACAAGTCCAAGCTTACAAAATCAGTACTTTTTTATTTTTTATTTTCTGCACGCATGGTGCTTACATGTTTTTACCTTGGTAGGAAAACTGCGTCCAAGCGTTGCACATGTGAATTGGGGGTTCATGGTGGGAGTAGTTTTCTTTCGGGGTAAAGTGTCACTTAAATGTGATCCCCCTTCTCTCTCTGACCGCTTCCTCTCCTCCATCAAACGGAAATGCTAATCAAACAGACAGAAGAGGAAAACCATGCACTCAGTCATTCCTCGCACACTGTTTAGTTTTACCACAATATCTCAGTTCATTTTTTTTGCCTTCAAACAGCACGGTCTTCTCCAGTCCCAGAAAATGTAATCACTTAAAATGTCTGCTTGAAAGACTTTCTTTTTGCTCCTTTGATGCCATCTTGTGGTGACATCAAAAACCCTGGCTTACAGTCTTATATATTCATTGGACTTAACAAAATGTTCCTGAATGATTGACATTTTAACATTAATGTAAACCTTAAAATATATTTTGCTGGAAGAGGAAAACATCGAATGTGATGATTTGAATGTGAAGCTTGTCATACAGAAACAAACACTCACCAGCAATGTCTTTAGGTACACTTTAAATTAATATGATGAGAAACTGTACAGCTGCTCGCCCATAAACTGTTTCTTCTGACCAGTAAGATTGTTCAGGCTGGCAGATATTAAGAAATACGTTTAAAATACTTTGTCACACCTTTTACTTTAATTTTAATAATTCATTACAATTTGTGGTGGAAGCCCAAAGTATTGTTTACCAGTGTAGTGAACATATTCTCCTAAAACATATTCTCTTTATCAAGAAATTGAATGTCAAATCCACCAGATTGTTTCAAAACTTGAATTCCAGGTCAACAACAGTAACTTCATAACGTGCATGTAAATAGCAGCCGCAATATGCATTCAAACCCACATGAAAAACAGTAACATATCTAACATTATAAAATCCAGTGTCCAGTGCTGCTGAACTATCTATGTAATGTTTTCAACATTATATTAACCAACAACATTTAAAAATGTCTATTAGTGGTAAGATATCATGAATGTGACAGCTAATCTGTGTGACAATGATCAATATTTTGACTAAATCCTTCCTCTCCAATGATATAAAGCAAGAAAAGACTACATTTGGTTGTACAAGTGTACCTAATGAAATGTCTGGTGAGTGTTTATACACACAGACACAGCCGCTCCCACACACATTACCTGCCTGTGTTGCTGATGATGCTTTTTGACAGGAAGGGGAGGTGGGGGAGAGTCAGGAAGGGGAGAAGGGTCTCGATATGTCACCATGATCTCTGGCCAATGCACAGAGGGAGTTTTGGTGGCAGGGCGGGGATTTAAATGAGAGGAGGAGGAAGAAGAAGAAGAAGAAGAAGAGGAGGAAGAAGAGGAGTGACACTCGGCAGGTGAGGGGGAATGACAGATCTTTGAAAAGAAGAAAAGAACAGGAAAAAAAAGTGAAACGGTCCCAAAGAAGGAAGCCCATTGGGGGAAATAATCCACACGCTCACTACAGCTGTGTACTCATCTATACACGCAAAAACCGTTGACGCGACTACACACACCTCGTCCTCCGTTGTTTTGGTGTTGCCATCGAGGGAACGGTTTCCCTCGGACTCACGGGAGGCCTTGGCCACAGTGAAGGAGGGGGAAGGTTTAGGGTTGTGCCCAAGTTGTGAGTAAAGCTCATTGAGTTCACTGACTGTGACATAGCCCTGTGGGGTATTATATAGAGAAATGGGGGAGAGAGAAAGGGTGAGGCGTAGCATGTAGTGAGTCAGCCACATTGGGATGTGTATATTAGTGGTTAGAATGATGCAGGACTTGGTGATTATTGTGGAAATGTGGTGCACTGTTAACACAATCAAGACAACAAACATTTCTACTAGTGAATGTCAGTATCAATTAAAAATGCATGAGCAAGCTGAGCTTACAATTAATTGATAATGTGTCCATACAAATCCTGTAACATTTTCTCTGGTGCAAGAAACCAACTCATGCCAGCAGATTAAACACAGTGCACGGGTCGTAACGATTAAGATGAAACAGACAGAACTTGTTTTAGTGCGCCAAGACAAATGTACCTCAGCGTTCTTGAGAAAAATAGAGGAAAAGGAGGACTGACACACATCAGCTAAAAAAGCTGTCTCCTATCAAGGAGAGAGGGAAATCCCAATGATTAAGATAACCAGGTTTCTACCCAGTGAAGGAGCTTTTCAAACGGGATTCAAAGAGGAGTGTAGCTGTCAGGCACACATACCTCCCGGAGACTGAAACTGCGGCCACCAGTGAGGTCGGCATATTTTCGCTCCAGTAAAGCAAGGTTTTCTTTTTCCTAAAAAAAAAAAACCCAAAAAGATGTAAATATTTAAAAACACAATTCTTAACGGGCCGGGATGCTCTCATGCATACACGTGTCAACATACTCTTTGTAGCATTGATTCAAGGTTGCTTCTTTCTTTCAAGAAGCTTTCCTTTTCTCGCTGAGCTTGTTGGGAAATCTGTGCCGCCTGCTTCTTCAGGGTGAGGAGCCGCTCCTGGAATAAAAGGGGTAGAACAAGCTCATTATGTGTTTATAGCTTGGGCTAAACTGCTCAAGGCAAATGTCATTTGCATGCTTTCAAATTGAGAGTATAAAGTAGTATCTCGTTCTGTCTCCTCGCATGTTCACTCAGCAGTCTACTGTGGATGTGGAGGAGAAACGGCTGGACTGTGAGTCGCTCCTCAGGAGGAGTGACGCCAGCAAAGAAAACCTATCCAAGGTGCTTGTATCCGTCATCTCGTTGTTTTTGTCCAAAACCCATAGTACATGACCACAGGTGATAGTGGGGACAGACCAGAGCCTTACTGCTCAGCTTTCTGCAGCTGCCTGGCCGAACAAACGGCCGATCTCACAATCCACAGCTCTAACTGGGCCTAATTCATTAAAACCGATGTCCATTTTGCAAAAGCTACAGATTAATTTCACATACACTCTCATTGTTCTGTTACCTTGCGAGTGACAGAGCTGCGCTGGTAGTCTGCAATATCCCGGAGAAGGTGTTGTGTATGAGTTTCCTTCTCCTCGTCCTGCCTGCTCTCCTTCTCCAGCTGCTGAAACTCCAAGTCCTCAAAACGCTTTGTCTCGGCCTCGAGCACCTCACAGTCCTGATACAAACAAACAACACAACAAAACAAAAAAAACAACTCACTGATGAAACTCATCAAGTCAATCAAATGTACTTTTCCATCAGAAAGCCAACTGCACATGCTTTTGTTGCACAAATGTAAAATGGAGAAGGCCCAAGTGTACATGCAAGCCTACACAGATAACATCCCACAAGAAAACCACTTCACACTTATTCCAGAAACTCTGTGAAAATTAACCGCATTTCCAATGAAAAGAGATACGTGTGCGCGTAATGATAAAGAAGCCATTCTGGACCACACAGACCTGAAAAAGACAAACAAACCAGGGCAAGAGATCTCCGTCGCATCACCAACGCTGCATAGTCATGCAGACACCGACACTCAAAACATGCAACAGGTCACATGTAGTAAACCTTTCAAAGAAAATACAGTTTAAAAAAAGTCATTCTTTTATGAAATCTGTTTAAATGAAATACTGTCATGTAAAAAAAAAACCTCTATGCCCAGATGTGATTGTAGTTCTAAAAACAGAACACTAAAAACTGCTGAAACAGAAACATGAGGAAAAACAAACATTAGGTGGTTAAGAAAGTGAGAAGAAGAACCATGGAGAAAGAATAAAGGTGACTGTGTGGCGGCTGTGGGAAAGGTTTGTTCAGAAGATGTGTCTTTGTTGACATGTGCTGGTAATAGAAAAGATATATAAATATGCTGTCTTGAATCTGTAGTTCGCTGAACGTGTCACTATTGTTCTTTTCCCGTCAATCGCCCCTTTTATACAGCCTGTTTGAGGCGACAAGTCAACTTTTATAAAGTGTTTCTTTCTTACTTTCAATGCTATTGGCATTCTGCTTACACATATCAGGTTATATCTGTTTGCATATAAGTGTGTAAGTGTGCATGTGTGTGTGTACTGACCCTGGCTAGCTGCTCCTGCAGGGGCTCCTTGGTGGCTTCAGGGCAGCTGTCCAGCTGGGAGCGCTGCTCACACACACTCTGAGCCAACCTCTCTACTCTGCCTTTCTCTGCCTGCAGCAACTCACACGCCTGGCACACATTCACAAGTGCATACACGGAGGTGCACGCACATGAGGACATGCGCACCATGTACACATTGGTGGATGTGTACATAGGAATAGAAAAAAAAAAAAAAAAGAAGAAAAAACAAGCACACCCACACACACACACACACACACACACACACACACACAGGACAGAGAGAGGATGGCAAAGTTAGTTGGGACTGGGGAGCCACAGTTAGTAACTACGGCAGACCAGGTCAGTGGGGCTGGCCTAGAGGGAGGGGGAGGGAAGGGAAACGGTAGAAAAACTGCTTGTATGAATTGAAAAGAAATGACAGTGAGGATGTGGTACGATCAAAACCATACGATTCGTTACGTTGTTTAGGTTTGTCGGGACAGACATGACTCAAGAAATGGGTGACGAGAGAGGGGATGCATGGGATGGCTCGGTAGAGGGTTAACTATCACATTAATGGTATTTTCTGTACATAGCATCCATACACAGGCGCTCAAGATCTGTGCTCACAAACAACCTGATCTCTTCTTTCGTCGTGGGGATACACGCATCTATAAATTCATTTGTTTTTCTATCAGTACCTTGATGGAGTTTCACCATTGACACTATCTACAGGCTGCGGGTGGATGGAAATTTCAGAGTGAGTCCAGGACTCAGTCCAACAGAGGATAAAAGCCTGGTTCTAAACTGAACCACACACACACACACACACACACACACACACACACACACACACACACACACACACACACACACACACACACACACACACACACACACACACACACACACACACACACACACACACACACACACACACACACACACACACACACACACACACACACACACACACACACACACACAATCTTGTAGCAGTGTGTGCAAGATAGGATCACTTGGTGACCGCTACACCCTGGCCTGTATTAGCAGGTATATATTTGGAGCAGGGACAGCATGAGAAGGATTATCACCTACCAGTTAGTCACATGACCCCTCAATATATGGGAGGGTCGGAGTTACTTATTGGATTTCAGTACCATTTCCATACCTACACCATGGCAGGGGAAATTCATGTTGAAAGTTGAAAGGCCAAGTCAATTTTTTTGATGTTCAGGTTAAAACGCCTAAAAGTTGTTTTTGCACTTGTCAGTATGTTTGCATGATGTGTCATATCAATGTCTCAGTGGAGTGAAAAATAAACCACATTTTAAAAAAAATGTATCACAAGACACTTTAGTCTATAGTTGCCAAACTAACACACGTCTTCCAACGGCTTTAATGGACATTTGAACATTTTACTTTCCTTTGTATCAGTTGTATAAAGCCAATAAATTACCTTTTCTTTTTCTTGCTGGGACTTGGTCTCGAGGTCAGCCATCTTGTTGTGAAGTGCTTCCAGAGCCTCTTTTTCTTGTTGGAGAGCCGCAACCTCTGACTCTTGCTCCGCCTCAACCAGAGCTCGCTCAACCTCCACCTTTAAGACAGAAAGAAGCCTCTTGCAGCGACTCAGGGCAGAAACCATTTCAACCTTAACAACAAAGTAATGTGCATTTTGAACTTGACAATGTGCTGGAGAATTCAAAGTTCTTATTTCTTACAAAAACAAAACAAAAACAACGACAACAAAAAACTAAAGCTGCTAAGGTGGATGAAGTCCTCTTCCTTGCTGTTTGTACCTCTCGGGCAGATTCCTCCATTTGGTTATCCAGCTCTTTGATTTTTTGTTCCAGCTCTTCCAAGTTGTTCAGCACCTGGATCCTCTCCTCCTCCACTCGCCTCACTTCCTCCTCTGAAGGCGCCAGACTGTGTCCACGGCAGCGAGCAGCTTCATCTAAAGCCTGACAACAACATCTTCACTATGGCGGCTGATTTAAAGACAGTTAAATGTCTATTCATATTGATGAGACATGGTTTTGATTTTTGGTTAGTATTCAATTCATGAATGACTTGTGTATTATGGGAATTTTTATAGAGCAAATAAATTGATTCAAGACTGCAATATCTCATCTTTGTGGTATTGATGCAAAACCTTCTCTATGCAGTTCTGTTCTTCACATAAATGTGGGCAGTCACAAACACACACATGCAAACACCAGCTGTCAATTCAGAATGGTAACACTTGGCCTACTCTAATCTAATAAATGGGCTGTAAATATCTCCCATCTGTGGATGTGAAAGCTGCATTAACGCCAGCAATCCTTGTCACCCTCATGTGTTTCAAAAAGAATAAAGAGCATAAACACATTCCACATTAATCCTGAATAATATCTGTCAGATGTTACACCTACGTCCCTTCCATACAAAAAAATGAATAACACCTTTTGTTTAGATTTGTATAAATGAGAATCCAAATGAGTCCCATTTCTCATACCTCATTCCTTATCTGAGCTCGTGGAGACGGCGAGGGGGCGAAGCTTCGCAGGCTGACGGCAGGTGATTCGGCCCGGTTGTCTCTCTGGCCACTGTTGCGCCTCCGCCGCACTTGCAGATCACCTTCATAGTAACCATTCTCTGAGCCGGGGGAACCGATGTGCCCGTTTCCATTCATGGATAAAGAGTCCGAAAAGACAGAGGGCAAGTCGTCGTCGTCGTCGTCGTCGTCGTGCACCTGAAGCTTCTCCAGCTCCTGGTTGATCTTCTGCAGGTCTGCAACAGCTGAAGTGGGACTTGTCCCTGTGCCGTCTCCATCTCTCTCGGACCTGCCCAGCTCTGAACAGAGGGACAGGATGGTCTCCAGTCGCTGTCGCTCCTGAAATTATCATACAGGTATGGTGAATATATAAGCAGTAAGTAGTGTCTTAAGACAAGAAATTTGCCAGATCACATAAACGCTAATGCAAGTCTGTGATTATAGACTCTAATCAAAACGATCAGACATTACAATGTTACCAAAGGAGTCACACCGGCTCTAGAAAATACTTCATTTGCCATTATAAAATCGAGTTAACAGTGCTCGGATTACCTGAGGAAGCATTGCCGAAGCCAGTTGTCACAATCTCTTTGCTCAGGTCAAATTTTCTCAGTATTCACTTGGTACCAACTTTCAAATGATTTACATACTATAAATTGGAGTAAAAGGTATATATCCTGAGAAAAAAAGGCATGTCCTCAAGCTAAAGTTTCTCTTTCCACAGATCTGCTTGCCTGAACAAAACGATATGTGAGGAGCTACGGGGGCTGCAGAGAGTCAAAATACCCAGAGCTTCAGCTCTTGGAGGGAGGGACGTATATTATCCACACAGCAGGCCTGTGTCAGTAATATTAGATACAGTGAAAAAAAAAAACATGAGACAGAGGTGTATGTGTGTGAAAGTGAGAAAGAGGAGTGCGCTCATAGGAAGGTGGACAGCTGTCAACTATGATCGGAAGTGTGCATGAGAGCAGGCCATAACTTCAAACACAGGAATGTGGCTGTGTGCATTGCCACCAAGGAAACAAGACACTTTCCAGGGAATTGTACTCCAGGAGGGAATTTGAGCCAGGTGAGGTTTGTGCTGAGGATAACAATCTGCCTGTCTTAAAAAGCATCAACACTGGCATCGTAAATAGGAAAGATGCCAGCTTCTGAGGTAAAATATAGAGCATTAAATCCATCTGGGTATTCAACTACAAAATATTACATTCAATGTTAGATTACAGCGATTCATAGACATAAGCGAACATACACAGCCATTTCTAAAGTGTTATGTGAACCAGGAGCTGATAACAAAACAAGCCTGTGCCAGTTTGTCACCTTGTTCCATTCTAATGGACACGAGCCTCTGAGGAGATCCTACAGTGATCAGCTGTCAAATAGCCTGTTCAAAAAAACATGATGCAAAATAAACTTAGCCAAACCTGGATGTTCATTAGTCAGAGGAGACAAGTTTTTTTTTGTATGTGTTGCTTGAGCGTGTTTTTTCCTTTTTATTCGGATTAATTGATCAGCTTCTGAAGTAAATATCGTGCGAGCATCCAGATGGCAGTTTGTTAAAACCACCACTAGAGGGCAGACAAGATTTGGACAATGAAGGACGGTCCACGGTCTTGGAGACGATTAACAAAGCACACGTGCTCTAAGTGCTTCTGGCAACTATCGGATCATGCTGAATTTGAACAGCAAAAAGAAGACCTACTTGTTGAATTACATTATATAATATTATTCATATAATATTGAAGAATAATTATTCTAATACCTATTGGAAGTCAGAATATGTCATTTTAATGCTGTAATTATGGCTTAGTTGTGCCAAAAACTGTTAAATCTCTACATCAAATGTAATACTGTGGACTTTGGGTACACAAAACCGGATAAAATTTAAATTAGCTCTCATGTGAGATCAATATATTCATGAAGTTCAAACCTGCCACAGTGGACAGCTGGAAACCACGTTCATCCAGTGTTGCCACAGTTACCTTGAAAAAGTATTCCGATTATAGGTTATTAGTTACTCCTTTAAAAAGTAACTTAGTTAATTTACTGACTACTTGTTTCTAAAAGTAACTAAGTTAGATCACAAGTAACTTTTTAGTTACTTTCAGCAGCTGCCGACAACACTCCTCACCGATCTCAACATAAAAATGACAACCGGTTTTACCAAAAACTCAGTTCTAATCACTGCCTGGCCTCCTGCTTATGCATATTCTAACCTTTGGCCTTCATTCTTTGTTTCATTCATATCTGATTCATGGTTTTATTAGTAGATTTTTACTATTACTGGTATTTATTTACCCGATGATGTAGTTGTAGTCTGTTGTTGCATTATTTATCAATTTATTTATTTGCACTACCTGCTCATGTGACTCGGATAAGTAACTTCAATGTGACTACTGGTTTGGAAATAGAAACGTGTTAGATTACTCGTTACTGGTCATAACAGAGTAATGCATTACTAATTAACGCCTTACTGCCGTCAACCTGAGGGATCATAGGTTTGTTTGTGCAGGATTCAGAGAAGAATTTCTCACAGTTCAAAGCGACTGTGGGCAGAGTATGGCTGAGTGAATGAGAGACAAATTTGGAGAAAGAATTTTGAGTCCGGTCCTGGTTACACGTGGAGCATCTGTGTGTTTATCCACCTGCTACACAATGACTCTGTAATCTTCTTGGTTTCCCAAACCGACATGTAACTGATGTGTTCTGAGGCTTTTGAGCCATGCAAACCACACTGGGCGGACCTCCAGATGACTGACACACACACACACACACACACACACACACACACACACACACACACACACACACACACACACACACACACACACACACACACACACACACACACACACACACACACACACACACACACACACACACACACACACACACACACACACACACACAGTGAGGTTCGCCACTGAACAGATGCCCATGGCACTTCGCCCATTCTAACTAC
This sequence comes from Lipophrys pholis, assembly GCF_963383615.2. Classification (NCBI taxonomy): domain Eukaryota; kingdom Metazoa; phylum Chordata; class Actinopteri; order Blenniiformes; family Blenniidae; genus Lipophrys; species Lipophrys pholis. The sequence goes on from NC_137648.1 coordinate 9,059,475, forward strand.
ACTATTCTTAACTCTGTGTGTGTGTGTGTGTGTGTGTGTGTGTGTGTGTGTGTGTGTGTGTGTGTGTGTGTGTGTGTGTGTGTGTGTGTGTGTGTGTGTGTGTGTGTGTGTGTGTGTGTGTGTGTGTGTGTGTGTGTGTGTGTGTGTGTGTGTGTGTGTGTTCATGCACTAAGCTCCCTGGGAGAATATGTTTGAGAGGCCATTGAGCAGGTTACTCTGAAGTGGCACATTCCTAAACCTCGACCATTTCTTGTGTGCATACACGTGCAGAACAAATTCACTTTAAAAATTGACGACGAAATGTTGGAACAAGACGGAACTCACCAGTCTCTCCACCTCCTGCTCACGAAGTCGCTCCTCTTTTTGCCGCTGGTGGTAGTCTGTCAATTCTTCCTTCCCGCTCAGTGAGCTGATGCTCCCTCGTCGTTCCCTGAAACCTCCAGGTGGGGTAATTCCTGCCTTTCCAAATGACTGCATCCTCTCCCCCAGACCCATCCCAGGTTCCAGTCCAGCCTTCCCAAAAGAAGACTTTCTCTCCCCAAGCCCCATTCCAGGAGTTAGTTCGAGGCCGACTGCTCGTCTCTCCCTCTCCCCCAAAGAGCTCTCAGTGCCTGAGGAGACTACCTGGCCTGACTGTCTGTCAGTTTCTGAGGAGCTGGGACTTGTGGAGCTGACAGAGCCTAGTGAACTCGTGGAGGTCAGGCTGAGTTTTTTGGCGACGCGAGGAGAGGAGGAACCCCCTGCCCTGGAGGGGATGGTCACGTCTGGTGGGGCACTTGCTGGAGGGACAGAATGAGCGGTGACTGATGAGATCTTCAGGGCAGAGAGGGAGATAGACACAACACCTTCGCCATTAGTATTGTTTTGTACTTGATTTCTGATTGAAGCGTGCTGGCTGAATTTATTGGAACTAAGGTCAGGACTCGCTTTCTGGCTATTATTATGATGATCTTTGCTTGATTTGTATCCTCCTGCGGTATCAGACCGTCGCGGTGGCAGCGTAGACAAGGTCAGCACACCATTGCTGTTGTCCCGGAGAGATGGGGAGGAACAGAGGCGTGGCATTGACAAGCTGTGGCCTCCACCCAACATCCCAGTCAGTGAGCCAGCGGAGTATTTCCTGGTTCGACTGCTGGGCAATGGCTCTTGTTTCCCATGGCTACGGCGGCCCAGACGGGGACTTGAGGGCATGCTCACAGCTCCTCCGGTCGATGGAGAGCGTGATGAAGAGGACGATGGAGGAGGAAGAGAGATGAGGAAGCTATCATTACCGGGAACAGAAGTGGAGGAGCCTCCACCGTTCCACATGGACAGCAAAGGAGAGGAGGCTGGGTTATGCAGCCGCCGACTAGAAGAAGAAGGATCGGATCGTCGCCCAGGGGTAAGAGGAGAAGGCGATTTTAAAGACATGGAACGATCTGAGGCATAAAAACGCCTGGCTTGCTCCTGATAGGCTGAGGATGATGTGGAAAGACTTGACACAGGTGTGGTGGGGGGTGACTGAAATACAAAAAAAAGGAAAAAGAAGATTTCACTGTGATCTAAAGACGCACATACAGCATAAAATCGATTCGATATGGCAGCATTAGCTAACAGAAATAAAATACACAACCCGAAGTTGGAGCAGATTAACATTACTATGTAAAACGTGACACTTGCAGCCGAGACAGACATCCAGACTAACAACACAGACTTCAAAAGCGTCGCTAAGCTGTGATAACTAAAGGCTGACCTGTGACACGCTGAAGTAAGACGGGTTGGCATTTCCATTTGCCCTCAGGCTGTTTTCCAGGGCAATTTTCTTGCGTTGCAGGGTATCCATCAAGTCCCGGAGCTCAGAAGCTGATCGCATGCCTCTGGCACTGCTGGTTCCCCCAACAACTGCATGGCTATAGTCACTGCTAAACTTCAGGTAATCTGGAGGGGCAGCGAGAAGAAAGTAAGTGGGATGGATACGGGAAAAAAATAAATGTGAAAACATGAACTCACGAGAAGGAGATTATTCATGAGAAAAGACAGAGAGTTAGAATCAGAGAGGAACAAACAGGGAAACTGTGGGAGGAATAATAGACATAAAAAAATATAAACCTGTGGCACTGGGACGAGAAATATAAATATACAAAGAGATGAAGAAGCATTAAATCATTTCTGGTTAGTTCCTGGAAAATTGAGGGAAAAAAAAGGGAAAGAAAAAGAAAAAAGAGGGAAAACAGGGAGGGGCCAATGGTCATAAATACAGAGAAGAATAAGGGCAGGAGGTGGTATGTGTACCTGGACCTGCTGCAGCTATTCACAAATGAAGCCCTTGGCAGAACAAACCCAACCCAAACAACCCGCAGCTGGCAGTGAAGTCAGCTCACACATTCACACAAAACCATCCGGTATATCCAAGGCAAACAGATTTACTCCAGTTCCTTCGAAAGGGGATTTGGTAATTGAGAAAGACCACAAAATATTTTGCCGTACCCTCAAGAGGCCCCCCGCCCTTCCTAAAGCCCTTTATTTAAGGCTGCTTCAGCAGTGAGGGGTTCTTTTTTCAGCACAGCGGCTGTTTTGACTTCTTTACGGCTAAATTTGAAAAAGGAATATGAGCCGGAAGCTTAAACTTTGATAAACTAACCTTTATGGCACAAATTAGCAGAATTTCGCTAAAATTGATAGCGCGATTTTATTTTCTATAGCGGGCTAATGAAAATCCAGCGGTAAACATCCTGTCAACCGGCAAGCAGCTGCAAATGTTCAGTACAGCAAAATGTGATGAACCCGTCTATTTTTCTCATGTGTATCTTTATGTGGAAAAGGAGCTACTACAATGTTCAAGCTGAGACCACCCAGTCTTTAACAGGCCCGCACACACACACACACACACACACACACACACATACACACACACACCCGCACACATAAAAGCTTTAATACATCTGAAGACGGTGGCTCAGTTTGAGAGAAACAAATACCTTTAATGTGTACAAACATCCACAATGTACTGACGTGTTTACAAACTTTATTTCAAGTGTGAATATTCAGCCACTTTAAGTAATTTAGTACAGTGGAATATCTAAACGTGCAGGCAGAATTATAAGCCTGTGTGAGAAAATGTCAAACCTTAGATAGTGGAGGCGAAACGGGGCAGAAAATGAAAGACATCAAAAGATCAAGAAACCCTTTCACTCGCACAAGCAGGGTGTTTGTGTCCATACATGGGCAGATTCCTACAGCAGGCCTGGTGTGGATCGACTTCACTTCTATTGTAATATCCCTTCTGTCAGCAATGTAATGCTTCTCGTGCTTTGTGTGGGAGTCCTTCCTTCAGGTGCACATGTCAGCATGTGAGTCTCGGCTTGTCTGAAGAATCACACTGAAGACTGCGGCTGCTGCAATTTTGCTATTGGCGCATGTTTGAAAACATGAGGGAAGCTAAGGGAGAGAGAGGAGTACATTCCTTGTGTCTCCGAGTTTAAGGAGCAGGAACCCCTCCAAATATGACACACGCGCGCGCACACCTTGCTCACTGCCTGATCAATCACAAAGGAGACAGCAAAGCCCAGCTGTATTACCACGGCAATGGAGGAGCACCAGATGACAAAAACATTCCAATATGCTTTGGATTTTAGGTTTTAGTATATGTGTGTGTGTGTGTAGGTGCGCGTGCATGCGTGCGTGTGTGTGTGTTGAAAGGAATACCTGCCCCCGCCCTCACTCCACCCCGTCTCCCTCATACCTCTTTCAGGCAGCAGATGCACATATAAGTCAGGATATAAATCAGGGATGGGACGCTCAACGTGGACAAGCAGACAGTGATGTGGCAAAATAAAGGCAGAGGAAAAGGCGCTGATAAGAAGAGAACAGGGCGATAGTACGGTTAGGGGTCATAGGACTCTTTCTGCGAACCTGTGTTGTAGGCGAGAGCGGACACGGGACTCTTTTGGGGAAGCATACTCTTCATTCGGCTGGCCTCCTCAGGATGGTTGAAGCGGAAGAAATAGGATTTACCCAAACACAGAGAATAACCTGGAAGGGAAATCAAACACACACAAAAAAAGATCAACTCAACGAGCAACCATTCACAATAACAAATACTGAATGGGTACTTCAACATTGTAATAGCATAAGAAGACACATCTCTAAGTACAGCTTTAAATTAGAATGAGCCAGGAGTATTCATTCACAGCCAGACCGTCACTTCAGTCATGCTCGTGCATGCAGCTTCCCATTCCAGCCTTCCATGTTTGCTCTGGCCATCAATTAGGCTGAGAGGGCCAGGTATTAAACAAGATGTCAGGGTCACAACCTCTGTAATACACACAGCCAGTCACAGCTGTCCAAATACTTCAGAGACAGCAGTGCTGAAACACATACAGGCGGTCTTACGCAGGAAAAACACTGAGGGACAGCCAAAAGAGAAAAGGAAATGAAAACACTTCACTGATGAGCATTTTGAGTGGCAGGCAGTAAAGAAGGGAGAAAGTCACAAGGCACGCCAAACATCAACCTCGTGTATTCTCACATGCAGTTCCATTGTTCTCTATTGGTTGGTTCATTATCCGAATCAGTGAGGACAGAGGGTTCAGATCCGCCTCAAAGCAAAACTCCCATCACGCTTGTGTGAAAGACTCAGGGAAAGTGCCTCTTCAATAGCTCCATTACAGTTACATCAAATTCCTTGGACCTGAAGTCAGGCACAACCACTGAGGCAAGAGGGGGATAACGAGAGGGCGAATGGAAAAAGACTGAACGGAAAAATGTCCTTTCCTTTCGCTCACTCTCATCTTTTTTAGCCTATTCCTTCTCTGCAAAAACATCATGTCCAAATTAATTAACATCCCAAGTCGAAGATTGTATAAAAAAAACTTCATTTGAGTTTATAGTTTAGATGAAAGCGGTCATATATGTCTAGACGATGTTTTGGAGTGCCTGAAGAGCAATTTTTTATGCCTTCAAAGCTGTAATTCTCAGCACGGATGGGGGGGGGGGGGAGTTCACACACCGCACACACACGAAAACACTGTAAGACGTGTTTAGTCTACACAGCTGGACTGTGAACTCCTCAAATCCATACAAACACGGTGCGGCAGGTTCGGACAGAAACTGTGAGGAAGTGGCATCATGACACAGAGATCAAAAGATGCGTTTCTGCCAAGGAAAGGAGACACACACACACACACACACACACACGCACACGCACACACAAATCAGTATGTCAGCGAGAGTGAGTAATACCTAATGATATGTGTTCCTCATCACCAGACATGAGTAATAACACTGTACGGTTTCAAAATATCCTACATGCTCTTGTTGGGATCGTGTCCTGTAACACCGTCTCCATAATGAATCACGGTATCTCTCGGTATTTAGTGCACACACAGGAATGTGCACAGAAACACACACTTTGCCAGCAGGCCAGTCTTGTAAAAAAACAATTTCCTACCCTCAATAGCCTCACCATGTGCCACCTTTTTAAAGCGTGGCGGCCTGATTTGTTCACAGCCCCCGGCCCTCCCCTCTTTCTAATTTTCTCCCAACTTCTTAGCCAACAAATAACAACTACCTAATCCTCTCCTGCCATCAGCTTAAATTTATGTCAGCATGTAAGTCTATGTGACACAATGAGACAGAAATAAAACAAAGAAGAACATAGTGTTTCTTTGTGTGATGATCTCACACACAATGCTGGCATGACATTAGCCTTTAACTAAAATCTATCTGTGACATTAATATAAGAAAACAAACTGCAACCCCCCCCCCCCCCCCGAAAAAAAACCCCACACCATCTAATCTTCACTCTTGACCAACAAACCAAATTCCAATCCGTTGTCCTAAATCATTTCAAAAACACATCAAATACCCCACTACACTACACAGACACACATTTAATCACATTCACGTGTTTACTTGTTTACCAGCAAATTCAGTTTGCCTCCCATGTGAAACCCTGCACTGCCCCCCCCCCCCCCTACAAATACACTTGAAATTAGTCTGTATATACATTTATAGGATAATTTAAAGTTTCCAATCTACAAAGTCAGACCTCAGAGTGTTTGAGGACACAGATGTAGGAGTTGTAGGACGTCTGGAGCCAATTCCCGACCCCATGTAGATCTTACACTCTTACCACAATGTTATAGGAGGGGAAACTCAAAACTGTTTCTCTGTTTGGTTAACATAAGTGGAGAATTGCCAAACGGAGACCATTAGGCTAGAATGAAAAATAAACTAATTACAAAGATCCCATGTCAAACAAGCAGCTGGAGGAAACTCAGTTACCTAGTACTCGCTCAGGCTTGACATGGAAACAAAGTGTTCTCAGTACTTTTTTTAAAAACAGTCAGAGAAATGCTCATTTTAGACGTTTCCCTTTGAAGTTTTCTCCAAAGTGCTGCAGTAAACTCCAACATCTGCCTGGCACTGGAGTTGAAGCTAAAAATTTATTTATTCATTCATGAAATGATGCGTACACACAAACAGGTCGCAGTGGGAGTGTAAATTCGCCTCAAAAACCACAACTGACGGCTCTCTGGGGCACAAGGGACCAGTAGTAACATCATGAAAACACAAACTGGTGCTTCTCTGGGGAGCGTGCAGATTAGTTCAGTCCCATAGTCCCTCTCTCACATGCACACACTCACATGCATAATTTGGCTCCTCACCAGCTCAGCAGCTATCTTCTTGTTACTTGAGCTCAAATTGTATCCACAGAGCATCAACTCACCACTCTTTTTTCCAAGTAAGGAACGCATACTTGAATATAACCTTTTATCGCCTCACGACAGATAAAAATGCATTTATAAAGATAAAACTATATTCCTTCTTCATTTGTTTGATCTCCAGCTAGTAAATCGTGCCGAGGGCAAGCGGGATAGAGCGCTGTGAGCACAATAACATCCCGGACAATGAGGCTGGTGTTGTTTCCAGGTGTCAGGTATCGTGACCACAGAGCCCGGCTTCATAACCAAAGGCTAGTTCTCTTTGTCATGTGCACTCACACCGGTCTGTGAACGTCACCAGCTAATTTACTTATCGCCCCGAGGCGTACACAAAGCAAGCATTTGCATTGAATGATGCTGGCGATGTGCTACAACCAACAGGTTGGGATGGGATGTTTTGGAGAGAGGGAAACTTTCACTTTAAACCCCAAACTGACTAAGACTGTGGCAGTGATTCATAGATCCAGCCAGGCTTTAGCAATAAAACACTTGCATTATGTACTTCATCATTGTCAACAAATGTGTTTGAATTGAATGATCTAAAGTTGCATGAATGTATCCATACAAATCTGACTTAATAAATGGTTTCTATTACAGTCAACCAAAAGGCTTTTAAACTATGATCTCAGCTGTTGAGCAAAAGGTGTTTGTCCAAGTAAATACAGCCTACTCATCTTATTTAAGTGGTGAGGAGAACGACCAGAAATAGACTGATTGGAGATATTTGAAATGAAATGATTAGGGCTGAGATCAGTCAGTCCAAAGAGCATATTGGGTAGAAAGAGTGCGTCTTCAAAAGACATTATTACAGTGAAGAGAAGCAGGCTTATCAAACACACACACAAACACAAGGTCCTACCATTGTCCTACTATTGTAGTGTAAACTGCAGATGTTTATGGCGTAGTACATGCCTCATGCTTTATAATCCTCTGATAACATAGATTAAATACTATTAATGATAAATGCATCATGTTGAGCTTGAATTCTTTTTGACAGTATAAATCTCTTAAGTGTTGTTTAAATAGTAACAGAAATAAAATGTTGCAGAACAGCAGCATGAAGACGACAATAGTAGAAAAAGTATTAAAAAGGTTTTTTAAGAAATGCAAGAGCAAATCAAAAGAGTTTTTTAATAACAAGACTGTTACTGACCTTTTGAGTCCCATTAAGTGAGCACTTATCACGACTAGAGCAACTCTTTCCTTTCTTCAGGGAAATAAAAAACGTAAGTTGCTATTTTAGTAACTATTGTAAAATAAGCTAAAAAAAAAAAAAACAATAATTACAAATGGATGAAAGTGTTGTTTTCCTCTGTCCTGAGATGAAACTCCTCCTCAGTCGTCTTCAGTCCGTGTGGAAGAAAGTTCACTGATTTTACGTCCATGAGCATGAGCTCCGGACTGTACCAAGTTTCGGTAGGAGAGGGGGTTGAGAGGTGAAGCGTTGATGATAATGGACGATTACAACACTGCCGATATCCCGAGGTACCGTTTTATGAACTACTGAGACATCAATGTTCAAGAGAGCTTTTATATAAGTGTAATCAATTCAAAGTCACTACTAAAGTAACTCCACGACATGCGAAAATCACCTATTTGCCATTGGTACGTTCAAAGACGGTCCTACACAGAGGTATTTGGTGGACGCCCCCTCTTCTTTCTTTGTCTACCTACCTATTTTCCTCCTCTTTTGCACTCAAATAGCTACATTAGACAAATGTAACTCTATACCCAACAGTCTAGTAGAGACTGGCTGTTAATACTGCTGCATAGGCTCTTTTAAAACAACAACTTAGGAGTCTATACTTAATGGGACACAATACAATGAGTAGAAAAGAAGTCTGTGTGTACATCTGCTGTATAGTTTGAATAAATCAAGACAAATTTGTAAATTTGGAAGAATAACGGAAAACAAACAGGAAAAAAGTACCATTTTAGGAGAACTTTGCTCTTAGGTCGAACTGCAGGCTATGCTTTTTTTAATCGTTTTGAGACTGTTCAACAATTCATAACACTGAATAACTTCTTTGTCTTCTTTAAAGATATCACAATGAGCGAGAATATATTGCTTCAAGTCCTCTTAAAATGTGAACTGTGGAAAAGAAAAAGCTCTCATGGAAAGATGGCACAAGATAAAAGGTGCAAACATTTTCCAGATATATGTAAACGTCTTCCTGCTGAATGATTGTATGAAATCTATTAGCTGATACAGTTGTTTTCAATGTCCACTTGCCACATGGTGACATTCAATGTCAGACTTTTAAAATTTTTATTATGCTCCCAAAACACATTGCTATTCGACAAGTGTCGTCCAGCTGTTCCAGCGAGTTCGCTGTGAACCTGATGTGATTCCAGGTCATGCTCTGATTTCCCAAGTCCAGAGCAGTTCATTTCCTAAACATAGCTAATCATCTCCAGACTCCCGTACAGTGTACGTACATTTGTGTGTGTGCGTGCATGTGTGTGGTTGCACTAACTGGACCCAGAGCATTCGAGGCCAGTGGATATTCTTTCTTTCTCTGCTTTTTCCTTCCTCCATAATTTTCCTAACCATGACCTTTTGACTCTTTTAACCCCCCCTTTCTTTTCTTTTTCAGTCCTTTACTTTGCCTTTTCTACTTCACAATGTCCTGGTGTCGCTTGACAAAGATGATGTCAATATTTGAATCAGCCAGGCTGAGCGGGAAAATAAATAGCCCTGTCAATATTTAACCTGAAATGGTCAGGCCACACGGTGACAATGAAAAGAACTAAAGTGTAAACAGAAAGGGAAAGACAAGCTTGTGACCTCCTAGTTCACTGAAATGAGAGAAGAAAAGGAAGGAAAACGGAGTGGAAAGTATTACAGTCTGCAAAACAGTAAAAGAGGGAGAGTCAGGGAAAAAACTAGGGAACTGGGAGAAGCAAGAGAAAGACGAGAGTAAACAGACAAGAGATAATGAGATCGAGATATGGGTAGACAAAGAGCAGACAGGGGCACGTGGGCAGGGGGTAAACAGAAAGATAAGAAAAGAAATAGATATTGCAGCGACTATGTTGGAGTGTTGAGAGAGTTTTCTGTAGCCTGCAGTGACAGAACCTGGACGGCCGTGTTGTGCTGTGCTGTTGGTGGAAGCTGTGACTCATTATAGCAACTCGCTCTTCCAAACCACAATGAATTAAACCAAACCAGAGGGACGCACATCCACAGAATTGAGCACGCACACACACACACACACAAAATTTTACCTTTAAGTAAAATTACTCCCACACAAACATACTGTACACCCTGTAGTTCACACAGAAAGTCAGCAAAACGGTAACTGTGCCCAGATGACTCATACACAAACAGACGGGAATTCAAGTTAACCAAATGACGATCTAACTACTCTCCCTGTCTTTCACACACATGCACACAGAGAAGTTATGAAACGATGTACACGCTCAGCAATATTGAACCACTGCGCAACCAGTAGGTGGCAATGTCTCAAAGCGGCTATGCAGGACCCAGTAAGTTCAAGCAACAGCACAAGAAACAGCTGATATGCAGCTTACAGTCCTTTTCCAGTTCTCACCCTGAGTGAGTGGCGTCGGCACAGTGACCTGGACTCCATCCAAGCTGCAGAGGTGACCGCAGGGGTCCAGGGTCACGACGCCTCCTGGGAGGAAGAATGGGGGGGAGAGTGTCATGGTTAAGCGCACGTTCGATTCATGCAATCCACTGTATTTGTAGCCTTATATTTCAATTCGTAATTTAGCAGTGCACACACATCTTTCTCTCTTTCTCCCTGTTTCTCTCTTTTGTACATAAAACAACACTTAAGTTATTAATCGATTATTATTTTGTAGATTACACATCTAAAGGACTTATTAGATGCTTAGACTACAAAAGAGTAAGTCAGTGATATTGCTGTAATCACTTCTGATTCTAAATAAAAATAATCTTCACAAAACCAAACTAAATACCTTTCCATTTATGACGGACTAAGATGGCATTTAGCAGGAAATCTCTTTACAGGATGATGTCAAATGTAATCTCACTTCAGGAACGTATTTGTTTCCAATGATTCAGTAGTGTTATGAGAATTTTATTTGAGCTTAAAAGACCTAAAGCTAGTTAATTACAGGGTAAAGAGATTGGTCCTTTAACACACTGAATAGTAAAGATGTAAACTCCTCAGCCAGTTCATTTATACAATTTTATTTGAGGCGACCCCAACACCAACCTTCATTGAAGATGAGGCAGTGCTCTGCCTCGATGCCTGGCCCCTGGATTGCAATATCTTGAGGAATTGGAGCATCTTCTCTACCGATACGGGTCACGCCTAAAACATTAAACAAAATACACTGTGGTGTTAAGTTTAATAAGGATACAACGTTATCTAGAGTTGATAGTATGCCACATTACACTACACTGTGACCCTGGCAAAGAGATCAGTCACACACCATTGAAAACTAACAACTTTATTGCTTGCAAAGTAGCAGTGTGTGTGTGTGTGGGTGTGTGGGTGTGTGGGTGTGTGGGTGTGTGGGTGTGTGTGTGTGTGTGTGTGGGGGGGGGGGGGGGGGGGGGGGGGGGTTGTGATAACATGAATGTTCAAGGCTGCAAGATTCCTGGGTCCTGGTTTAGCCAACATCAGTCTGAAAAGAAACACTGTGATAGATCAAATGTCAGGGAGCAGAATTAAGCCAAAAGTAACTGTTGCATTTTTGCATCCAATAAAAATAAATGGATAATACGTGTGTCAACCTTAACAAATAAGTTTTTGACTTTTCACTATATGTTGGACCTGGATGTCCTGATAAAAATGCATAATGTTGAATTTTCACCCCCCCTTTTGGGCAAAAAGAAAAATAAACAGCATTTGAAGTTACCTCAGCTATCAATATATGAATCCAGCCCATTTGAAAAATCAAATTGGGATATATGTTATAAAGACTTTAACACCCTATATGTTCTAAGAAACAATATGTTTATATTGATTAAGTACAGTCTATGACTTTATGCAGGTGGCTGTCTTCCATACAGGAGTGAGGGTGAGACAAATGGTAGTCATGGTTCAGAATAGATTGGCATTATGTATAATAAAAAATTGTGTGTTTAGATAGCGATTTTGTTGTGGGAAAAAGACTCAGCTTTCCCAAAATGTCTTGTTCACATAGTTGACATTCCTCATTGCCATGGGAGTGCACACCAGGCAGGCAAACTCACAAATGGCATGACAAGTCAATATATAATAATACCACCAACTCTAAGATATGTGACCAAGGCCCACACCACAAATGGATAAACAATTTTACTTTACACTGTCTTTTAAGTTTTTATCACAACCTTTCATTAATGAAATGTTATTATAGTGTTCTTTATGTCACGCAATGCCCTGTGTATAAATGGATACACATTGAACTACTAATATGAGTTTATTTCTGAATTGGTGTATAAACTATGATTAATATTATATTGTGATTACTTAAGATGTACTATGCTGAATATGTGTGACTACAACTATATACAACCGAGTATGGACGTAAATCTTGTACTCTCTTGTACTCTCATGGAGAGAAGGAGGGAAAACAGAAAGCATCTCTGTTTCTCTGCATCAGGAATATAATAAGATCTTTGTGCATTTTGCAAATGCATGAGAGTCACAACTATTACTCAACAATGGACCGATTACTGACTGGCTTTTAAGGTCACAAATCCAATGTGATTCAATTCGTCGTACGTCACATATGAGCCACAGGCTACAAAATAATAACATATACAAGTACACCCTTTAGTCCATCATACTGTTAAAGTGCTCCTGCAAAACAGTTGTGTGTTTACCTGCAGATTATGGGGACTGATTATTGTTGTTATATCATGTGGAAAATCAGTGAAATGTGAGGTGAAGACATGTCTCACGGTGAGACTGTGGTTAGAATTAGTTTCTAGTGAGGTTATTGGGTTAAGGATGAGGCACGTAGACGTTATGGTTGAATGAAAATAAAGTGCAGGAAATTGATATAAATCGATGCATTGCTTCTGGGAGGAGTAGCATAAGGAGTGTGCATGCCAAGTGAATGAGGGCAGAGGAGGGAGTGGAAGACACCTGTGGACACCTGATGATAGAGAACCTATAAATAACTTCAATACATCATTATTATAGAGGAAACTTGAGTGTGTGTGCTGTGTATATGCACAGTCCAGTGAGCCAAGAACTGCAAGAAGCTGTTTGTTATGAAAGAAAAACCAGACTGATCCTCGAAGAACACATTCCAATGAACTACTGACTGAGCTTAAAGAGAGTGCTTTAACGCTATTGTAAGAAAACGCTGTCTCATTTGCTGTCTGTTAATAATGTGCCTAACGAGTAGGATCACTTTGATCTTGTGTGAGAACAAACAGAAACAACTGTTGATTCAGAAATAACTTGTGTAAGTATTTGCAGAATAGACGAGATCTTTTGCAAGGAATTAGTGCCGGCTTCTTTCCCTGACTTGATTGCAGTCCAGCAAAGAGTATTAATTTCCCTCACTCCACCTTTCTCGTAACCATGGGAATGAAGCCACTGGTGCATGGGAAGAGGGCAAAAAGAAGTAGAGGAGAGAAAGCCAGACAAGCACAGAGATATGGGGGGGGGGGGGGCAGAGAGAATGAGACCGTAACGATTTGGCTTTTCTACGGGTTGCAGCTTTGCATGACGACTGAGAAGTTACTTTTGAAGATTTATCAATTCACGCACATCAGAAACATGGGAAAAGATAGATGGCTACTTCATTAGGATAGTCATTCTTCATTGTGTGTATGTTTGTGTGTTACCTTCTTTCAATGGCAGCAGCGTGATAGCCACACTTAACCTCCCACTGCCCAGACTAACCAGATGGGGCGTAGCTGTTTGAACCTTGAGCCCTTTTCCCGTGTCGATCAGGTCCAGCGGTGGAGACTGCCAACATCAGGTATTGTAGAAAGGTCAATTTGACACTACAAATGTTGGAGCACACATTTTTTAATCTTCTTGGAAGGATAAACTTACTTACTGTTTATTGGTTCTATTATTTCTTAATACGACTCAATATTAAATATTTTATCTCAAGATACACGTTGGAAAAAAACAACATGGTTTTCATGTTGATGATGTTTCTTATTAAATGTGTGTTTATATATGTGCATGCGTATGACTGTTTGTATGTATTCTCTCACCTTGAGGTCAACAGGTGACCTCTGATCCGACTCTGGCTGGAACATCATCTCAGAGTCCTGCACACAAACAAAAGCAAACAAATAAATAAAGGCAAAATTAGAAAACAAAGCAGACATTTCAGACAGGCAATACACTGAATGTTTAAATGTAAATTAAACCAAAGACGTGAGCAGAGGTGAGCAGATTGCCAACGTCATTAGGGAAAGCTCATTTTTCCACTTCAGATAGGCTATCATGTGCAGAGTGTAGTATATGAATACAGTCAAAAGTTGTATACATAGAATAAAAATAATATTTAAGTAGATGCGCTGCACTGCATTCAACACGCACGTACGCACACAACTGCTGCAGCCATGTTTAGCTGCCACATAAGAGGAATTCTCTCTATGAAAGTGTTCCAAGGAAAGTTTACCAGTTGAGAGGAAAAACATATGCATGTGCATAAAAGCAGAGATTTCTTTTTGAAAGTCCTTCAATTAGAAGAACTTTTCAAAAATGTTGCATTCATCACAACTTGTTGATTCTGGCCTCAGCTCACACAGCAGCACTGATTGCAGTTCAGTCCAACAGGGAGGGAGATGAATAGGGAGTGTTTGTGTTCAAGACAAAGTTTGTCTTTATTTGTTAGTATTTCCTCTTAGATCTGACGCATAGCAAAGTTAATGAATATTCATTTGCGTTAGTGACTTGACATATCTCTTTGAAACATTTAGGCCAGAGCAACCATCCGTCATGAAGCTGCATCAAGACGTTCGGCTGCCGGAGGATCATTCTTGTTAATTTTGATGACTCGTTGACATATTTAGTGTCAGCCTCAGGCTACAAACATCAGAGGTATAAATCACAATCGGTTCCACGAAGATGTAATGTCCATGAAATTTACCAAGCACAATCCTCGCTTTGGACATCCCGTTAGCTTTTTTTTCTTCCACCACTGGTCAGGTGTCAAGGTATGTCATAACAAAGACATGTCTTAATCTCAGAGGCACATTCTGTTGAACAAGCCCGTGATCCTCTAGCCGTGAAACCTTCTTCAGGCATCTGGAAAGAAACAGCAGCTACGTTTCTGCTGTCCTTATCGTGTAATAATTTGCAGTCATGTCTAAATTACAAAGAGCATCAAGTCAGAATGTTTCATGTTTTGTGGGAATATGTACGATGCCAGATGAGCGGGGAGAGAATGACAAACTCAAAGAGGAATGGAAGCAGATCGACATGAAAGTAGGCAGAATTAGCAATGCCTTAGAAATGTAACTGCGTACAGTTGAGTAAATGAACTCAGATCTTGAGCCAAGGACAACCCCTGTACTATCCTGCAATCTAAAACAGCAAAAACAGTTGTGCGACTATTTGTGTGTCTATACACAATCAAGGACACACACACACACACACACACACACACACACACACACACACGCACACACCCTCCCAGATGGATGAGTGAAATGCTTCTCACCAAAACAGAGATGATTACAGCTTATAGGAAACCACCATGACCACATCTCGTTCTCCACCTCCCGCCATTACTTCTTCTCTTCCTTTTTTCCTTTGGTGTTATCCTCGCTTTCCTCCACATCATCCTGATATAATCGTCATTAAAATTACCATTTTGAACAGTTAATGTTAATTTCCTTTCTTTCGCCTGCTTTTTAAAATTCCCGCATAGATTTTGAGACTTGGTCCTTTTTTCTATTTCTCCTGCCTTTTAATTCCCACTCTTCACTTTTTTTTGGCTCTCTCTTTCCTCCAATCATCAGCAAAGGAAATACAAATCAAACCCAACTCAGGAGCACTTCCTCTTATTCAGGGCTGGCTTCCTTTCTGAGCTCACTTCCTTTGCTTCTTTGACACCCTCATTGCCTTTGAAACGCCCCTCGGCACAGACAAACACACACTGGCACACACTCTCTTTCTTTCTTTTCAGCCACCCTTCTCACCCCTTATCCACACACAAACATCAACAAATAAAGTCACACATAAGCTCTTAGGACGCGGGCTCCACATTCCACTGATTATTTTCATTACTGGTGTAGACAAAGCAAACACACTGTCTATAGTGGCAACATCAGCTGGTCGGGAGACACAGAGACTTGCTGGAGAAAAGGGGTCAATCCCATTGCACAAGTTAAAAGAGAAATTCTTTTGAGTTCAGTTGCTTCATTCTTACATATTTTTACCAGGTTCTTTTCTCTCAAATGGCTCCTCTTTTTTTCCACATGATTTCTTTTTGTTCTCTGTCATGCACTCATGTTCTGTACATAGCCCCCTCTTTGCCCTCATTCACCAAATGAGTTCCAGTCTGGGCAGGTCAATACAGGTTTGTAGCTTTGTTTGCTCCAGTTACAGCAGGGCAGTGCAGTGTGTCAACCCCCCCTTTAAGACCTCAAAGTTTCACCTTCTTCTTTCCCAGGAGGGTTCGAATCTGCATCACCCAGTCTGATTCTTTGATTTTAATGTTTCACACCCAGTGTAATGCTAAGTAGTAAAATTTCATTGATCGCTCACAGTTACTAGATGCCTTTTAAAAAGTGATGGAGAACCTTCAACTAGTAACTGAACATTTGAAAGTAACACTGCTTGGAAAAGTAACTCCTGTCTAATAAAGCTTCACAGCATATCTCAAGTTAATCAATATTTGTGGAATATCAAAAAAAAAGTATAATATACATATCACAACTGTGTGGGTGTTGTGATGGTGGAACAGATAGAGACAAACAATATGCAAATTAGGAGCAAGAGAAAGAGCACTGCACTAAGTTAACATCATGCACTCAAATGTTTGTCATACAGTTATTGCCATAATACACAATATCACATGTTAACTAATGTTGTGCAGGACTGCTGTCTCAGTGTTGATTCACTGGTTAAGTTAAGCTACAGTTACATCATATAGTGTGATGAAAATCTTCTGTCAATGAGAGCCCTTCTCCAAAGAAACTGTTTTATAGCCAAATAGTACTGTTAAGAAGCAGCAACAAAACACTGATAATCTAAAAATGTTTTACAAATATAAGTCAAAATCAATGTAATGCTGTTATTGCATAGTATGTGGGGACAGGCTGACGTTAAAGCTAAGCAAATAGTAAAATAGAGCTGGTCTAAAATGGAGACAATAATGTTAATGCTAAATAACTAACTCAGTGAGCATAACATAAACATTTGCCACATTAACTGCTACAATGGTAAAGTACTAAACATCACTTTGAAAAGTAGCAATGTTATGATAATGCCATCACTTTACAAGGACGACAAGCATTAAGGCAGAATATGAGATGCTAATGGTAGATCATCCTAATCATCCTAATCTGCAATCTTAACCAACATCTCATTGTCAGAACAAGATCTCACTCACATTTCTTATTTTTCAGCATTGAAAGAAAATAAAACAACGTTTATGTGTAATAAAGTTGAATTACAGTTTGATTGAGAGTAAAAATGAATGTTTTCCATTATAATCTACTTTCTCACTAAACACTCGTCTTGGCATGCTTTGTTTAAGAAAACCATAACGTCTTAAATGGAACAATTTAAGACTTGGGGAAATTTTCAAAGGTAAATTCTTCCTTTTATGGGAAAGCGGACCAGTGAGAATATTTCTACAACTATGCAACCCCAACCTTCTTTCATTTTTGTTGCCTTATTAAAACAGAAAAAAAATCCAAAACACTCGAACAGATTAAATCCTGAAAGACTGCCTCGAACAGATTTGTTCATAGAAAATGCTCTAAGTTCACAACTACACGTGCAGACACATAAACTCTTTTGGATCCCATCTGTGGAGCAGCTGAGTCTCCCCAAATTTCTTAGTTTGACCTCCATCTGGAGAAAGACAGAGATGAAATAGGGAGAAGGGGAGAGAAACATGGGGTGATGGAAAAGGACACACTTCTCAAAGAAAAAAACCTGATAAAACTATGAGGCAGTTTCTGTGCTTGTTCATCAAACTTTTCTTTAACCTTTCTTTGTCTTGTCCCTCCTCGTTTGTATTCCCTATATACCTACTTTGTTTTCTGCCTGCTTCAGTGAATGATGTCCTGTTCCATTTGTATTTTTAAAACTACCTTCAAGGACAATCCAATCATAGCTAATAAGGGGCGATTTCCAACAAGCACAGCCTGCAGGATTGCTCCTTTTTCCTTTTTCCTGGCTGTATCATTGGCCTTGAGCTCCTCAAGATGATCCTAAGTGATGTTTCACACCTGACCAAGTGACAGGAAGGCGGTGATAAGTAACTCTAATTATTAAAGTTTCTGTACATTGTAACATCTGTATCTTTGCTTGGCTTTGTGTAATATCTCTCTTCTCGCTCGCTCTGTCTCCATCCCTCTGTCCCTCACTAATATCCCCTCCCAGTACATTCCAGCTTCACTCTCTCCTCCTCCCACCTGACAAAGACAGCATTGTATCACAGATGCTGTTTAATATGGAGTCCCTCTCTCTGTGTCCCTCATACAGGGCCGCTCGTGGGGCTAAACAGGGTTATCTCCTTCCTGCCTTTTCACTGCACACTGTTTGTGTGTCTGCCTGTGCAGGAATATCTATGACTCGACTTTAATCTGATTGAATTGTTCTTTCACGCACATGCACACACACAAGTATTCACACATGTATTGTACATCTTGTAGTAGTCTAGTAGTGTAGTAGTCTCATTAAAAAAGTGAAAGGTTTCTTGTGTTTACCTACAAATGTGTGTGTATTTTTGTAAAACCTCTAAAAGTAGATTACTACATTTTGACCTTGAACTGCAGCTGAAACAATAAATATCCGCCACACTTGAACTCTCTCACACTCATATTAGCATTTTTTTTTTTTTTTTATCATTCAGCAAAGTGCAAGATCCTCACAGGAAAGAAAGTCCATTGTTGTTGCAGCTGACTCAAAGGCAGAGGAAATCTAACTTGAATTTTTAGTGAGGGTGTGCGTGTGTGTATGTGTACGTGTATGTGTGTGTGTGTGTGTGCGTGGAAAAACCCAGATTACTTTAAATTGCCATATGTAAGGGATCAACTGATGTTTGGTTTTCAAGGGTCCGGATATGACACAGAGACATGGAAGGACAGTGATCTGGATCGAGGAAATGGAAGAGGTTTGGTGAACTGACAGCTCGATGAAAAAGGAAAAGAGGAGATTGTCTGAGATAACAGTTAACTGTGGAGGAGACAAAGACAATGAAAAAGTAAAATAGATGAAAATGAAGAATCTCGATGTGAAAGAAAAGAGATTAATGGTAGATTGAAAGGGCATCCACCAGTTGCACTCCCAGTCTCCAAATTATGTTTCCGCATTTCACCAATAGCAATTCAAACAGTTGCATATCAACATTACACAAATCTTCTAAAATCCTTTCATTTATTAGCTTGTTAAATGGTTTGGCAATTATATGCTGAACATAGCTAAATATAAACCCAATTCAAGAAGTCATTATGAACACGAGGGGCAGATACAACTATTGGGCTTCTTCATGACAGAATGGCAGCATCCTTTTGGTTTCAACATCCCAATTAGAGCCAAGATGACAGGTTATAAAGAGAGTACTGCTATTATAGAACCACATAGCCTATAAAGTATGACCTCTATAAGTAAACAAGATTTTACCCTTTTTGGTGTCACCATTCTAATGACATGGATAATTGCCTATCTTGTTGCAGTGCTGTGGCTGGATACACCAGAGACAAATCCACAAGGATCCAGTGCTATAAAGAGTAACACACCACTTATGGTAAGGCTTGAACAGTTTGAGATAAGCTAATGATAATATGTTTGATACACATGGGCTGATTTAAATGTCCTCCTACATACAATCAAACACCACAAACGCCTTACAAACTTAACTTGTTAAAGACAATTTCTTATGCTCTTTCTTTGAAGGTGCTTCTTACCAGATTAAGTCAAGTTAGAGGGAGCTTTAAGTTGTGTTTGGTAAACCAGAACATTTATGAGACAAATGCAGACAAGTCAGATAGGCCATGTACCGTAATATTAATATAAGTGAATGATCAAGGTGTGTGATTAATTTTTCAGAGGGAGCCACATAAATAATGGACTATAGTGTGCGTGTGTGAGCTTTTAGTTTTACTCAATCTTGCTCAGTATGGATGTATTTTCTATTTAAAAACATTATATTACATGGTTTTGATAAGCTGTTTGCAAAGGATCAGACAAGGTCATGTATTTCTTTTGGTGATTAGTCTGACAATGCTGATTCAAATTGTAATCAATGAACACAAACAAGATGGATTAAGTTAACAGATTTAGGTTTTTTTTTCACTGAATCAAAGGCTGATTTGTGTGTGTCAGATGAAGTATAGTGTTGTTTTAAATATACACCGACTTTCACAATCTCTCCTAATGACTCATACCAGAAATCTGATTTCCTCCCTATTTTCTCCTTATGCAGTCTTTCTACTGACAATTGCGCTTTTTCTGTCATTGTTGGCCACAGTACTGAAGCAGTGGTTGAAGTAAAGATCAACAAACTCAAACATCATCATTTTTTACACATTTATCCCCAGCCAAACCATACAAAACGCACCGACATTTATTTTCAAAAAGGTCGCCAAGAAAGAAACAAAACTTTGCCTGTGTTTAATTTTCAAAGCTCAAATCTGTGCGCCACGGCTCACTTAGGAGGTAAACTCTGGAAATAATTCCCTGAGCTCAACTGGAAGCATTAATGGTTAGAATGATTTCCTGTTTCAGTAACTCATTCAGATCGTGACAAGGCAAAGTTGTAGAGTTCCAAATGTGTACAAAGGTGCTTACCATCATTGAAACCGGACTGGCCACTTCTGTCATTGCGCAGATAACGCTGCTGCTCCAAAGAGAGAAAAGTCCGCAAAGTATGCTGCTGTCCCTTTCTTGTGGCGCGATTACGGTCTGTGACTTAACAGAGGAGGAGACATTCCCTGTGCAGCGTGCGCAACCTGCAGAAATGTAGGAAAACTCGACTAATCCTGTGTGTCACATTCAAACACACCGACACTCAGGAACGTACACAAACGTGGAAAAGCCGGCGGCTGCAGCCAATTGCGACCTGTGGAGGAATGCAGCAACAGCTGGAAGTGGAGTGAGACAGAGAGGACAACGAGAGGGAGGGGGTCTCTCTCTCTCTCTCTACCTCTCTCTACCTCTCTCTCTCTCCCCCCCTCTCTCTCTCTCTACCTCTCTCTCTCCAGATTATAATGTGCAGGTGGTAACAGACCTACTCTTGACCTCTCTCCCTAAAGGCTTCAAAGAAAGAGACCTATGTCTGACAGAGAAGCAGGGAGAGAGAGAGAGAGAGAGAGAGAGAGAGAGAGGGAATTATTTTACTTGGTGCCTGATGACAAGAAACAATGATAAAATGCATGTTGAACTAATGATACAAGCAGGCCAGACATCTAGCCTCCCTACATTAGACATAACCCAGTCCTACTCCTGCAGGTTTTGATAAATGAGCTTCAAACTGGCGAGCAAACGATCGCAAATCAGATAGAAGGTGAGAGGAATGTTAAAATGTTTGCAAAATTAAAATATGTAAGCCAACTCTTACTTGCGGCCCAAGAAGATAATCCTATTTTGAGAATAACAAGCTTATCAGAATATGTAGGGAGAATGTTGCCTATGGAGGCTTCATATATAGTGGGATATAGAGAAGGTAGAGGAAAGTAGCCAGCCAAGTGAAATTAATGTTAATTCCATTACATATTATGTCACAATAATAAACAAGGTCAAAGGTGAAACTATTTAAAGCACCACAAATAGAGTCAGTTCCCATGTGTGTCACCAAAAGACCCTAAAAGTCCTTGTCATATTTCAAATTATAATTCTTTTGTCATGTCACACACACTGAGAACCGTTGGCATCTGAAGGCTGCGAAAGGCTGCTGGCCGCACAAGTTATGTGCACTATCTGGAAAATCTGAGCTACATGTCTCATCATGCATCCATCCAAAGTCACCATGAGGTTCAGACGCATGCCATTGGTTCCATATCACAAGTAGGTAATTTTATTTGGCAGAGAGTTCTGCATTCTTTACAGTTCATTAACAAAGGTTGCGTAAAGCTATAACAGGAATCACGCAGAGCCAATGCATGGAATGACCAAAGCCCAAAGCACAAAGTGTTTCCACTGTCAGAAGAGGATACATGGAATCTTTCAAATTATCCTTGGATTGAATTTGAGGTCAAAAAGGAGGATATGTGAACATACTCGCACATGCACATACAGCCATTTCATATCCATTGAGACAGGATTATCTTATCTTCCAGAGAGGATTGCTTCACAGATAAACAGGATGTGAGCTTGTGCACCCAGCCCTGTCCCACTTTCTCCACTGCTCCTTACACTGAGTGATACCTGGTATGTCAAGACTGGCCTGAAAGAATCTGAAAAGAATCAGATGTTATCCCAGAGACTGAGTGTCTTGCTTGAAAGTCATAAACCCAACTGACTCGATGGAGAAACATTAAACTTATAGTTCTTGATCCCTCAAGTGTTTTTAATTCTTTTGTAGATGGTACATCAGGGATCCTTGCTGGTCCAGGGTCTTGACTGTACGTTTACTGAGACGTGTTTGGAAAGCCCTAATAGCTTGAGCAGCCAAATGTTATCAGGATAACATTGCCCGACAATTGCTTTGCAGTTGCTTTCAACTTTCCTTTATCTTAAGTCTTTCCAGGCGGTATTAAGCCATTAAATATACACGGGTCGTTTGCCAGCAGTGAAAGCTGCTGAGTTTTCCCACTGACATCATACCGGAGCTGGTGGGCATCAAGGGGCCACCAAATGTTCGACAGCATTCCCAAACGAATTCCACAATCCCCATGTGACCTGAAGACACTGAGCCAGAAGTCTGGAGCTTTCATTTGGAAGGTTTTGCACCTAATGTTGGATGACTAGGCCCCAGCAGCTGTTTCATTAACGTTTAGTCACATATCACTATAAAAAAGGTATATAGACAAAATAATAGCATCGGATAACTTTGTGAAAACCAAACAATCCATTCGTTCATCCTGAAGCTGCATTTGGTACAAGTGTTTCATATGGGGTTAGAGGACATTAAAGTATTGTTCCAGAGAGGGCTTTAAAAGTAATCAGTCACATATTAAGACATTTTCTTGGCTACAATGTGATTCTCAAATGGATAGATTTCAACTTGAGTAATTTTTCCAGTCTAAACTTCAAAAGAAGCAGTGTAACACGATCTACCAGACCCAATACTACCGGCAAGCTGAAACCATGAAAATGCGATTATTTCTGACTCATTTAATCTCAGTATTATCTCTGGTGCCACCATTGATGTAGAGCTTTGATGACTGGTGTGATAAAACCATTCATCCCTTATTCATTTAATAGTACAGTCAAGACAGGTAATTGACTTGGAGTGATTTGTTGCGGTTTGTGACTACATGAGGTAAATCCTCATGAGTTCGCTGTGGTCTGCTGCAGTGCACCAACACATGATGAGTCTCTCACTGGCTTTACTCATCTCTCATCCAGTCACAGGCAGGATGGTCAGAAGATCGAGGACCAGTTGTTTTTGTGGCTGTTTCAATACAATAGGCTCTATGGGCTCGATGGAGGTGTTAAACAGAGGAAGCAATAAAGAGAAGCTAAAATTGTCGTTACGTGATTTTTGTCAAAACCAAAGCATCTTCAGAAATACTCATAAGAAAAATATCTAAGAGCAATGAGTCACTTATTTTTTTTTAAATAAGGAGAGGAGATATTGTTTATATCATAGCGAAATCATACAGAGCCAAAAGCTGTTTCATTACTTTGTTTAGTCCTGAAAGCCCATGCTTGAGTTATGGCCTTCTCCTTTGAATCCTGGGAAGCCGGCCGGGTTACAGCGAGGCGAGGACCAATCCAAGCAACAGAGGAATGCTCTCAGGCAGTAGTGCTACTCTGTGATCTCTCCCCTTCGCCTGCAATGGTGTGTAATTACTCCACAATTAAAGTGCCTCTGTTGGTGTCCACGCGCGCAATCGAGCGTGTGTGTGTGTGTGTGTGTGTGTGTTGACCTTGTGTGGTGCTTGGTGACCACTCTCAACCTTGTCAACAATGTGGCTTGGACAGAACGGGCAATTTCACACAAGCGAGTCAGGACGTGGAAAAAAGAAAGCCAAGCTGATATGAAAACAAAATATTTTATTTCCCTTTCAGATAGACAACGCTGCTGAAGGACATGGCTGTTGTTCTGTTAACTCTCGAACTGCCTTATCCACTTTCTATTTCAGATGAACTCTGTCTATATCCAGAGTGAATAAACAGCTTTTGTCTTTTTCGTTGTTGTTTTTGCCATTTACTTCCCCTTTTCTCTGTAAATCACTTTTCCTTCGCTGCTGTGCTTCCTGCTCCTCTCTCCCCCTCATCCTGGCCACAAGAATGTGGGGTGACTGTCACTGCACTACTGTCTGTGTCATGCATAGCAATCACGGAGCTCGCAAAGGCACACATACTGATGCAGAAATGAGACACATTTCAGACAACAATACCTACTATTTTTATTTTACAATGCATATTCCATTTCATGGAGTCTGATGCAGACTCAAAATATATTGTATTACCATATATTATGTCTTCTCTCTGCAATTCCCCAACATACCTTTAAGTGGACAGTGTTCTTATGTCTGCATCTCTAAATAGTGCGAGTAAAAAAATACCTAACAAAAATACAATAAACTTTTATAGCTGTGTATGTGCAGCATTGCATGTGTTTTGACAGGAATTGTGGCTCCAGTGCCACACATATTTGGCTTTCCCTCTGCAGCTCCCCTAAAAAGGTGCCACTGTATTTATTGCTTGCTAAATGCTAAAAGCGCTGAGCCACCGTTGGCACAGTGGGCTCCTCTTTCACAGCAAATGCCTTTGCTCAACACAGAAAGAAAAATACCCAGAGAAACAGCACCCTGTGATCTTATGTTCAGGTCATAATTGTTAAAGCGCCCTGTGCACAGTTAAAGTGTCAAATTTAGTTTGCAAGCTAAGTATATGCGTGAAATGGAGTCAACAAATTCCATTGCTGTGACAATAGATGTGTTGATGCCTATACAGTACATGCATAGAGTATTTAACAATACTATCACGTATTAGGCCTTGCAGCTCTGCAAAATGTTTCCAGTTATTCTTTTAAAAAGGATGTTAGGAATCTACATTTGCTGCTTATGCTATGATGTAGGAAAGTTTGGTCTGCCTTAAAGGCAAACTAAAGCTTTTTCCTGAGCTGAATGATCCGTAGCCTTTTTATAGACTTTGTTTATAACACTGCAGCTGGACCAAAGCTGTCACCGCTACATGAGCTGATGATGAGTTCCTAGAAAGTTTAAAAGGCTTCATATTAGAGGACCCTGGATCATAGACATTTCATGTGTATGTTAATATGAACTGTCCTCATGCAAACCAGTGGTGCTCTATCAGTTAAAAGAGGAAGCTATTTCTGGATTATATACCAATATAAAGAAAAACATTATTAAAGTTATTATTAATTAATGTTGTACATATAGTTAAAAAGTTACTTCAAGACAGAAA
This sequence comes from Lipophrys pholis, assembly GCF_963383615.2. Lineage (NCBI taxonomy): Eukaryota > Metazoa > Chordata > Actinopteri > Blenniiformes > Blenniidae > Lipophrys > Lipophrys pholis. The sequence goes on from NC_137648.1 coordinate 9,084,853, forward strand.
TATCTTCCTTCCACCACCAGCACCGCCCTCTGGTCAGCACACCTCTGTCCTGTTGTGAAAACATGTGTCATCGTGGTTTGCGGTCTTGCTCAGACAGCAACAAGTTGTTAAGTTTGATCACTATGTTGGCAAAGTCGGTGAGATCCACAAAGTCCGAGGTGATGATGTTGACTCCGTCCACCCCCGGCCTCTGAGCCTCAACCCAGGACATGATGGTTGGCAGGTTTCTAGGACGAAAACAGAAGAAAGATTGTATTAAAAAGTCATTTAATGAACAGTTACACTGAGTATCGTTACACCGAATATCCTGAATTTGACTACAATCTGATTACTTGACCTTGCAGAAAATACTTATAAACCACCTACTGCCAAGTTTATGTCTCAACAAAAATTATAGTTTTGTCTACAACTTTGCCAGAACCTAACCAGTTGTTTCTTGGCTGACTATTTGTCTGTACTTCCATCACATTTAATCAAATGGGTTTCAAGATACAACATATATGACATTGTGGGAAAAAGTTCTTTGTCACTCAGTGAAAGACTACTTTGCCAATATTGTCACAGTAAAATTGCTATCTTTGCAATCAAAACACTTACTCTACACACACACACACACACACGCACACACGCACACACACACACACACACACACACACACACACACACACACACACACACACACACACACACACGACTGCCGTGAGCTGTATCATTTCCAACTCTGTAAAAACCTCCACTATGTTTCAGCCACCAGTAAAACAAAAGCAGGAAAGCCAGAATGTTTATCCAGCAGTGATAAACAATCCCATTTCCTCGGAAGTGCAAAATTAGGCCCCCTTCTGTCTCGCCGAAGTGTTCGTTTAGCCTTTTTATAGCCTGGCATTGGTGGTTGGTTCTGGTGGCAGATACAAAGGTGTGAGTGTACTTACTGTAAGGCAGGATTTCCACGGGCATTTCTTCTTAAATCTAATGCTCAACGCGCTAGATGACCAAAAAGGGTTTTGAGAAATCATGCCGTCATCATGCAAGATGAATATCTTGACATGTGCTGACGTTTGATGCTACTCAGTTTGGATGAGGATTGGAAATTATCAGTAGATTCATGCATGTTGAATTGTGCACTGCACTCATTCATTCACTCTTATTCATCTAACCACACTCACTCTCAAACACCAAAGGTGATGGGTGCCATGCAAGGTGTTAGGCTTGCAAGACCAACTTGAGGGTCAGTCTCTTGCCTCGGGACACAGATTGGGTGTGATGGGGTATTGAACCACCAACACTAAAATGGAAGATAACCTGCAACTGCAACAACAACTACCAACACATAGGCTCAAGAAATATTCAAAGAGACACTCTGTCTTAAAATCCATATTATTGTGTTCTATTACTAATTGTTTGATGTGACATGTAATTTTTAATGTTAATATAATTTGAAGATGGGTTAGCAGCCATCCTGCGTTGGCGTTCAAAGAGCAGAATTTATCATATCTACTTCTGCCCTCTGCTGGATGTTTCCAATATATACGTAAACACGCGCCTATCTACGTGTCTTCTATACCAGCTTTTGATGGCTCCCGGTTAAAGCGTGGTGCTCCTTGAGCAGGTAGCCAGACCATCACAGAGCCAACACAGTGAGACAGGAAGCCATCCACATACACACTCATGCCTTTAGTAATCATCAATCGGACGAACATACATGGTGTAAGGAAGCTGAAACTGAATTGTCAGAGCTGTGCCTGGCTTTTTGGAATCGTTTTTTATAATCACTTATTTAACTAGGTAAAAAAACATCATGATTATAATCTCTTATTCAAGAGGGACCTGATCATGTGTTATTTGTCACGTAACTCTTTTTTTCTTTGTCTTTGAGCACATGGGTGTTATTCAATCTAATCTCAGTGAGATTCGAGCTGAAACTGTGTTTTTTGCAATTCCTTTTTTTTTTTTTTTTCTTCCAAATGAATAAAATACTTTATCATTTGGCGTTCTGCTTGGACCTCTCCTTTATGTTTGCCATACTCTGAGCCAACATGCAATACAAACCACACAGTAACACCTCAGCTCAGAATCAAATGCCTTCTCACTGCATCAACGTGCCACAAAAACACCTGCACTCATGAGATATGATGAGCTTCATAGCAGAATACCTGTCGAAACATTGTATGTTCATAATATGTTGCTTTAATGTATTCATTTGCACCCGTAAAACACTTTGAGTTGGCTTGTATCTGGATAGAGTGATGCAAATGGACAAATGCTGCCTTGTCTATAACCTGTCAATGCGCCTTCTTGTGCTCATCCAAGCCCAGTCACTGACCTCTCAACCAGGTAGTTGCGAAGCCCCCAGACCAGCCCTTTGGCCACAGTGTTGGGTGTGGGTGTGAGGATAGCCTGCGTCACATGGAAGGACCCCTGTTTGGCTCTTTCTTTCAACGTGGTTTCCAGGAACTAAACAGGAGAATTTCAGAGAGAGGAGAGTTCACATATGTGATAAATGTAATCGATAGTGAGAAAAACATTTGTCTTGGAGTGTAACTGCAAAGAAGGAAGGTGTTCAGGTGTTGCTATTTGACCTGAATGAGTTTGTAAGGTTCGGTAGTGTTTGCCCAGGGAGCAGGAATCTTGTTACCAGGCCACATTACGGGGACGCCCTGAGCTGAAGGATGATGGTAGAAAACGATCACCTGTGGGGAAAAAAAGAGGGAAAATTAAAATGTATTCACTCCAAAGAGACCTCAGGCACTTCAATTCAGAAAAACAAAGTAGTCTTCATTTATATTGACAACAACATAACTTGACTGCAGTCTCACTGTACGATTACAATAAATGTAGTATTCACATTTAGATTTAAAAATAGTCACTCTATTGCACGACTTAAAATATGTTCCAGAAAATATGTGAATAATATATGTACCTCCTTATTACAGAAGAGAAATGTCTTCTTCTTCTGCTCCCTGTCTCTATGTAATTTTTGACAAGTTCACACATGCTTTACATACTGGTTTCATATGTATCCATATGTCTTTATGCTGTCTTGAATTGCCCCTCAGTGATAAATACAGTGAGGGAAATGGAAACAAGTGTTTTCTGTGTAAAAAAATAAAAAAATAAAGTTGATTACAGTTGATTATTTTATTTTTACAAAATTCTATGCTCAGTACTTTCATCTATTTTTGATGACTTCATGCCATGATCTAGTATTTCATTGGCTGTGTAGGTACAGTACTGTATATGTGTATGTGTGGGGTGCTATGGATCAGCAGTTTGCTATAAAAAACAACAATTGTTGTATGTTATATGCAATGAAAAGAAAAACCTTCATTTATTTACTAATACATGTATAATTAAAATACAGTTAAAGTGCCTGTGTTACAATGTCAAACAGAGTGGAGATTCCCTCTGCAGCTGCTAGCTGTGCACCTCCTACTACGTATCCCTACTCTCTTCCTCTCCGATCTCTCTCTCCCCCTCGTCTTTGCCAACTAAGCCAGTCACAGATTAGGGTCATGAGAACCGGAATGGCAACGTCTGAATGAGACGCAGACGTGAAAATACCGTAGTAATAGCGCCATCGCAGTATTCATGTGTGTGGATATAAGTGGTGGCTGAGCACTCGTCTCTACAAGTCTGGGAAGTTTGTGTGTGGTGAGAGTAAATAAAGATAAAGATAAAGAGAGAGCAAAGGTGAGTTGAGTCTGGGAGTGTGACGTGAAACTGATAAAAGATAGCCCCCCAAAAAATGACAATTAAAATAAATAGGAAGGATCAACATGTAAAGCCAAGGAGCTGAAGACAGTAGAAAGAGAAAGGGCTTTTGAATGGTGGAACGAGTGTTAATGAGATGATGCGCACTGCTAATTCCTGACCACCAGAGTCACAGGTGGCCGGGATTTCCTGAGCACAGAGGTTAAGTGAGCTGACGACTCCTCACATTCAACCCTGCATACTCTTTTCACTGTTGTGCATTTATATATATATACAGTATATACAGTATATATATATATATATATATATATATATATATATATATATATATATATATATATATATATATATATATATATATATATATATCATATGACAATGTTTTGTGCATATATATATATATATATATATATATATATATATATATATATATATATATATATATATATATATATGCACAAAACATTGTCATATGATCACACGTTTAAGTACAGATACTAAACACAAAATACTCTGAAAAACCACGTCACATAAACATAAATCAGTAAACTAGGTGAGTTGAAGTGTTTTGTCCTGACGTCACCTGGTATTTCTTCTCCCAGAGGTAATCCAGGGTGATGCGCTCCACATCGCAGTTGTTGCACAGTTTGTTGCCAAACACCTCCTGGAGCATGGTGATGAGGTACACATGGTGCTCTGGCCTCATTGCATAATGATGATTGAAGTCCAGAAAGACAATCTAAATGAACCAAACATCGAACTGTTATTCACATTATAACAATACATGGATGTGTACAAAACGTTTTCTTCATTATCTGACAGCTCATTTGAGGGACTGCCACCTTAGATCTTTTGCCTTCGTCTCTGCGCAGCCCCTGTATCTTCTACCATTACAACTAATATAACCATGGTGTCCTTCACTACAAGCATTAATCTTCTCATTTTCCTCTATTTCCCCTGCCTGGCAGATCAATATCCAGCATTCGTCATCCAATTTATCCACTGTATCTCCTCAACACGTGTCCAAAACATTTCAAGATTTTTCTACCAGAATATCTTAATATCTTAAAAAACATTCTCACCTCTTTCTTGTGTCTACACAGAAAGGAGTTGATTTCTATAAGGCCGTCACTCACCTTTGGATGAAATCAGAGTGAGAGGTTAGTAAAGTATTTCATGCATCAGAACTTCCGATTTATTAGTCACATAGTGCTGTAAGGAACACTATTTTGGAGTTTCAAAAGAATGAAATGATCAAATATCACAATCAATCATTCAAGACTGAAAAACCTCAACTGGGAACAGAAGACATTGCCTAAAGAAAACATTCACTATTCACACAGTGGTGCTTGGAAAAGACAAAAGGAAGAACTATTATCCTTCAGGACATCCAAAATTAAAGGATTAAACCAGGCAGTGGCAGACAAACACAAATAAATTAAACAACCAAATGATAAATAGGAAGTTATTACAATGAAAACCATTAAAGTAATTGAAAGAATGCTGACTTAAAAACTTACTTTATGTCCAAAGAGGCCATGAATGAAATAAATCTCATTTCCAGACTCGCCTGGTTTGGAGGACACCCTGAGGTCAAAGTAACGGATTCCTGCATCCAGCTGCTCCATAAAAGTCAGATTCTACAAATGCAACACATCACACTTTACATCTGCTAGGCTATAAAAGACAGACTTTCAAAATCTGTCCCCAAAATCTGTCATCCGCAAGCTACTTCTGCGTAGTACCTGAGTCATGGACCACTTCACCATAACCTTCTTGGCTAAGACACTGAACATAGTAGCCAGGTACTTCACATAGGATTTCTGGTCAGGTCCCACAGGAGCGTGTACATCCACCCAGAAAGTGAAAGAATCATGTGAGCCTGGGAGAAAAGGGGAGATCTGATGATACTTGATGTGTAACCTTACTGCCTGTTCTGAATTTTGTCAGAGAAAGACATGAATTTTCGCGCGATGCGCTCACCTGGCACGGCGAGGTGTTTGAGCGGCATGGAGCTGAGCTTGGAGGGAAGCGAGCCCATCCACTCGGCATTGACATTGCCGATCCCTGCAGGCCTTGTCTTCATACTTTGCAGCAAGGTATCCCCCCTGAGGAAACCCTCAGGAGACGCTCAGGAAACCGCCCTCTGGTACAGGTGCACGCCCGGTGACGGATTTTTACGCGCTCCCAGCAGGTTGAAACTACTACAGATCATCTTGTAGTTGCACAATTAATTCAATACAACTGCAAAACGGAAAACATACTACCTGAGAGGCATCAACTCCAGTGTGACCCTTCTTTTTTTTTTTTTTTTCCGACGCTCAGTTACCGGTAGACTGGGCTATACCATGACGCACCGGTGCGTTGAAGTCCAACCGGCAAAGCAGCATCAGTTGACCAGGGCGGCAAGGAGCTAACGACCGGGATAAGCCTCTTAGCATGAAATACCGCTTGTTCTCCCTCACACCCGTCCGAGAGCTTGCTTCTTGGCTTAACCTGCTTAGTGTGTGTGTGTGTGTGTGTGTGTGTGTGTGTGTGTGTGTGTGTGTGTGTGTGTGTGTGTGTGTGTGTGTGTGTGTGTGTGTGTGTGTGTGTGTGTGTGTGTGTGTGTGTGTGTGTGTGTGTGTGTGTGTGTGCGAAGACCACCCATGGACACACAATCCAAGACGCGCAAATCAGAGATTTAAAAAAAAGAAGGAAAACTGAGAAATCCTGATGATCAGGTTGAGAAGAAGTTAAACACAAAACATTAAGCAGCTCATATTGAGAAATGTATCAATGGTGTGTGATGACATGTCAAAACTGTGGCAAACAACTTTAACGTGAAAATATGTTAATGCGCGCCGAGGTGGCCGCAACGTTTTATATTTAAATGCTTCTTGTTAATCAATGAATCTATTGAGGGAAGCAGGCTTTAGGGAAACCTTAACCTGGACTTATTACTTCATCATTTACTTGCTGTTTTTATTAAGGCTTTCGGGATATCGTTTAAGTAATGCAATGTTTCAGTTAATTCCAGAACTAGAATATATGTATGTGCTTTTGAAGCGCTTCATTACCGAGTATGAACAATCATGCGGCGCCCTCTATTGGTGCTGCACTGGAACTGACAGCATTGTCCACAGAGGCGCTGTAAGGATAACTGCTCCTCTCACGAGTTTGTTTTCCTCCACCAGATTAACTGGCAAATTATTCAGTTCAGTTAGATGTTTCTGGGTGTGTATAGCATATAGATGAATAATCACATCATGCCTGTAAATACTGTATGATAGCCACATAACCTATAAATACGAGTCCCACTTTTATCATTTTAAAAGCCTTTTTCAGTTGGAAAATCAAAGATTTGGTGTTTGTTTCTAAGTGGAGCACATATAGCAATCCAAATTTCAAGCTAATCCCAAATTATGTCTCTATTTGTTATAATGAACTCCTCCAAAATGTTATCTTTATTAATTTTAACAATATTACAACAATGTTAAAATACACAGAGCGATATATATATATGGGTTTCAGTCTTGTTCAGACTGCCCTGACATTAGATGAGTAGCCTTCATGAGGCATCATAAACTCTGATTAGTAGCCTCATCAGACACCAGGAGCCACATAAGAAATATTATTCTGGGGACTGTTATTGGCTAGAGTTCTGCTCAGACCTACTGTCCTACTCTCAGGCAACTATCTTGTGTTTGTATTCTCTGCAATAATAAATTAATCTTAGAGTGTGTCAGAACCCTGACTCCTCATCTTTGACTCTGTCTCACAAATTTCCACGTCTCGGTCATGCTCCATGACATGCATTTTGTAGATGATACCCACATTACCAGCTATTTTGGAGAAAGTAAAATTGAAAAGATGAAATGGATCATTGGATTTTATATCTATATTTAAATCTTTGCATTTAACATTTGTGTCATTTTACTTTATTTCATTTCATTTGATGTTGACGCAATTAGGATGTTGTTAACGCAAGAGTACCAGGCTTTAAAACAGGACTACATCTCCCAGAAAGCCTTGCGGCCTCTCCGTCACCTGGTAGCCGAGCCGTTTCCATGGGGACAAGTCACGCACACACACGCACAAGCGTTATCGTCTCAGTGGGGTTCAGATACTACGAGGATTTTATCTGAAGCTATCTTCAAACCCAGACAACGAGAGAGGAACGACACTCGTTCTAAGGTGAGTTTCAAACTGAGAGAAAGAGCGCGAGAAACTGAGGGGAGAAGCCCGCACGTGATGGTTGAGGAGTCGAACTGTCAAAAAACTGGCATGTCAACAACAACTGTTGTTCTTATTACTTTACTGAGTTCAGGAAACCTAAAGCCTGGAAGCGAAGTGGATTAATCTGTTTTGTAGTTGGCAGGCTGTGGATTAACGTTAGAGCAAACACAGCTGACACAAATACAACTTGATTCTCATCATATTGAGAAGTCATGATTCCATTTATCCACTCTGCTTTTCTTTTCCACTGTCAGGTTAGTGGCCATGTGTGTTTTCAACGTGAGCGACCTTGAATGTCTTCCTAATGTCACACACTCTGGATGCATCTTAATTCCCCTTAAGCCCCCCCCCCCCCCCCCCCCCAAACAACAGATTGCCATATGTGAGATCTGTGTGCAGGCCAGAAGTCTGCTGGCTTTCCTCTTCTTGTCTTAGTGCTTATTGTCTTAGTGGGACTCAAATATCAAGCTGGAGTTTGTTCAGAGGAAGCATTTCTAATTTGCAGGGAAGTAAGGGAACATGATACATGTAAATTAAGTGTGCAAACAGGGAATCTGACATCTTGAAATATTTACATTTGGTCATTTTCACTGCTGATTCTTTCATTAACATCATTGTCAGCCGTAACAAAGCGAAGTCATGTTTGGCCGTAACTTTTGGACTGGTTCCTAGATTCAGCGAAATAAACACATGCTTTGTCATCACAGTCCTACTGGTTTATGCCTCCATAGTTTCATGAGAAGAACTCACAATGGGATTCAAATCCTTCAAATCTAATGCTGTTTTATTCATTTTTTGGCATAAAATCTGTATGCATATTTAAAAATGTATTTACTAACCATGATCCAAGAAGTACTAGACTTTAATCTTGACAGAGGAAATTGTTGATGTTGATGATAATGGATGAAATGAATGAATAAACAGAGATGAGTAATTTGGCCAAATGAAGTTCCTCAAATTCCAACACCAAGAACATTTCATCTTCACTTTTAGCTTCTGGTTCATTTGATTGATTTATTTGTTCCTGACATTCCTCTGATATGTTCCTCATCGTTGGCCTTCCATTTGAAGACGTCCTAATATGATTCACCACCACAAACAGATAAAGTGAGCTTAAAAGGTGAGCTGCTTAGTGTACCATGTTCCCCGAGAGGTATTATCTAATGCACATATGGATGTGGCTGTTGTCTTATTGGATCAAAGTAATGGCCACATTTAAAGAATAACTGTTTACAATCTAAAATAGAACTCATAGTAATGCTATGCGTCCATGACAGGTGTTTATTGAATAATTTTGTGTTTGTAAATTAACACTTTATTTGGCAGAATAGGCAACATGACAAAGTGGTCACTATGACCAATGGCGTCAATGAAATCCTCTTGCCAGGCGGGGCGCTTGGGGAAGGTAGTCGATGCCGGTAAGCATGACGGTGATGTAACATCCTATTTGTATCCCTGCTGGCCTAATCTGCCTGGGCCTGGCCATGTCATCTCCCCTGGGTGGTCACACTGGATCCGCCCACAGGTGCGCCACATGCCTAATCCTGCTCACTGAGGGAAAAACAACAAGTGGTCGTAGTCATTCTGTCTTTGGTTGTCCTAGAAACCCTGTTTTGTATGGACGTATTGCAGAGGACTGATTACACCCGAGGATTTGTTTCCGGGCTTGTCACTGACGTTGCGTGTGTCTGCTTCACTTATTCACCGGTTTACCTGCAGCACCGGGATTCAGTCTTTCTCACGATGGATCAGTCACTGCCCGATGAGCTTTGAACTCCAGGAGTCACTGGACATATTGGCTTTCATCCTGAGGACAGAACGAAGGGAAACTACTCGAGCAGAGGGGAAAGGATCGATGACACCACACACCGTCTCTTCAATTCATCCCACACGTGAGGAAAGTTAGGACGCTGATGAGAGCATCTTGAGAGAGGATGAACCGCTACACCACCCTGAGGCAGCTGGGGGACGGCACCTATGGCAGTGTGCTGATGGGGAGAAGCAACGAGTCTGGAGAACTTGTAGCCATCAAAAGGTGAGAGGGTGGTCATATGGTTTTTCACACCTTTCCCTTGCACTGTCATAATATAAAGATTATATAAACAATGTAGGCAAACTATTGAGAGAACGGAATTAGAAGATTAGATACATTAAGTTGATAATCATGCATTTATAGCGGTAATTGACTAATATGAATCTAAAAACAATCATATGCAGCAACCCGATAAAACACATATTATGGTCACTTTATTTGCAGGTAGAAAATATTGCAATTTTTATATTAACGTCACCTACAAATTTCACGACTCTCATGTCAATAAACTGAGTGCATCGAAAAGTTGATAATTATGCACTTATAAATATATCTGATCACTATAAATCCAAATAGATTCCACATTCTAAATGTAAAGGGTGAAACTACACAACAGCAAAACATCAATTTTATTATTTAAATTTTTTTCTATGTAGGGCCCGAAGGACTTTTTTGCGTGTTTATACAAGCGGGCGAACAATTTTGACTTGTGTATTTTTTGGATCATTCCAGCATCCTGTTATCACCAAACACACGGGCTTACACTGCTTTGTTACAGCAACATGGCAGCAGTGTTCAATAATAGATAGGAAACTGGGGAGGTGCGTCCGCCGGTTGATCATTTGGTTACCATGCAAGACAATACAAGTGGTGACGGTGAAAGGCAGTGAAAGTAGAGTGGGTGCGTCGGGTTGCTGACACCGCGAAACGGATGACTGCGACTGGCGGGTGGAGGAAAAGATATCTTCACGTTCTGCAGCTCTTATGTAATTCCAGAGGGGAAGGGGAGGCTGATCAGACAAGATAAGCGTATATTTGCTGCTGCGCAGTCCAAATGTGCATAATAAAAGCATAATATGGAACGTGAGAAATTCTTAAATGAGCAGAGTCCCGATTTGTTTACGGGCCCGATTAAATCAGATACAAATTATTTAAAAACATGTAAAAAACATTTCTTAGTATTATCGTTGATAATGGTGTCCAGCTTTTGGAGGTCGGTCTTCTGCAAAGTTATGAGCTGAAATTGGAGACATGTCAAAAGTTTTGAATTATTGATGAAGACACAAGGAGTTTGCTAAGATGACACAGTAAACAGGGAGGCTTTCATATGACCCACTGTCCTAATTTCTATAGCCTTTGCATATATGAAAGATCTGTCATGTATTACATTTTTCTGCAGGATGAAGAGGAAGTTTTACTCATGGGAAGAATGCATGAACCTAAGAGAAGTAAAGGTGAGCGTGTAAATAAGCATGAAGGCCATGTGACTCTGATAGTTTCCTGCTTTGCTGTGTATTCTTCATGGGGGCAACCCACATTCCCACGTCTGCTCAGTGCATAGAAAATGTGGCACCTTTACAGGCTTTCAAAAGGTATACAAAGTACTCTCAACAAAGTATTGCTATAGCAAAGATATCATTTACCACACACGAGTTTTGCTTCTTTTCTGTGCTTAGTTTCCTTACTGGTAGCAGTATATAGCGGAAGTACTCTATTTCATTGGTACAAATGAGAGCCATGAGGTGAGAGTAATGTGTTGCTATGTGCTTTTCAGAACAATATGCCACACATTGTGAAATGATTTTGGCAGTGACAGTTCATTGGAACGTGCCATCTATGTCAGTGGGTGTCACCCTTTTGAAGGCAGAGATAAAGTTGTGTTGAAATGGAGACAAGATGTCATTATGTGGATCATATTGACTTTTTTTTTTTTTTTTCCAATCATGTGCCACTGCAGTCACTGAAGAAGCTGAACCATTCCAACGTGGTGAAATTAAAAGAGGTCATCAGGGAGAACGATCACCTCTACTTCGTCTTTGAGTACATGAAGGAGAACCTATACCAGCTAATGAAGGACCGGTAAGAAGAGAAAATCCACTTTGGCACAATTTGTTTGACGCAGTAGTTTTTCTAGCATTAGCGTAACATTTCTTTAAAGGGCAGTTTCCACTGACTCAGAAGCATTTCATCGTCACCTTTTCCAAGAGAGTTTCAATATTTGTGATATATATAGATAAATGGTATGTTGTGATCAAGTAGTTTTCCAGTGGAATATTTTTTTTTCCAGCATTTTGCACCACACTTGTGAATGTTTACACCTTCCCAGGATCAAGCTCGGACTTGCAAACAGCTGCCACCAAACTTACTGTATTCTCCTGGGAAGGCCCTAATGTTTTTTTGTTTGGAGAGCACAGGCGCGTGTACGTGGTGGAGTCAAGGAAACTTTCGCTCCTTAACATCCAATCAGATTTGTGCTTGAATCTGAACTTTTTGTTCCAGATCCGTTTAGCCCGTATTGAATGCTGCTTATAGAACAAGTCTGTTACCTCCTGGCTCACAGAAATGTCACTGATTTTATGTTTACAGAAAAAAATTGTTCCCTGAGTCAGTGATAAGAAACATAAGCTTTCAGATTTTACAAGGCCTCTCATTTATTCACAAACATGGTAGGTAATTTCCACCGGACTTGCAGGCGCATTAGAGAGGTTTCATACTGCAAGATTCACTGAACGCACCCAGTGTCAAAGTAAGAGCATCATATACGTCCAAATTCTCAAATGCAATCTGAAAAAAATAAAAGCATATTGATATATTCAAAATCTGAATTGCCAGATTGCTTATCATGGAATGTTGCACTATGTGAACCCTCTATAAGTGCCTTGTTTTAAAAACCTGTGTTACTCTGCTCCATATATAGTGTGAGAAATGGATGTGTGGATTTAACTCTATTTATTTATGCCATTTATGACTATCTGAACTCCTAAAATGTATACATTTTATGAGCTCCTGCTCATAAAAGTAAAAAAATGAATGGTTAAAAAAAATATATATACTGATGATGTTAGTATCCACACATCCATGTGGATGCATGTTCTTTCACAAACACTTCTTTTCATTTTCTCTTTCCTCTCGTCTCCTTTTTTCCCCTCCTTTTCTGTCTCTTTGGTGTGCTGTTAGAGAGAACAAGATGTTCACAGAGAATGAAATTAGGAACATCCTGTTTCAAGTGCTATCTGGGTTGGCATTTGTGCATAAGCATGGTAAGAGGCTTTACTCTATCACGTATAGATAGCCAAACCTTTAGCTCGGTAGTTTGTATAAATTTGATATTATGAGATGCCATGCCACTTAGTGTCTTTAGCCATTCTTACTGAATCAAGAGACATTTACGTTTGACATGCTTGAAATCATAAAAAGCATGTACTTGATTATTTCTTCATGATACTTTATTTAAGTGACAAGAATTTGGACGTTTCACTTATTTTTCCATTGCTAAATGTATTTTTTAATAATCCGACCTAGGCTATTATTTCCATAGAAATCCTCCAGTCTGTGTAAACTTTCTATTGTAAATACAGAGAAACTGTAGTTTCACTTGGGTTTTCATAAGAGCAGCACACCCGAGGACTATAACCCAGGTTATTTTTAGTTATTTCAGTCACTGTTGCAGGCAACACTTGTGTGATTTTCCACATGCATTTTTAATACATGTAGAAAGGCCGTGTCGTTGTGTACGTTTGAATCTTGATTACAATCCACCTGGGGGTTTTACTGAAAGCTTGATGTTTCATTAATCCAGGATTTTTTCACCGGGACATGAAGCCAGAGAATCTGTTGTGTATGGGGCCAGAACTGGTCAAAATAGCAGATTTTGGACTGGCCAGAGAGCTCCGCTCCAAAGCTCCCTTCACCGACTATGTATCAACAAGATGGTAAGGGCAATTTCTAAACACCCTATTCATCTAATTATTACTGTCATATCCCTTATCCAGGCAGGAGAGGAGTATAGTAACAAACTGCCGCCCATGGTTACATTAGCTTGTATGTATCTTCAATTAAGGTACAGAGCTCCAGAAGTCCTGCTCCGGTCATCGACGTACAGCTCTCCAATCGATCTGTGGGCTGTCGGCTGCATCATGGCTGAACTGTACACACTCAGGCCTCTTTTTCCCGGGAATAGCGAAGTAGATGAGATCTTTAAGATCTGCCAAGTTCTGGGCACGGTCAAAAAGGTGGGAAGAAACTCATCGTATATTCAAATCAATGAATAGATATTTTAGGATTCTACAGATGGACAGCATTTGTGAATGGCCGAGAGGCACTGTGTCTTTCTCCCTTTGGTGTGAAGCGGTTTAAGTGAACTTCATGTTGAATGGGATGCCACTTGATTATGAATCTCACCGTTGATATTGTGAGGAATAATTTACCTGCTTACAGAGTCTATTTTACATATAATGTGTATGTGCTCCAGAAAGACAAATGGATTCTCGAAAGTAAAACACATTTTTAAATTACAAATGTGAATATTTCAATACCGGCACCAAATGCCTCATTTTACAAATAAATGATCGATAAATATATTAATATGCCATCCTTTGGTTTTCTCCTCCATCAGGCGGATTGGCCTGAAGGCTACCAGCTCGCAAATGCTATGAACTTTCGCTTCCCGCAGTGTGTCCCCACCCCCCTGAAGACCCTCATCCCAAATGCAAGCAACGAGGCGATCACCCTGATGAGGGATATGTTGCAGTGGGACCCCACAAAAAGGCCCACCGCTGCGCAGGTAGGACAGATCCGAGCCTTGACTTGGAACTATCTTCGTCATGTTGCTCCAATCCTGTAAATGTCATGTTGTGTGTATCAACCAGTGAATATTACCTTATGAAGGTACAATTGCAACCTTATTAGACCTATCTGAAGAAGGATTTTATTCAAACCTACAAGGACATGCCTGTCCTCAAAGAAGCAACTCCTACCACAGTACAACACTCACCATGAGAAACAGATTACCTCCTGTTCTAATGCGGAAATTGAATCAGCACCCTAATCCCAGTCCTTCCAGCAAGTGTCTAAGCTTAATACTTCATTCCCCGTGTCGCAGCAAAACAGCGCACGTCTGCATGTGTTCTCCATGACACATGCGCATGTTGAAGACAATCCCCGGTCATTATACCACGGTCATGCAGTAATTTACAGTCCGGTGAGATAGCTGCATCACTCTGCGGGCCCTGTGTAGGAAACACCTGTCCACTGGGAGTGCATTTCCATTTTTTGTTGACTGAGCTCCCAGGTGTTACGGTTCTGTGAGGACGCTCATCTTGTTTTAACTTGATCTGGCGATGCAGTTCTGAATTAAACGGTCTATTGTGCTTGTTTGTTGGTGAAATCTTCAGGACTTCTTGTGTGTTGAATCTAGTTCCTGCAGGAGTTAGTGAGTCATGTTCCCCAACAGTCTGATTCATCTTGTTTGTGCACACAGGTTGCATAGAAATCCATGTCTCTAGTGTTATGCATCATCAAGTCTTCTTTGTGTTAAGAGTGTTGACAGAATACTGAGAAAAATGTTTGTGCTCATTTATTCCTCTCCCTGTTCAGGCACTGCGTTATCCTTATTTTCAAGTTGGCCAGATTTTGGGGCCTCGCCCTCAGAGCCAGGAGGTGAAGAAGGTCCAGACCAGGCCTCATCCCCAGAAACAAGCGTCCGAGTCCAAGGTTGATCCCCAGCAGTCTTCCTCAGAATCTAAAACCTCCACATCCTCCCACAGAAACCTTCAACAGCCTCTTCAACAGATCCCCTTACCCCAAGCTGTGAGTAAACCAGCGGGAGCTGCCCATGTCGTGAGTGGCTTAATGAAGTCTGACGTTTCTTCACGATGTTAGATGTAGATATATTATATTTTAGATGATTTCATTATTTTGCAATGCTGAGGTTGGCTGTGGTTACGGTGAGACAAATCGGATTTGTGTCGTCTTCTTTAGCAGGCAGCGCCAGCAGGCAGTGAGAATAACGTTGGCGAAGGAGCGCTCAAGAGTGGCCGGCGTCGCTGGTTCCAGACGGCTGTCAGGGCCTCAGACAGTTGGGACGAATCGGACCCCTCAGAAACAGCCGCTTCAAACTCCAAGAAGCCCAGCCTGGGTAATGCAGAGGAGGAGAAGAGCCCAAAGGAACAATGTCCGCAGTGAGTGCTGTTTTTGGGAGCAGCAAATCGAAGGTCCTTATAAGGCCACAGAAGAATAAATAAAAGAAACACATATTTGAAGTGATTTCAGTGCATGATGATGTCTTTATTTGGTTTTCAGGCCAAAGGAGCAGAAACCGCTGTACTCCTTCAGCACAGTTACCAAGCTACCCAACAATGTTAAGATGGGCCAAATTGACTCCAATCTTCCAGGATCTGTCGCACGGCAGCACTATCTCAGTCAGTCAAGATACTTACCAGGTAGGATGAAGAGGCACTTTTATTACATCTGCTTAAATTCTTATTGAAGCTTATTCAAAAGCTTTGTTTTTATGCGCTATTCTTGGTTCCCTTGCTTGCTACTAGTCAAGAGAATTGTAGCGATTGCGGCCTCAATTCTTATTCACAAAGATCTTTTTCTTTTGTTCCAGGTTTGATTGGCAAGAATCAGACTTCCTCCGAAGGTAAAGAGCTGAGTGGTATGACACTGAGGGACTTGTGGGAGAGCTCTTCAAACACAGTGAACAAACCTCTGGGTCCTATCGGAGGGGGATTAGCCGTCGGCAGGGCCAACGCAGGTAAGGTCCGCTGACCCCGTGTCCAGGTTTTAAAAGGTTCGGTCTATGCAGTGGAAACCTGGCGACTCTTCCACGTGACCCAGTGTTACACAATAGGACACTGTCCTGATACAGGCGCTCCAAATGCTATTGGTGCAGCTAATGGATCGTGTTCAGGAGTTAGAGATCCATGAAATCAACATAAGGAGTCTGCAACTTTCTTAAAAGGAGGCATCTATAAGTCATTTGTCATCCAGACAGTCACACAATATGTGATCCCTTCTTCTCGCCCTCCATTTCTTATTCACGAGATTAAGACTGCCGGTGTAAGATCAAGTGTTTCCTAAACTGTTCCTCACTGCACACCTCTGCTCATTTATTTTCTTTCTGTCACTTTGTTTCTGATACTGCACACGTATTGCTGGCGAAAATAATGCTGGGTTGAGTTATGTTTTTCTTCTTTGCCTTCTCTTGACTTGAGTCATATCATTTGCTTTCTCCCATTTCATATTTCCTTCCTTCCTTCTCTTTGTTTGCATGCGTGCCTCCTCCATCTCTACCCTTCCTTGTGTGAGTGTAGAAGATGATACTTCTAAGTCTGAAGACAGCCTGCCCGATAAAAGTGTTGTTAAAGAAAGAATTCTGGAGAAACTTGACCTCTCCAAAGGTGATTTCACATCGACTATCTTGTATCTGTATTTTACAAGTAGAGCATTACCAATGCTGCTAATTTAGACCTCACCGGCACTGAAGTTAGTCATTTGATATCCTTTGTAGAGAAACTGAGGGCAGATATTTGTTTGTCCTAAACTGAAAAACTACTCAAATGTGACTTTTGGGTACAACTACAAAAATAGTGTTGTATTATGCATAGACGGACCTCAGTTATATTTGTATTGCTATGAGGGGGACTATTAAATGGTACTTCTAAAAACTAAAAAAAATTATAAAAAATCCCTTTCCCTTTAATTATTTTGTACTTGAACATAAAACAGTCATCTAGTGTTTATTGGGATTAAATATTTTTTTTTTTTGTCAGCCTTGAAAAATGTTTTTTTTTTTTTTAAATCAGGTATTCTATATCATAAAGTCACTATGACTGTCAGAACTTTGGCCTGTTGATAGACCTTGCATGAGTGTTTTACACTGTTATGGTGACAATGAAGGGAGATGGTTCGGAGTACCGCTCTTTAAGAGAGTGGCTGGCACCTTGGCACCGAATGCTGCTCTGGTCTGGGAGTGAATGTATTGTTTGGCTGCTGTTGGTGGAATAAGACTGTACTCTATTTTATTAATTCATCTCCACTGTGATGGTTGTATAGCTACATTCTAGTTATCCAGCTACATATGCAGTAGCAGCGTCACACGTGATCTCACAAAGTTAGTGTGAAATGTGGCGTACGGTCTTAAATGACATTGACTAGTTGAACGAATGAGGTAAAGAAATGTTGCTGTTTTGCTCCCCTTAAAAGGAAACTTTGTGAGTACAAAGTACAACCTCTCTGGCGGTTACATCCCTTCTTTCCAGAAGAAAGAGGTTGGCTCGGTGGGACAGAGGATCCAGCTCGCCCCTTTAGCTGGCCAGCACACAAGTAAGGCTTCATATCGTCTTTGACCTGCCAACAATTTCAATTTAAACCTTCTCCCGAGAAAAACTCCCTTTACCTACTTCTATGACTCATAAAGTTGCTTTTCGCCTTAAATGTCAATCGTGAGTACACGTTATATGTGACTTAAATGAGCCTCCTGCACTTTTTCTTTTCAAACTGTCACTCTGACTGGGACTCTTCCTTCATTCTTTCAGCCAGTCTTCTTCCTTCTTCTCCTGATATTAAAAAAGACAAGCCAAAATCTTCAAAGCTCAAACCCATTTCCAAGTCATCGATAGGTGAAACTAGTGAAGGTATTGTCTCTTCCTGCTGCTGCTATGACTGTTATTTATTCCCTCTCACATCTTCTTGGAATAACTTTTCAGTTTTTAAGCTTCACGGTGTTTTAAGTGTTTGGCTCCATAAATTCCTAAACTGTACCGAGGGTAGAAAACTGACGGGCACGCTCTTGTAGATTACGAGGGCTGGAGGAGGCGGGCCGACAGGACCCAGGTGAAGGGGAGCAGCTATTCCGCCCTGGGAAAGACCTCCGGGAATCTCCTGAGCAGAGCGCCTGCTGCTGTGCAGCCCGTCCACGGCCGGGTGGACTGGACATCCAAGTATGGTGGGACTCGCTAATTCAGGAGAGCAGGTGCTACGACAGTCTGTTGGCCGAGCGGTGAAGGAAGTCCACGTGAAGTCTGTTTCACCGATACATTTCTTCAACATCACACGAAGACCACACAAGCCACGTTCTTTGTGAAGACATTTTGGATGTTCGTATGGTTGCCATGACGCTGAACCAAGACTGCTACTCGCTGCGTGACAATCCCACTGTATTCCTGAAGAATCCAGTGCGAGCCAATTCCACTCTTTTGTGCTTCTGCATTACTGAATAAAGCTGAAAAGTAGTGTACAATGTTGTTTTACCAATTACTTTTTTAAATATTCTTTAGTTTTTATTGATTACTGTCACTGTCTTTGTTCAATTGTTACTACAATGCTCTCTTCAGTCTTGTTTAATTGATCATACCTTCACATCCTCAGTATACGATTGGTTAAAGCTGCAAACGTCTTTGTATTATGCAATAAATGAACTGTACATTTTGTAATGATTTTATACAAATAAAAATACTAATGTTGATGAAGTCTGCTGGAGCCATTTTAATCCCACTTTAGTTTAAGGTTTATTTAGTCTTATGCAGTATTATTTTTGACCACTGGGGAGAGGAATTTACTGAGGTTGCGCTTCACATGGGCTTAGGTCATTAACGGTGCTGGTAACACAGGTGAGGGACAGGTGTGGAAGGTGGG
Source organism: Lipophrys pholis (assembly GCF_963383615.2). Lineage (NCBI taxonomy): Eukaryota > Metazoa > Chordata > Actinopteri > Blenniiformes > Blenniidae > Lipophrys > Lipophrys pholis. Next base: position 9,104,231 of record NC_137648.1, read on the forward strand.
AAGCCGTGGCCGTGCTCACCACAGAGGCAGTCACTACCAGCACCAGATTGGCAGGGGAATAACTTAATAAAATGTAAATCTGTTTTAAAAGACTCTTTTTGATAAAAATAAATGGGAAAGTGACCCAAAAGAAATATCCTTGGGCCTGGATTGTTTATATGGCCAAGTGTCGGGAACACACCCCAGGTTTGGAAAGGTTTGGAAAGTCATTAAAAAGACGACAAGATGACCATTCCTATATAAGCAAGTTTATATATTTCGTCCTCAAATATACATTCTCTTAAAAAACAAAAGACCTGGTTTCTAACGTATCAAACTCAACCGAGTGACTGCTCTCCAAGCAAAAGATCCACAAGAGAGTTTCAAGGTGTTCACTTCATCAGGACTCGGCCGGTTTCTGGAGCAACGATAGACTGAGCTTTCCCACCATCAGAAGACTGCAACGAGATATTGACAATTCACTCCCTGTGCGTGCATTCATCCAGAAATGATAGGACAGACAGAAAATCATGGTACTGACACATATATACATGGACAGTTTGAAAACACAATAGCTGTGGTGTTGAGGCGTGATCTAATGTAGTTTTGAGTATAAGAAATCACTTATTGCTTAGTTTTAAGTTGAGGCTCACCACTATAACGACTTATTCATACATAATCAACAGATAATCATTAAAATACCAACAAAAGACACATCTTCAATATACATGCAGAAACTACAGATGCCAATACTGCACAGTGAGCATGTTTTAGATGCATTAAAGTATCCAAAATATTATCTTGTAATAAGGGGAAACTGATAACACACCTTGCTGCGGCCATCAAACCAGCAGGCATAAACTTCCTGGAACCGTAGAACCTCTTTCCCATGACGCCACTTAGAGCTCCAGATGTAGCTGCAGGTAATAAAGACAAATAAATGGAGTTACTACAAAAACATCACTTACCCAAAACCCCACTAACTTGTTTTTGTTTTGTTTTTTCTGGCTCTCATTTAATAGAATGCAAGATAACAGCCTCAAGTTTAAAAGCAGAATTGCATCCCTTGAATTTTGTGTAGTTAATTGGACCAAACCTGTTTTTTTTGTTTGTTTTTTTAACAAGTAACAAGTCAGTTCACCCACCTAAAGAAACCCATATGTTATTTGGGTCATTGGAGATCTGGTAGGCACCAAAACCTGCGAGCCCCCCAAACAGAAGACCAGCTGCCAGGGAGGGGACACTGCCTGGAAGAAATCCACAATGACACAGGGTCAACTCCTGAACATGACAACCAGAGGATCCAGCATGGAGCATGTCAGGTAATGTAGTGTAATGTAATGTAGTGTAATGTGACACATCCAGAGATTTCAAACTGCACTCACCTGCTTTCACATAACCGATAACTCCTCCCGATGCCACCAGGGTTGCGTACCCATACCCGACCCAATCGACAGACATGTTGGACACCTGCCAGGACACAAATGTAGCAATTAAACAAAACACATTCCACCAGATACACTGGAACTATTAAGCAAAACTCACAACTGGAAGGTTGTTTAAAGTGACACTTGAGGCCGAGCTGTTATAGAGGAACAGCTGAACTAACGCGATAGGAAGCATGGTTGTAAATAAAACGTGTCTGTCACAAAGGATCTGATCTTTTGAGTGATAATCGTTACAGAGGAGCAAATGTCTGTTTGAGTAGATAAGAGAGACAAACTGCAGCCACCAGCCGCAGCATAGCAGAGGCGCCAAGCACACGCACAAAAACACGCAAACAAACCAGAACCACTGTCACACACTAATTCTAACACGATTCCGAATGCGTCAATAAGAAACAAAATGGGTTTAAAACTCACTCAAAGAATATCAGATATGAGGCCCCGAGGAGAGCTTACACAAAGCCTTACCCTTCCAGTTTGTCCTCTGCTTCCTCTGCAGTGCTTGTTCTCCACCGAGCACAGTTTGTAGGCGCACAACAAACGAGGAGTGAAGACTCATGGGAAATGTAGTCCACATTGCGCGACAGCGTAATGACGCAGTGACGCACGTTCTACCGCTGATAGTCGTGCTGTAACTTATTTATACTTAACCACGTTCCTGTTGCACGATTAAACAGAGTCATGTTGTCCGCTGCAAAACTAAAGCGTATGTTCTTTTTTATTGTAGAAAGGAAGGAGGGAAAAAACATGAACGAGGTAGTTTAGATACCGAAACACAATCTGCAGGAGCCTTAACACACAGAACAGTCAGTGGGGGATTATGCTGCAACTGTAACTTCATGAACAAAAGACATGTTTTGGGATTTTCCACCAAACCAAATTCATCTGGAGCGGCAAAACCCATTGGCAGTGGCACAAATTTCATTTCTTTGCGTGGGTCTTTGTCTCCCTCTCGGTCTTTGCCGTGGTGTTTGTCTGTGTCGTGGTCCAGGACCAGGTCCAGGTTCTGGACCAGGTGATAGGGTCACGTTCTGGTTCTGGCTATGGTCTAGCTTGTCCACGTCCATGTCCTCTTCTTCCACCATGACCTCTTACTCCTCTGACATCCATTCTGACCAGCTTAAAAAAACAGTTCCCCAGCAGGTTTTATTGTGTGCAGTTCATTGGAAAAAGTGTTTTCAGCTTTCACCTGTTGTGTCTTAATTGTGACCGTTGTGTTGGAACACAACTGTGTGCAAACCAGGAATAAGGTTCAAGGTTTTGACACCAGAGTCCTGTTATTGAGAAATGTGTGCTGTCAGTTGGTGGCTGTGTGCAGTGAATGGAAGTCAGTGTCTTATCAATTGAGGGAAAACTAACTGAAATGAACATTCTACTATTAATCCTCACCTTCTCGGCATAGGTCACTGTCACTGTCTCACAACTCTAAATCCTGAAAGAAATAACAAGAGAGCTTTTAGGAAGTAAGGAATAAAAGTATAGATGTTTGTGTTCAAATCTAAAGAGTAAAAACTTGTCGGAAAAATCAACATTAAAAAGATTCTAGGTTAAATAAGTGACCTTGCTCCTGTCATGTCAATATTGTCAAAAAAAAAAACACCACACAAAAACAAAGACTTAACGTTTAATCGTGTTTATTAACTGTTGCAAAAATAAGAGACATGGATCGATAATCAGCTTTTTTATTCATCTCCAACACCACTGATCAGAGCCTGCAGCACCACCTCAAGGACAGTTGATGATGCTCCAACAGTCTAAACTGAGTTTATTTTTGCCCCCACTAGATGGCACTACAGGATTAGATTATTGTGCGTTAGGGCCACACCACGAGTGACGACTTTCAGCAGTTTATTCATCACTGGTCTTTGAAACATACTTTGATTTTCTGTTTTCTTCTGAATTTTTACAAATGGATATAAGTTGTATTAGGCTACCCAATAGGGCTTATTTATATTATCATTCAACTCTGTGAGTGAAACAAGGATCACATGACACTCAACCACACAGTGATAATGTTGGTCCAACAATAAGCATTTCGAACCTTCACCGAATACTTTAAAACTGCTCTTATTGATCGCCTTTTTTACTCCCATTCATGTTTGTCCGGTCTGAACACAAGTTCTCATCTAGTTCCCATCACCTGCAGTCTCGTCTTGAACTCGCTGGTGGCGCGTCGTTTCTTTTCTCCTGCCGCAAGGTGGCGCTGAAACATCATTTATACCTCGTATGTGGCTTAGCAGCGCGCAGTAGCACCGGCCTGGAACCGTCTCACTCAACAATCACCAATTTCATGACTATCGCAAAGCCACACGGGTTGGTTTTTGAACTTGGGAGCTGCTCGCAGGATCGTTCCTGACTTCAGGTGCGTCCAGGTGGAGAAATGTTCCATCAGAGAAGGAACTCTGCATTTCTTTTTTCTGCATTTCTTTTTCGATTCACCAACTTCTGTGTGGTAGGTTAGTTCTCTCAATGATAAACCTTCACCGTATTTCTCCCATAAGAAGTACACATTAAGCTCAATCTGTATCTTTGTAAATTTAGTTTGATTTTAGGAAGACCCAATGGACAGAAACACACACACACACACTACCACAATATTACAATTAAATCAGAAAGTAAACCAAATATAATAATAATAATAATAATAATAATAATAATAATAATAATAATAATAATAATAATAATAATAATAATAATAATAATATCTTTAAATGAGATGGCCTCAGGTGCCGCAGTATTTTGCCGGAGGCCCGGCACTATGTGGAAGTGGTTGGAACCAAGTCCTAGAGACAAACAGACTGGATATTCAAAGAAGACCCCGCTCCAGTCTGCGAGCAACTTACTCCCGAAGAGATCCGCTTTAAAACTTACTCCTCCCTTGCCGCAGAGCCCCAAACAATATTTCTGATCCCCCTCTCCCCATACCCCACCCTCCATCCACACCCCCCTTTCTCCTTTGTCCGGGCCTGGTAAGGTCTACATAGCTGCAGGTATTGTGTGTGCAGTTAAAATGTGTTCGCCTTTGAAGTCAAACATGAAGGCTTGTTTTAAATATTAACAGCACCAAAAAAAAAAAATAATCTATAGAACCCATGTGGAATTATGCAATTACAAAAAGGAAAAAAAAACATAAAATCACAATGGATAAATAAATGATGAAGGAAAAGGGAGTATTTTTTTTTCCATAATAAAAAAGTTGATCCAAAACTGAATGTATGGCATCCTCTGTGTGTGTGTGTGTGTGTGTGTGTGTGTGTGTGTGTGTGTGTGTGTGTGTGTGTGTGTGTGTGCGTGCGTGCGCGCGCGCGCTCTTTCAGCAAGTTCAAAGAGGAGAAAGGTTTCTTTTTCTTTTCTTTTCTTTTTTTATACACTGAAACACTCTGACCATTATCACCTCCAAGAGCGCACGTGTTGCTCCACTCCGTGTGTTCGTATACGGTTGTTTGTGTGAGACTAAAAGAGAGAGAGAGAGAGAGAGAGAGAGAGAGAGAGAGAGAGAGAGAGAGAGAGAGAGAGCTCATTCACACTTGGCCCGAGGGGTCTACATAAGTATGTATTAGAAATAAACAGTGGATAAATAAATAATGACCCACACAATAGCGGGATAGCGTTCTGTGTAGAAATAATGATGTTGGCAGTTAACCTTCAAGTTTTTTAACTTGACACAGTTTCATTTGCTCTGAGAATTCGTGTTTTCTACCAAAGACAAACCAGATAAGGAAAAGGAATGGAAAGGTTAATTGACTCTCGGAACCAGCAGATATGTCCTTTTAGCTTCATGCCAGTTGTAAAAAATATCAAATTGACCCGTTCTAACAAATATTTACTGTGATCTATATTATGCAAGTTGAAGAAAACATTCTTATTTACCTAGGATTAATACTAGAGGAACGTGTCCTCTTGACTTATTCTTAAGTGCACAATAAATAAATAACGCTTGTGATTTTTTTTTACTAATAATAATTTACTTTTTCCTGCATTTTTTAAAATTTATATTAACAGAAGGTTTTATTTTTTATTTTTTTTGTATTTTTTTGTTATTGTTTAAAAACAATAAAATAACTCAATCATCATATGAACTACAGGGTCGAAAGCTCATCCAGCTCTGACGAGGCGTCTGTTTCGCTTTTTCCCAGGTACCGCACGCTGTTTGGTCCACACCCGGACCAGTGCGCATGCGTCACCAGGTAGCCCCCGCACCGTTTTTATGACCAGGTGAGACGATCGGTCCCAGGTAAAAAGTAAAAGGTTTACGCCGCGACCGAAGGCTCTAATGAGATAGTCAAGACACCGGAGGAGACTTTTTAAAAACACACATACACACACCACCAAAGGCAGCAGAAGACAAAGAATGTCAATTATGGGCAAAATGGGGGAATGGCAGGTATGTGCTGCTTACTTTGAGACAAAGAGACAGCTGCGGAAAATCCATGAAAACTGTCAAAGTGTCGACTTCTCGTCTCGGATGAGGCTGCATGGACAATGTGAGATCGTTTGTGGAGAGAGCTTCTCTTAAAATGTGCTCATGTGGATTTTATCAGGCAGGAAGGAAATCGTGGAAGTTTAATGTGTTCTAGTGTGGCACCTTTTTTCCGGTGTGGAAGTTGTTGATCTTATTTATTGTTGTGAGGATGCAAATCGCAAGTAAATGAGTTGTGAAGACACGGCAATGTGCACACATAGTAAATTGGACGTAAATTGGGGAAAAAATGGGCTGATGCGTCTGTTTGTTTGTTTGTTTGCTTTTTTTTGGCACAAAGTTTAGAAGTGAACAAAGCGCAAACGTCGCTCCAAGTTGAGCTTTTGATTTACAGTCGTATTAGATGCCACTTCTTATTTCGTATGTGCCTTACACTCATTCATAACGTGGATCGTGAGTTGTCAGACGTCAAACCTTTCTCTTTTTTTGTAGTTTTACTGTCCAGTTCGTCCCTGAAAATCTTCTCCTGTTTTGGTTGAGGAGGCTGTTAAAAACCTGTGATCATCAGCAACGGCAAAAAAAAAAGAAAAAAAAAGAACAATGTATTATATCTACGTTAAAACACAATCTCAAAGAGGCCAGAGTCGACGTGAGATGCGCTCATTGTCACCACCGCTGATTCATTAATAACAACTGCTTGTAAAGAAAAAAAAAAAAAAAAAGGTACTTCGCTGAAAAAATGTTAATCCTGTTTTTTTTTTTTTTTTTTTTTTTCTTTAAACGAGGCAAAGCCAACGCCTTTAAAGAGCTGGCGACCTGTCTGCTGACCCACACGACCTGCTGAGGTGGAGGCTCGGCCGGCGACAGGGCACAGCCAGCCTCTGCGTCGTGGCCATTTCAATGAGACAAGGCCGCGTTGTTGTGTTAATTATTTACATCCCCCAAACCCTGTTCCCCTCACAGGTAGTCAGTAGACCTGTAGAGCTGCTTCTTATAGCTCGCCTCTTTTACATAACACTTAAAGAATAGCCTCTGAAGGTGCCCTCTCTCGATGGGATTAAAATAACAGTTTGGGGATTTTAACAAATAAAGACAGGTAACAAAGTGTGGGACTGGCTGCTATTTGCATATGGCATGCTGTTTTCACATCAAACTCTGGAAAACTAATCAACAAGACAGTGGAAGGGTGGAAGAATAAAAAAACTTTTCTTCCCCCCACGTTGGCTCATTTTTAAAGTATTATAAATGCTCAAAAATATAGAATTTGTGGATGCTGGGACGTGCTTCTCAAGCCTTACAAAAAAAAATAAGTTAAAAAAAAAAAAATCCCACTACGAAACGTCCCAGGTGCATGCACGCAGGTCCCCATGCACGACTCCCTCGCCTTCCCTCCGCAAACACTCACACACTCACACACTCACACACACACACACACACACACACACACCCCTGAGTGAACAGTAGAAATAATAAGCATGTGAAGCGTCTTGCTGCTTTAGTTTTTACCTGTGTGCTGTCCATTGGTGTTGTGTGAGCAGATGGGGGGAATCAACGGCTGTTGATATGCTAATGAGGCCCAGTGCCAGTGTTATTACAGAGCTGCTCCAGCCCTCCACTTCCACCATTAGAGGGAGACCTCAGAGCGCAAGACAGACAGCAGCCCACAGCTTCAATAAAACTAGTTTTTCTGAGCGGGGAGCACAATTCACTGAGTGAAAACAAGACGATACCTATACTCAATATCCACCTCAACAACCCATGAAAATGCTCTGGAAATTAACTGATAACATTAAATATGAAGACTGCGAGGTAAGAGGCTGCTTTTTTTTTTATTTGTTCATTTTGATATTTCTATTTTGACAGGATAATTATTTAAGAGATATTTTGTATTGAATATATACAAATCTGATCATCTTTTGACAGCTGACAGTTAATACACTTAACTCCAAGATGAATTGCCTTTTATTTTTTTTCTAAAGATATTGGCACGTGTGTATAATAATAATAATAATGTTAATAATAAATTGATGTAATGTAATATTTTTGAAAAATAATTATAGTCTTTTAGCTGCATCAATTTAATTTAAATTGTGATTTGTTATTTTCTAATTTTACATTGTAATTACACCTTAAAAAAATATTCAATGACACGTGGAATCAGTGAAATAATAATACGCACTTACCATGCATTTGATAGAAAACACATTTTGACGTGGGCACTCAGACAGTCTGTTTTTATTTAGTGCTTAAATGTACCCTTCAGTTTTTAATTCCTCTGCTATTTCACACGTTGGATTTTGCATGCGTGCAGCCTTGTGTGCACATATACATTGGTTTGCGCACTCTTGAGTGATTGTTGTTACGGGACACAGACAAAGTTTGGCAGTAATATTGTCGGCTTGGCGAGGAGTGGAGAAGCCAGTCGGACGTGTTTTCACCCGCGTCTTGAGGACAGGGACCGACCGGGAGCAGGGAAGAAACAATACACAAGGCACCTCCGCGTTCGCGTTAAGTTGACTCGTTTAATTTACAAGAAAATGCTTCCCTGCTCCTGCAGAGGGTAAAAAAGAAAAGTGTAATCGAAATCCGATCGAGGCCCCAGTGTTTGGGTATTTTAAAAGGCGTGATTTAGCAGGACGGGGAGTGGAGCTGTTTTGGCCGCGCGTAAAAGTTAAGTCAGTGCGCCGGATCCAGCGGCCCTATCTGAGACTAAAGAGGATTTATTTCCCTCCGTCTTCCACCGTAAAAGTTAAAGTTAGCGGGGTTTTGGAGTCGAAGAGGAATCGGTGGATTAATTTCGGTGGAAACAGAGGAGAGAGAAAGAGAGAGCGAGAGGAGACCCATGGAGGAGAGCTCGCTGTCGGAGTCTGAGGAGGAAAACAAAGGGACAAGCGGTAGAAATGAGCCGGTCGGGATGCCCGCAGCAGCGTCGTCTGCTGGATTTTCACCCAGTTCAGAGGTGCACATTGTTTCCTTCCATGGTTTCTCCTCCGGTCTGCGGTCCACTTCCCTCCATTCCTACGTCTTTCTTTCACTTTTGCGCTTTGGCCCTGGGACTCTTTTAAAATGCCCCCCCCCCCCCCCCCCCCCCCCCTCCACCCCCCTCCTCCTCCTACTCCCTCTCTCTCTGATTCGTCAGACGAGAGTGAATGTCCCTCTTTTTGTCTCTCTCTCTCTCTCCATTCCCTCCACACTCTCTCGCTCCCTCTTTCGCTCTCTCACTCCCTCCCTCCCTCTCTCTCTCACCATCTCTGATTAGATATACTGATTCCTCCTTTCAATGGACGTCATTTAAGCGCAGACTCCTGCCTTGAGTTGCGTCCTCCGCTTCACGCCAGATTTCCGACTATTCTTTTCCTTATTATAAAGTATTCCTGCAATATTAATAGTCATGAATGCGTTCGATTAGGAGTCCAAGAGGGAGACGAAGAAGCGGCTCTATTGCTAATATGAGCTCGAGCGAGGGGACGGTAGCACTGTGATAGAAGCCCGGAGAAAACAGGGAGAAAGAGGCTGGGGGTTTTTTTTCCGAGAGAAACTTTTCCAGCCTAACCCACCAGCATCCGCCGAATATCTGCATTTTTAGACCCGAATGAAGGGCAGCGGGGAACTAACCATTTATTTCTGATGGATTATCGTCCTGCAATTGATGCACATATCTGACCGCCGGGGCCATCGTGATCTTGCAAGAGAGAAGAGTCTTTTGGGGGCTTTTTTTTTGTTTTGTTTTGCTGTTTAATTCCCCTTTGCTCGCCCCCCTTAAACACTTCGGGTGTTTTTGAACTGATTATTTTGTTGAATCGCACCAAAAAAAAAGCGTAAAGATGTTAGTGCACAGTTTTTCCGCGATGGTAAGTTGCTGGAGCTTCACCGTGTTTGTCAAATACATTTTTGGTTCTTTGCTTCTTCTTATTACATATTGATTTCTCTTTTTATTTTATTTTATTTTCTCGTGTATGCTATTCGAAAGTGGTGGGTCGTCCTGCAGAAATGAGAAAATCATAACAATACTCTTAAATGTGGCTGTTTTGTTTGTTATCGTATTTTCTTTGGACTGTTTATTATTATTTTAGTTAAAAACACTTGGGAAACAGAGGCGATGGATGCATTTATTGAAATTCCCGAGCTGAAATATCGACAAACTCAGATTAGATACACGGTCTGATTCTTGTAATCCTCTATTGCCTCAGTGTACGCCTGCAGAGCTGAAATGACGAGAGAGCGATCCTTAATTTGTCCATACCTCTTTGTAGAAAAATGCACTCAGACTAAAACAGTTTCTTCTCACTCTCCCCTTGCCAGGATCGTCACGACGGTACCAGCAATGGGACAGCCAGGCTACCTCAGCTGGGCGGCGTGGGCCAGAGTCCCTACACGAGCGCACCTCCACTCTCCCACACGCCGAACTCGGACTTCCAGCCCCCGTATTTCCCCCCGCCCTACCAGCCCATCTACCCACAGTCTCAGGACCCTTACTCGCACGTCAACGACCCGTACTCCCTCAACTCCCTGCACGCCCAGCCGCAGCCGCAGCACCCGGGCTGGCCGGGCCAGCGGCAGAGCCAGGAGAGCGGCCTGCTGCACCAGCACCGCAGCCTGCCCCACCAGTTGTGCCGGGAGTACCGCAGGGAAGTGCTGCTGCCGTCCGGACACGGCATCGATTCGGGACTGTCGGACTCTATCCCTATCCATGGAATACCTCACTCTTTAGACGATGTTCAGGTGAGACAGCGTTTACCTGAGAGGTCTTTACTATACTCCAAAAAAAAAAAAAGATGATCTTTCATTAACAGTCGGCGCACCAGGGTGCATTATTTTTTTAATTGATGCGATAATTATTAGAATAGTATCATTATTTTCGTTTAAAATGTATAAATATGGTTTTAGTATTTCCTATTTCAACGGTACAATTCATATTGTTCGTTTTATTATAAATGTACTATGCTTTTTGATATTAATAGTATTTGATGAAATGACAATAGGTCCGTGCTTCTCAGTGTGGCATTTATAGGAGAAAAAAAAAATGGAAGAAAAAGGGCAAATCTCTTTTATTGCCAAAAATGATTTAAATTAATCTCTGCGATTTTGCATTATTTGTTTTATGAAAAGTACGCTTTGAATTATTACATTTAAAACAATTTTACCGGCCAAATTCGCAGTTTCTTTTTTCCAATGTTATTACTCAAAATACATTGGATTAGATATATGAATACTGCCCGCTTTGTTTCTTCAACCTCCCCTTTATGCCTTTTGACTTTTATTTGATTTCTGTGATTTAAAAAAAAGACCAAGCTCGCGCTCCTTTGCGAACAATAACACCATAACGCAAGCGAACCGGAGAATTGGCTGTAGTGTATTGAGTTATGTTTTTTTTTTTTTTTACTAAAGATGCATGATAAATGAGCTCTAAAATTACCAATAGCCCTTGTTCTTATTGGGTGTATTCTTCCCAGTTTTTAATCAGAAACAAACACCAATAATCCTCTAATTAGTTCATAGGCCTTTAATAGGCTGCGCCGCCGTAATTACTATCCAATCTAGATTAGAAGTTTCCTTGTGAGTAGAACCAGTCTGAGGGCGAAATTAGGTCAGGATTATGGGGCGACACAGCTTCGTTATTTAAGTCTGAGTTTGTGATCCACTGTAGTCCGTCCATCAGAAGAACACTTCGTGGACAATAATAACAGGTATGGGCCTCAGGAGCCTCCATGTTAGGTGATTATTGCAGCTAATTGTGCCAGGCTTTTGTTCATGCAGTTTTCTGGGGTGCGTTCACTGACACGAGACTGTGGCTGTTATTATATATATATATTTTTTCTACATCGGAACTAAATTTTGTTTTATTCTTTTCTGCATTTGTGTTATAGCCTGTTGAGGATCAAGGCATTCACATCCCCGACCAGACTGTAATTAAAAAAGGTAAGCAATTTCCTCTGAGATGTCGTGCATGTTTCTTCACCAGCATAGACTCCACACACACACGCACACACACACACACACACACACACACACACACACACACCATTCACCATTCTGCTCGAGAGCGCTCGATGCAATGCGGTAATGCCTGACTGATCCTAATACGCACTAGCCTATTTTTCATTACATGGTTTCCAAGTGCATCAAACTGGCTGCACCTTTTTTTTTTCCCCTCGTCTATGGAATTTACTGTCAGCGTTTCTGCGCAGCGGGGAGACGAGTGGAGCTGGTGGGCTTTGTGGGCCCCGTGCTATTGATGGCCAAAGATACAGGCCTGCAGACGATCCTGGCACTTCAGTGGTCGGAAGCCAATAGCTATAATCACGTAGCATGGCCAAATCTAAAATGGAAGTTGCATGGCGGTGGTTGGAGCGCATGCAGGCCCCTGTGTGTGTGCAGGACAATTATCTGTCATTCAGAGAGGGGATCCAAAACCCTCGCTGTGTCTTAATATTCTCTAAATGTAATCAGATTACTGTGGTGGATGTTGTCCATTTACATGGCTTCTACGTTTTATTTATTTACTGCCAAAATTTTTGGTGGTTGATTTCGTTGATGATATTGCATTAGAGGGGCATTTTTATGACCACGTTAAAAAACGTTTTGTCAGGTCAAATTAAAACTGACTGGAGAAGATGTGGGGCGGTTTCGCCAATCCTCCCTTTTTTCTGTCTTTAGTCATGTCTTTCACCCCCCCCATTTCTTTTTGGAGTCTATCTGCATATCAACATGATAATTGGCTTCTTATATTAGTAATCTCAAGAGTTCGTTTAACTCCTATTGTCTCTATTAGGCTCCCTTGAGCCATTAATGTCACAAGTGATCTATCCAAAGGCGCACAGTCCCCTTTGTCTCCGGTTACTGCACACCAAAACGCTGTAAAGCCCAGCAGTGCTGAGTCCCCCCCCTACCCCGCAACCCCCCTGGTGTGAAATCACACACGGGCGACCGTGTTTTTGCAAGATACCGAGGATATGTCAAAATAGGTAGACTTTACCAAAATCTCTCGCTTGGTGTGGTGGCTTTGTGCGAGAGTCGAGTCATGTTGCTTCGCAAAAAAATACACTGCCTGGGCGCAGAGACCCCGCATGGCTCATGGTGTAGTCTGCAAAGATATTTACTATTCAAATGACTGAACAACAGGTCAGTGTCAATTTCGGGATATTTTTTTTCAGATTTCAGCTACTGATCACACGTGCGAACATTATTATTATTACTATTATTATTCCGACACAAAGGCTATTTGTCAATTTCCCTGCATATCCTTGCTTCTGAGTGTGTCCACATGTGGTGCTAAACTCTAAATCCGGGGCCTAAATCCCCCCTTCATTTAGTTAAGGTTCTGCATTGCATGAAATTCACTAAGCACGGTATCTCCCTCTCTCTCTCTCTGTCTCTGTCTCACCCCTCCCTCCCTCTCCTCCATCCCTCTCTTTCTCCGGCTATAGGTCCAGTGTCTTTATCCAAGAACAACAACATTTCTGCTATCCCCGTAAATAAGGACGGTCTTTTCGGAGGGGTGGTCAACCCCAACGAGGTGTTCTGCTCGGTTCCGGGTCGCCTGTCCCTCCTTAGCTCCACATCAAAGTACAAGGTCACGGTGGCAGAGGTGCAGAGACGCCTCTCGCCACCCGAGTGCCTCAACGCGTCTCTGCTGGGCGGGGTACTGAGGAGGTGAGTGGGACTGGAGGGCTGCAAGATCTCCCTCTTTACCTGTGTGTGTGTGTGTGTGTGTGTGTGTGTGTGTGTGTGTGTGTGTGTGTGTGTGTGTGTGTGTGTGTGTGTGTGTGTGTGTGTGTGTGTGTGTGTGAACTCTCTCACTCTCTACTCCAATCATTTCTGCCTTTCTGTGAGCATGTAACTCGCCATCTCTCTCTCTCTCTCTCTCTCTCTCTCTCTCTCTCTCTCTCTCTCTCTCTCTCTCTCTCTCTCTCTCTCTCTCTCTCTCTCTCTCTCTCTCTCTCTCCTCTGTACCAAGAATAATTAAAATCGACCAACCATGACACCTAGCTCCCGCATTTAAAGCAGGAGGGGGTCTGTTAAATTCCATATTAACTTCCCTAGCGCACTGGAGCTCTCTCTCCCTCTCTCTCTCTCTCTCTCCCTCCCTCACTCAAATTAATGTAGGCCTAGTCTGTTTCAAGCTCAGCTCTATAGGCCCAGTGAAGGCATTACACATGAAAACATTGGTCTCCAGTGAACTGTCTAGTGAAGTGCTGCAGGACACACAGCCGAGTAATAGCGCTGCCTATTAAGTAGGACTTTATTTATTCAGTTTGTACAGTATTAGTCTGCCACGAAAAGGCTGGGACTCCCTTTAGTATTATTTATTGTTTGTGCCAGAGAGGACCGGGGGAGGTGGGTTGAAGTTTACAGGCCAAAATATTTTGTTTCTTATCGGTATCAGCTGCTAAAAAAGAGCTGAACCGTGTCAGGTCGCAGGTTTCTGTGATGTAAACATTAGAATGCAATAAATAATTACTGTTCTCCGTGTCTTTAGATGTCTTTATGTTTAAATGAGTACTTGGTGCGCACAAAAAAATTAAAAATCAAAAATCCGCTACAATGAATTTCTGCTTTCTCTCACTGTCACAGGCCAAATCTAAGAATGGGGGAAGATCCTTAAGGGGAGAAGTTGGATAAAATCGGCTTGAATCTACCTGCGGGCAGACGCAAGGCGGCAACGTCACCTTGCTGACGTCACTAGTCGAAGGTAAGTCGCAAGCTCTAAATTCCGTTCTCAACTCTTGTTGCTCTCGCTCCATATCAGGTGCTTGTAAAGTGGACTCACCCTTTTCTCTCTCTCTCTCTCTCTCTCTCTCTCTCTCTCTCTCCTCTCTCTCTCTCTCTCTCTCTCTCTCTCTCTCTCGCTCTCTGTGTTGGAAATCAGCATATGCGCTCATCCGTGTAATGTGGACCGACTTTGCCTCGCAAGTAATAAAGCATGAAGGATGTGTGTGTGTGTGTGTGTGTGTGTGTGTGTGTGTGTGTGTGTGTGTGTGTGTGTGTGTGTGTGTGTGTGACACACAGAGAGAGAGAGAGAGAGAGAGAGAGAGAGAGAGAGAGAGAGAGAGAGAGAGAGAGAGAGAGAGAGAGAGAGAGAGAGTGGTGCTGGTGATTCTAGTGGCTTTGCAGCGTTGGCCTTCGCTTTCAGAAGCACACTTGCAGGTCCACGGGCTGGCCTAGTTTATACACTGGATTAATTTGTGTTGAAGTCCGGTTAATTATTGAGTGCTGCTTGTTTATTGGGCATCACTGAGCTGTTTCACCTCATGGATGAGAAGTCGATTGATTTATTTACCCTGCGTTGTTTCAAACGTTAATACAATCTGGATATAGCAGTACATGGCTGAATTTTAATGGCGGCTTAATTTTTTGCTGTAATAGCTTCCCCTGCTTTGGTTTTCTGTGAAGATTTATTTTTTTATTGCATGCAAATGGCGTGGCGCTGACCTATTGGGAGCTATATGTTTTGGGCCTATTAAAGAATAAATTAGTCGCTATGGTGGCAGAAAAGATGCTTTTTACGCAACTGGATAAATCCATTTTGCTTGCAGAGTTGAACCCTATTATTCAGTGCAGTGGTATTTGGTGTGCTGTTGGTTTCCAAAGGTGAAAGCCTGAGATGGTTCATTGGTCCCCGTTAATCATTATTGCAGACGAGAACCAAATGCAATATTCATTGCGTTTCCCCAGAAATCTGGAGTCCCGTATTGTAATGAGCCTGGAGGAAATGTTTGATTGTGGGTAAAAAGAGGGGGTGGGGGCACGTGGGGGTGGGTGGGTCGTGAGGTGATGCCCGCATATGGCCTTGAAACTCTGAGTTTTCTGAGCTGTCATTGTTTATGATTCGCTCTGTTTTATGGAAAATAGTTGACTTGACTCAAGCTTTAATGCTAATTGGCGCATGCGTCCTTCCGGAGCAGAGGCTTATGGGCAGGAAGCCCCGCAGTAAGAACTCAACTGCTTCAGGAAATTAAAACCAAAGACTAGTCGGGGAGGGGGTGGGGGGGGGGTGGGGGGATCCAACAAGACAGGCGAGCTGAGACTCCGACGGAATGAAACCTGTAATTCTCATAGCTGAAGTGTGTGAAGGCAAAGTGAGATTTAGGTATAGCCCTTCAAAATTACTTCCCCCATGCCTCTGTGATCTGCTGGACTTTCAATAATGTGCAGGCATTGGTAATCAATGACATGGTGTTAAGCATGACGCTCCGTCTATATTTTCATATCCACTTATAGTTTCTCCTCCACATTCAGCCATTTGAGTGAAATATATGGCGCGTATTGACAGCTCACGTGGCTGTCTATTTTTTTATTTTTTTTATTTTTTTTGTTGCCAGTTTTTGCATCATTATTTTTGTAATCATCATTAAGGCTGCTGGGATGTGCACAGGTGCCTTAACCGGCCCGTCTGAGCGCATAAAGCGGCGGTGACGCTGCGTTCTCGTCCAAGTCGTCACGTGTTAGTCCCCGCACAGGAGGGTGAACCTCTCTGAATTTGATGTAACAATATTTAATAAAGCAAGCATATTCAAGCTCATCTCTCCCCCTCTTTCTTTCTCAGGCGAAGCGGTGCATCTTGCCAGGGATTTCGGTTATGTATGCGAGACCGAGTTTCCAGCCAAGGCAGTAGCTGAATATGTAAACCGTCAGCATTCCGACCCAAACGAACAAGTCCAAAGAAAAAACATGCTATTGGCCACGAAGTAAGTGCTATTATCACATTTCACTGTGTCTCACTAAATGCGTCCAATCTGTGCCAATGTTTGTGTGTGTGTGTGTGTGTGTGTGTGTGTGTGTGTGTGTGTGTGTGTGTGTGTGTGTGTGTGTGTGTGTGTGTGTGTGTGTGTGTGTGTGTGTGTGTGTGTGTGTGTGTGTGTGTGTGTGTACGCGCACGCAGATAAATTAGTTGCACATTATTTTTAGAAATGTTTTTAAAATGCATGATAAAATATAAATAAGAAATATAAAAGGCCTTATTTTTTTTACGTTATAGTTTAAACTCACCCATTTGTATATTGTTGTAATATAATGAATAATAATTGCAGTGCTTGATAAATATATTGAAGTTGGTGTGTTGACTGGGGCAGTCGAGTTTTGTGTTTACCGTGTGATTTCAGTGACACTGACACATACGCTGGTTTTCGTCAAGCGCTACCATTGGTGTTTACTATGCATTAACTAAAACATGGGGATTCCTCACAAGGCATCGGGAGGCAGAGGCCAGCATTTAATATTGATGATGGGCTGCTATAATCAAACAGCTGTCTGCCATAACCGCTTATTACAGGCGTTTTGGAGTGCTGTTAAGACACCATGAAATGCACAGCATGTCTGCTTTCACCACCCAACTTCTAAAGCTCAATTTCAGTATTTTTTTTCAAGATTTTAAATAAAATGTATTTTATATCTACTTGGTGGGCTTTTTAATAATATAATAATGAGAAAGGGATTTTTGGGCAACTATTTGATAATAAATAAGTTCATAAAGGCTGTTCGTCAATATTACTGGACAAAATGCTCCACCTGTTTGTAGGTCCGGGACATTTTTTATTTATTTAAAAAAAAAATTTATTCATGGTGTAACCCATGGAAACAAATAAGTTCAGTCAAACAGATAAGACATTACAATTGAATTATGCTGAATGGACAGTTTTGATTTGCTCCAAAATAAATGAATATTGCATTTTTATCATTTTTGTGTGGGGGGGAAAAAAAAGAAGCAATTTTTTTTGTTTTGTTTTTAATTTTATGCTCATTAATTTCTCTTCCTTTCTGTCCCCAGGCAAGTCTGCAAAGAGTTTACAGACCTGCTGTCCCAGGACCGCTCGCCGCTGGGAACTCGCGGGCCAACCAGCCAGCCATCCTCGAACCGGGAATCCAGAGCTGTTTGAACCACCTTCAGTCTAATCTCTCACGGCTTCGGGACCCCCGGCACTGTGCGCGGCCGTCACGGCCCCTGCAGAACTATCTGACCGAGGCGATCAAAGCCCATGGACAAAATGTACCTCAACAAACAACCCCAACAGTCACTCAGGATAACGGCAACTAAAGGCGGAGACAAAGACGAGAAGCACAGAGAAAGTGATGTTTCCATCCCCTCCTTCCACCGCGGGCCAGACCCCCGGGGGCCCTGCTCCTGCACACCGACCCCACACCCATCCGCCTGGCCCCCGCCCCCCCCGCCCAACCGATATAAATATTATAAATACCTTATAATATTATTGATAAAGTTAAACGTGCACACTCTCTTGATCTTGCGCGGTATTTACATGTTTTTTTTTTTTTTTTTTTTCTTTCTTTTTACATCCCACTTTGGATTCCAGGGGGAGGCGACGCAAGATCCTCCTCTTTCTTCTTTCTTCTTCTTCTTCTTCCTCCGACACCTGAACCATATGAAATGTTATTTAAAAAAAAAGAAAAAAAAAAAAAAGTATGAAAAGAAAAAAAAATAGCTGCAGAGGAACAGCTCGGAGGGTGGGAGGGTAGGAGAAAGAGGAAAGTAAGCCTTCACCCAGAGGACTTTTTATGTACTCCCCTTATTTTTTATGAGCTGCAACGAAAAGGACTGAAATCCAGCGACCCCTCGATATCTCAATTTTACGATTGTGACAAAAACGAAGCTTAGAAGAGGACGAATTCTTATCAGTATTGTGAATAATAAACTTTAAAAACAAAGAGAAACCCCACAGATCTCCATGTCATGACTTCAGTTGTAGACTCTCTCTCACACACTTTCTCTCTCTCTCTCCAAGCGACCAACTTGAACTTTTTGAATTTCAACACGATTCGCGGTTATATAAGGGAATCAGTGTTCATGTATGTATATATTTATTTATGTGTAATTTAATGGGAATTGTAAATATGGTGCGTCTGTTGAAACTTCTTTTTTTTTTTTTTGTTTGTTTGTTTTTATTTATCTGGTGCCTCCTGTTTTAGTGGGTTTGAATATTCGGTTAGTTCTTCATGTGATTTTATGGTTCTTAGAAAACAGAAGTTTGGGGTGTTTTATTTCTCTGGGATATTTCAATTCAGCCCTCTTGTAGCATGTTGAGGCAACACTGAAGCAAGTGAACAAATTTAATAGAAATAAACTTCCATTTCTCTCTCTATATATATCATCCTTATTCAGTTTTTCTTTTAAATTTCGAGACAGAGCATAAGTGAGACCCCGAGAAGAAATGTTTTATTTTTTTTTTGTGTTTCTATTTTCGTTTTTATACAAGCTTTTATGTGTTGTGCCAATCAGAATACGTTTCACCTCTTGTTCTCTCCTTGAAGCACCATAAAAGCAATAAATGGAATATTGTCTTTTTTTCAATGTTCGAAGACATTCAAAAACATTTTTTGGGACCACCTGGTATCTTGTTATGTCCGATAATGTCCAAAATTGGAGGCGGTTTTAGCTGTATTGTATAGACATGTGCTGGCAATAGTTCCTATGCCTGTCAATGTATTATAGTCCTTTGTTGCCCAGAAAAAAATAAATATTTGATACGCTTCATCTCGATTTTTATTCATATCTTTTAATTTTTTATTCACTGCTTGATACACCCGGGTGTGTATTTCTTTTTTTCCGTCTTGGTATTTTTTTTTTTTCTCCCATTCTGAACGGCTTCAGTAATTGAGTTTAAGTCTCCCCTGACGATTGCT
Organism: Lipophrys pholis; assembly: GCF_963383615.2. NCBI lineage: Eukaryota > Metazoa > Chordata > Actinopteri > Blenniiformes > Blenniidae > Lipophrys > Lipophrys pholis. Next base: position 9,123,710 of record NC_137648.1, read on the forward strand.
CCTTGCAAAAAGCAGCTGAACTCATTGTTTCCCTCAAGTATAATAAGAAAAAATCTTACTTTAAACTCCCTAGTTCAGAGCACAGGATCTTATGCAGGCCAAATGGCTCACAACAATGGATATATTCGCGTTTGAAGTGTGCAGCGCCACCCCTCCAGCTAAAACCCTCCGAGATGTATATAGGCCTGGTGTGCAATGTTTGGTTGTTATAGGTTATATTTGGCTCCCCCACCCCAGTTTATACTGTGCTGGAGCTTTATTTAAAGGCATGCATCAAATATTTGTTATGTTGTTTGTCTCTAATCAATGAACAATCAGCTGCTGGAATTAAGAAAAAAAAAAAAAAGTCTATTCATTATTGCAATATTTATTCTCGCTGGTGTTTAGTCCATTTTTTATTTCGTTGTTTGGCTGACTGGGTCTACAAATGTGGCGCTGGCCTTTGCTTGGGAGCTGCAGAGAGCAGGTCGTTGCATAACATTTGAGTTGAGTTTGATTGTGTATTGATGGCGTGCAGCACCTCTATAGCTCGGAATCAATCTCGTCTGGAGCATGAATCAGTCTGGTGATATATGCATCTTGGTATCGTTTCCTGTTTTTCCTTATTTCACTGTCTAGTAACCATGCAGTTTAAAATATTGTAACACTGGGAGATATGGGTGGACCCCCCCCCCCCCCCCATACTCCATTTCCTCCTTCCTCCGCCTTTCTCCAATCTCCTCAGCAGCCGTATTTATTATCTGCATGATTTTCGGGCCTTGGTTTAATTCTGAGGCAGTTGTTTTTGCAGGAGGGTGAATGAAGCCTAACTGTACATGTCCTTGGCATAATTGCAATGCACAGTGCTGGAGCAGGTGAAGCGAGGCATTGTCTGTCAGGCCCTGTTTTTGTTGGCTCAGTCCTCAGATTGTGTGTGGGATCCTGTCCTCAGGCACAATAGCTCACTCATAAAGGGGAGAGACTACCCGGCTGCTCCTGCTATGGTGGATGTGAGGCGGGAATAGCATAAATAGTCACTTTAAGGGAAAACAATCGTATTAAAACAGCATTCATTGGTATTAGTGGGAGGGGGGGAGGAAGCCCCTCGCGTGTGTCATTAATGCTAATGTTATTTAATAAATTTATCGGGGTTTGCTTGAATGAAAACAGGTTTTTTTGAGGGTGAAACAAACGCATTAGGAATAGTTGTAGCTGTGACAAAAGCGGATATTTGTGTGCATTATTAGTAAAAGATGAGGAGGATCGCAAGGCCTATAATTATGTCTTTCTGTGTAATAGAATTGAGTGTTGAAGAAACTCCAAATCCCTTTGTTAGCCGTTTGTTTACTTTGATACCAGCGTACAATTTGCATACCTTTTTAGTACAGAATTGTAATTTTACCTAATTTGATCTTAAACAGGTAGAACTAGTTTCCACAAATGCCTCAAAGCCAAAGTCATTTGCAAAAGAGAATAAAAGAGGGCTGAAATTTGAAGAGCCAGTCAGCAATACCCAGCTGAATTTGGATAATTCAATCCATAACTGCTGCTTGTCTCAACTAAACCAATTACAGCTGATTCTCGTATAGTAATTAATAAGTGTGAGGCCTGTTGTTATCAAATATTCCAGAGACAGTGTGAGACAAAATACATACTGGAGGTTACACCGATAACTTTGTGTGATAACACGTCTTCTGCTCAGGGAACAAGTTGCTCTTTATTTCTATTTATTTCCAGCAGTGTTTGTCTGTTGGTGAAGGCAGGTTCAGTGGGATGGTGCTCTCTTGGTATTTATAGCGGAGAGATGTGATGAAGGACAAACACAGAGAGCCAATTCACCTCTGTGGCTGGAAGTGTGTGCACACTTTAATACAATCCCAAAATGCATTCATTTATCAGGAAAAAAACACAAAAACAAATTAAATTAAAAAAAAACCCAATGCATTTGTGCAAACATTTATTTCTATTGATCACTGTTCTTGTGGTGATGTAACTTTTCATGCACAATTAGCTGCACATCACTGCTGCGCTCATCAGTCCTGTATAAATATGCTCAATGTGTTTTTACACGCAAAGGAGCCATTTTTCTTGTTTGTTTTTTTTTGGTTTTTTGTGGTCAGAAAGTATTTGTTGATACTGCTGGGATCATTGCTTGGTGAAGGGTCTGTCTGCATGGCCTCATTAGCCTCCAGCAGCATCACTACAACAGTCTGCACTGTACCGCTCCGAGGCAATGCTTTGGAGCCGCCTGCCTTGCATTGGGGAGATGTAGGGCAACAGTCTATAAGGCCCAGATTTGTTCACAGCACTGACAGAAATGTTATATTGGAATGAGAGGAATTTGATTCAAATCCAGCGATCTCCCTGACATTTAAACGGGCGGGATCTGAGTGTGATGGAGGCTCAAGTGATTGTTGAAAGATTTTTTTTATTGCACATTGCTTTGGAAAAATTTGGAAAAACTATGCGCCTCAGCCAAGGATTAGTGTCCGCAACGCTGGAAAAAATACGTTTTTGGTCTTATTTGAGGAATAAGACTGTTTTGATTGAGGCTTTTCATGTTAATGTTCTAGAAACACAAAAAAAAAGGGGGGGGGGGGGGGTATTTAATAATAGTAAACAGATGGTCAGTTTATCGATAGACTTTCTGCGAAAGTAATGCTGTTAAGTGGATCTACTTGTATAGTAATTTTACTATCGTCGCATTTCTAACTCCCGGCTTAATAATAAGTGGTTTGGACAAGACGTGCAGCCCTTCAAACGACATTTGATACGGTTATTGATGCAATCGAATTATGTGACTCTAAAGTTTGCATTGAAGCGCAAAATGGCTAATTGTCCTCAACTCTGACATCAGCCATCATTTGGGGGTCCCCCCCCCCCCACCCCGTCCGCCCACTCATGGCTCAGAAGCCAAGAGGGGTCAATGACTTCACCAAATCACCCCTTGATTACTTGAGACGTTAGGTAATCGATTAGAAAACATTAAGTGAGTTTGAATAAACAATGAGACTCCTGATAAGGTTGGAGCTCAATAAGTCCACTGCAATATGGCTCATTCACAAAACTGAGAGGTGTGTGGGAATAGTTTTACGCACGCATTCCTCATCAGTATATATATATATATATATATATATATATATATATATATATATATATATATATATATATATATATATATATATATATATAAGCTCCAATGAGCCAATGCTTGTGCGCTGTCACAGCTTCTATCAGAAATGGTCGTTGCCTTTCACTCACCTTTCGCCAGTGAGGTCTGAGGAAAAGGGGCCAAATATATGAAAAACGAAGGGATTAAAATTGTGTTAATGTTTCCCCTCTCTGTTTATATGCTAGTTTTAGCCATTCTCTGTGCGCTGCCCCCTCTCTCTGTCTCTCCCTGCATCCTCTGCAGTCAGCCAGGGGGGGAGTGTCGCCCCGGGCCAAACATATGCTTCTTTCCATTGCACTAATCCAAATGCAGCGTGGAGGAATAATTGCTCGAGTGGCCGTGGCTTCGCAGGGGCTTTGTCCCTCACTGGCTCCCGTCAGCCAGGCACACGCCATTTCAATCAACCCTCTCTCTCCCTTTAACTCTCTCCCTCGCCGTGTATCAACCCCCAGACCTTTTATCAAACTAGGCCCTCACGCTTCTTTAAAACGGAGCCACATCCTTTAAAAATGCTTCAGTGTGTCTCCCTCATGTTGTTGTTGTTGTTTTTGTTGTTGCTGTCAGGTCATCATATCAGGGAGCACCGCTTTGATTCATACTGACAGTGAGTCACGTTGCAGGCTTATTGGCAAGATAATAGCAATGATCACAAGTCATTGTGACTGTTTGGTGACTTTTCTGGACTGGCCAGGCTCTTTAAGGCCTTACAAGTCACTCCAAACAACCGATGTGGCAAAAAAAAAAAAAAAAAAAAAAGACAGGCCATTTCTGTATAAAGTAACATGGCTGATTGTGAGTTAGTAAGATTTGCCAAAATAATTCTTGAAAAGAAAAAAAAAATCTGAAGTGTTCAGAGTAGAATGAAGAAATATAATAATAATAATAATAATAATAATAATAATAATAATAACAACAATAATAATAATAATAATAATAATAATAATAATTATTATTATTATTATTGTCATTATTATTATTATTATTATTATTATTATTATTATTATTATTATTATTATCAATATATCATTATTATTGTTGTTAATGTTGTAACATGAGGTGGCAGGTAGAGCTAACAGTCCATCCTCTCATCTTTCTTCTGATCTTATTATACATGTCACCCCCCCCCCCCCCAAAACAACAACAACAAAAAACACCATCACTAACATCAACAACATTATTATTCGTTTTTTGTACTTTTTTTTTTAATATATAATTTGCTGAACACAGATTATTATTGTACATTAACATGGCTTCCCTGTACTGTGCACGTGGACTCCTGTTGTGTCCTGCACACACAACCACACGCACACACGCACGTGGCGCTTAACCCCCCCCCCCCCCCACCCCCCCATGTCATCGTTTGCCTTATTTTCTGTGAATCAACGATGAAAGATCACTCCAGTAAAATGGAGCATTTGCTAGGAAATCACATATTTCCACGGATAAGGAATGGAATAAGACAGAGAGAGGGATAGAGAGGTGGGGTGGGGGTAGCGACGGAGAGCCGTGGATGTCTGACTGAATTAATAGACATGATAATTTCACACTATTTCATAGTGAGCTATCTGTTCCATCACAGCAAAATAAAAGGGTCACTGCGCAGCTGTGGCAAACCCCAAGCGTTATTATGAAGTTTGATGATAGACACCCCCCTCCTCTCTCTCTCTCTCTCTCTCGGTCTTTTTTTCTTCTCTCTGGTACTTTGCTTCAGGCCAGCAATAGCTCGGGGCCACGCCGGTGCCTCCCTATGATAAAGGACTTATACTCTGTCTGTGCGCAAAGAAAGCCGCAGCAGCTTCTCTCTCCCGAACCTAATCAACTCACTGGCTTGGCCCTTTAACGATTGGTATACACCCCCTGCCACTGTCTTTTTCTCTCTTCATCCCTCTCTTTTCCCCCCGTCTTGCTTTCTGTCCCTTTCCTTCTGTCACTGCACATTTTGTCAAACATTTAGACACTCACATGTGCAACAACAACAACAACGATAATAATAATAATAATAATAATAATAATAATAATAATAATAATAATAATAATAATAATAATAATAATAATAATAATAATAATAAACCCCCAAAATGCCATAACTATAATTAATAAATATGTAATGTGCGTAACCATCTATAAACACAAAGCTCTGAGGTCAATTCAACTTCCGTGAAGTTATTCACAGCAGCCTTTCCAACGAAGTTACCCGTTTTTTTTGTTTTGTTTTTTTTTAATCAGATTTTTCGTAAAATCTCCGCGCATGCAGTTGATTATGTGATTTTTATGCAGATGTTGAGAAACCATACACATTTTTGTGAGGCTCTTTGTGTCCAAATACCTGCTGGCAAAGTTTACCCCCCCCCCCCTAAAAAAAAAAAAATCACGAGGAGATATTGCATGTTCTGTTTCTTAAATTTGTCCAGAGCAGATTAAAAAAAGAAAATCATACGGAGGAATGACGCACATTATGTGGCTTTCCAGCCTGAAGTGATCCAAGTTGATAGGGACTTAAACTCCGATGGTAGGTGATGGGGCCCATTCTGTCCATATGGGGTTTCTTCTGCCTCCAGGTCAGCCAGTGTTAACTTCATCCAGGAGGGGAAAAAATGTTATGTACCGAGTGCAATATTTATTTTAAGACCTAGAGAGAATGAGGGGGAGAGTTTGCTGCTAAATTCCAGTATATGGAATTATTTATTCTTCAGAGATGTCTTTGTTTTTTGTTTGTGAGGTAGCCTATAGCATCAGAAGATGGTAAACATTAACATACACATTCATAGAGACAGATGTCCACTTCACTCCAAATGGGCAATAAAGAGAATGCAGCCCTGTGATGACAATTCAGAAACTTTTGAAGTGTTTAGATGTGAGGAAAGAGTCTGTCCACTGAATCATTCAGCACCTATGTCTTCTTCACTGTTATCACCATCAGGAGGATTTTTAACGTTACTGATTTATATATATTTTTTTTATTTGTCAGATTAACATAGATGAGAAATGGGTTTGTTATGTATGACAAAGGGCATGAACCACTTTAAAAATCTGTAATGTATGGACCAGTAACTCAGGCTTTTTCCCCCTTTATAACTCATTTTTATTTTTTAGAATGAATCATAATGACATTTGCTTTCATGCAAAAAGCTCTATGCTCTGTATGAAGCCTAATCATGGTCCAAAGCCAATAATATCCCCTTTAAAATGATTAAAGAAAGCTTACTTTAGGATTCAGATTTCTATTTTGAAATCTTTCTGGTAATTGTTGCTGCTGAGCAATTTTTCTTCTCGGTCTGGTTCACATCATTGCACTTTCTGTCATGCTTAAGAATGACAAGGTTCATTTTTAAGTGTAGAATTTCACATATAACAAACTGGAAAACCCTGAAAAACGGCACATGGGCTGTTGTTGAGAGAAATCGTCTCCAGTCTGTGCAAACAAGTGAAACTCTGAGTTTGTGCAGTTTAACGGCACCTTAAGACAGGCTGAGCCTTGTCCACATCATAAATATCACAGGAAAGCATTTGTTAATTGAGAATAAATCAGTGTAGAGAAAATGAATGAGCAAAGCCTATTGCCAAACATAGATATTTGTACAGCTGTGCTATAATTCGCATATTTGTACTATCGCACAATGTTTTCCAAATATTTCTTTTCCTCACTTTTTTGCAAGAATAATTTTGCAATATTTGTCATTTTGACTTGATAGTGTCAGGAAAAATACACATCAAAGTGAATTAAAAAAATAAAATTCTTTATAGAAAATATTTCGAGACTGATTATGAATTCCCATTGACTCCATCATCTTCTGCATTTGCTCCTGGAGGGAAACCAGGCAAGTATTAACAATGAACAAACAATCATTGTGCACATTATTTATCCTCGTTCCTGTTTTCTTCCCTACATGACCACGGTCAAAAACACCGATTGTTTATGGTGGACGCCGAAGTCCTTCTGTCGTTTTCCGGTAGATCCTGCCGATAATAGCACAATAACTTTAAGATGAACAGCGACGCTATTAGCTTAAAGGATGGTCTTGTATGGTTAAGAGAGTTTAAAGAGCTTGGTCTGGCCTCTTGGAGCCTGTGAAGAAATGGTTTTGATCTTACCACAGGCTAAACACTGCCAACAGGACTTGACATTGCAGAACAATTTCCCAATTACCTTTTGACATGCATATTGACACAAACGCACAAAACTGTAATTTTCTCTCTGAATTTGTTAGCTGGAGGGGCTCGCTTTCATGCCAGTGGATTGTCAGATGCACTGCTCTCTCTCTCTCTCTCTCTCTCTCTCTCTCTCTCTCTCTCTCTCTCTCTATGCCTGTATGTGAGTGTCCAGAAAAAAATCGCCCCCCCCCCCAACTGCCAACTGCAAAACGTAAAACTCAATTTTCAAAATGAAGGAAAAAAAAGATTTTCTTTATACCTCATTCACAAGAAATATATGGTTGACTTTTGAATTAATTTTATCTTTTGTGTTTAGTTTATGGTTTGGATAATGTACCACTGCAAAAATGTATTATTCAGGTATGCTTTGTGGTTGTTTGGAAGTGTGACAGATGTAAATGTGATCTGATAGTTTGCCTCCACAAACAAGTTTTTATCTGATGCTGTTGAACACTTGTGTGCCAAAAACCTCAACCTTTCCCAATAAACTCCGTAAAGCTCACAAACATGTTGTCTCTCCATTGTCAATCTCGAGGTTCTGGCCAAACTCAACATGCCAGATGACACTGAAATGCCATAATCACTGGGATGTTTTCTTGCTTTTGAGATGTCCAGGCAGCAAAGAGAGGAGAGCGGACGATGGCCATGTCATCACGAGCTTGTCATCGTGGCTGGCTTGATTGGCACATGCTCGACTGGATTACAGAAGCTGGTGTTGACGGAGGGTTACCCTGAGTCTCCAGGAAAAGTGGGTCAGACTTGGGTTTGGCTCTGCCTCAAGCCCCCTTGCCCCGGCACCGGTCCCGGTGCAAATGTGAGGAGATGAGTGGGTCAAGCCTCAGGCCTCAGATGAAGGCCAAAACCCCAAGACCAAGTACAACACTCATGTCGAATATCTAAAATATATAGACAGGCTTCACAATCTTTCCAGTTAGAACTAGAAAAAAAAATATGTTATGTGTTATTAATATTTATGTGATTTTTTTGTTAACATCTGTTTTGCTGATCAGAGAACAGTGAGCTTATAATGTGGTTTTGCTTTGCATTGAGATCAATTTGTCTTTGTGGCTCGAATTAGCTCCATGCATATACATCTACCCATCCAGCTTCGATAAAGCTTTATCCAATCATGGAGGTGGAGCCAATCCCAACGGAGCGAGGTCGCTGGTCCATCACAGGACAAACAGAGAAACTTTTAAGACTCACTCACAATCACACTTATGGGCAATTTAGAGTCATCAATTATCTTCAAACTGCATGTTTTTGGAATGAGGGAGGATCCTGGTGCATGTAGAAACACACACACACACACACACACACACACACACACACACACACACACACACACACACACACACACACACACACACACACACACACACACACACACACACACACACACACTCTTCACAGAAAGTTCCCCAAGCCTGGACTTGAACCAGGTATTTCTCACTGTGAGGGGGAAATGCAAACCACCTCACGACCAGGCCACCGTGTCTAAAACCATCAACGAGAAAATTCTAACCTGACCCTAAAGACTTTCCATATTTCTAAGGGTTTTGCTCATTTAACCTCCCTTGATTTTTACACAATTTTTTATTTCTAAAGCTCACTCTTTAAAAAAGTGATTAATAAAAAAAACGTTGAGTTCAGATATTAGTCGGGACGTTCTCAGTATGTAGCAAGAGTGCTGATCTCTGTAGCACAATGCCTAGAGATCATGCATTTTAAGAAGAGGTATACAAAATAGATGATACAGTGGAGTGAATAAACTGAAATCGTAAGACAGAGTTTATTTGGTGAAGAAATTAAGCAAATTGTCATATAAATTTTACTTTGGCCTGCCTTGGAAACCACATTAAGAACTGTGGTGACAGCTGGTGGAGTTTGATATCGGAGTGACATTTAACCACAAGTTGTTTAATGCAGTATGGCTACTCTATTGTGGCTTTTGTGGAAGTATTTATAAAGTAATTTGTAGTGCTCTGTTCTCTTCGTATTGGGAACTGTAGTCTCTTCTTAACCTCTTAAACACAACACAAATAAATAAATTATTTTCCCAAAGAAGTGGCCAAGGAGATGCAAATGAGAAAATGTAAAAGCTACTCATGCAAATTCACTCTGGACATTCGCTGCTTCTCCCTCTATGGCCTTGGTACTCACTTTCAAAGTGTGTAACCCAAATGTGCTCTGTCTTCTTTCAGTAGCCGCCTAAATTAAGGCAGCCACAACTAAGGGCTAGGGCTGAACGCCAAAGCTTTGCAGTGGCAGCACCGTGTTTAACACAAGTTCCATTAAAAAGAGCCCATTACTACTACTGAAGGAAACGATGCCCGGGGCCTCTCTAAAGTGTTGAGAAAACCTCATTGATAATTAAATGTTGGTTACCCCCGGTATGCATCGCTCCCGCACTTTGCTTACCAATCAAACCTCCGCCCACCGCTGCTGCCAGTGTGGCTCTCTCTCTCCTCGGTGTTTATCAAGAAATCATACAGCCCTCTAATAGGTGCCAATTAGAACCAATGGGGGCTCTGGGGTTAATTATTCCCAACACATTATTTGATTGAGCGTGCTTCGAGGAGTACAGTGCCGAGGAGGAACGGCGACAGGGGTAGTGGTAGATAACGCCTCAGTCTTTGTTGATGTACACTCACAGTCACAGTCTGGCAGTGACAGACACATGCATACTGATTTGCACACACACACACACACACACACACACACACACACACACACACACACACACACACACACACACACACACACACACACACACACACACACACACACACACACACACACACACACACACACACACACACACACACACACACAGCTGTGCCTCCACCACTCAGAGCATAGTCTCTCAATCCGAACACTGCCCTTTTTTTAGACGCCGCCTTGCTTAAAGATCCAAGTAATGGGTCGTTACCAGGCCTCTGCAGGGATTGATGATGAATCATTCATTTCAATGAGGTGTGTTGAAGGTAGGAGACAATTAAAACAGGTGGGGCAGTGGTACTCCAGCATCAGAATTGGAAAACACTTGAACAACAGACTCATAAGAATCTTTTGAAACCCTAACAACACCTAAACCTGAACTTCCCCACCAAAAAGGTAATAATATTTACTTAAAACTAATGGAAATGCTAGTATTCCTCAACTTTTGTTCGAATCTGTAGAAAAGAAATGCCTACTTTTACGGAATCCTCATTGGAAAAAGGTTGCGAATTGATTTTATTTGGATCCTCACATCACGCCTGTGTTGATCTCTCAAGGTAGCGTGAGAGTACATTCTGTGAGATAAAAGAGGCAGCTGGTTAATAATTTGTATTGTTGAATAATCTCACTCTCACAAATCACCCAAATGTATTAGAGGAGGCAAAAAAGAGGGGGAAAAATAAGCTCAATGCTGAAGCAAACAAACAAAACAACCACCAGTGGAAAAATCATTATCTCTTTTGCAGGTTCTTTCAAGTGCAACTAAGAGTGTATCGCCATCAATAATACAATAATATGAGTAGAGGGAGGAACAAATGTGAATTCAAGCCGCTCTCCTTGAACAGTAAACACGGGCAGGAGAAGAAAGTAAAACATGGATAAGACAAAAAAATATTTACACAATGAGCAGTAGGTACCTGATTTATGCTGGGCAAATAGATAATAATCATTATGCCCAAATAGTGTCTCTCCTCAGTCACACTGCAAAGAAGCAAAGACATAAAAGTAACTTGAGAATGAAGCTTTTGACAGGTTGCTAATGGATCGCTTTAGGCCCATCTGTTTCACTGCAAGTAGAGAAATGGTGGGGTTTTGATTTCGGTGTTGAAACTGTTACCACTGTCACTGTAAACAATAATTGTCAAACATATTTACCCCGCAATCGCTTTAGCAGATGTTCCGCTTTTTGTTTCAAGCAGCTTTTTTGTGTGTTGTATCTCCCCTCTGCAGACACACCACATGCCCCACCACCACCACTTCCACCACTGCTGCACCCCCAACTAGAATATTGAGCAGGTATTTGCAAAAAGGTGCTCCAGGGCACGGAGTGCGAGGGATTGGGTGGGGTGGCTGGGAGACGGGAGGGTGTAAGGAGGGGGGTTATGAGGGAGAGGGAGAGAGAGAGAGAAAGAGCGAGAGGGTGGAAGAGATTATCTGGGCCCTTCATCAGCGCTTCAACCTCCCTCCTCCTACCGCTCCTGCCCATCGTGGAGCCCCGAGGGCCTGGGGAGGCGGTCCGGTGCCTCGCAGCCACGCAACCTCTTTATCACTCTAATCTGTTAATTGTAGGCGCTCAATTGGCACATGGTGGCTTTTTATTAGAGCCTCTCAACATTAACTAGACTGAAAATGTAGAAAAGCTGGTGTGGCCCTTATCTTTTCTGTTTTACAATGCTCCCATACTTAGAATTCCACCTTGTCTGACCTATGGTGTGGCTCAATCCTCCTTCTCAGTCCGCTAAAATCTAATTCATAGTAAAACAGTAACATTTGGAAAAAAAAGAAAAAAAGAAAACATTTAAAAAAAACAATGATCTATCTGTCAGTTTTCAGTTGGCAACAAAGAATCCTGAAGCCGTATTTCAGCAGCTTTCTTTGACAACAGATGCTTGGCTCTTTAAAGGGAGAATGAATGAATGCCAGGATGACCCGGCACTGCAGGCAAGTGATCAGCAGATCTGATCTCAGGTGTTCGGCTCTCCTCCCTCTGCTCCTCCTCCTGCCTTTGTTCAGCTTGTTACAGTGAGTTGATCCTTTACTCTGAGGAGACTCTGAGAGACGGCTGCAGAAGGCCAGGGGTCTTCCTCCTGTCCCGTCCAGACTTGTCTGCAGCGACCCCCAAAGCAATTTCTCTGCCTCCCTCTTTGTTTGCCAGACATGTGGTTCGTATCATCGAGACAGCAGAGACATCCACAGGTCTACGGTGGAAAATAAAAGGGGCGGGGGATTCACAGGCTGTCCAGGTGACATACGCGCTGGCTTGAATGGACTTTTTTGCACCGCGCACCATGAATGCTTTCTGTGGCCTAAACAGCTTGTGTTTGTTGTCAAAAGACTGATTAGGAAAAAGACCCTGCTCAGTAGGCTCTCCCAAGTCGTACAGAAAAGGTCAACAGCAGCTATATTCAGATAAATAAGCATGTTTTTCTGTAAACATTAATCTCAATATCAGCAACCCACCAAAAAGCGTCTGTTAAATGGCCGTGACTAATTTTCACTTTAGTTGAATAATGTTCCGAAGAAGAAGATAGCATTTTTTTTTCATTCAAATTTGTGAAATGTTCCTGTGTAGATTATCAGAATAGAGTCAAATTACTTCCAAAGAAATACCGTTTAAAATTCAAAGGGAAATTTGCATATTTATGTCGGGTCCCAACTCCTAAGTTCGTTTTCCAGTTTTGCAGGTTCACGTGGAGCGCCTGGCGATTGATGCTTTAACATGTTTGATGTCAAAGTTGCAAAGGCGGGAGGGGTTAGGTTGTTATACTTTCAACAGAGTTTTACCTCATGAATCCCACAGAGAAATGCAGGCCTGCAACTTGGTGACAGAACAATGGAGTGAGCGATTTATGGCCGGCTATTAACAACTCCTGCTTTCAGGCCCCGTACTGCAAACAGGTGTTTTACGAGTCCGCCCCCACACTGACAGAAGTCCTGCTGTTTATTTCAACCAACTTTTGGAGTTTCCATTTCTACCTCTGGCGAAAGGTTAAAAAATTAAAAAGCTCAGTGGACGATAGCTTCAAATCAACTGGTTTATACTTTTGTTTGAGTTCCTGAAGAAAGTCCTGAGAAGAAACACAAAACATTTAGATGTAATTGATGAATACTTCAAAAAGTCTTTTCAGGTTGTTTTTTTTACCACAGCAGGTTAAGAACATAAGGACCAGCAAGGACATTAAAAGTGGGACGGGGGGCATGAAAGAATTGACACACGTTGAAATGGTGACAGTGAAAATGGATTTGAGTAGATACATGTCAAGCTAACGGTCATTAGCACGCCAGGCTGCGGCACCAACAAAGAAATGTAAAGTCCCAGGCTGCTTATTTCCTTTTGATATTATTATTTGTATCAGATTGACCAATTTCCTCGTGTTAAGAACAAAATTAAATAAAGAGAAGCATTATGATGAAGTTTGAACAGATGTAGATTCAATTTGTCAAACGTTATCCGTTTTTTCACAGGCAGAAGGTTCAGTGGAGCCTTTGTTCCTGCAAATACAGCAGCACAACAACGTTTGAGAGAAAAGATTTATAACTTCGCAAACATTTGCATTCGACAGAGTGTTGCTTCCTTTTTTTAAATTCTTTCCGCAAATTTGCTTGAGTGTATTTTCACAAACATGCTTGAGCAACAACATGTTTGTTCTAATTTCTACCTTTCCTGCATATCTGTGCATGAATATGTGTTTCTCTAAGTGGAACAATTTCTGTCCTTCAGTTGTGTTTCTATCTTGATTCTGCGGCCTGGTCACAAGGACTCCATGCGGCAGACAACACAGGGTATGATACAGAGCTAAATGCACCATGAATCTGTCTATTTTGGGTCAATAGCTTCATTAAGAGCAACTGGAGACAGGGTTTAAGCTTTTCAGCTGTAGCTGCATATGTGCAGCGCCCTTAATAATAATTATTAATTCAAAGACTTCCTCAAACATTGACGGCTCCTTGATGTTTTAGATGTGAAGCTGCTCTTGAGTGACTCCTGAGTTCAAATGACGTGCCTCAAAAATATGTAGGAGAAGATTCTGTGTGCAGAACAGATGTACTTTTAAACATAGGAGTTTTTGTTACGGTATATTTTTCCGCTAAATGGAGGAGAAGTCTGTGGGAAAGGAGAGGGAGGATTTGAAGCGTTTCCTGAATGGATACATTTTCAGGTTACGGCAGAAGACAGGGAGTAACTCTGCCATCCTGCACGGAGTGAAACTAATCTAATTCACTTTGAGGAATGTACGTGGGCCAATGCATACAAGGTGTGAGATGACGGCCTGTAAACAAAACTCTTGAGGGGTCTAATTAGAAACTGACACACGTACAATATAACTTTTGAAAAGCTAAATATAACCTAAAATGACTACCCTTGAGTGGTTGGCAAATCACTGAGGTTTTACTGTGATGTTTATCGCTGTTGTAAGTCAGGTCTTGAGAAGAAGACAATACACTTCAAAATCCCCAACAAGTTTCATAAAACGGCTCACAAAGGAGATAATCTTGTGTCAAATTGTTTTGAAAGGGTCCATAATCAATATAATTGGGGCCGTTTACAAAAGGGACAATCAGAAAAAGTAGCTCGAGACTTGCAGCCTGAGCTAAGATTACTCTGTGTTTTTGAAAAGATATAAACATGAACTGAGGTTATAAACAGTCAAGGTAAATGGGATTTCCTATGTGGGACTTTTTTGTTTTGTTTGTTTGTCCATGACAGTGGAATAAAAACAGTGATAGAGTTTTATGAAAGTGCAAAGTGGGACCTAACCAATGTCTATATGTGTGTGTGTGTGACTTGAACTGTGGCTTGAACTAATTGTCTGTGTAGTGAAACATTAGCTGTTTCCTGTTCCGCTGACAGCTTTGTCATTGGCGGTCAAACTTTGCAGTGGGCTAAACACGCCACGCTCCAGACCACACTCCAGTTAAATAGCTTTTATTGGGTGACTTTTCGCCAGGCTAAATGGGGATACATTTTATTCACAGTGTTTGGGGAGAGCCCGAGGTGTGTATGGCCAACATAAGTGGAAAGGCTTTGCAACTTAAAGGAGCCCTTACCTTCCGGCACTTTTTTATTACAACTACTGTTTACATCTCCCAATACATCCTAAGTATTTCCATTATTAAGTTTGGACAAATCATTTGCCTGGGGTTCAAGGTAGTATGCCATTGAAACATGATCCTACTGTTGATCTTATTACTGCCAAACCAAACAAGCAGAAATCAATTTCAGCAGGAAAGGTAAAGGAAGAAGGAAAAAAAAAGAGAAGGAAATTAGATCAAAACGATCGGGGGTGGTGGTGGTTGCAGCTGTGGATGCAGGAGAGAGGTGGGGCGAGGAGGTATATATGCCAGGACTGTTTGTTCATTGCCCAAACAAGTCGACAAATAGTGAGCGGTAATTTTTAAGGCGTTTAAATATAGTACCTTTCTACAGAGCTGTTCACCCCCACCTCCTGCCCTGGAGGTGAAATCAGACACCTTGGATTACAGTTTTTTTCATATTCGTCACATGCTGTGCTTGGATTTAAAGACTCGCTACACAGTGTGGGAAAGTATGTTCCAGCTGCTTTGGTACTAACAATGCCTCAAGTCTGATTATTTGACAATTTAAAGGTTTTTATACACCAGGTTTTTATTTCATAGATCAGCTTAATAGAGTGTTACTGAAAATACAGATGCTGTTGTTCCATACTTGACATCCGGTATTGATTATTTACTGCTGGGAAGAGCTTCCATACAAATGCTGATTACAGCTGAAATTGGTGTCTACAAGCACCTTTATTCAAAAGTCCTCATGAAGGTTGGAGCAAGGGTATAGTGCAGCAATAGCAGACTACCTCAGTGCAATCCAATGCGAAGAGGGAGCACCATTGGAGTGAAGTTAGAAAAGGACAAGATAAATTAACCCTTGGCAGAACCGCAAAGCAGCGGTACTGGCACAAAGCCACTTGAGAACCCAATAAAACACAACATGCCTGGTCTCTGCTGTGTTCCTCTCATATGGGTGGCATTGAAGAGGAGAGAAAAGGCTGATGATAATACTGCCAATACCAGATGAGTGATGTCATGGAAAAGTTACCATGTTTGGCAGCTTTTACTGACACCACCTCCTCCACTTTCTCACATCCCCCAACTTCCTGTTTGTCCACACAGGGTTTGACAGTTCACAAGTACACCTACTAATTGCACGCACTCTATGTTTTGTGTGCAAATATGCACGCAACCAACTGCAAACACGCCTGTGTGCTCGGATGCAAATGCCAATATATTTGCAAAAAGAAAAACCTTTAAAAGTAGGTTGACAGTGCTCGCAGCATCCAAATCTTTTATTTACAATGTTTGTGGGCAGATTTCCTTGGATGGTGTTTTTCTGGGTATGACATGCTTATGATGAACAAGAGCAGACAGGTCTATGTGAGAATTCCATTGGAAACTTATTACCAAGCTCATTATACTAAATATTACAAAACAAACGGGGTCATTTGCATTCTGCTCTCACTTGGTTAAACCCGTGGTGCAGAGCCTGCTCGTAACATATGGCATATTTCTTAAAGATCATGCATATTTCAGAAATGCTAATATGGCACAGAATACATGCGGTGTGAGGTAACAAAATACACACTCGAATTCATGAATTAATCTCATAAAAAATGCAAAGCGGTCTAATTATTCATTGGTACAATCATCAGTTGCAAAATAGCTTCTTAAAAATATAACAAATAATCATGTGGGTAAAAAAAGCTCACTTCCCTTTTGCATTGATATTTTGTTGTGTTAGCCACCGCAGTTTCCAGCTCCGGTCAGTAATGTTGGCTGATTGAAACTAACCACAATTCCCAGGGACTTTCGTCCTCTTACATCATGCCGAAGAGATTGTAATTAGCGAAGATGGTCGTTCTGTCCAAATGCAAATCCTTGGGAATGTGCGGTTAGTTGTCCTTCATGTTAGCACACAGTTGATCTTCAAGCCTTGCTGCTTTAAATAGCTTCGTGAGAGAGGCAAGGCCTGTGCATGGTGCTGAACATGCACACGGGAGCCACTGGAGAGCACAGCCACAGTTTTTCTTTTGGTCAGCTGAAAAATATTTGGATACTATGGAGGAGACATAAAATCGGTGAGACTGTGACAATCCATTCCCTACACCGCTTTATCCAACTTAGGCTTTTGGGGCACCACAGTCAATTTCAGCTGACTCTGGGTGGCGTAGTACACACTGAACAGGGAGCGAGTGAACCACAAGGCAAACACAATGCATGCACATTCATATTTGTCATATTTGCAGACAATTTCATATTACCCAATCAACCTCAAATATATGGCTTGGACCGAGGGAGTTGAATGGAGAACTCAGAGAAAATCTACACATGCACAGTTCAAAATGCTAAGTTCACACAGAAAGGCTCCAGAATTCAAATTTGACTCAAACCAGGGATATTCTTGTTTGAAGCTGCTAGCCACAACCCAAATGCAGCTGCAGACATATATATTCAGAACAAGTGGTCTTAACACTAAAATGCTATTTTAAGGATTAACCTCAAACACTTCAGAACTACTGTTGAAATGCACAGTGTCAATCAAACCTGCGTACTTGAAATTTAAAGCTACGACTGTGGCAACACTAATTGCTTGTTACCTTGGTATAGGGTTAAGATTTGGCTTTCATTGCATACTTTGTGATATATGTTCTCTGCTGTGGAATCGTCAAGGCAGTCAACCCGTCTGTTTGAATCTGTCACTCATCACGGTCAATAAAGATAATGGCATGGCCTGCTATATCAGCATATGTTCTGCCAGTAAAACTACAACAACAACAACGAAAAAAAGAAGCTTCTCTTGTATTCACAGCAGACGCAGTCATAAAAAAGGAGGGTACCTTTAATTTCTGACAACACGTAACTTTCAGGCATGAAGGCACAACACTGTTTATTACAGCAAACGCTAAATAAAACATAGCATCAACTTGTCAAGCCAATACATCTCTCCTTGCTGAAGTCAAAACATATTTATCTTAAAACTTTAAAGAACAGCTGCATTTCATCAAACGTGAGCTTGGCCTTAAAACAGCGCTCGCACCACTTCTTTACGGCTCACAAATCTAAGCGAAGACAGCATTTCTTTGATGCCAGACAACCCAAACGGCAAACATAATACTGTCTGCAAAGTGTGAATATTTGTATCTTTTTTTCCTCTTCCTCTACTCTTTTTTTCTGCCTGCCCTGCTGTCTGCCTGTGTTGTTTTGAAGCGGTGAATAGATTTAAAAGATGCAGGATGACAAGACAAAGAGCTGGGGAATAGCCCCCAGGCACTTGTGCTTTAAGTCATGCCATTTCCTTGCATGGCAGGCAGCCCTAAATAAGTTACTTATAAGCATTTATTGATGCACAAGTGTGGCATCTGTTCCTAGGCTGTGGTTCTGGATGTAATTAGCTCAGAACCTTACGCACTTCAATCAAGCGACACATTTAGAGATACAACCTCCCCGCAGCCCCTCCTCACCACCGCTTCTTCCTCATTCCCTCTTTCAATCTCCCTCGCTTGGGTGTTTTACTCATTCACGCTGTGTGGAATCCACCATGCACAGTAATTACTCCACGATAACCTCCATCATCATTATCGTTATCCTCTCCAACATTCAGCCAACATAGTAGGGATTGCTTCACTGTAAAGCCAGTGAGGTGTTGCTCGAATGTGGGACCTCATTTTGATGACATCACCACAGATAAAGGGACACTAAACAGTCAAATAGGCACATGAAATCAGTCTCTGGTTCAGGCGTGAGCTATTTCACAGAGCCAGATTTGAAACGACCCCTGAAATTCTTCTAATAGGGTTTGTTTCACTGTGTGCAGATCGCATTGTTGCCTTGTGTGAGTGCACACACAGACATACTGTGGTGTGTGTTTGTCTCTGTGTGTCCATGTGCATGTACTTAGGCACGGCGCAAAGAGGAATTAAATTTGATTAATTTCAGACGGATTTTGAAAATATAAACTATTCATTTTGTTACGTAGAACACAAGAGAAGGTTTAAACCTAGCCCAGGGGTAGAGTCTTTGTGTCGAGTCTCCTTTGATATTACTGAGGGCTTTTTATTGAGCGCTTGACATGATAGATAAACCATACAGTGGATTGAATGGCCTTCTTCTGCAGCACCCAGTAAATGCCATTTGCCATTAACAATACTGCAGCGGGGTACATAAACCATTAATATAACCTTTATGACCATGCAGTCTAACTGAGCATGTCTCCTATACACAGCTCTTGTTCTGATGGACGTGTTAGCTGAGGCCTCCTCGCAATGCCACTAAAAAAAGAATTTAATTGCACCAAACAGATGAGATGACAGACATTAGCTTTTTAAAGGCTGTCGTAAAATAGAGACAGGATGAAAAACATAAGAACTAGTACACCTATCTCCTGCATTCCCTAAAACAATAAAAACTGTAGCTCATTGTGAAAAAAAAAGTAGCTTGGTCTTTCTATGTGGTCCAACAAAGCCAGGGACTCGTATCAAGGAGTCTGTGACCCGCTGTGTGGGTTTAATTGAGGGGACAAGACGAGTGCCTCTTGCAGGCCAGGGGTGTGGAGAGGGTGGAGAGTGGCAGCCGATCAGTCACAAGATGAGTGGGCCCAGTATTGGGACCTGTGGGGTGCCACAGACCTTCGACTACTCCAGCCGGGCCTGGTCATTGATCATCACTAGGGGCCTATCGAGGAAGGATTGTGACTAAAGCAGGCATGCATGGAACAATGGCCCATGGTTTTGCCGACGTGCTTAAGCAGCTGGGTGTCAGTGGCTTTAATAGAAGGGGTAGACTCCCTCTACATAGCCACAAAGCATTGTCTGTTTCCCTCTAAGACAGAAAAGGTGGTTTTCTGTGAGGGGCTGGTCCTGCTATCATGTGGTGGCTTTCCCCCCTCAGCCAGCAGTCTCCATCAGCTGAATGGACTTCGTGGCTGACATGGCCTATATGTTTGTGTGTGCATGAAGAGGGGGGAAGCTACAGAGGAAGAAAGCAACCCATTGAGTCACACAGAAAGGGGGGGAACACACACAGCATATCACAAGGGAGCATCTGGTAGGAGGAATGTGTACATGATGTCAAATGATAGTCCAAAGATAGGCCTCTCTTCATAAAAAACTGGAGAGGGTGATAAAGGGCAACGCTGACAAGAAGAGTCAAGAGGAAGAGAATCTTGTTTGTGTTGCCATGTCGGTGAGTTTTCTTAATGGGGTTCGTTTGCAATGCAGCGCAAGATTGGGGCGGTCTTGCCATCTTGTGACACATGAGACTGAATGTTTCCAGGACCGAGTAAACTGTCTGATTCAAAAAGTGCGCTTAGCTTAAGGAGGTGACAACACAATAGCCCCCTCCCTCTCCCTCTCCCTCCTCCACCCGCCAACATCCACACCTTGTTTGTCTCTCTGCAAAATAATAAAAAAAAAAAGTTTTGAATAGTTTGCGCACAAATCCTATTTGATCCATCCTCTCAATACACACTTACTGTCAGCGTAGGCATGTTCAGACACATGGGAGCTATTAAGAATCCCACAAACACCTGCTGTAATGCTCTGCCGTTTTAGGACAGCTATCAAATCACCACCTGTCTATACACAGGTATTAAGGTGGATGAGTCCTATTTCATTCATGTCTTTAGGTGAAGAATATATGTATCTGGTATTATGTAGCAAAAGTTCTACTTGGAGGGCTTTAGGTAAAGTCAGAGGCAATCAGGAAACAGAAATGTGTGTTATTTATTTTACTATTTGTGTGCTTTCTACTTTTTAAGAAGTTACACCTCTGAAACAATAGTGTGTTGGACTTGTCAGAGGAGAAATGCTCATGGACATTGCAGACAGGCCTGCAGCGTATACATAAGGCAAATTAAACTTGTGATAACCCCAAATACTCTCAACCAAGTGTTAAACACACATGGTTTTAGGCAGAAATAGGTGTTTTGGGTGCTCACCCAAATCTGGGTGTCTGAAATGTTTTGGGTTGGCAAGGTCCATAGAATTAGTACCACCTGTGTGGAATCTGCCTATCTAATTCCTCAGAATCTTGGAAAGGAAATTCCTCCTCTCTGCTTCAGCATTTGAATGCATCACGATGAGTCCGAGAATTACGAACCAATCAGAAACCACCTTTCAAAAGATATAGACCACATGGTATCGACTGACCAATCCGAAGACCGGAAGTCAGTCACTCGTGTACACGACCCAATAATTCACTATATTTCGGCAAAAATATATGAATTTAGACAAAATTAGATGGTGACAAGTAGTGATGGACATCACACACATATTTTAGATGGCTTTAAGCAACTTTTTTCCGAAAATTGACTGTCGAAATGACGGTTGGATAGCTCGTTGCCTAAAACCGTGTGAACACATCACCATTCAAAGCCATCATTTCATCTTCTATAATGCTTTATCCATCACACATGACACACATAGAAACAGGCAATCAAACATGCTCAGATTTACAACTCAGGGTAATTTTGAAAGTCACCAATCAACCTCAAGCACATGCATTGGATTGTGGGTGGATAGTGGAGTATACAGTGAAAAACCTATACCCCCAAGCACCTGAACTGGAGACCTTGTTGACATGAGGTCTGCCATGATAGCCATATCCATATTTTATGAGGCTGATTGAAATAAAACAACAGGACAAAAATATCAGACCATAACGGATTATCAGATGTTAATGTTCTTAACAAATGATTCGGGGGTAAAACATTTCAGATGTTGGTCATGCTTGACATTGAAAAGAGAAACTCTGTGTGGCTCATCTCCATCCATCCATCCATCCATCCATCCATCCATCCATCCATCCATCCATCCATCCATCCATCCATCCATCCATCCATCCATCCATCCACAACACCTGCTTCATTGAAGTTAGAGTCATAGGGCCTGGAGCAGAGCCCTACTGATGGTGGGCAAAAGGCATGTTGTACTCTGAGACAATCCATCACACCCACACAGACACCCGTGTGTCCTTGGATTGTGGTGGGAAGATACAGTATCATGAGAAAACTCACACAAAACTGTGTTTTTTTTTGCTGTGTGGGAGGAGTGCTTAACACCATTTCACAAATTTTATTCTTAAGTACGAGGGCTATACAAATAGGACAAGCTAGAATAATGTAAAGATTCCCATTATAAAACAGACTGCAAACTAAACTCAAGGAGACAAATCAACATGCATACCAATTAGTTTAGCCGGTAGTTTTCCACAGCTGCAAAACATTGTAGACCACAAAGGGCCAATCTGCTGTTCATCAGAACAAGCAAAAAGGAAGTGTGCTCTGGTTGCCCAATTACTGCCTTAGTCTTATTAGTTGTAAATATCATCTGGAACAATGGCAATAATTATTGATATTTCAAACATCTAAATGTGTATACATTCAAACTTCTTCAAAGATAGCCACAGAGGTCCATACAGATACTGCACAGGCAGGAAATGAAGGATCAAGCAGTCATTTATCACATGCTTGTCAGGTTTTGACCTCCTTTCTATGACCAGGCAAATGTTGGCCCTGCTTTCAGATGCATTCTGGGCTTGTGCCCTCTGAGTAATCCAGAACCAGCAGTGCATTCGTGGGCACGCACGCACGCACGCACGCACACACGCACACACGCACGCACGCACGCGCAAAGTTTTGTGTGTCAAAGGGGGCAGAGCTTGGGGAGGCTTGAGTGAAAGGTGGTTGTATGCAAGTAATGGGGCAACACTGACCTCAATTCTAAAACCCCTTGCTGGATGACCTACGCACCCACCTGTGAGTCTCTCTCTCTCTCTCTCTCTCTCTCTCTCTCTCTCTCTCTCTCTCTCTCTCTCTCTCTCACTCTGGGTTTGGTGGACCCCGGATGTTCCCATGGGGGCTTCCTTTTTCAGCTACCTGACTATTACCTGTGGACTGAGCTGTCACAGTTAGCTACCTGCTCAGGAGAGATACAGTACACACACACACACACACACACACACACACACACACACACACACACACACACACACACACACACACACACACACACACACACACACACACACTGGTGGTGACACCCTGAGGGAGCTTGGTGGCGGGGGTGAGTGAGACTACCAGGGGACCCAGCAGCTCTGGGGAATGAGAGCATGCCATCAGTCAAGAGCTGGCCATGTGCTGGCTGTGACATGAGCGAGATGGCTTTACGGGTAGCAAACAAACTAAGTCTTGAGGTGATACATGGGGGAATTCTTTGCCAGTAATGAGCAATGACTATGGGCAACAAGGGCAATGGCAGCAATTTGGAAAAAAAAATGTTTGGGAGCGAATTAGAAAGCTGTTATAATTCCATAAAAGTACTGCATATATAATATAAATTATATTCTGCATAAACTGACAATAGGTGCCTTACCTTTTCTAGTCGTAAATTGTGAAACCTATCCAGTGAAAATTGTCCAAATGATAAAACATTATTGGAGTATATAAAACAAAAGTAATAATGACAAATAAAGATAGCACAAATCATGTTTGCACAGATGACAGTATTTCAAGCAAATTAAACCACACAAGAACATATGACATGCACATGGCAGGTTCGGTTTAAGTCAAACAACAGTCATTCAAATCTTCTGAAGTGCAGCTCTGATCCAACTTTGCTTCACATTGAGCAAATAGGCTGAGACCCCTGAATGGACTGGTGTCGCTCTGCATCCAACTCAAGGCCCACTTCAGAAGATTTAATTATGGTTTGTTGGAAATATGACGGCATTCAAACAAGGCAAACACAGGACGTGACAGGCATCTGGCCCCAATCTCCTGACAGCAGATGTGCTAATTGTGTGAATATGATGCAATTAAATGCATTAAGTTTTGTGCATGAAACTGAAGGAAGTGTTTGGTAACTGAGGCACAGGTTAGTCCTTCTACCCTCATCCCCACCCCATCCATCAGTGTCAACGCCTCACACATCACTGCCTCTTTCTTCCTGTGCTCCATCTTGACGTGGACAATAGAACAACTGTAGGCGGCTAATTCGATAATGCTCAGCACTTGTGCCTGCAATCTTGTATTTAAACTCTTTCACAAGTATTCTTACATGCTCTTTCACACCCGCCCTCTCAACAAGCACCCTAAAAAGAAGTGACAAGGGGATACATGAGGGCTTTGGGGTCAAAAGAAAGCCCAAAGTGAATCATTAACGTGGTTTGGTGCCAGCCGAGACCACCTCATTAGCTATGTCAATATTCTGCCCTGACACACTGATTCTCCATTATTCCAAATAAATCCGACATTTAACATACCCATTTTTTAAAGCAGAAAATAAGCCCCTTTTTGACTTCCTATGACCTTATATGGCGGTATTGTTCATCCTTGTCCTGCTGAGCAACACTTAGTCCAGCTTGTGGAAAAATGGCAGCCAGGGTCTTTTGTCAGAGTTTGTGACACCCCTGTCGTGCTGGCTCCTGCTACCCAAGGAAGTCAGGCGTCTGAGGGCCACTGTAACTTTATTAAGCACAATGCCAACCCTATGTATCCCTCAGCACAGGGCGGCAGGGAGGTGAGGTGGACAAAGCAGATCATTGTGGGTGACACAGGAGGTTGAGTGTGGAGAACCGCATGTTCCTTTCCCACACTGATCAGTTAGGGGCCAGCATCTGAAAATAACACTTGATGGCTAACAACAGCAGGAGATAGCAGGAATTAACAGTTGTGACAGAGACAGCGTGCCACTGTGTTGTGCGTTTATTGCTCTGTAATATGCTTTATATTAGCTCAATGAGTAGTAGGTTAAATTTAGTGCTTACCAACACTAAAGTGTTGAGTTTTGTGCCATTTTTTCTGCTTTTAAGGCTGAATGTCATAAATTACATAATCAAAAAGTTGCATCATCTGTCGAGTTTAGTCTCTTGTGTCTGTATGGTTTTTTAGTTTTTTTTTTAGAATATGAGTCGGTCTCTCAATTCAGGCTCCTTATGTCTGATTCCTGTTCCCCACCCTGATATGTTTCACATTTGTGAAATAAATGTGAGCTTGATCAGTTCCACTTATGGCAGTGTCTGGCATATTGAGTCCTCTGCTGAGCCAAATCAATGCTGGTAAATTCATCTTTTTCTGACAATCAACACAATCCCTTTAAAAAAGAGGACGATTTTTACAATTTTTCAAAAACCAAAGCAAATTACAGCAAAGTAATTAGATACATTGAGAAGTAAATATATATATCAATATTTTTTTTAATTATTTTTAGACAATATCTCATCAACCAAGAGGTTTTGAACGTTTGTTTTTTTTTCATTGGAAGAGTTATGACCTTTTGGTCTCAAATAAATGTAAAATCTATAAAGGTTTTACTGCTGGATTTACATTATGCAAAGGGAGTTTTTCCAAATAATTTAGGATGCATTCTCTTTGTTCAGGTGTAGGTAACAGAATTTGAAGAGATCCAGTAGTAAACAAATATATCAACAATGATAACAGAAACCATAGCAATGTATCCAAAGAGACACACATGCATCTGTTTTTCTGATTTTATAGTACATCTGCCCTGAAAGAACTTGCTGAAAGTGTGTACCCTTGTGCAAAGCACTGACCAGCAGGGTCTCGAGACAGCGGAGGAGAGCGAGACGCAGAAAACAATCTTCTGCTTGTTTTTGCTTTACCTCTTCTGACATGGCCTGACCCCTCCATCGATCTCCTCTCCACACAATGGGCTTCCTCCTGAAGAGTAGACCATGTATGTGCGTGTGTGTGTGTGTGTCTGTGTGTGTGTGTGTGTGTGTGTCCTGTTTCCTGACATGATATTTAGTTCGAACCAACATGCCCACAACTCTCCAGGACAAGTCTCCAAGGTGTTTTCCAGAACAGCAGATTTTGATGTTGATAAAATGTGGTCGCAGCAAGGAAGTTGTACTCACATGCTTCCATTTTTTATACATGCCTCACCGAGGCTGCAGATGCAAATCAAGAAGACACATGGTTGTTTGTTTTTTTGCCATTCAAATCTACTCGAATACAGTGATTGCACTTGTCATGCGGGGTGTTTCCTTTTCTTGTAATTTTCAGGAATGTTTTTCCATTTACCAGCAGAGAGAGCAGGTTTGTGTTTATGCCTGTCATCATCAGCGACAAAAAGCAAGTTGAATCATTTCTTTACACAAATACACACACACACACACACACACACACACACACACACACACACACACACACACACACACACACACACACACACACACACACACACACACACACACACACACACACACACACACACACACACACACACACACACGCATTCATAGGCTTGAATACACATCTCCCAGCACTGCCTACTCATTTTTATCTTACACTGCTCGCTTGAAGTAAGTACAGTAGAGTGAGTAAACCAGGACCCCTGCCAAAAATGAGGAGAGAAAGAAAGCAAAATAAAATAAGAAAGAAAGAAAGAAAGAACAGGCAAAGAGAGAAGGATGGAGATTGAGCTGCTTGGGCCTAGAAAGTGACTTGAGATAAAAATAACTAGTCACACGACACAGAACAGATCTGGGCGCTGCTTCTCTTGCCCCAGGGCTCGGCCTACCCAGCCACCACTGCGAGAGAAAGAGAGAGGAGGGTGAAAGAGCGGAGAGAGGAAGAGGTGAGAGCATAGGATATATATATAAAAAAAGAGGGTTTGGGGGATGGAGAGAGTGGACAAGAGAGATGGTGGCAGGAAGGGGTCAAAAATCTGTGACGCTCACAGAGGGAGGCCAAAACGTGCTAAACATAGGGGTGATTGGAAGGACAGAGAAAGTGTGAGTGAGTGAGGATTGAAGGACAGAGAAATGAAGGATGGAAGCATAAAACAGAACAAAAAAAACAAACAAAAATACTTTCATGATTAATTTTAAAGAGTGGACCTTTATGAACTATGAGCCGAGTGCAGAAAAGGCAGTGATACAATGATATTAATACTAAAAGAGCACTGCACAATGCAGTGAATAACTAGACATGAGTGTTTAAAGTCTTTGGTAACACTATATTATTGAGATGTTTGTAGGAAAACCTTCATTTTCTGAAAGCTATTTGGAACAAATTGGAAATGAAAATTGATATACTGTCATACTTTTCAAATAAATCTTTTACTGACAAGTAGTCATATTTGGCAAATTCCACATTTTTTTTCCTGTAGTTTAGTCCTGACAATAATAACTGGATGGCAGTCACAGAATATATGACTAAATCATTACGATTAACACTGTCATGTGTGTTGAATGTGCACACTTGTAAAATCATGGTTTGCCTGCTTTATGCGTCTCACGATGACACAAAAACGAGCTGCAGTTACATGAACCATAATGAGTCTTATTAAACATCAATCAAATCAAAATCATATCATGTAACCATTTCTATCTGGTATCAATTCAAATTGTGATCAGATTGGAGGTGGTCATGCAATCTTATTTATGATTATATTTATGATCTGCACTGTCACAGCTTTTTGCACATCTCCAGGAAATAGTTCACGTTTGGTGTTATTTTCCGATTCTGTCTCTTGTTTCCCGCTCCTTGTCTCCCCTCCCCGTGTCTGATTGCCCTGATATATTTCACCTGTGCCTGAGTGTGTGATCGTCTTCACCTGGTGGCTTTGGTATATATTTGTCTTTTCTTGGGCGTGTCTTGTTTGCCATTTCATCTGTATTCCAGTGTCGGTTGTGTTCCTGTGACTTCTAAATCCCTTGTCCTCCAATCTTTTCTCTGTCTTCGGATTTTTGGACCCTTTGGATTTTTGTCTTGATGGCATGGCTTTGTTCCCTGCTTGCTCCACCTCCCATTTGTGGGATGAGCAAAGAAAAAGCTTTAGGGAATAGTTGGCACATTATTCAGGGATGTAACCTAGAAGGTCATCTCTGCTGCTCAGCTCACAAATGCATGTTATATGGGACTGTATATGTATATTTCCAAGAAGCTGTGTTTGATCTAAGAAATAATTTACTATATACAACCCCCCCCCCCCCCCTTCCCCACACGTACACACACACACACAATAGATTATGTGAGTGATTTCAAACCACTGGGAGAAACTGGGAAAAAAAATAGTTTTATCTATGTGAAGTAACCTTTCCAATAAGACACTTCTATCCAAATAAATCTTGTGAAACATTCAATGCGTCCCCCAGTGCAATTTTTGGCTGCTGTGTTTGGGAGGAGAAAAAAAAAAAATCCAAACATTGATAGGCAGAGTCGTCAGCTCACATCCCACACAACAAACCCAGCGAACAGTCCAAACACCTCCATCACTCAAGGGGATCTGGTTTTAAAGTCCGTGGCTAATAAACAGCTGGAGCGAAACATCTTCAGTCCCGCCTCTGCAACGACGTAAAAACTTTTATTTTTCTCTTTGTCAATGTGCAACTGACTGACAACAGCGTGTTTTCATCGTAGCACCATATGCCCTCCATGCTGCTTAACAACCTCCTTGGTGGAGTCTGCAAAGGACCATAAAAAATAGGCGATCACGGATAACGCCTGATGGCCATTCTTGGCATCAGGAGGGGGGTCCCCTCCTCCTGAAGCAGGGCTAATTAACCGACAGGCTTATCTAATGATACCCCTATCTCTCTCTTCCCGTCTCTCTCTCTCAGCCCAGACCCCCCTAGACACTTATCCCCGCATGCTGACATTGTTTTCTATTATTATTCAGGCACTGATGCCTCAGTAAGTAGTAAAAAGCCTGTTGACCATTCAGCGGCCACTGGAGAAGAGAGCTGGAGCTGTGGATAATTAAAAGTTCCCCAGGTCTCAGGCCCTCAGGGGTTAAAAAGAGAGGAGGAGCTGGGGGGTTTGAGTGACTGAAACAGGGGCTCTCAGTAGTGGTGGTGCACTCTTCCCTCTTTTGGTCGAGGGCACCACCATGACAGAGAGAATAATCAATCTGATTTCATGGGGTTCAATTAAAATGTGTTTCAATTAAGCCCAACATATAAAAATGTTACTATTTTAGGAGCTGTCTGTATAAGTTCATGACTTATAGTTAAATTTATACCCGGCAAATTTTCAGTAACCCTAATTTTTTATCCCAATTTCTCCTCCACGGAGAAAATGGTCAAGAGCTGAAAGAGCACAAACATTTTAGTTAATGTATAAGATGGTCATGATTGAGCCCACAAACCGAAGACACACACAAATTGAATTGCAGCATCAGTGATGTTCACAGTGAAAACATTCACAAAACAAAATGACAAAAGAAAGTAAACACCATGGATTATCAATTTTGCACCTGAAACCCTCTGGTTCTTTCAGGCTTTGAGCTAACATGCGTATCACTTATCTTTTACTCTCTGATATTGCTAATCTGGCTGTGGCCCTAATATGGAAATTAAATGGTTTTGTTTTGATTGTGAATGCCGATTTTTACTTTGTATTTGTCGTTGTTTCTATTTTCCATGCTAATGTCTTGTAAATCATAATCTTGATAGTTTTATTACTCTATCTTTAGATTTCAGTCACCAAATTACTGTTTTCCTATTCGTATTTTGGGTGAAGACGTCAACACACACTGCTCACCGAATATTGCATTCAGCTTTTTGAAACTGGCTTTATTTTTTTAGGCTTCCGCTCCAAAAACTATACAATCTTATATTCTAATCTAGTTTGTTCCTTTCATTGATTGTATAGCTTTTATGGATGGCATGAAGTGGCATAGGTTGACAAAAGGATGCTGTTAATATTGAGTAATCCATTTGGTTGTTGTGGAGAGTGTTTGTAAAGTATGTGAAAACCGTTTCAATATTTTCGTATTTGATAATATCCTCCTGTTAAAATCACTTTGTTTCTACACGGTTGCTTTATGTTGGCAGAGCTTTTCCTTTGCCCCACAGCTGGGGGTTGGGGTGGGGTGGTGGGGGCACATTTTTTTAAAGGGGTTAAGTCACAATGGAGCAATGACTGGAGCCGCGGAACCCTTTTCTTCAATCGATCAGCTGATTAAGCCTCATTACTGATTGGCTCTGAGCTGATTGCATCCCATCGTCAAGAAATCACCTCTAGCCTCAGGGCGCGCGCGCGTGTGTGTGTGCGCGTGTGTTTTTGTGCTTGTGCGTATGTGTTTGGGTGTGTATTTATGATGGGGGGCTGTCACAGCACACTCGATTATTGGGAGGTGAGAAAGGAAACAGAGGGGGGAGGGTTTGACCATCATGACACACACGTGCATGCAGGTCAAAGAGGTGAAAACAGAGGACCAAAAATCATATTGCAGCAGTGAGGGGTTTTTTTTCTTCTTTTTTTTTTTTTTTTTTGCCACCATCTCCATTGGCTGGCCATTCTTCTACCCCTTCCTTCCTCTTTCTTTTTTCTTCCTGCCTTCCTTTCCCTCCTCCTTTTTTTGGTGGCAGATTTAAGCTGGGTCAAGCAGAAACGCTAGCCCAGTTTCCGCTGCTGTGGCCGATAAGGCATTGTACCTTGGCTCAGTAAACAATGGGATGCCATCTGTCCATTAGTGAGAGCACAGCGTGAGGAGAGAGAAAAAGAGAAAGAGAGCGAGAGGACCCATTAGTGAGTCCAATGCGAGGGCAACTTGAAACACATGAGTTGGAGAGAGATGCGCTCTCCTCAGCGAGGGGTCAAGGGAGGAGCTGTAATATTTGGGTGGTGACGAATAAGCATCTTGGCTCACGTGTTTTAATTGAAAATATGAAAATAATTCACTCCTTGTTGATCATTTGAATTCTCTTAAAATGTTCTTTTTTTGAGGTGTGCTTCCGAGAGATTAAATACGCATTACAATTTTAATATGATCTAAAAATATATAAAAAAAATGTTAAATAAAAAAGATGATGATATGATAACAGCAGGCCCCTGAGGCTTGTTCAGCCAAACAGAGGAACATAAAGACGGCCTGGGGGCGATTCATGTCTGCCTCCAGCAATGACCCCAAAACGACCAAGGCAAAATATTCCCAGAGGGTCTTTATGTCAGAGGGAAATATATTCCACTAAACTTAGTGTAACCTAATATAATAAGTGCCCAATTTTGACAGCGTTGTCATCTTTTCTGTGACATTCTTTGATTCTGTAATTAGATGAGAGATATTTAAAAATGGTCATGTTCCTATCGAATAGTGAGAAATGATTAGATAGCTGTTGTTTTTATATTTGGCCTTTGGAATAAAGCACAACATCCCCCCAGTCAGCGCATTTGATGGATTTCTTTGAATATATAAAAAACATAAATGAACATATAATCATAGAATAAGTTTCCCTTTTCAAATATACACCCAATGCTTCTAGAAAGTCACATTTAGTTGGATAGTGGTACTTAATGGTGTGTTGTCAATCTTTTACAGATATCCAATAAGAAATGTCTTAAATTTAAGGATTGTTTGAGCTATAAATGTGAACTGTGTGCCATTTTAGGGCGTTTTACCAGATTTTCTCTTCGACAAATGGCACTGGTAAAAGTGTTTATTCATACTTCCAAATTTTCTCAGTACTGTGACGCGTACTCTTAGAAGGGTAAAACGCTTCTTTATCACAATGAGAGGATTCATGTTTGGACCCTTACAGTCGTCTGGCTACAGGCTCCTTTTCTCCTTTCTCTGTCTCCCTCTGTCTGCACCCATCGTCTGTCATCCTCCTCTTTTTCTATCCAAAGCCTTTTCTGTGAAACTCCTTTTTCTCTCCCTCGTACACACACACACACACTCGCGCGCGCGCACACACAGACCAAGGAACCTGCTAGAAGTGGCAGCTTCACAGCTTCTCATCAGAGTGAAGGAGTAACAGGTACAAATGTCTGCTCTTTAGATGACACCGTGCGGTGCAATCCCAGCACTCTGGGGACGCTGCAGAAACGCTGCAAAGAGACTGATCTGAGAAGCGTGTGAGTGTGAGAGCCGGAGAGAGTGCAGTGTGTAGATGTGTTGTGCGAGCGTGCAAGTACGCTCATGCATATCCCAGATGTCTTCAGGTGCGCTGATGTGTGAGTGCGTTCGCACATAGACGGCCGTGCATTTTGTAGAAATGTGCTTTTCCATGAGTGTGTGTGTGGGTGTGTGTACATGCCGTTGTGAGCCTTGGACCAACTGTTGGTGGAGGGGGGTGGCCACACACAGATCTCACTTCCATCCCTTAGGCAAAGAAATCCTTCCACCGTGTTTTCACAAAACAATCTATTTCTTGCTAAGGTTGTAACTCTCCTCAAAAATGTTGTTTTCTGCTACTAAAATTTGACAGGACATGCTTGAATCACGGCACACCTTGACAAGTCAGCAGTTGTGAATGAGAAGAACTGTGTGAATGTCAAGCAGCATGAAGGGGCAGAAAGGCCCAGGCGGGCTTCCTTTGGTGGAGAAGAGTAAAAGAAAAAGGCCCACTGAAAGGTTTCCAATGTATTTCACAGAAATTGATGAATCACAATAAATAAATAAAAACATTCTAAAGACAAAACAGCAAATCCTATTTTCACACATATGTGAGTAAATCATTTCTGCTTTTGATGATAAGGTGATGGTCACACGTTCACCTCACAGCATCACCGATTCAAGCCTTTCTGTGTGGGGTTTTCATGTTCTCCCTGTGTCTGTTCTCCAGCTGCTCTGGGTTCGACAGATCTGAAAACAAACGTTTGAAGAAAAATGAAAGAGACAATTAATTACAGCCAAAACAGAGCTTATAGGTTTCAGCTGAATGTTACATTTGGTCAATAATTCTTAGTTTATATTGTAAAGTATGTAAAATTGTTAAGTCCTCGGTTAAGTTTTCAGTTTGCGACGCAAATGAGGTAATGCAATGAAGCGATAGTGGCATTGCCATTGACTTGTTCTGCAGCCGTGGGTTTATTACTCACAATGCATTTGGAGCAAAAGTAAGCAAAATCTTGCATGACTGGCACGTTTCCTCTCCAAATACATGATTACCACATACTGTATGGAATCTTCAGCAGAGTAAGGCGCCAGCTCCCCTTACCTACCAGGCCCAGGGACGAAAATCCCTGCTGAAGCTGCACCCCTGAATAAAGAGTACATCAAGATTTTATCATCATCATCTTAAGCACGGGAGTTCATGTTGACTGATAATTATTTTGGTGACAATGTCCAAATTCTTTAGTTGACGGTCACATTTTCATTCAGTATATTCAGTATAACAGACCGAGTAGCTAATTTTTGATCACTGTATGATTCCGATAAATAGTTTTTTTAGTTCCGGAAAAAAACAACAACATTGTAATATTCTCATAATCATATCAGAACATTACATTATTCATTATGAATCCCAACTCTTTAATTCTTAAAGTGAAAACTGAAAAATGCAATAAAACTGATTCAATACAAACAACCGCACTGGAACTAAATATGAATAATGAAAAAAAAGATACTTTGATTAAGATTTTTAAAAAATTTAAAAGTCAAATGAAAGATTTAAAAAAATAAGGATGACAGATTTATCTCAAAATCCACTGCAGCTTTCATCCTTAATATGTTTTCACTTGTTGAAACAACAAAAGCTCATGAACATTACTTAAATTTGAAGAGCACATTTGGAGAGAAAGAGATAATAAATGGACGAATGAGAGAGACAGACCGAGAAAGACTGACAAAGAAAAGGGGGGGAGGCAGACAGCCTGGGGGAGGATGGGGAAGAGGAGGGAGGTGCAGGGCTACCTGCTGCCAAACTTCAAAGTCCATGCAGTCACTTACATTATTTGACCTTTCACCTCTGCGCCATATTGTTGTCCCTGCGTCCTATGTGTCTGAACCGCTTCAGAAAAAAAAAAAAAAAAAAAGACACATGCCACAAGAGAACAGAATTTGTAAAGTGAGAATTTATTACTGGGTAGATTTACATTATCTTAATCTTTGCGTCTGCCTTGGTTTGTTTCTTTCTTGCTGAGTTTTTTTTTTTTCTTCTTCTCTCAAATTGCTTCTATCTATCTTTTAGTGATGGTGGCAAAGTGAAGATCCCTTAAAATGATTAGAGTTAAATAAGCAGTGGTGGGGCCTCGGGGCCTGGAGGCAGGGCTGATGTGAAATCAGATGCTATCAGTCAGGTGAAGCGAAGCTCACCTGGCTCTGCAACAATAACAACATGAATAGCCGACATGCACACCGCCAAATTATTGGGATTTACATATATTTCATCTTAAAACCAGGACAAGGAGTGGGCAAGCCAAAAAGCGTGAGAAAAATGCAAGAAGGCAGCTCAGAGTTCAGCTCCTCCTCCAGAAACATCAAGTCAAAACATCCAGGGCTGGTGGTGTGTGACAGAAGAAAACAGACCGCGTATAAAAGGGTCTCTGCTTAGATTGAAGCCTCCCACCACTGTGAATATACTGAGAAACACACAATAAGCACTGATCCAATCAAGACTTTGTGAATCAGCAAATTGTCACAATTGAAAATGTTCCATTGACTGAATAAGTTGTTTTTCTCAAGCTTGGTCAGCTGTAGAGATAATTCATGATGACTGATAAAGAGGTGGGGAAGGCCACACGGTATGACATGCAGCAGGGAAAGGAATACTTTCAGGCACATTAGGATTCACCAAAGCATGTGAAGTATTTAAACGTGACTTTGTATAACAGAAAGTGGAAAACGGCAGCGCTTTTAATATATATCTAAAGGTGGAAACACATCATGGACATTTTGGAGTAGTTTAGTATACAAACTGGCCTCAAACTATAATTCTTAAAAACCACAAGACGGGTTTTGTTTATGGTTCAGCTTAATTACCTTTAAGAAGGTAATCACCGAGTGACGTCACCCGAGTTGTCATCAGTCTTTCATAGTGGCGTGTGTGTTATGTGCATGTATAAGGTCATGCCTGGATGGCTATCTATCTTTTTGTCCCACATCGCCTTGGGGGATCTACTGAAATCTGATAAGTTAAGCAGGAGTGTAAATACCTGGTTGACTTTAATATGACAACAAAGAGGAAACGCCTTGCTGGTCCTTTTGCATATCAGTGTAGGTGCCTGCACAAATAAGAGCGTAGATAATATAGTGTTTTTGAATATTGCACAGAAATTGGAGCATGCAGATCGTATTTGTGTGTACATGCATATGTTTGTGTCTGCAGGAGTTGTTTTTGCCTTCGTTCTGCCTTTGTTTGTCCCAGCAACACACCTGTCAGTCACTTATGGCATGTGTATGGTATGTATTTTAAAAAAAAAAAAAGCTTGTGATCACACTGACACTATGTTCCCAGTGTAATCAACCAACTGCTACGGTTCTAATTTTAATCTAAAATAAAATAATCTATTTTGCAAGAACACAACTACTGACAAGCAAATCTTCCAGCACGTTGCCTGAACAACGACATTTTAGCCATCCGTCAAATCTACTAAACGACTTTATCGCACTTTAGGTTTCAGCTGCCACGAAGATTTGAAAAACAAATCACAAGTAACTCACCCCTCATTATTTGACCATGTAAATATTATTTTATACTCGACTTGTGTCTCCTTATGCAAATTTCAGAAGAAACTTAACAGGGCAAAGCAGACTAGTTCTTGATAAAAAACCCATGAAGCCTTATAAGCCTCCTCAGTCTAACTTGGGCTGCACAAGAGCCTGATGGCTTAGAAAAACAAACATGTGGCTGAGGGCATCGCGCATGAAACCGCTTTTTGCAGCTTGTTAAATCTAGGTGGCAGCGAGTGGGAAAAAAAAAAAATTATTCTTATTCTTTCTCAGCGGCTCTGTCTGCTTATGTGAAGACAGTTCACCCTCAAACTGCTTTGACAGATCTGTTCAGTGGTGAGTGGGGCATGACTGGTTATACTGGGCAGCTCTCCTGTGGGAGTTGGGAGTGCAGTCTTTACCACAGGCTATTGCTATGAATGAGAGGCAGAGCGAGGGAGACAGCGGGAGAGAGAAATCTTACTCAGCTTTGCAGCTTATATATAAACATTTATTTATTGCTGACACTCACAGAGTAGACTTGGATTGCATTCGTTTTTTCGAGATATTCTCGAAATTGTCTGCGTGCAGACCTGCTGGAAGACACATGGGTTTGTATGCGCACATGCTGTAACTCAAGCATGCAGGCGGTCAAGAATGTAACTGAGTATAGCGTGTGTGCGCATCTGACTCTGTGTCCGGGAAGTGAAATCCAGAGTCTTTTGTTTATCCCCTGCTAAGTGTCTAAATCCAGGAGAGCAGGCTTGGGCAGGTTCTTCAAACTGAGCCCTTTTTTCTCATTCAATCATCATTGGCTGCTTTGATGTGTGACCTCTGCACCTCTCACTGGAAGTGGAGAAATTAACAGCTTGATGAGCTCAGAAAGTCTTACTGACTGTCACAATAAAGCACACATGCGTAAAGAACTTGCCGGCCTACGTGCTTGCATGCATTCACTCGGTGTATAAACATGCAAAGACACAAATACACACGCACACACACTCACACACAAGCACGCGCACGCACACACGCTCTGTCATGAACACACATGTAAGTGATCACTCAGATGACTTTTGTTTCCAAGGTATTGTTTCTTTAAATTTGGAATCTGATCACCATTAATCCTCAACATCAACAGGGTTGTGTATGTGTTGCGTTGTTGTGGTACGCTGATCAGTCGAGCTCACGTTTGGTAATTTGTCCTTTGGCATAATCTCTTGCAGAGTTTGCTTGTGTCCTACTAGCTTCTTATTGCAAACCTTTTTTTTTTTTTTTACCTGACTCTCTGACCTTTTTCAGGTCAGAGAGTCAGAAGTCCACATGAATGAAAGGAACAAGAATTACCCGCTGAAGCAACAGTCATCAGTTTCTATCCAGCAGCTAAATGCTTCCATTCTTCTCTAAGACATGCAGATGCCGGCTGGGTTTGGAGACACTGACTTAGTGCTGAGGAGAAGGATTTGCGGGGAGACATTCTCTCTTTCTTGGTCTTTTTCCCCCCCTCACTACCTGACTAAGGCAGGTGGGACCAGAGCATTACTGGAGCACTTGAGCGTGCGACGATGCTGATCCGATCAGAATGTGAACCCGTGACCCTGACCTGCACCTCTTATGCTCAAAAACATCATCCACCCCTTTTCTAGTCTATTCCATGACACATTGGCACACCAAAGCCAAGCAATAATCTACCTTGGCGCTGTTTTTGACTGCTGTGATGTCTCAGAGACTTCTGTATTAACCCCCTGTCATCGACTTTCTCAGTTTTTCTGTTGACAGCTTTAAAAGGCCCATCTAATCACCCTCCCATCCCACCTTACGCGCTCTGGGCTCAATC
Source organism: Lipophrys pholis (assembly GCF_963383615.2). Lineage (NCBI taxonomy): Eukaryota > Metazoa > Chordata > Actinopteri > Blenniiformes > Blenniidae > Lipophrys > Lipophrys pholis. The sequence goes on from NC_137648.1 coordinate 9,160,935, forward strand.
ATTTGTTCGCCGAGAGTTCCCCTCTGTGCCGCTGCTCGTTGTGTCTTTGTGTCATGTTGGTGAGGATTTAGAAAAGAAGTCCGGGATGCCAGCAGACTTTATCTGTTATGGAAACACATGTGGAAGTCCATGTGGCAGAGAGACACCGCTGACTTTTGTTTACACGTGTGCAGATGGCGTGATGAACAGTGAGGACCTATTAAAACCACATTGTCGATACATGCGAATGTCTGGCCTGAATCGAGGTGGATATTTTTAATACTTTATACTGTTTGCTTTTCATCTCACATATTTTTTTTTCTTTTCTTTTCAATGATTTCCACGTATGGCCCCACATAAAGCACTGGGACTACTTCTGTGTTGAAAACCTTTAACTGCACAGTACTATTTAAGGGCATTTAGTGGTTTGTGGCAACTGACTCTAAATTGCAAAAACATTTGCACGGCAATACTCCCTCGCCTCGGAAAGTAGTTTCTAGATCAGGGTTTTATTGTGTTTGTTGATGACTGCCGTCTTTTTATGTGTTTTGCTCCATTGCTTCACTCCTTGCCCATTTTGGAGGAAAAAAACAAAGGGGAGAGAGAGAGAGAGAGCGAAAAAAACATTCCACTTGTTAATTCGCTGATCTCAACAATCGATTCAGATGCGTTTGTCACTGTTGCGGCAGATTGAATGGCCCAAAAAAGAACATAGAAGCAGTTAAAGGAAGGATGGTTTAATCTGAAGTTGTGAATGACAATATTGATTTGCCTTTTCCTTTTTGACAGGATAGGATAGCAGCTCAGAATCAAATGCGATGCGGGCTATAAGTGTTGCGACATCCTTTTTTTTTCCTGGTCTCTTCTCTGTCTTTTACTTGCTTCCTTTCTGTATGAGGTTTTACTTCCACGTAATGGTGTGAGATACTTCTGATAGCTTATTTATTTCTTTGTCAGGAAGAAATGTGGATATCTCAGGGTAGGAACTGGTCTATATCCAGCATAGAATGTTAGTGTGGAGGAAAGTATCCCTTAAAAATGGCAACATATTAAATGATAGCATTTATAGGTTTATTTTGATACAAACCCATAAAAAAATAGTATCTACTTGTCTTACTTTAGATGCGAATGTATCGCAGTCATCAATAAACATTAAATGTTACCCAAATCGAAGTGAAGACACATTAACTTTAATTCTAATGCGCACAAGTGTTGAAGCAGAGCAGAGCTCAGTGTCGTCTGCAGCAGAAGGAAACTCATCTCTGTGAGTGAGAGTGGAGGTATTTGCCTTTAGAGGGCCTTGTGGACACATTAAGGCCTATTTGCATGTCCATAACACCAACAGAGAACCCCATCTCTGCACTTAGGCTCACTGGAGCTTTAGGTTTAAATATTGCAGGGAAACAGAGCATTCAATGCTGTCTGACTCTTTTACTCAACAAATAATGAGTCCCTCAGATAGCTTGTTTTGGATGATTTAAAACACTTCACTAACCATCCACATGAGGTTTACCTCCTCACTCTCATTTACAACTTGTGTAAACATATTTGAAACTATATATTATGGCTAAATGGGATTTTCTCCTGAGAAAATGAGCTGGAAACATTTGAACAAATTCCAACATTTACACGATAATACAACACAAACCTGTGATCTGCCTAATTGACGTCAGCGTGATTGTTTAAGCATTTGAGGCTTGTCTTGATGAGTCTTTGAGCTCCTGCCCCGTCACCTTTAAGAAAATGCTGTCTTTTCTTAACTTCTTTGTCCCAACCAGCACAATTAAGGGCCACAGCGCCACATAACAAAACAGGGGCCCCTCCTTGCGAGGTAGCCTTAGGTTGTGTTTATGCTCTGGGACATCAAAGGCATTGCTGAACTTTTCCAAGCCCCTCCTGCTCAGGTAGTAATCCTGAAGTATAATCTCTTTAAAAACTGTAAAACCCATTAAGGTGACACCATCTAAAGCCTCGCCCAAGAAGAGAAAAGGAAGAAAAAGGGAAAAAAAAGAAAAAAAAAAGTTGGCTGAGAGCGCCTCGAAATTGTGACAAAAGCCATTTGAGTGGCTTTTCAAACACGGCAAGCGAGACATAAAATTGTGTGTTTATTTTCAAAATTTCCTGGCCTATATTTGCAATAATTGGCAGGATGGATGGTTGCTTTCCTGAGCAAACACACTATAGGTGGTTTAGACAACATAATGTGTGTTTAAAGAAGAGATTTAATGGTGTTAATTTGGCCTAACGGACTCTAAAACAACAGCCAAGCCAGTAAAATAAACAAATCTTCTCAGCTGGCCTGCCTTCAGGGGGATTCAAAACATAATCCAAACTTAAATAAATACTTGTTTGCCACCATTTTATATATCTGGGTCAAAAGTAACAAATGCTGCTACTTTAATATAATTTAATTAGTCTTTCCAAGCCTCATGTCTATGCAGCTCAAGGGTTCCTGTCTTTAAAATATTCACTGGCCTTATACACTCAGACTGCATTTACATAGAGGATACTCTTGGATTTTGGTCTACAGAGCTCATAGAGTGGCATAAAAGTGACAGGCGTCTACCTCCCCACACTCACTGTGTTACATGTTACTCTGCTAAGTCATCCTCATTTTTCTGTTCTGTATATATAGATGTTTTTTTTTCACCTTTTCTCACCTTTGCAATACCTTCTCTCTTGATTACGCTGCACACACACACACACACACACACACACACACACACACACACACACACACACACACACACACACACACTTACACGCACACCATCCAATCATCCACTCCACATGCAGTGAGCAAGCTCTCAAAAGCCATCAATCCCGGGGTGAAGAAATATTTCATTTCTTCGGCCCCTTGCTGAGTACCTTCACCTGGCCTCGGCTCTGCCATGCCACATCACAATCAATTCCATAAGCTAAAGCGCAGCGCACGGTGCTCTGGGAAGGTCAAACAACCCACTCTGACTGCCATCCGAGCGTGACGCACTTACCTTCCACACCATGTCCAAACCAGCTGTCAAAAGACACCTTAATGTCCCTCCGTCTGGTCCTGGAACTCCCTCCAAGGGTTCATTCATTGCGGGTCTTTGAAAACCAAGATACTGGATAGATACTTTGTGCCTTTTTTTGTATTGATTTTCATATTGTGAATCATTAAATTCGACCTTTTTAATGCCACACAATCATTGGATTCAGCAGAAAATTATTCTCATCAGGGTTGAAGCGCCTTAAACTAATGAAATGATTTTAGGTGGGTTCGTGGCTGCTTAAGGCAGGTTGACCCACCCCATTTATTCAGCGGTAGAGAACATTCTGGGATACATCATTGCCTTCAGATGAGGAATTAATTTACAACAGATATTGGTGAATAATAAATGACTGTATAAAACATAAAATGAAAATGAAGTTTTATCGCAGCCGTGGTCAGGAGAGAAAACTGTAACGGACATCAGATATTTTGACAACTTAATGATAATAGTTGATTTAGTGTGGTTTAGTCCGTATAGGAACGATGACCCAATACTTTAATTTCGTCTTTCTTTTTCACTGTCTTTGTCTCTTTTTCACTTTTAGATCTTCATCTCTTTGTAAGCTGTTGTACCCTGTAGTTTGGTGATACTGCACAACACAACTGTGGGCAAAGCAGCGGATTGCTGTTTATCTCCCATGCCAAAAGAGAAAGAGACGGAGACATAGAATTTATTTAATGAGCATGACGAATGCTAAGGTGTTCTTGTAAATCATCACATGGTTTACAAACTCAATAAGTAAGGGCTTCCTGCCTCAGCCAAGGCAGGCCAGCGCACACCTAAATTATTAACGAAGCTGGGGGCACCCAGAGGCACAACTTTGATGATGTTATAAACAGGGGAGAGGACAAGGTGCCTTCTCAGCAAAAGATTATAGGACCTCCCACCTCCCCCCAAATCCCCGACCTCAACACACTCACTCCTAATTACCTACCTCCAATGGTGAGAGGGAGAGATAGCAACAGAGGGAGGGAAGCATCAAAATAAACTTGACACAGTCCTTTAGTACGTATTGTTAACTAACTGAAACTGTACAGCACAGTAATGTTTAAGCACGCTGCTGGGAAACATGAGTGAGACTTTCCACACCTATGTTGAGGAATAAGACTGACTTCTGTATTATATTTAAAGAGATCTGTATATATTTGTAAATTATGAATATGGTAATGACGACTGTGTTCATGCAAATAGCAGTCTGTTCAAGCACCCAAGACGATCGCACCAAGTTCCTCTGCCAGAATTTGTTTTTTTTCCTCCTCATAGGATAATTTTGTCTCTGGGCAATACGCCATTTTAAAATCCCAATTCATCAGGCTTTGATAATAGCTGATGCAGCGTTTCATTGGGTTGGGTTGGGGAAAATGGCGGAAGAGCAAGAGGAGAAAACTGTTTGGGTAAAATAATGTAAAAGAAGATGGCAGACTTCACCTCAGATGAGCCACAGAGATCGAAAAGTGTGTTAAAGAAGCTTCTGCCTTCAATTCTCCTTAATCTGGTGCAACAGGAACAAAAGAAGACGGACATGCAACAATTTTATATGATGGGCAACAGGCCTTCAACTGCTTGGAAACATTACTGATCAGTACAACTCCAGGGTCAAAGAGTCAACATCCACATCGCTGTTGTTTTTCCACAACAGACAAATAAAAAAATTACAGAAAATCTTAAGGTGACAAAGAAGAATGAAATCATTATATAATTTGTTCTGCAATAATTGTTGATTTCCTAATCTATGAAATAAGGCTAACATCTTAGTAGACCTTGTTGTACTGTAGTGTTAGTAAACTCCAAAGCAAATGGCAAAGTCTCTGGTGAGAAGGAAATAAAGAAGCATGATTTCCCCAGTGCAAATATGCTCCAAATTAAAAACCAAAAAGAGGTCCCCGGTGTCATCGCTCTAAATCCGATCGCTAGTCTGATGAATTTGTCATTAAGCAGATGATAACTTCAGTATTTCAGTATGAGAGCATTAGCCGTAAAAAGGTTCCATGCAAAGCTTGCGTTTGTGTAATGATCTATTTTGATATAAGTTCTGCTCTGTTGGTTGGTAAATTGAGGAGAACAGGTACAACTGTGGGTGGAAAATCAGAATAAAAGCTCACAGATATAGCATGGCAGCTGGTGTGTCAGAGCAAAACTCAATCAAGTTGGACCAAAATGTATTTGCCTGTGTTTTCTCAACTCCACTTTATCTCCTGCTGCTCCAATAGAAAAAAATAACAAAAAAACCCAAGACAAAAACCAACCAACCTCCCCCCCTCAAAAAAAACCCAACCCTGAAGGATAAAAAAAACAACCTCAAGGCCTGATATTACATTGGATTATATAGAATAGAACATTAAGGCCTTCATCAGTATATCAAATCCTTTTTAAGAGAACATTTTATCTTTGCATTGTCAACGAGGTTACGAATGGAGATAGATTATTCAGATGATAGCCTTACACTTATATTTATGTGCTCAACTTCCAAAGTGAACAAAGCATTCAGCTAAAGTCCTTTTTAAGAGAGAATGACTTTTTCACATATTAAATTAAGACACAAAGTTGAATTGACATGGGATCGTTTGGATTATTTCCCAATCCTGATGTTGGTGGTTTGAAAGGTGCATGAAAACTTTCATCATCGCTGTGGACGATGGATGAAAAGGAAACAACATTTACCATTTCAATCAAACTAAAACTAGAATACAACATGCAGACACATACTCACAGGATTAAAATGATTAAATGGATTAATGAAAATAATTTATTTAGTAGATTCAGTATATTTGCAACTTTTCAGATCCGCATATAAAGCAATTTATTTGCCGCAAACTTAACATCAATTTCAATCCACGAACACACCAACAACATGAAAGTGGTCTGGCTTTTGTTTTGTGATGGATTCCCAGGAAGGATTACTATCGATTTAACAAAGAAGAATGTTCAGATGGGACTTTGCAACTCAGACAAAAAGAAAAAGCTCAACAGTTTTTTTTTCCACATTTAAAATGACAAACAGGCGGCTTGGCCTTTTATCATTCCAACCATCAACACATGATGGTTCGAGGAGTATCTTTTACGACATATCATGATACCATAAATTGTTGATTCAAGGATATAACTGGATCCGTGGGAGGAATTTTACCTTTAAGACAGCAGAGCATCTATTACATTGAGAGGGAATATCAGCTTTCAGTGTGGTTTTCATTTCAGAAACTGTGCGGCAGTATTAAATATAAAAACGCCCATTAAATTGGCCCCAGCACTCAGAGAGAAATGGTTTGTTTTCAGAAATAATTGGCAGTCACATCAGCAGATGTGTTTAACAATGTCAGTTTTTCTTCCTCTCTGTACTGCTATTCATGTCCACTTCCACAAGTATAAGACGAATGCTGGATTGGTAACAAGTGAAAACAGAAACATGACATGTGGAAGCCCGAATCAAGGGAACAAATGTGACACGCCATGCCTCAAAGTCACACCAACACACGTGCTCGTGGTGGATACAAACTTCCTCTCTCTCCCACATTTGACATTTCAAGTCTGACTCAAGTTAAAAACTCTGGGTTCAAACGCGGCTGCCATTTTCTCTTTTGGATCCTCCATCTGTGAGAGTCTTGGGCAGCAGTTGCTGCGCGACACAGGGCCATCTGTGACGGGTGAGCCTTCAGAGATGCACAGAGCATGCTTTCATACGTTTCCCACCACAGTCAAGCAGAAAATCAGGCAAATCGTGTCAAAGAAGAGTGAAGCTTCCCCAAACTCCGGCCTTGAACTGCGGTCGAGCAGGGGGAGGCGGCGTTGAGGATTCACGGTCATACACGAGGCCTGATCGCTGCATCGTTCTGGAACGTCAAAAAAAAAAGAAAAAAAAAAGAAAGAAAACGCAGGCGCCCCCGGGGGATTTGGTGGCATACGCAAGTCTCTGTCTTTCTCTTCTCCCTTCTCGTTCCTTCTTGAGGATAACCATGGCTCTCGCATAACGGCATTAGATCAGATGACTGTGGGTGAAGTAAACATCTCAATCCCTCTTGTACTATGCAGATACTTGTTTATGCTTTCACACTTTTCTGATTTTCTTTGGCCCAAACCGTATGAACATGCTCTTGTGTGTTATTCTCTCTCTCTTTTTTTTTTCCATGGGAGTTTTACCCAAATAAATGTTCTAAATACATGCTGATGGCTACAGTGGTCAGTGACAGTTAATGGATTGGAGCAGATCGGAGGAAATGCTCAAAAGCACTGTTGTCCCACATTTACACTAGTTTCTGTTTTATGGTGGGACACAGAAATTATGATTAACCCTGAGACATATACCCGCAACCCAAGACACACAATGGCACTACAATTGGTCATCTGTTGGGATCCAAAACGAGGCCGATGACACAGACGTCGAAGTATGTACTCTGAGAGGGAAGTGATGTCACTGCTGCCTACTAAAACTGGATCTGTTCAAATCAAATTAGATCTACGGCGCCTTGGCACATTCAATTACTCAAAATATCATCCCCGACCTCCCACCCAAAATACCGCCAAGGATGCTCAGATTTGACAAATGGAGTGTGAACAACGTTTTTTTCACTGAATGCAAGTTGAGCAAGTGGACTTCCTGTTTGCGCAAAGTGGCAGGCAGCTTTCTTTCTCAGAAAGTGCATGTGAAAGGCATCTTTAGATAATGAGACTTTGTAAATCTGATGCTCATTTTTGCATTTGAAGAGTGCAGTGAATTTCACAGACACCTTGGTTTGGCACCTATTCCTTGTTCCAAATGAACAAAAAGTCGATGGCATCAGACAAACAAGTCAAATCCCTCCATCATCTTTATGGCTTCACGTATTGATCGGTGGTTGCCATTGTGACTGACTTGACTTCCCAGCAGTGACGTCGTTTCTCTTGGACAGGGTCTGGGCACGAGGGCTCCACGGCCATAATTAGTTTTCCATCCAAGGGAAAGTTAATACTTCTCAAGTTGAAGCGAAGCTTATTTGTTTCCTGTACAGTGTGTAATGGATAACACGATGAGGCGGGTGTGTGCCCTGTGTTTATACATGCACACACACACACGGACTTGTAAACAGTCGCACTCAGACGAAACGGCACAACCAACTCCCCGGGAGGTCTACAGTCAGACAGAGAGTGACACACAAATCTATCCCCATTCCCTACATGACAGACCAGGCTGGCTGGTTGAGCAGCCGCCTGATCAATAGTCATCAGTGACCTTGTCCACTTAAACCACAACTGTAAGACACAAATTCAGCAATTTTCACTACCCTCTGAGTGTTTGTGTCACATCCACTGGCCACTGTTGGATGTCTGCGTGTTTCCATGTCTAAATATGTCAGTTGAATGGACGCCTCTTATGGGGAAAAGTATGCACTTGTGTGCATTTGCACATCAGGAGTATTGCTAAATATGCATTTTTGCAGCAAAACTAACGGGGTGTCAAAAGTACAGTAATCGATTCTTTGCTTGGGTCACTGATCAATCGTCACATATGCCAATCAAAGTCTAATTATTCATTTTTTTTTGTATACAACACCAACTGCTCAGCCAACCATACGTTGCATATGACGTACTCATTATGCAAAGAATGTTTTTCAATGTACACTTCAACTATTTATGGGCATTTTTCTACTTGAATATTTACACATTTTGTTTCTTCAAGTGTATTTATTGCTTGGCCCCATAATCCTCTTAATTACTTGTCTTTAATTAAAATGTGTAATTTAATCTTTTCTTGTCTGCATTTATTTTAATTTATAGAAAAACTTGCGGAAAAAACCAAGGGAAACAAGTGTGAATCTGTTTTAAATAAAAGTCCTAGTTGATCTTCGAGAAGCACCAGCCAACAGGGACCGAGACAGCTCACCATGGCAGCACAACACCAACAACAACAAACAAATGTTTGCTGATAAATAAAACATATTCAATCAAAGCATAAATGCTAATGAAAAGAGAACCCGCAATAACACGGGCTGAAAGTGTGAGCTCTGGCACGCACCGAGTGTGAGAGAGAAAGGTGTTAATTGCTGTGCTAATTAGGTCCTGATTGCATTGCTCTTGTTTTGCACTTGCAGGTGATTAAAATTTCAACAGAGCACATTATTTGGCACTGCTAACAGGTGCCAAGCTCAGCACATAACACAAACTGGGAAACACGAGAACAGAGGTGGATAAACACACAATAACATCCCTCCATGACCACGCCAACATCATATGTCCACTAATCCACCCAGTCACAATGAAGACACAGTAAGACAATGTCAGCTAGAGAAAGACGGAAAGAAATATATAAAATATGTACACAAATGCGCGTGTGACAACAATTGCATTTTATGGATAATAACTACATAACGGTTAAAAGATATGATATCATATGCAAAGTCATATGATGTAGCATACATTGTTATTATGGGCTGTTTCACAAAGATGTGATTAATAAGGTTCCTGTAATTAGCATTTTAGAAAGAACTCTATCAAGTATGTGTCTCTATTACATTTCTGCAGTTTCGCTTGATCTTAATATGGTGTATTGTATATTGAGGTTTTATGTGAAACATGGTTGCACGCATACATTTTCACATTTTATGTGCAACAAATATCTAGACATTTTAAATATGAATTAAAACTGCTGATCAGGACACAGCCTGTAAACTATAGAATTTGTCCTGGGCATCCTGCAGTGCTGTCTATAAATGAACCATATTTGATTAATCATGATTTAAAAAAAAAAAAAAAAAAGGGTTGGAAAAGGGGATCGTCTGGACTTGGTTTCTCCTATGGGAAGCAGGAACAAGTACAATGTCTTCAGCCGGCAAGCTGGCAGATTGACGCAAGCTCGGGACGACTGGAGAGCGTGTGATGTGATCTATTCCAGAACAGTTGAGCGGCTGCCCCTACTGAGGCAGGGGTGTGTGTGTGTGTGTGTGTGCGTGTGTGTGTGTGTGTGTGTGTGTGGCCTGGGAAAATCTGCATCTGTTACTTTAGTAGGATCCCAGGGAGATCGAGCTGATTGAGCAGATTGAGCTGTCAGGGTGACGGGCATCTCCCCCGTTTTCTACTGTCAGTCTATCTATCTATCTATCTATCTATCTATCTATCTATCTATCTATCTATCTATCTATCTATCTATCTATCTATCTATCTATCTATCTATCTATCTATCTATCTATCTATCTATCTATCTATCTATCTATCTATCTATCTATCTATCTATCGAGAACATCAGCAGATCGAGAAACAACTAGCGATGCACAGGCATACGGATAAACACGACTTCAAAAATGACATTAGTTTGTTCTAAAGGACTTGGCCTAAAGCAGCAACTTTCATCACCGGTGACAGAAGAGTTACTCACACAAGAAACCGACCAGGAGGCACGAATCCCCCCCAAACTTCAGAGGCGTTTCGTTTTAGTCATCATACATCAAGTGTGTGTAAATGTCCTCCATAATTCAACCTTAGGAATTAAAGAATGTCAAAGCAACTTTAATAGAAAATCACTACAGCTTTGGATGTGCTGTGATCATTGCTGTTATGAATATTGATTACAACATAAACCGATACATTAAACATTGTATTTTCAGACATCATGGCGCACTGGGAAAAAAAAAGCAACATAAAATTCACGGATACCTAGCACTGAGACATTAAATATAATGTTTAACAAATCAGCCTTAATTACTTAATGAGATATATTTTATTGTGAAGTCAATGGAGACGGCTCTTTGGTAAGCAGACTATATTGAAATGTTCAGTTTCACGAGTGCATTATGCAGCATGATATGAAGAAAGGTACCTGTTCAATCAATATTCAGCTGCAACGTCTGTGGAAATAATGATAGATGTTTCACTGTGTTTGCATGTTAACAGAAAAAGAAATGAGCTGTTTTGTTTTTTTTTCATTACCACTAAAGTAATGTAATGCTGCAGGCCACAAACTTGATCATTAGCTCGAAGGAGGCAATACCCTTTGGTTTTAATGAGCAATGCTAGCAATAGCAACAACAGTGGGTTTATAAAAAGCCTGTTTGATTTATTTATTTTATTTCATGTATAACCAGATTTAACACTTAATGGTAAGGCAAGTGTCGAGAAATACCAGTGGAAACAATGCAAAGTGGAGTGAAGTGACCGGATGCATGTGGATTCACCAGACCACATTCACTGACTGACTCAGTTACATCCTTAGAATTTCTCTATCCTGAAAATGGTATGGTGAAAAACTCTGCTTTCTCTCTCTCTCTCTCTCTCTCTCTCTCTCTCTCTCTCTCTCTCTCTCTCTCTCTCTCTCTCTCACACACACACACACACACCCTAAGGTCTTCACCAACTGCTTTGTCTTCCAGAGAGGCTACAGAACTGGACCAAGACACCTGTCATTCTCCCATGACTCAGAGTGGGACATGAAAAGGAAGGGGGGGGGGGGGGTCATGAAAAATCTCCTCTTTACTATGATACAAGTCAATGTCTCATATATTTTGTTGCAGAAATACCTAAACCAACCCAAAACCACACCGTCCTTCATATTATTGTGTTATCGTCCAATATGACAGAATTGGGTTTAAAAAAGAAAAAGAAAACAAAGCCTAATATCTAATATGTGAGCTCGAATGAAAATGATTGTTAATTTTTTGACTGAAAATAAAAACTGAGTAAATACTTGGGCAAGTAACTTTTGCATTGCTTTTCAATGTTTTCTTTCAATTAACCATGAAGCTCTATTAAGGCTTGATGGATTCATTTGAGGAAGATGATCTAAAATAGAGGTGTCCAAACTATGGCTTGTGGGATTACTGCGGCCCATTGCTGATTTCTAGTTAGCCTGGAGCGAGTTCTAAACCCATCGTGGAAAATGGCCCACACATGAAACTTACAGTTGACTGAAGTGTACTTGTGAATTTGTAAGGGGTCATCGACCTTTTGGAAACTAGTTACTTCGAGGCTACCGAGTAATGCAAAAGGTTACTTGTCTCTAAACTTCCTGAATAATTAGAATTTCAAATCACGCTGTTTCTACTGACCACTGAGCACTGTTTTCAGAACATGCATCGACAGCTCTGAGTTAGAGTCTAAACGAAACAAGAAAAAAAATAAGACTTTCAATGAAAAAATTTCACAACTTAGATTTCAAGGGCATTGCATAGTCAGAAAGATAAAAAAAAAAAAAAAAAAAATCAGGACTATTCAGAGTGGACAACCTGCAGTTCCACAACGCAAAATGTAGGTAGATTAAAAACAAGGCTTTGCCATAAAACAAAACTTGGGCCCTGCACGACCATGAAACGCCTGAGTATCACTGTGTTTGCTCAAAGAAATGCAGAAGAAACAGGAAATGGCGGCTGTGTTTCTGCCCCAGAAACTTTAAACCGCTGATAAAGATCAATGGCACTGCTGATGATATAAATTCTGAGCTACCAGTTTGTATTGATCTGGCTGGAACGCTTTTGGCTCTCAGGATGGCAGATGAAGCCAGCTAAGAACTTCAGGAACAAAATAGAGAGAAAAAAAAAAAAAAGATTGATGATGAAGGCCTGCTCATCTATAGTGTTGATGAAGACTTCTTCCAGACAAAATACATGGTTGCAGGAAACATGAGCTTCAAAGGTGTCTGAGCCTTTACGCCAAAATAAATCATAGTTAGATTTTTTTTTTCTTCAATTTAACACACAATTATCTAAAATAAAAAAAATTTGCTTAGCAAAAGCAAAACAAATTTCAAATGCAAATGTGCAAAAAACACCAACTAAATACTGATTATCATCATTTTATGGAACAGCTCTAGGCTATATACTGTAGTATGTCTCTTTAATCCTCTTGGATCACCTGGTGATAAAACAGGTTACAGTCCTCTTATAATCATATGTGAGGATAGTTGAATACTTCAAAATGCTTTGTTTAGTGCTCATGCAGAGGATACATTACATGTATATTTGCTTCAACAAGTGTTTCCATAACGTTTGTGTTGCTTCAACTATCAGTTGGTGCAATGATGAGTCTTTACAGCAAGTTACAACTTTGCACTGTGGATGTTTTTTTAGGAGTCAAGATAAAAACTTAACCTGATGGGTCACCTAGGGAACATTGGTTCAGTTAAATGACTCAAGTATTATATGTTTCTCTGCCAATTATATAAAGTAACAAAAGAAAATGTAAATTGAACTTTTAACTCTCTTACCTTGAAATGATGAATATTCAAATTTTGTGAAGGTGTGACTGTCTGTCTCTGTGTCGATCCTGTGAAGAATTAGTCAACTGGTGCACCGAGTGAAGGTTTCTACACCATGTTATGTCATGTGATCAAGATTTGTGATCAAGATTCCTCGGATAAACTTTTATTATCTGCTGTGATTTTACAAATTTTAGACATTTGAAGAAAGACTATGCACTGGATACCCTGATTAAATATATCAGAATATAAATTAAAAGCAAAAACATTGACTAATTCATTAATATTGTGCGTGTAAATGCTCCTCTGGCGTTTCTATTTGACTCCATCGCCTGACTCTTCCCCAGTGTGTCTTTCTTGCTCCTGTAAACCTCCATCATACATCCAAGAGGACTGGGGAGGATTAGGAGGTCATAACACGGGACATGGGACCAACTGTTGTAGCTGGAAGGAGTGTGGTTTCCACTTGTCTCCCAAGACCAAACAAACACAAGAAATAACTAGAGATTTTTCTCCTGGTCCCTTTGATTATTACTGCAATAAGCCCATTGTAAACACACAGGCATAGTTTACCCCCCCCCCCCACACACATATGGCATTATTAGTGTCGCTGCACTTTTGAATTAGCCGGTAATGGGAAACTGTCACCATCTAAAATGTTGAACTATAGCATCGTCTAATTATGACTCCTTGGCAGAGCATCCAGTTTTTATCTGCAATGGGATAAGTAAATTGGCAGCAATTATCCGACCATTCACTCACAAAGCTGATGTAGAAACTGAAGAACGGGGGCCAGCACCTGGATATGCTCAAGAGTTGAGGACGTCAACTTCCCATCATGCTCTCACAGGCACACACCTGAAAACACACCTGAAAACTCAACACTGAGGTAATCACCACCATCGCTACCCCCCCCCCCCCCCCCCCCCCCCCCCCATCTAAAACTTCACTTGTCTCCTGTTCGACTTCCAAAACTCATCCCGTCATTATCTAGCATTCGATATTCGTTGCCTTTTATTCAATGTAACAGGTTGAGTTTCCCCTAATTGGAGCTGAATAATACCAATGCGATTTATGAGTGCTTTTTTTTCCCCCCGTGTCGCCGCCGCCGCACCACAGATTCTGGTTTCATCCCGCCAGTGGTTTTTGAAGGTATCATTTCTCTTGACTGGAAAAGGCCCCTGTTGAGTTGTCAGGCTCATTGCTCAAGGTGCGCGCTGGGTTTCAGGAGGGCCCGTGCTGACACATTCATAAATATGACACCTTGTTTTGTCCTTCTGGCGTCTTTTTGGTTGGCGATGGCCTTTGAATTGGAAACAGGTAAGCTAATAGGGCTGCGTCTGATGCATGGGAACCGTGGGCTTTGGGAGAAGGCAGGGTGGCCCTCGGGCGACACATGACAGGCAGATAATGACTGTATAGCTGTCAAGTCAAGGATACCTGTCTGCCGGTAAATACAGATTTGCCTTTTTGACATCATTTTTCCACCTCCTGGAAGATCAACTGAATGCAGTTTTCAGACTATTTCATACTAGCTATCAGGCACTTTCACACACACACGTAGATGCAGACACACGAACACACGTTTAAATGCTAAAGAAGGATATTTCACGTACACACCAGCATATGAACAGCCATACGTGCCGGCAAACACACCCACACATGCACACATTCACAAATTCAGACAGGACAGGGAACAAAGGCACTCTAAATGTATGCGCTTATAATTGTGATTTTCTGCACCGTCCGACGTTCCCACATAATGCTGTATGGAGTGAGTTAATATGATTCTATTGTAGTCAGGCATAAAAGATAGCGTGGAAGCCCGTGTGTGTGTTTCCACGTATATAGGGGTGTGTGTCCATGCATGAGTGTGAATGACTAGCAGGCCGGCTGAGGCCTGTGTTTTGCGCGTCGCCCCGGGGAATGCAGGTGAAAGCAATCTTGGTCCGTGAAAGCCGACGAGATGCGCCTTTCTGCACCCAGAGAGCGAGGGAGCTGATTTCTTTTTGATAGACTCAAGCCTTGACACCAGCACCCCCCACCCCCACCTCCACCCCAACCTCTACCTCCGTCTCAACTCAACCCCCTCATCACTGTCAAGCCGGGCCAAAGCGCTGGTCAACTGATCTCAGCCGTTTGTTTGCTAATTAGTTGTATAATCTGCACATTGACTATTCACATTTAATTTGTGTGATGTCTCGGTTTGCATTTCCTTGGGGATTTTCCTGTAAAATGTTTTTCACCCCCCCTCTTAAAATCAACACAAAAGCTCGAACAGCCAAACCATTTGTTGCACCACTGTAATGACGAAACAGCCTAATTATACCTTATTTTGTTTACCGTTCAGTTACATGCTCTGCATGAAGAATGATTAGTCGCATTTCCATGTTGGGTTTTAATCGAGAGGTATTAATAGCTTGATGTGTGCACTGAGATGGAGTGTACATTAGGTCTGGTCTCAATAGGCAGGGATTATTTCCATCTGTGGATCCAGTATTGGCAGTGATGCAAAATGAGGGTCACTTCTTTGGGGTCTTGATGGACTAATAGTTGAGCATCACATTTCTGCTACCTTCTATGGTTGTCCTACATGTTTGATTTGGCACCATGTTCACGCCAGATTCCCTTCCTGATGCAACCTTGCACTGGAAGTACAGTCCAAGCTGCAGCTATCCGGATTGTGCTTTAACTACAATTTGCTGTTGTGTGATCTCTATATATAAACACTACAACAAAACAATTCTGTTCCATCCCAGCACATATTTAGAACACACACGCACTTGTGCCATTATGAACACACACAGATTGACTCTGCTCACAGGTTACATAAGAAGGCGATGACACATTTGTCCACATACCTTGAGGTAAAACATTGACACTTATGACAG
This sequence comes from Lipophrys pholis, assembly GCF_963383615.2. NCBI lineage: Eukaryota > Metazoa > Chordata > Actinopteri > Blenniiformes > Blenniidae > Lipophrys > Lipophrys pholis. The sequence goes on from NC_137648.1 coordinate 9,176,990, forward strand.
TTGACTCAATGACATGGTGAGTCAGTGCAGCTAAACAGACCGCAGTCACTCTGAATGCTGCATTCACACAACAGCTAAAAACATACTTTGCAATCTAAAGGTGACCAATTGCAAAATGCATTTTTGAGACTCAGCGTCACATCTATAAAGTTTTATCTTCAAATTCCACTGATTGGTCAAGCACTCTACAATTTTATTTTTCCCTTATTTTTTTGAGGCACAACTAAAGGTAAGGTGAGGTTCTCTCGATATTACAAAACTTCTAATAAGTGCTTAAACATAATTTACGAAGAGCGACAACCTTGCTCTCTTCTTGCCGGCCAGCCAGTCACACGATATCTGCCTCTCTTACTGGCCCGCCAGCTAAAATGGAAATGTGTGTTAGTGCCAGCAGTTGGAGACTGTTGGGGGACTTAGCCTTCACACTGTTAAGATAAAGTAGCAGGTCTAAGCCTTGCCTGGTGAAATGACACATCCCCCACCTTCCTTTTTCTGTACAATCGCCATAATATTGTGTTTCTATGCTGGGCCTGTAACCTTTGATTAAATTAGTCCAGTATTGCCTGGGTCCTTTTCTAAACTGTAGGCACTGGAGAGCTACTTAACGGACCCTGTCCCTTAGAGGGAAGAAACTGCTTGAGCTTACAAGTGTACGGCCACAGAAATATCAAACCCCTCTCACTCAATTCTCTCTTTCTATTCCTCCCTCTCTCCTTCTCTTTTTTCCTCTTTTCTCTCTCGATTTACACCCATTTGCCCTCTCACCGTGTCTGTTCTGAAGTTCTCCCCACAAGTGTGTTTGTGTGTGTGTGTGTGTGTGTGTGTGTGTGTGTGTGTGTGTGTGTGTGTGTGTGTGTGTGTGTGTGTGTGTGTGTGTGTGTGTGTGTGTGTGTGTGTGTGCGCGCGCGCGCACGGGCGTGCGCATAAGTCGATCCATCAAAGTCTGTCACTCTCAGGTAAGCCACATAATACAAGATCTCACAGAAAGAGTGGTAAAATGTCATTTTGTTGTTGTTATATTTGAAATATATGAACTATTGGTGCTGTGTGCTGAATGACAGCATAAATGAACAGGTCAGAATTGCATTTTGTTCAAGGAAGTTGGATTAATGTGGGGACAAGGCAAAAGAGACATGGTATTGGTCAAGCATCAATCACATCTCAACCTCAGTGAAATAAAAGCACTTTCTGACCCCGTTCAGTATGTTATTTACTATAAAGTAGCAGCAAGTTTCTCCCCAAAGGCCTTGTAGGTTCAGTGCTGATTTGTATGATTTGTTAAATTACACTTTTTTTTAATTTTTCTTGCATTTCACAAATTCTATTGTATACCATTTAATATGTCCACATATCTAAGCTTTCCAGGTCTTAATGCTTTGGAGAAAATTCAAGCGTCAACTTGAATATCAAATGTTGAGCAGAACAGAGATGATCTCTGATGGTAATGATCATCTATGATGAGCTGTGTGACCTGACTTGTCACCTAAAATCCTAGATGTAACAAATTAAAACGTATGTGTATATCATAAACAGCGTGTGTGATTTAATAACAGAGTAGCATCTGCATTGCTGAACTTTTGAGACTTCTCATTTTTGGGAGTCTCAACAGTCTAAAACGTGAATATTAAATTCCATTCAGACATATGAATGTGAATGGATAACTGTATGTGAGTCTACAAGTAAAAATGTGTCATGACAAAATTTATTGGTGTAATATTCACAGAAAGAAATTATTCACATTTCTATTTTGAATTGTTGCTGAAGAAGATTTCATAACAGTCAACCTAATATGCAGACAATTTATGATCTAAAAGTCAATAGTGACCTTGAATCATTTCATCGACTAAACCTGCTTCATCCTTGTAGTGTTGCGGGAGATTGGAGCCAATATCAGCTGATAAGACGAGAATTGCAAAGCAGACCTGGACCTCAAACAATTACACAAAACAATTTGTATCTTTGGAACATTCGAGGACAAAAATCAATGTAAAATCACTGTAACACACAAATTCGCATGAAGAAAACTCCACATAGAGTCTCTGAGCCCTTAATAAAAACGGTTTTGTTTTTTTCAGTTATCTGGTCCTCAGTTTTTTGTTTTTTTTTCTGCTCAAACCACCATTCTAAGTTCCCTGAGAACTGTCAATGCAGTTCCCTTCCCAGAGTTATCTTACTGATTATTCCTATCCAGAGGGCAGCTGATACAGGAAGGAATCACTTGTCAAAAACCCTCTGAATGACACTGGTTTGTGTGTGTGTGTGTGTGTGTGTGTGTGTGTGTGTGTGTGTGTGTGTGTGTGTGTGTGTGTGTGTGTGTGTGTGTGTGTGTGTGTGTGTGTGTGTGTGTGTGTGTGTGTGTGTGTGTGTGTGTGTGTGTGTGTGTGTGTATTAAAAAAATCTATTTGTGCACTTCTGATTGGATGTGTGCAGCTTTGTGATTACGAATGGGGTGTGAAATCTAAAACTCAAACAGGATGAGCAAATAAATGACTTGCACATAGTGTTGTTGTCTGCAAGTGAAATGAATCACCCTGTCACAGTCTGTTGGTATATGGCTAATAATAACACATTCCTCTGAGTGGTGAGAGAATTCAGTCATTTAAAAGCGTGAGAAAAAATAAGACACAAACTGAGGTGAATTACAAGTTAATCACAAAATAAAACTGCAATGTGCAGGACCCATGTGACCTTCAGCATCTGAAAAGTGTGGCTTCAACCACTGAATGATTGAATGACGATTGATGATTTTGGGGGGGGTTACCGCTTGCAACCTAGTGGCTGCATTATTTAATGACTTTAAATGACTGTAAGATGTCACAAACATGCAATACATGGAAGTCAAGAGGAAAAAGAATAATGTTCTTACTGAATATATGATTTCTACATATCACAGACCCTGTGAAGGACCCCACTGTCACTCGTGACAGGGCTCTGGCTAAAGCTTGTGCTACGCAGGTGTGTGCAAGTGTGTGTCTACACACTGGGGACCTGAGATAGTGAGATGGAGTGCCACCCGCCTCCAGATCCCTAATGGGAAGAACTATGCACCTGGGTCCACACACACACACACACACACACACACACACACACACACACACACACACACACACACACACACACACACACACACACACACACACACACACACACACACACACACGCCTCTCACATGTCATATTTCATGTCAGTGGGCATTTGATTGTAGACATGGGATACCACAACATGACAGGGTGGAGCGGGCTTTTCTACAAGGTGACATCACGGCACACGAGGGGATCTGCGGCGTGTGCACGCTTTTGTGCGTATGTGTCTACGTGACTGTGTCTGAGTCCGTGTACATCTGTGTCTCTTTCCATGCCCACACTTTTCACACATGTCAACACACAAAAGCCACATGGGAGGCCATTGAGAGCTGCAGCAGCTGTGGAATATGTTATTCAAATGGTGTGTGACTGTTTTTGTGTGCGTCACGGCATTATTATTTTTTGTGTGTGTGTGTGTGTGTGTGTGTGTGTGTGTGTGTGTGTGTGTGTGTGTGTGTGTGTGTGTGCGCACGTGCGTGTGTTATCAACACTGCTTGTAAGAATAAACGGCCCTGATGTGTCTCTGCAGGGAGCTTATAGAGAATCACTTACCTCTCTGCATTTACTGTAGCATAGCAATGAATGACTCAGTAGTCTTTTTATGTACATATACGACAGGACAGGAGCATCAATTTACATCAAATACTTCCACAGCAATGTTGGTCACTAAGAAAACACAACTCACTAATTATTGATAAAGCAAACCAAGGCATGTGCTACACACACAGACACACACTGGATTTAAAAGTAACCTACTTTATTTTCCATTGAATGGATCATTCTATTGATATGACTTTAAGCCCGTCTATCAACCTTGAAGCTTTGTACAAGAAAGGATCAAACTATATTATGATGCTATTGTAGGATACAAAATACAAATGGGACACGATTATTATTTTTTTGTCATACTTTTCAGGCCGGCTACCTGTATTTCACACGGAACCATAATTCAGGCCTTTTGGTTGTTGAGATACGTAAGTAGGTCCACCAAACATTAGTCTGCACCAGCTTTATTTGTTTCCTGCTGCAATGGGATGTGTGTATGCACGAGTTCCCACCCCTCAGTGTGTGTGTGTGTGTGTGTGTGTGTGTGTGTGTGTGTGTGTGTGTGTGTGTGTGTGTGTGTGTGTGTGTGTGTGTGTGTGTGTGTGTGTGTGTGTGTGTGTGTGTGTGTGTGTGTGTGTGTATCGTTGGCTCCCTAGCCTGTGTCTAGCCTTAGCGGCACGGTCCAGGGCTCTGCGGCTGCCCCGGGGCCACCATTGTCCCCGGTCTCCACAGCCCAGTGGCCACAGATGTTCCCCGTTTGATACCGTGCTCCTCACACATACACCCCACTCCTCTAGATGTGTGGGTGGCCAAGCGGGGCGCCCTGTTGCGTGCCACGCTTGCACATCATTGGTCGCCTGGTGCCCGCACGTGACACTGAAAGGGGGAAGCCATCACGTCTACAGTTTTAATCCCGCCACCATGCATAATGGAACAGAAGTAGCCCCAAGTGGAGAAGAAAGCTTTGCATGAGGAGGTGTTCATAAAAGGATCATGGGAAAATTGGGTGCAAAAGGGATAGAGGACGACCACAACCGAAATGTTCTTCAAAGCACCTCGAGGAGAAAAGAGACTTCGGAGGACGACTGACATCTCTCCCCTGTTGTGCATCGGTGCCATGCATGTGTGTATGTTACATGTAAAGCATGAGGGTGGACTGATCGGGTTGCTCGGTGTAACAAACAGGCTGTTCAAATTAACGACAGATCTAACAATGAACATAGAGAGACCCGGAGGAGACACTGTGCTTATGTGCAAAGGTGATTACTTTTTCATTCAAAAATAACATTTATGAGGTGTGTCAAACAGTCTCATGATCGTTTTTTGTGCTATCATATAAAGTAAGTTACTTTTCAGGGTGTGTGCGTAGATCAAACTGCTTTGATTTTTGAAATATTCCAACAACTTTCTTTAGGATGGAAAAATACTTTTTATTGTGCGCGGCACATCTTGTCATGTAAAGCGTTTAAGTGTAAAACAACATCTCTTTATTTCTTACAGAAACATCGAAGTCAAGCATGTCATAAACACCTTACTCCATAAAAGAAAATATAATTTTTGTTTTGCTCTATTAAAGGGCCATTAAATATAACATATTGGTCTTTAATCCATCTCAGTGGCACACTTATGCTAACACACACAAAGAATTAGGCAGCTCACACTGCAGCAGACTTCTTTTAGCTATTAAACTCAAATGCGTCTCAAACATTCCAAGTTTGCCAGTCATCTACTGACTTCTGCTTGTTGTCTCCAATATTGCATCATGCTTTCAGACCCGCAATTTCCATATACTGCTACTTATTCACTTTCTTTTCAACTTTTGCTCACCTGGAACTACAGCAACTCTTTTGGATTATAGAAACTCTCCGTGAAATAACACAGAACACACAACCACAAGGTCCATGCAGGTGGCCTGGCAGTGCAGAGTGTCCATGAACTTCACTTGTTCTATTAGCATCGTGTATTAAATTACTTTATAATAACACAATTAACATGATAAAGGAAGATGGAGGGTGCTGGGTGTTTATAGGTGCTGGATTACCTATAAGCAGGAGTTAAAGTGAATTAATTTGTTTCCTCACAGCAAATATTTTCTTTTCAACTGAACCATACATGTTGTCTCATCTTATCGTAAAAGCAATCTTTCACTCATCCGCTTGCGCGCAAACTGAAGTGTTTGTCTTTCAGTTTTCCAGTTAAACAACTGACATACATTGTTTGCTGTTATATCATCACCAGATCTTAAAAAAACACTGAAACTTCTTTGAAGACACAGACTTCACAGCAAGCTGGGTCCTGGAAAATGCTGCAGAGTGACAGATGACTCCAGTTCAGCGTACTTGGCACGCAATAAGCACCTCGCTGGGCATTTGTTTGTTTGAAACATGTCTCACTTGCTCAGTTATGTTATAGTATCTATTAACCTGTCACTTTAAAATTAAAATGCATTCCAAAACGAACTGACAAATCGGGTGGAAAATGGGCCAGCTTATGATTGCTGCACCACAGACTTCAAAAGAATCAAACTCTGCTGACTGATGTGCAAAAGCACGAGGAATTATTTCAGTTTATGGGGTTTTGTTTAAGTGAAACTCTTGAGAATGTGACAGGTGTCAAATGATGAATGGTTGTGCCTTGCATAATATATATGTGATCTGTTTGATTCATTGTCACTGCGTTGCAGGAAAAGTGAGTGAAGAAGACAATGAAAAATGGCAGTTTGAGAAGGTGTTTGTGATAGAACTGCAAATGCGCCAAAATGAACCCCCGACAGAATTGTACAAGTCGAATAGAGGAAAGAGCCGCCATTTTCTTCTGCTCCAAGACACAGCCCAGTCTTAATCAAAATCCCACACAGGAAGAACACTTGAGTAGCTTAATCAAAGATCAGCCTGCTCTGTATTAATAATGGAGCAGAGTACTGAAATGGAGTTTTACTTATTCAAGACTGCACTTATTCGCCTCATATACCTTTAAAGTATATTAAGCTCTGGGTGTAGCGGGAGCTGGGACCGAAGCTAATAAAGCCTGTAAAACCCTAAAAAGTGCACATGTACAGTGCAGTTGCCAATTAGTCGCATACATTTTACAATACCACTAGGGAGATGTACTACAGTGCTCAGTGGTATAGAAAAATAACGTCAGCCTGCCAGTGTTTTCATTTGTTAGATACTCAGATTGAAAATAGAAAGGCACTTTGTAAATCTGTTGTGAATATTTTGAGTATTTATAACAAGTCTTGTCTAATGTCCCACCAGCACCGAACAGGAAAAGGCCGTCAAGCATGGGTCATTCCAGAAATCTTAATATAAACTCTGATATTTGTTTCCTTTATATTTTATCATATGATGAATTTACACCAACAAAATGTTCACATTTACCTTTAAAATTGTCATTTAGTTTTTATAACAATATTGCTCCCAATATGTATCACACCAACTCCTAACACCAGAACTATTGAATATAAGGAGAGACTTTTAGGTATGAACAATAATTGATCAAATTACAAAGTGGCGGTGGTGTTCGTACTCAATTTGCATACTTGTGTTCATCCAGTGCACCATTACCGAAGCATTTTGTGCCATCACAAATTGCATCTACTTCGAAATTCCGGACATGACTCACCTCCCCTCTGCCATCCATCGATCAGTGACTGTATAGCACATTTCACATTCAATAAAATGCATCCCAAGGTGCTTTAACAAATGATTGGCAAAATCTTGCAAGAATTGATATTTGCAAACATCTGCACACTTAAATGTATGAATGCATAATTATAGACTCACGCATACAAGACACTCAAATGTCTAGATTAATTAAATCAACTCAAGTGAGGAGGCCAATTCAAGAGCTTCGGTCATATGAGCCAAAAATAGATGGTGAAAACTCCAAGCCTATGAAGAATGGTGAATAATAAACACGTTTCACACGTGAGTTTCTGAAGTTACAAGTTCCCATCTGTGGAATGTGGATTGTCTTACCTCAGAGTTCCGGAAAACGTTACTCACTTAAATGTAACTCACTTGGTTTTGTCAATCTGGGTGTCAGGATGGTAATCATCATGTCATGAGTATCATTTCTTTCAACCACTACTCTTTAACTTGCGTTTCACATGCACTACAAAAAAGATTCTGTCGTAATTTAGAAAGAAAAACCAAACAGAGTTGCCAGATAGAGGCCTTTTTTTTATCAAATCTCTGTCATGGCTTGTGTGTACAGGTATAGGTAGTTCAGTTATTATACTGTGATTTCACCAAGACTACTTAAAGTTACTCCACCAGAATCCACACAGGAAAAATGACAAATATGTTGTCAATACCTTTCTGAAGGAAATTTGTCATTACACTCATGCAAGCACAAATTTCCAGCATTCAAATTTTGCAGAACATCCCCTGGTTTGTTCACATCTTGCGGTGACGGAAACTCCCGAAGTTTCTCAAGGCATTGTGTACGCAAGGTCACGTTTGTAGACTCGATCTTCCGAGATCTCGATTTGCAACCGGAAAAACAATAATTTTCACAACATTTAAGACTATTCTCGTGGCTTGAGAACTCTTTTTTGGAGAAAGTTTGGCTTTTTTTACCCGGGCTGAATCGGTCAATCGTTGATATTTTCGCTTGACCTGCCATGACGCCATCTTTGATGTCCCAGAAACCCCCACGTGCCGATTTCCGAAGAGGACGCCAATTGGCGAAACATAAACACAGATTGATGGCTACAAATTCCACTTTGTTTGTTGTGATCGATTTAGGCAACTGCAGGTCGGGAGTTAGTGGATATGAGTGGTCGTGCTGTTGATTTCGTGTATTGGTTTATTCTCTGTGCAGGAGTGATACCTTTTATGTAAAGTTAATTTTTAAGATTTTTTCCGTTAGAGTCACTTTTAATCAGCAGCTGTTTCTATTTTTTTTATTTCCATTGGTTTACTTCTTTATTAAAGCAAGCTCCCAAAGCCGCACTCTGTGTTTGGCTAATGTCACAGAGATACTTGTCTTCCATTATAATTGGCAATAGGTTCAACAAGGCCTAGACAATACCAGGCTACACCTGGCTTCAATAGTGGGAAGTATTTCTCGCAATGAAACTGCAGGTCACATTTAGCCTTCATAGTGATTGACAGGGCTTGTCTACCACCTGTTTTGGTATTGAGGCAGGCGAAAAGCAGCTGTTTTCACACACTCTTAAAGGCATAACTCATGTTGTCGGATTATCTGTATATCTCAACCCTCCCTGTACCTTTATTCCTCTTCTAGATCCCTGCGCCCACCTTTCAACTGCTCCCAGAGAAAAACAGAGGACACCTCGCAACATCACACCTGCCTTCCCCAAGGGCAACGTAGCCTGGGAAAATATCTAAGGTGGGTTGGACTGTCACCACTGACTTCTCTATTTCTCTCTGTCTCTGCATATTGAAAGAGGTAAGTGCTCCAGGAGGGCTGCTCAGGATTTTTGGAAACTATAGTGCTTTATCAATCAGACAACTAATTTTCTCAGCCTACAGTCTGACGCAAAGTACTGGGTGTTCAAAATAACAGACTTGCCCTCCAAATTGTTGCTATTTTTAATAGGCTGACCTACATCTTGTCTGGGTCAAATAGAAACACTGTATATACTCTCTGTAGCTCTCGGTTTCAAATCAAACAAGGGGTTTCTGAGTGTGTCTTTAAGATAATCTTTCAGACATGGATTTAAGATAGTCTTATTTAAATCATAAATCTGCTTTTTTCTCTTGAAGGTTATTTTCAATAACTTGAGTTCTGAACATGAAGCTTTATCTCCCAAGGCCTCTAATTCCTTTGAGACAAAAGAAAAAAAAAAAAAAAAAAGAAAGAATCCAGAGCAAATCATATATCGTCTGCAAAGCCATGTCTGGTCATGTCACTTCAGGACTCAGCTTGAGGAACCTAAAGACAAAACATGCAGGCGTTACATAGGATTATTGAAGGGAACCTGGGCAAACAATAGCCTGTGCCAATACAGAAGGGTAGAGATTCGTGCAGTGACAGCAACAATGGACATGTGTGGTGTGGAGATAGGCAGGCGTCAGCTAATTAGCTCAGTGGGAACACCCTATTGTCTTGGGTTCGGGACAAGTGCACTTCAATGGCACCTCACTTGTAGATTGGTGTGCTGCAGACCGGGTTCGATGTGGCTGGGCTATTGTTGAGCTAAATGCTATTAACTTTTAAGCCGAGCGACACATAAAAGTGAAGCTGGTGTAAATTACAATTCCCCTGCACATAATCCACTTGCTGATGGAAGACATTACAGCGGCCTTGTGTCTTGACAACAGATTACGGCGGCGGCTTTACCCTACCCCGCTCGCAAACAGGAGAAACCACGGGATTTCTGTTTTTATCCGCCCCATCCCTTCTTCATCTTCTTTCTCTCCCTCCCTTCCTAACTCCCTCCTTTTCTGTCCTCCCGTTCTCCCATTGATCTCACAGTGGTATTCAGTATGTGCCAATGGTTCATGCCTCCAGGGGGGCCACCAAATCCATTATCAGGTAGGACAACAGTTTCCACACTGTTTCACTCACACTGTATACCATACGGAGGGCGGACAGAATGGGGAAAAGGAAGGGTGGAGTGATGGGGGGGGGGGGGGGGGGGGGGGGCTGAGGCATGCAATAGCTTTTCAAACCAGATTATGAGCCAGTGGAAATATAAATTAAACACTGCAAACAACAGTATATAAAAGATGAGTACATCTTTCTCCATATATTGATGATATAGTGTGATTCTACATAGAGGAAACAAACAGTCTGAATACTGAGAAGTAGCCGACAGGGATTTACATACATCTGTAACAGAAGGCTGCTGCCATATTTTCAGGTTTAAGTTAATCACTAGTGCCATATAGAGCAATATATTTTCAAGACGTGTGTGCACAAAAAAGTTAATTGCGCAAATTTCTTTAAGGGTGTATAAGTCATTCTGACAGCAGAGCAATGTGTTACCTGCACAACTATGGAGATTAGATGAAGCATAAACAGAAGATATGTGAAGTGAGGTGCTCTTCTGCATGCCTGCGCTCCTGATTGAGGGGTCTCTATCATATCAGGCGTATCATACGAGAAGCTCTTTTATATCCAGGTTTATGCCTCTGCTAATCCCAGGCACAAGAAGTATTTCTGCACGAAGTCGGACACAGAAAGATGCATCATAATTTGATGTTGTGGTTTTGGTACTGCAATGTTTTTTTTATTCTTCTCATTGAAACTGGCCAGATACTGGAAACACTGAAACACCACTGGCGACTGGCAGCACTTAGTTGTTCTAACACACACACACACACACACACACACACACACACACACACACACACACACACACACACACACACACACACACACACACACACACACACACACACACACACACACACACACACACACACACACTAGACTAACCAAGGGCCAATGTAGCTGCAGTGATGGCCAGTGTGCCAGTCTGAGCGCGAGTGTGTCTAATTCCCAACTAATGCTCTCTACCCCCAAGGTCCAGTGTCCTTGGCTGCCTGCCACTCTCTCAGTAGTCACTATGCTCTTTTAAAAGCCTTTCAAGGAAAAGGGCAGGGGCATAAAGCAAGATAACAAACAGACAGAAAGAGAAATACACAAGAACACTTTATTTTCAACTTAGATAAGAGGAAGGTACTATATATTATCTGAGAAAGGTTTGAGGCGATGAGCAGCGTTGCACTGGAACTTTATGTACAAAAGAAGATGTGTTTACTGTTTTTGTAACCGTCTGGTGTAAAATTGTATTGCAAAATTAGTCAGAAATGCTTGTCCATGTGGAAATCTGTTGATTTTAGTGATAAAAAAAAAAGAAATCTTCACAATAGATTCTTACAAAAGTCGATGTACACAAGGTCTGTTTTGAAACTGCTGTATCAGTCCAATAAAATAAATGCTTTCTTATTGCGTTAAACCAGTAGCAACGGTTTACAATTTTTAAATATGTGGTCTAACCTGAATTTTACTACCACTGACCTCTAACCTCCAACTTCTTCCACTGCCACCTCTCCGACACCTCCACCTGCTCTTTCTTGTAACCAGCATTCAACTGTCACAATCCTCATGGAGGTATTACAGAGTCACGCAAAAATTCTCCTGCTTTTGTCTTATGCGTCAGTTTTTACTCCTCTCACATGTATTTGCACTTTAACATCAATGAGCATTATAGATGTTTTTACAACTCATGGTCCTCGGAGCCTCTGGCTTAGTGACATTGTGCTGGAGGCTCTGCCTTATGAAACCTGACACCTGGAGGGAAGCTTACAGATAATCGAATTGGGTTGGCCAGGGGGCGAATTGTAAGTTACGTCAGAGTAAACCAACCAGTCAGGCCTGTGTGGCTTGTTGTGTTGTGTTTCTCCTGTGAGAGAGCTTGGCGCTGGGACTCAGCCTCTCGGATGCCCACCCCTCTGTCCTCAAGTGCTATGGCACAAACATGCACAGGGTCTATCAGTCTACACAAATAGTGCACACATCACCACACAATGCACATACTATAGAAGTATATTTTGCATCCGGCCCAGTGTTAATAAGGTGTGTCCAGGAGCACACCTATAAAGTGTGTCATCTGTAGCACCTTAGGGCCTTTTTCGAATTCTCTTCTCTCCTCCTCTTACTCTTGTTTTGCTCTCTCAAGGAACCCAAAATAAATATGCCCTCTGCACTATTTGAAACATATTGTCATCAGACACACACCCCCCAGATATGGATTTCAAGCAAAGAACCACTGGCATTTTTTTAAGAGATGCCAAAACATAAATGCTGCGCTTCAGGTAATAGAATAAGACGGATAAATTTAGAGCAGGAAGAGCCTCTGTGGAATTTGAACACTTGAGTCATCCATTTTTTTCACCCATCTGATTTGAAGGAGTATTATCTGGTGGATTTTAGGGTGCCTAAAAGCACAGGACAGCTACAAAGATATTTTTTTAGAATGTCAATTTAACGAAATTGAACATTTCAAGGAAAAAGCAAAGAAAAGCAAGAAAAATACATTTGTTTTTAAATTTCGTCAGGGTTGACATGTAGGTGTGTCGGACATATGTGGCACCTTCTATCTTCTTCATCTTTCAGCTGCTCCCTTCAGGGGTCTGATAGTCGGCCTCCTTCTCCCCAGCATCCTCTAGCCATTACCACATATTCCTTCATGACACCTTATATGGAAAAAAAAAAAAAAAAAAAAGCTTACACGGATGTATGGAAAACCTAATTAGTTTATAAATCATAAATTATAAATGAAACAAGGAGCTATTTCCCAGTTTGTGAATTGTAATGTCCTTGATAACAAGATACCTCTTCTGGGCATTGACTGATCAACGAACAATCCTTACCTGTCAAAACTGTGCTTAATTATGTGTATCTGTTCATAACATGAAAGAAAAAAGGAAAAAAAAATTCAAAACAAGGTCCATTCACAATTATTATATTCATATTCCTGGGCATAGGTCATATCTTGAAGATAAAATACTAGAGTGTATTTAAAGGTTAACGGCCAAAGGTGCTCATGTGCGCATGCTTGTGCACGCATGTGTGTGTTGGTGTGTTTTTATATGAACTTATGCGAAAATGTGCCAATGCCTGCTCACATGTGCACATATCAGGAAAGACAGATGAGGATGACAGATGTGAGTGTATTCGTGCATGGGTGTGTGTGTGGGACAGGGGCGGGGGGGTGGGAGTGGGGGTGGGGTGTTCATGTGTGCATGATGGAAAAATGTCGAATAGACATGGGAGCACAATGACGGCTCTTTGAGTTTCATCCGTCTCCCCATCACTGCCTTCATCCCTCCTTCCCCCACTTTCCTAAAGGCACAAACTCTGCCAGTTGTCACCTTAGAGTATTGCAGGCCTGCTGAAGCACTCCACTCCTCGGGAGGAGAATGTCAGCCCAGGCTCGGGGCAGTTTTGACAAACAGAGTATATATTGATACATGATAAAGTATGCTAGAAATCACCCGACTGCTGAGGGCTACTATAGTTTTAATATCATCATTTGAATTAACAAGCATTCTGTGGAGAAATAATGAGCTTTCATTATTCAGAACATCATCCTTACCCCGGCGGAGACTCGCAGGGCTATTAGTGCTTGAGAACTTAATGAAAAGAAGATAAAGAAGGTTTGAGATAAAAGTTTGAATGGCCACACTCGGTAACCAGAGTTAAAATTTAATGCGGCCCCAGTGGATGACAGATGAGCTTCTTATCTGGGGCCTGGGGAATGGGTAGACAGGGGATCCGCTTTGGAAGGTGCCATTCTGGGGGAGGGTGAAGGATGTGCAACCCTCCCGCGTTTTCCTGACAGCCCCAGTGTGACATGTCGGCCTAGGTGGACCCCCCCACCCTACTTACTCAGTGATTCATGTCAACCCATAGACAGCTGTATGAGAAACACCAAACACATCCTCAGATTGAGGAACAAGAACATTGTTGCTTCTCCAAAGTGATATCCCATTAAATTAACTTGGATTTGATTGGAAAATATGTCGGACTATCATTGTGCCCAAAGTTAAGTCTGCTTTACTTCCCTTCTATAAGCTACCGCTACACTGCATTACATAATTAATGATTAGTTATCAACAGGAAAAGATAATTGATGCCCACAGGAGTTGGTAGTTTAAGTGAAGACAGATCAGCAAAGACGGAAAAAAGTAAAATATATTTTAAAAAAAGAAAAAAGAAAGAAATGTAGAAATCTTCTCATCTGTTCAATTCCATCTATTTAATTTTTCAAAACTACAATCACATTCATACATGCAAGACTGCCCGGGGACATAATCTCTTCATTTAGCCAACCCTGTGGTGATGCCTTTTCTCTGTTATAGTAGAGTCCTCCTTTCTTCAATGTGCTTCAGCTGAAGCATATTACATAACCTGCAAACGCTGAACTGTCAGGAGATGGAAAAATAAATGAAACCCCCAAAATATTTCTATTTTACCCAGAGTTGGACTAACAGCTGTGATGAAGAATCACGCAAATTGTGTTATTACCAATCGGACTTTTGATATAAAGCATTGTCTGCAGATAGGCAAACAAAAAGGTACAATATAACACACACACACACACACACACACACACACACACACACACACACACACACACACACACACACACACACACACACACACACACACACACACACACACACACACACACACACACACGAGAAAAAAAAAAAAAGACAGCAGCAACCACTCATGGAGTCCCTCTGCTTGATGCTGTGTTTGTCCCAAGGGCCTTAAGGGAAGTATGTTTGCTTGCTGAACCATTGTGAAGTCTCCAACAGACATGTCTAGTTTGCTGCTGCGCTGGGCTGTGCTGTTCTCTGCTGGAGGAGATCTCTGTGAATGGGAGGGGAATGCATTGATTTGATGAATGAGTGCATATTTGTGGGTGTACTGGTGGCCAATGTGCATTCTGGTGTGAGAAGTTATTTTTGTGGCTGGAACTTGACAATAAAGCCTTTAGCTTTAAGACTGCGAGAGTCACAGCTCAGTGCAAGGCTCGCGCAGATGTTTTCTCACATTGTCTTTATCTCGGGGATAGGAGTGTCTTCGTGTGACTTTTTATTAAGCATGTGGTGAATACTTAATCTTCTGTTTTCACCATGGTTAATGCAGAGCATCATCTGCATAAATGAAAGCATTTCACACTGACAGCTGAATTGCTAAATCTCAGCTCTGTAACACTTAAGCTCACAGCTGACTCAGGTCAAACCAGAGAGGCAAAGCAAAGCCGCTGTCTAAACCAGACAAAGAGTGAGGGTTTTACAGCATCTTACCACCAGCTCAGGTGACAAAACCTTAAGCATTTCAGGCTGTGTTTTCATTTAGAAGTGTGTTGCACCTTGTCCCATTCCCATACATCAACACCCATACATATGCTGCCAATATGCTTTTCAGTATATAAAACTCCTAAGTTGGCCCATATAATCTTTTTTTTAAATCACCAATTAATACTTCTACTAGGACAATAAAGTTTGACATCAAACCCAGGTGTTTTATGGAAAAAGTAAATATCATTGCAATGCATTTTTACTTTGCAACTTTTACTATATGTAGTAATAATATGGTTCATACTTCAAAGAAACTGGTTAATTTTTTAAGCTCCTATAAAGGTTCTTTATCCATAATGGCAACTCGATTTATAGTGGCTATAAAACTTTAATTAAACACACCCATGTGTTGGCTGGCACCGCGTTTTGACATGGAACAGCAACAGTACAACCTGGTAAAGACGTCGGGGGGCTGGGACCTCTCCAGGGTTTCATGGATAAGCTGGGATTCTGGTTTTCCTCGTAACAGCACAACGGTGGGAGCATTTACGTGTTAATGGCAGTCAACTATCGGAATCCAAATACTTTTCACTCTCCTTTCGCAAAGTTTCTATTAGTTGTTACACCGGTGATTGCAATTTTTTATTTATTTATTATTTTTTTGATTGTCACTAGTGTTTTCCATTAACTGGTGATCAGAAGTCAATCAATACATTTCACAGCTGAAGTTTCACCTTCTTCAGAAAAAAATAAAACGACACAAAAAAACAGCAGAGTTGTGTTAAAACTTTCCCACAACTTAAAGGGATTTATAGGGGGCACAGTGCTGCTACAATTACAGATTATCTCAACCTTTTCAATTCAATGCTATTGCATCATTTTTATGAGACGAGGTGGATAGCTGTAGGGTACGACTGGGGGGTGGGGGGGTTGGAGAGGTGCAAGGTCTAAGTCCCGTACAAGTATTCACATGCTCAGAAAGCAGGCAGGCGTCATAAAAAATGGCTCACTAATCATTTCAATACTGCAGTGAGGCAGGCAGGAAGATCGCTTTATACGCACAAGCACAGACATGCACAACAACAGGTGATGTTCATGAAACCTGAAGGGACATTTTCAGAACATTTGCAATGACAAAAAGTGGATTGTGGGGGAAAAGAAATGCAAATAGGAAGTGGCAAAAGAGCAAGAAAGCACAATTTAGAGAGGGAGAAACAAAACAGGGTGTGAGTTGAAGTGATGT